>NC_086452.1:46436432-47636432 GCF_028390025.1 Pseudophryne corroboree
TGGAATCCCGAATGTTCTTTTAGTGGGACACGATCGTGTCCTACCACAGGGGCTGGGAGGTTAGGTTTAGGCATTAAAAGGGGGGTTAGGGTCAGGGTGCAAGGACGGGAAGGGGATGGTTGGTACCGGGGAGGGAGGGTTAGGTTTAGCCATTAGAAGGGGGTTAGGGTGCAGGGACGGGAAGGGGATGGTTAGGTAACGGGGAGAGGGGGTTAGGGTTAAGCATTAGAAGTGGGTTAGGGTGCAGGGAAGGGAAGGGGATGGTTGGTACCGGGGAGGGGGGGTTAGGGTTAGGCATTAGAAGGGAGTTAGGGTTAGGGTGCAGGGACGGGAAGGGGATGGTTAGGTACCGGGAGAAGGGGTTAGGTTTAGGCATTGGAAGGCATTAGGGTGCAGGGACGGGAATGGGATGGTTAGGTACCGGGGAGGGGGGGTTAGGGTTAGGCATTAGAAGGGAGTTGGGGTTAGTGTGCAGGGACAGGAAGGGGATGGTTGGTACCGGGGAGGGGGGGGTTAGGGTTAGGCATTAGAAGGGAGTTAGGCTTAGGGTGCAGGGACGGTAAGGGGATGGTTAGGTACCGGGGAGGGGGGGTTAGGGTTAGGCATTAGAAGGGAGTTAGGGTTAGGGTGCAGGGACGGGAAGGGGATGGTTAGGTACCGGGGAGGAGGGGGGTTAGGGTTAGGCATTAGAAGGGGGTTAGGGTGCAGGGACGGGAAGGGGATGGTCAGGTACTGGGGAGGGGGGGTTAGGGTTAGGCATTAGAAGGGGGTTAGGGTGCAGGGACGGGAAGGGGATGATTAGGTACCGGGGAGGGGGGGGGTTAGGTTTAGGCATTAGAAGGAGTTAAGGTTAGGGTGCAGGGACGGAAAGGGGATGGTTAGGTAGCAGGGAGAAGGGATTAGGTTTAGGCATTAGAAGGGGGTTAGGGTGCAGGGATGGGAAGGGGATGGTTAGGTACCGGGGAGGGGGGTTAGGGTTAGGCATTAGAAGGGAGTTAGGGTTAGGGTGCAGGGACGGTAAGCGGATGGTTATGTAACGGGGAGGGGGGTAAGGGTTAGGCACCTACAAGGGAAGGCTAGGGTTAGGCATCAAGCGGGGAGGGTTGGGTGTAGGGAGTGGGAAGGGAGGGTCAGGGTTATGCACCACCGGGGAGGTTAGGGTTAGGCACCCACAAGGGAGGGTTAGGGTAGTAGCCAGGGGAGGGTTTCAGTACTTTCTGGGGGGCTGTAGGGATTCTGATGGATGGGTTTTTCATTGTCCGCCAATGTCTCCCCAACCGCTGCTGTCCAACATATTTAAGTCAAATTTTAATGAGCACATTTGGAGACAGATAATGAGGTTTTCTAGGCGTCTTCCCTATCTATTTTAATTCCCTATAAACCTTTATTTTGCACCCAAGAGCCAGTCGTCTATAAGTGACTTTACCATTGACCTTTAGAATATGATCCCTAAACCGGAGACTCTAGCGAGGTTGTTTGTCACCCCACTCTCTTACTCACTGTCCCCGGTGATAAATAGCCCACATTACCTTTCATTACCATTAATATCCCTAATGCGCCTGGCGTCACTTCCATCCATTGTCACATGATGTATCATTTTCATATTCGTCCACTCGTTTTCATTGTTCCGGATTGTGTTCTCCATTTCACTCTCATCCCTCATTCTCTACCATTACAGAACGGAGACTTAATATCATTTGATGAAAATCTTTCTGATGTCATCGAGGTAAGATTGGCTGGAAGTAAATACAAATGATACAACTTGATACAAAATGAGCGCAGTAACTAAAACGATTGTCTCAATCGCAAGAACGTGCTTCACGAGCTGATTATTTATGATCAATAATTACTGGTATAATTTCTAATCAGGCCACGTGAAGCTGTAAATCAAATTAATTGTTGTGATACAAAGGTTACGTATCAGCTTCCAAATGTTTACAGATCGGTGCGGAATATATTACAGAAGGAATCCGCAGATAGAACATTATTCCCGCTCTGTAACACTCGTCTCGTGTTTTGTGTTTAATCATCTTTATTCATGGACATAACAATCATTTCCAAATAATTATTAACCTTTTCTGGTACTAATTTATAAAAGCTTGCAAGGAAAAAAAACTATAAAACCTACAGTGTTAATTTAATTATATGTCATTCTTATAACAACATCACACCGGCTGTACTATAAGTTGCGACCTGTATTTGAAGCTGATGTTACTATGTGATAGGGGATTACTGTGTCATTGTTACATTAGCAATCTAGCTTTTTGTCCCCAACACTATACTTGTGCATATTTATTAATGTGAGTGTTTGGTATATAATACTACAGTACAATGAAAATAAATATCACTCAATCAATTAAACGTATATCAGAGCGGAATAATTTCCCAAACCCTAAAGTAGACAGGTGTGATATAGAAAATCGACAGTATTTAAATCGACAGTCAATGGGTCGACATAAAATCGTCGACATGCATTAGGCCGACAAGTATAAAAAAGTCACCAGATAAAAGGTCGACAGTTGGTAAGGTCGACAGGCACAAAAGTTCCACATGGCAGTGGTCGACACAAATAGTTGACACACAACTGGTCGACACAAATTTTTGCATGTTAGGTAATATGTGACTGCCAGCAGTAAAAATGTATGGTATACAGTTAATTTCCCGACTGTCGGGATCCTGGCGGTTGAAATCCCGACGCCGGAATCCCAACAGTGGAAACAGTGCCGGCGGCCGAAATCCCAACAGGTGCCCAGTATACCCTCTAGGGTGATGGTCCACGCCATCACCCAAGGGGGAATAGAATAGTATGGGGAGCGCAGAGAGCTCGCTAGGGGACACTCTGCGCTCACTGTCGGGAAACCACCGTCGTACACCTGACCGCCGGGATCCAAACAGTTGGGAATTCATACTGAATCCAAATGTATACCCTTGTGGGCTCGCCACGGGTTGCTATTCCCAATTGTGGGCAGCATGGATAGTAAATCAAGCAAATGTTGGGAAAACATGTAAAAAAATTTTTTAAATGTGTCGACTATTGTCATGTCGACCTTTTGTACCTGTTGAACTTAAGCATGTTTCCTTTCATCTGTTGACCTTTGTACCCATTGATCTTTTGTACCTGTCGCCCTACTGCATATCGACAATAAGATATCGGCCTAGACACTGTCTATATATCATCCGGATACCAACTAGACAAGTCACTGTAGCCCGATATGATACATAATCTAATATAAAAAGGGCTTAAAGTGGTGTCAGTTATGCTGTTTCCAGAATTATTCATCGCTCACCGAAACAGGAGTAGCCCCCTATCGGACTGGAAAAGAGCAAGTGTAGTCCCACTGCACAAAAGCAGAAGCAGGTAAGAGCCTGTGACTACAGACCAGTAAGTCTGACACTGGTAGTGGGGAATCAATGCAGACACTGCTGGTGGAAAGGTTTATAGATTATTTCTTCATATCCAGCAATTTACTCGGTCTCAGCTACTTGGCTAATACTACAAGTGTGAGTTACGCGATGCAGTCATGCAAAACCCAGATGCAGGTCCTTTTGCAGCTGAAGGGGTGTAACAGGGCTCTATCAGGGAACAGTTCAGAGAGGACGTGCAGACGGGACTGTGGGATAAACTGGTTTATGCATGCGCAGAATTACGTCTCTTTTCAGGCAATCTCATGCGCCAATGCGCACAGTGTATTGTGGATGTGATTACAACTTACTTGCATCAGCTCCAAAGTTATGTAACAGGAAAGATACACAGGGCCTGATTCATGTTTGTAAGTAAAGCAAAAAGGCAAGCAACTGGTCAAAACCATGCTGCACTTCAGGTGAGACAGATGTAACATGTGCAGAGAGAGTTAGATTTGGGTGGGGTGTACTCATACTGAAATCTACTGTAAATTGCAGTGTAATATTAAAGCTGTCTAACATTTGTGGGCTACATGCAAAAGCTGCCAGTATTTACCCTGCACAGACAAAATATAAATGGATTTGCTCCCTGGCATGGCTACATGGTTTGTTCCAGACACAAAACTACTTGCTTTTTTTGCTTTACTTACAAACGTGAATCAGACCCACAGAACGGAATGGGTGGGTATGATGTAACCCAATGATAGATGGATTAGAGGAATCATTAAGAGTGCGACAACCACTATTTCAGGTGAGGTGGACAGGCCGTGTAACTATACAATGTGGAAGACCTGTTGGATGCTACAGTAATGTACTTGGAAAGAGCAAAAATAAGATGAAAAAGCAGAAAGAGAGGGGAGGTGCGGTCATTATAGAGTTCATTAGTAAGAAACAACTAGAACGCAGTGTCCCACAAGGACATAGGGGGTCATTCTGACCTGATCGCACGTTACCGTTCATTGCAGCGCAACGATCAAGTCAGAAGTGCGCATCCGACGGCTTTCGTAGCCAAGCAATCGCCTCTGCCTGAATGACAGGCAGAGGCGTTCGCTAGGCAGGAGGGGGCGGCACGGCAGACAAATGTTTTGTGGGCGCGGTCCAGCCAAAGCAGGCGTGGCCAGACCACGCGGCGGGCGGGCCGCAGCGGCTACGTGACGTCACAACGACGAGTAACTCCCTGCCAGCGAGCAGGAGCTGCGCTGGCCGGGAGTTACTCTTCCAGTACAAAAGCATCGCAGCTGTGCGATGTTTTTGTACTTGTGCAGTGGGGCCAGGTCTGACATGCGAGGCGGCCCCCCGCATGTCAGTGTGCCTGATTGTAGCTGTGCTAAATTTAGCACAGCTACAATCAACTCTGAATCACCCCCATAAATCAATTAGGGATTGTGCAGAGAGGGGCTACTACATGGTGCATGGTATACTGTAGCCTACCGGGAAAGGCTGAGGGACCTCACTACAGTATATCTAGCCCAGATCAGGGGCATCGCACCGGCAGTTCAGGTACGATGAAATCGCACCTGAACTGCCAAAGTGATTACCATGCGATCATGCGATAGATCGCATGGTAATCACGTGATCGGCACGTCACCAATGAGTGGGAGCGCCTCTGGCCGCCCCCGGCGGGTGCCCATCACACATCGCAGTGTGATATATCGTATGTGGTTTAAAAACCACATGCGATCGCACTGCGATGTGAGAAATATTAAGTGCAGCACATACTATCATGAGACGCGACACTCAAGGTACCTAAAATGTGCATACTATCCTTCGATTTCTCTCATAGATGAGGTCAAAATCGGAGGATGGCACCTAATATCTCACAAGTGTACGAGCACCATAAGAAGGACAGACGTCTACAAAGAAAAATAAATATTATAGCAGTCTATAACAACTAACTACTCTGAAGTGGTAGTAGATATGTGGATGAGCTGCTTCTCCACCTGTCCTGTTTATAAAGTTTGATACATGTCCCCCTGAGGATTTTAGAAATAAACTGGGCTGGATGGGCTGTGCGACTCTTATCTGCCGTAATATTCTGGTACATCCCGCCCGAGTTTTGCCGACGCACAGGATGCCGGCTGAACTCAGACGTTTTTTTAAAGGGGCAATCACTTACAAGGAAAAACCTTTGTATTGAAGAGTTTATCTCCCTAACGTGTCCCTACAATTAGCAATCTGGCAGGACGGAGCTGCACTCATCACACACAGCCCCCCTCCCCTGTTCTGCCGCAGTTATGTCTGAACTTATCAAACATTGATTACATGCTCCTTGTCATTCTGCAATTAGATATCAGCATGCAGAATAGGCGGAAGAGAGGGTCTGCCTCCCCTGGACCCCTTCCCAGTTACAGATTCCCGGCTTGCTCTGGCTTTAGAAAACGTTGGTTTTTTTTCAGTTTCCTTAAGTAGGACGTTCTAAATAAGCCAGAGTGTTACAAAGCATGTCAAGTGCCCTGTGAATTATTTATTCCCAACCCATCGTTCCCTGTAACAGAGAATATTATTACATGAAAGACTGGCACGCTGGATTTAACTGCAGCAGACACATTGTGTTTCTTGGCGGTTAGGCTTCTCTTGTGTGCAATGTATTTAGGGGGCGATTCATGTGTGTATGGAATTGCACAGCTGCGGGGAAGCGCTGGGAAGCGTCTGTAGGAGATAGACACCTCCCGTTAGCATAAGCGAGGATCCGAGCGTTGCATCTGAGGACACAGCCTTGGATCACAATCGCCACCATCGGTGGTGATTCGCGATGGTTACAGGCACTGGTCAACCTACGTAACCTGAAGCTTGCGCAGGCTGGCCGTCGGATCCGGTCACTTGGGTCAGGGAAGTCTGCGTCCGACGATGCAAACCCTGGAGCCATCACGCCGTCTGCACATGTGCAGACCCCCAAACATCGGATTTGCTAGCACCCACTTACCCCAGGGCGGTATCCAGAGATAATTAAGACGGTTCTGTGAAATATGAGCTGCCTTTCACACTACGGCACCGGATTTAATATGCGCTATGAGGAATTTCCAAGTTATGCCCAGATCTTTCCTCTATTATACTCCAACCACACCATAGCACAAAATGAGTTGCCCACAGAAGATCAGCGGAGTTTAGGGACACATGGGGAGGTATATCAAATCTTCTACAACAAGTAGAGAAGTTGCCAATAGCTACCAATCAGCATTTAGCTATCATTTATCAAGTACATACTATAAAGTGATAGCCACAATCTGATTGGTTTCTCTTTCCAACTTCTTTACCTGCCGTCTGTAGAAAGTTTGATACATACCCCCAACGGAGCTGAATGCCTTTCTGCAGAATTTTGAAGTACAAACGAAACCTGAAGAGTCTGTGGGTGTAGTGTGTGGTATCCGTTTGAATTGTCGACCATGTTATGGTCGACATTCATTAGGTCGACCACTATTGGTCGACATTGCCATGGTCGAGATGGACACATGGTCGACACATGAAAATGGTCGACGCATGAAAGGTCGACACATGAAAAGGTCGACATGTGTTTTTCATTTTTATTTTTTTGGGGGGAACTTTTCCATACTTTACGATCCACGTGGACTACGATTGGGAACGGTAATCATACATGAAGCATGGCGAGCGAAGCGAGCCATGCGAGGGGACGCGGTGCTCTAATTGGGGTTCCCCGTCACTTCACCCAGAAAACGACACCAAAAAAAGTAAAAAAAAAACAAAACTCATGTCGACCTTTTTTTACGTCGACCTTTCATGTGTCGACCATTTTCATGTGTCGACCATTTGTCCATAACATGGTCGACCATTCATATCGGAACCGTAGTGTGTGGGGCTATTCTAATGCACTTCAAGAGGAGGGCTGTATATATTGGAAGGCAATCCGGTTTAGTGTTCAGTGTGGGTGGCATTATCATACCCAATTCCAGAAGGCGGAACGCTCAGGCGCTGAAATATTTCAGAAGATCTCACTTGGAATTCACACAACTTTTCGGTGGTGGGAAAGGTGCGGCAACGCCTCTACTGTCTATGTAGGCTGCGCGGCAAGCTTACCCAGAAATAGTTTAACAATTTTTTATATAGATGTGTTATTGACAGTACATTAACATATTCTATCCTGGTGCGCTATGGAGAAAGTTCCAAGTTAGAACATAGGTTTATTAAAGCACCTGATCTGGTAATTGGCCTCGTTTGGATGATATCTACAAAAAAAATAAAAAATCTGGCAAATAAAATTATTGATAATAATCATCCATGTCTGAAACTTTTTGAGCTTTCACCGTCAAATATGCGATTAAGGAGAATCAGGACGCGTACCAGCAGCTTTCGGAGAAGTACAGTCTGTGATTTGTAGAGTGAATTGTGTTGTTTTTTTTATTAGTGTTCCCATTGTGTTTCTTGTTCTACTGTTTTGTAATATTTGTATTTGATGTGTTTGTAGTGATAATAAACAACTGAATTGAATTATCCAATATAAAATTGAACAAGTCCTAAGGGTTGTCCTGGTGAGCAGCAGTCATCTAGAGGTTGCTCTCTCATTTGTGATATCTCCTGTAACAGATAAAGGGGTCTATTTACTAAGCCTTGGATGAAGATAAAGTGGATGGAGATAAAGTCCCAGCCAATCAGCTCCTAACTGTCATTTTTCAAACACAGCCTGTGACTTGGCAGTTAGGAGCTGATTGGCTGGTACTTTATCTCCGTCCACTTTATCTCCATCCAAGGCTTAATAAATAGACCCCTAAACTGATTTACTAGAGAGGATTGTGGGAGGCTGATCGTGTTAGTGGGAGGCGGACAGGTAGCATAGGACTGCCGGTATCTTTGGTCTGTTGGCCAGTCATTAGGACCTACAGAAGGCTTGGAAACGGTTTCACATATCTTGCTCCATAAATACACAATGAGATGCAACATGGATGTAAATGATGTGTTTCTAGGTTTTGCGATTGCACAGAGCGACAAAAATATATATTTTATGGCGTTCTTGCATCATACATCCTGTAGGGCCCACTTAGGGCCCAAGAAGTTATCCTTGTCTTGGTAACAGGCTACATTGGTCATCAAGAACTCCCTCATTTCTGGCCAGTTGCTTGACTTACTCCCAAGCAAAGGCTGAGTCTGAGGCCTGTTGGACACTGTACTCACATATTGAGGGAACACTTTTTAATTCTGCTCAAGGCACAATCCATAGGTAAAAACTGGTCTACCAATCAGGTCACTGACCACAAGACCGACGAGAAATGGTCTTCAACCGAGAAGTCTGTGAGATGTAGCTTCATCAGGCTGGGAAATGTTGTTGGCCAATAATTTGATTGGCATATATGTTGTACAGTCTGTCAGTGAGAAAGCATGGTGTACCCCCTGTGGCATCACAAGGGGGGTGCCGGATGCTCCCGGGTGTCACCCTTCCAGGGGTGACGCCAAAATTCCAACTCCTCCACAGTGACAGGAACCGGGTGCAGCAGTGTGACATTAACCTTCAGCAGTGGGCTCTCGTCACTGAGAAGGAGCCGGCTGTGCTGGAAGAGTTTCCGGGGGCAACCCATACGCCCCCAGGAATGAAGTAATTGGGGGCTTCCACCATGAAGCCACACCCTTTTAATGATGTTAGGGGACTCCTGAGAGGCCACGCCCCCCTTTTGCACAGGGGGTATACAAGTTATTTATAAATATCTGCAACATGTAATAAATGCCCAGCATTGGCACTAACTTTATATAGTGGTATCATTTCATCTGTATCCCACTGCAGCTGATCCATGTATATATGTGATCAGCTAATGGTCCACAAAATGTGTTACAGGATTCAGGTTAAGTAGTTATTTCAATTACAGCTTCCTTCATTACTTATAAGTAGAATATATTAACAGACAGAGGTTCAAATATACTATGAGGATAAATTCAATTCTGCACGATGCACAGGGCACAACATCAGGGCAGTGGAAAATGACCATGGGGCCAAGTACTGGGAGAGGCATGGCAAAATCTCGTGCATGGCCATGACCCCTAAAAAATTCCCAAAAATAGTAAGTGTGGCACCTTGAAGTGGTGATGCGCTCTGCACAGGGGGCGCCGTTGACTGAATAGGGGGGCATTTGTCCCCCTCAGCCGCGCCACATGCACCTTTATGGGGGAATTCAAATGTTTGAAAAGTCGGTTGGGTGTCTGTTTTTTCCTGTCTATTAGATAGGAAAAAACAGACACCCAACTGACTTTTCAAACATTTGAATCTCCCCCTATGAGTTAAATATGGAAAATTATAAAATATACCGGTTGCAAATTGCCATCACCCCTTCACCCAACTGACCAAAACACTTACCTGAATTGCTTCCATAATATATTATTATACTGTAACATACAGTGCTTTCTTCTCACAAACAGGCAGACATTTTCAGTGATAAAGGGGGACATTTACTAAGCAGTGATAAAAGTGGAGAAGTGAGCCAGTGAAGAAGTTGTCTGTGGCCACCAATCAGCTGCTCTGTATACTTTTATAGTATGCAAAGTATAAATGTTATGTCAATGCTGATTGGTTGCAATGGGCTCACATCTCCACTTTTATCACTGCTTAGTAAATGTTACCCTAAATCATTTTAGAATGTGGTCTATTAGTTCACTAGGAACCAGTGACAATTCTACAGCACAGTCCCATTTCTGATGGCTACATTCCATATCATTCTTTGCAGTCCACAAAGTGGCTGCCTTCACTGATGGGGACAGGAATGCAGCTGAAAGCACATCCTACCCCCCCCCCCCCCAACATCACAGACACTACCAGTAGCAACCCCCCTCCCCATCACCACCCACCCGCACATCACAGCTGTTGCAACTGATAGCACCATAGTCAGATTAAGGGTGGTGTACAGGGGATACTGTACCCCAGGACCCCCTCTGTCAGGGGGCCCCCCTGCCGGAGCACACTGACATCACTAGCTCTCACTCTTGTGCAGCAGCAGAACCAGGGAGCCATAATGTGAGAAGGACAGTATGCAGTGCAGGCTAAGTGATTAAATCATGCACAGTTCTGGGTATACACAGTGTGAATTACCATAAGATTTAATTTGTTATTCTGTTTTTTTAGCTCCAGTTTGTTAACAAAAGGCTTTTCCTAAAAGTTATAATTATAGATGGGTTAAATAGAAAAACAAAAACAAATGAAAATACCTTGGACATGCCATTAGCTAGATCTAGTGTCCCTGATGTCCCTAGTTCCTCTCTTTTACTCATCAGCCTCTTCCAAACCAGATGTGTGTTTTTTACCTGCAGCCTGACATTTCTATGAAAGCATCCACACCATACTTTCCTACCTGACCCTCTCCATGAGGGAGAAAATGCTCTGTTCCTGGACTTTCCTGATAATGTATGATTGCCATCACCTGTGGTGAGCTAGGTAATTGATAAGAAAGGCGTTTCACCACAGGTGATGGCAATCATACATTACCAGGAAAGTCCAGGAACAGAGCGTTTCTCCCTCATGGAGAGGGTCAGGTAGGCAAGTATGATCCACACGCACTCTGCTGGCTTGGGACAAGCAGTAAGGCTAGAGAGGAGACCATTGTGGGATCACTAAAACCTTTGGGGGGACCCTAACAGATCTGGCAAATGTCATATCCAAAGTAAACACATTCTCAGCTTCTGTATTAACGCCTTAAACACCATCAAGTCAGTTTTGTAGAATAACCCCCAGAGACATAAAGTTATCCCAAACCTTATAAATGTACGGCATGGGTTTACTGACGCTAATGATCACTGAAATTCATCTTTAATTAATCTCTGCTAATGAATTAATCTGTAATTAACGTTCAGACTTTGTTATGATTGAGCCGTCATCTGCCCATAAGAAATCAGTAATGTTTTCTTTCTCTTATCACTTTCTGTTTTCTCTTAGGCTGTTACCCAATTAGCACTATTTGGGGATATGTCAACTCCGCCCGATATTACGTCACCCTCTGTAAGTAAAAAAAAAAAAATCCTCTCTCTGCCCCCCCCCCCCCCCCCATAATGTTATTTTTTAAAATGAATGAATATAGATTTTTATGTGGCAGCAGGATTTTTCTTTACAGTCGCCTACTCACATAGGAGGCGGCCATTTTGGTGGTTTATGAGAACGCAGCTTCTCAGTTGTGTTTTTTTATTTAATTTTTTGCTAAATTGTTGAGTTAAGGGAGGATAAAATGGTTGCGGGAGCGCGACTGGCTGTCAACCTGAGCAATTCATCCATTCATCGAAGCCACGGTTTAGTTATGTGCGTTCATGGAAATGTGGCAGCGTCTGATGGACAACTCATAAAAAATTCAAGATTCAAGCAATAGTAAAATGTATCATGATCTACCGCATAGAAAAAAATACATTCACTATAGAACACGGGTTTACGTATCCAGCCATTTGTCTCAATTGTAATCTGTTTTAAGACTGAACCTGTGAGAGACTCAGATTTAAGACTTTCTATCCAAACTTTGCAAGGTCTCCGGTATCTGATGGCAGGCCGGCAGAACCTTGGGCCGCAGATAGATAAACCCTTCTGCTCTGCCAATCCTCTAAGCCATCGTATAACATGTAACAGAGTAACATCAAAACCCATGTTGACATTTGTGCAGTGAAAATTGCTTAATATTATTGCTCTTTTCCAGCTGTTTTGGCATATGTGAGCCTTGGGGATAAATTAGGGCCACGGGCATCTGTCTGATTAACTGCAGTTGTTTAGCGTCGGATGGAGATGGATAATTAAATGAATTCACTGGGAACACAACCATCGCGGTCATACATCAGATGCCACAAGCAGTTCAAGGGCAGCAGTTCCCCTCTGCCCCATTATAGATTGCGTACGCCAGGAACGCCTGTAAATTATAAGCCGGCATTTGGGGCACCTGACAAGAGATTCTCAGTACAATTTAAACCTTATTTCTGGCTCTGGAAATAATCCACTAGTCTCTGGCACTGACTACTCCAATAAAGAGGAAGCTTCAGTCAGTATATTTATCTATTGTGTATGGACATGTGCAAAGGTGTATGGGTAATGCTTACCCTCACATAATATAGTGCACAAATTATTCCAGTGAGGATTTACTAATGAGAAAGAACCCGTAAGGTAAAAGGCTTTTTTAAAGGACAGATTGAAAGGAATATGTTCAGCTTGGATAATGTTATTCAGAGGCATCACTATAGGGGTGCGGGGGGATTGCACCCGACTGTCACCCTCCCAGGGAGAGGCGTAACTAGGGTTTTCGGAGCCCAGGGCAAGATGAAGAGTGCCCCCCCCCCCCCATAAAATCAACTATGTGTGCATGCGCCCTGAAATAATGGGCGTGGCCACGCACCAAAAGGGGCATGGCCACTGAAAATGGGGCATGCCAACATGACTTTCACTTACCCCCTGTGTCTCCTCTCAGCACACTATCACCTACCCCTTGTGTTGTCTCTCAGCACACCTTCATTTAATTTTTACACATTACGGCAGCAGAGTTCCCTTCTTACACAGTGCACACAGTGTCAGATACACAATTGCCCCACAGTGCCAGATACACAATTGCCCCACAGTGCCAGATACACATTGCCCCACAGTGCCACATACACATTGCCCCTCAGTGCTGGATACACAATTGCCCCAGAGTGTCAGATACACATTGCCCCCACAGTGCCGGATACACGATTGCCCCACACTGTGACAGAAACACATTGCCCCACAGTGCCAGATACACATTGCCTCACACTGTGACAGATACACATTGCCCCACAGTGCCAGATATACATTGCCCCACAGTGCCAGATATACATTGCCCCACAGTGCCAGATATACATTGCCCCACAGTGCCAGATACACATTGCCCCACAGTGCCAGATATACATTGCCTCACAGTGCCAGACAGTGTCGGACTGGGACATGAAGGGCCCACCAGGGTAATGTAGTTATAGGGTCCCATACTTAGGGGTGTGGCCAGCCTACAAAGGGGGTGTGGCCAGCCTCCACAGAGGCTTGAAATACGCAATAGTTTAGTGCAGTGTAATGCAACATATCTACCATGTATAATACAAGTGGAGCCTGATCCCTAGAGGAAGGAGTGGGCCCTCACGCAGTGGGGCCTGCCGGTGGTATCCCTGGTACCCCTGTGGGCCAGTCCGACTCTGGTGCCAGATACACATTGCCCCATAGTGCCAGATACACATTGCCCCACACAGTGACAGATACACATAGCTCCCCCGCTAGTTGCTCACCGCTGCCTCTGTAATATTAGGGGAGAAGAGTGCAGCGCCTCTCCTGCTCCTCTATGCTGCTCCATGAAGACAGTGCGGTCTCCGGCGGCGGGTATCTTGGCGCCGGTTTGTTAGCCAATCAGAGCTCGCGGACCGGCAGCCAATTAAGAGCCGGTCCGTGAGCTCTGATTGGCTAACAAGCCAAAACAAACGGAGACCAGGTCACAGCACATTGAGGGGCAGGAGAGGCGCTGCACTCTCCTCCCCTCACATAGCACTAGCAGCCCGAGGCCAGGCAGAGCAATAGCGGGGGCGAGTGGGCATGATGCCCTGGCCGCCGGCGGCGCCCCCCCCACTGCTGGGCCTGCCAAGCCGCCCAAGGCACGTGCCCTGCTCGACCTCCCTTAGTTATGCTTCTGCTGCCAGGGGCTCATGTCACTGAAGTGCAGGCCGTCTACAGGGGCAGCCCCGCATCTACAGTAATGCTGGACACGCCTCTGGAGTGATATAAATGGGCGGTCCTGCTGAGATCATGCCCCTTCACAATAAGGCCACTCACCCTTTTTGGCTGCGCATGGCGACAGCTAACTAACGCACCTGTTGTCACAGGCACCCGGTGAAAGTTTAAATGTGGTCCTTTCACCAGCGTACATTAAAAGTGCCAATATAACAAAGGATGATCTAGAAGGAAAATATGTCCTACAATTTATCAAATGTCCATGCAGAATGATATCCTCTCCTATTGTAGGCTCCGGAAAGTAGAGTTGGCCATGGACCATCGATGGTTAGCAGACATTGATGGTTTACCTCTGATGGACGTTTTTTAGTCTGCTGAAGGGGGCAAGTTGCTTAGCCCCCCCCCCCCACCAACTGGGACACACCACTTGGCCTCACCACCTTCCCTGTTTGGTTATTTGTCCCAGAGATGCCCTTTAATGGTTTCATGCCATCACTGAAAAGTACCGATGGCGCCATCGCTGGTGAATATTTTGATGTCCACGCCTACCTGAAAGGTTTCATGTAGTGTCATTTCATAAGATTGACAGTGGCCCCACCATAAATCTGGAGTCCATGAGAGAGCTTCCCAAAGTTTGTGAGCTTTCCGAGCGTTGTGGGAGAATGTGCAGGTATAACGTACAGAACACGTTCTTTACCTGAAATCTATAGCATCTTTCTTTTTCAGTCCCTCTAGAAGAGACATCATGCTGTGTTATAAATCTACATAGGAAATATTAATATATTATCTCCAGATATTTCATCTTGATAACATTTGCTGTGAAGTTTTAAATCAGTTGCGCAAAATATATTTTCTCTGACGTCCTAGTGGATGCTGGGAACTCCGTAAGGACCATGGGGAATAGCGGCTCCGCATGAGACTGGGCACAAAAGTAAAGCTTTAGGACTACCTGGTGTGCACTGGCTCCTCCCCTTATGACCCTCCTCCAAGCCTCAGTTAGATTTTTGTGCCCGGCCGAGAAGGGTGCACACTAGGGGCTCTCCTGAGCTTCTTAGTGAAAGTTTAGTTTTAGATTTTTTATTTTCAGTGAGACCTGCTGGCAACAGGCTCACTGCATCGAGGGACTAAGGGGAGAAGAAGCGAACTCACCTGCGTGCAGAGTGGATTGGGCTTCTTAGGCTACTGGACACCATTAGCTCCAGAGGGACCGAACACAGGCCCAGCCTCGGAGCTCGGTCCCAGAGCCGCGCCGCCGGCCCCCTTACAGAGCCAGAAGCAAGAAGAGGTCCGGAAAAATCGGCGGCAGAAGACATCCTGTCTTCACCAAGGTAGCGCACAGCACTGCAGCTGTGCGCCATTGCTCCTCAGCACACTTCACACTTCGGTCACTGAGGGTGCAGGGCGCTAGGGGGGGGCGCCCTGAGCAGCAATAAAAACACCTTGGCTGGCGAAAATACATCACATATAGCCCCCAGGGCTTTATGGATGAATTTTAACCCCTGCCAGATTCCACAGAAAAACGGGAGAAAAGGCCGCCGAGAAGGGGGCGGAGCCTATCTCCTCAGCACACTGGCGCCATTTTCTCTCACAGCTCCGTTGGAGGGAAGTTCCCTGGCTCTCCCCTGCAGTTACTACACTACAGAAAGGGGTTAAAAAAGAGAGGGGGGCACTAATTAGGCGCAGTATAACAATACAGCAGCTATAAGGGGAAAAACACTTATATAAGGTTATCCCTGTATATATATATATATATATATATATAGCGCTCTGGTGTGTGCTGGCATACTCTCCCTCTGTCTCCCCAAAGGGCTAGTGGGGTCCTGTTCTCTATCAGAGCATTCCCTGTGTGTGTGCTGTGTGTCGGTACGTTGTGTCGACATGTATGAGGAGGAAAATGAGGTGGAGGCGGAGCAATTGCCTGTAACAGAGATGTCACCCCCTAGGGAGTCGACACCTGAGTGGATGAGCTTATGGAAGGAATTATGTGACAGTGTCAGCTCTTTACAAAAGATTGATGACATGAGACAGCCGGCGACTCAGCCTGTGCCTGTCCAGGTGTCTCAAAAGCCACCTGGGGCTCTAAAACGCCCGTTACCGCAGATGGCTGATACAGACACCGACACGGATACTGACTCCAGTGTCGACGATTAAGAGACGAATGTGACTTCCAGTAGGGCCACACGTTACATGATTGAGGCTATGGAAAATGTTTTTACACATTTCTGATAATACCAGTACCACTAAAAAGGGTATTAGGTTGGGTGAGAAAAAACTGCCTGTAGTTTTTCCTGCATCTGAGGAATTAAATGAAGTGTGTGATGATGCGTGGGTTTCCCCCGATAAAAACTGTTAATTCCTAAAAAGTTATTAGCATCATACCCCTTCCCGCCAGAGGATAGGGCACGTTGGGAAACACCCCTTAGGGTGAATAAAGCGCTCACACGCTTGTCTAAACAGGTGGCACTACCGTCCCCGGATACGGCCGCCCTTAAGGAACCTGCTGACAGAAAGCAGTAAAATATCCTAAAATGTATATACACTCACACGGGTGTGATACTGCGACCAGCAATCGCCTCAGCCTGGATGTGCAGTGCTGGGGTGGCTTGGTCGGATTCCCTGACTGACAATATTGATACCCTAGATAGGGACAGTATATTACTAACTATAGAGCATTTAAAAGATGCATTTCTATATATGCGTGATGCACAGAGGGATATTTGCCGACTGGCATCAAGAGTAAGTGCGCTGTCCATTTCTGCCAGAAGAGGGTTATGGACAAGACAGTGGTCAGGTGATGATGATTCCAAAAGGCATATGGAAGTATCGCCTTATAAAAGGGAGGAGTTATTTGGGGTAGGTCTAACAGACCTGGTAGCCACTGGAAAATCCACATTTTTACCCCAGGTAGCTTCTCAACCTAAGAAGACGCCGTATTATCAGGCGCAGTCCTTTCGGCCCCATAAGGACAAGCGGGCAAAAGGCGCCTCATCTCTGCCCCGTGGCAGAGGGAGAGGAAAAAGGCTGCAGCAAACAGCCAATTCCCAGGAACAAAAGCCCTCTCCCGCCTCCGCAAAGTCCTCAGCATGACGCTGGGGCTTTACAAGCGGTCTCAGGCACGGTGGGGGCCCGTCTCAAGAAATTCGAGACGTCTCCCCCTCGCCGTTTCATAAAGTCTGCTTTACCGACGTCTCCCTCAGACAGGGAGACAGTATTGCAAGCCATTCACAGGCTGTATTCCCAGCAGGTGATAATCAAGGTACCCCTCCTGCAACAGGGAAAGGGGTACTATTCCACACTATTGTGGTACCGAAGCCGGACGGCTCGGTGAGACCATTTTTAAATCTAAAATCCTTGAACACTTACATACAAAGGTTCAAATTCAAGATGGAATCACTCAGAGCAGTGATTGCAAACCTTGAAGAAGGTAACTATATGGTCTCTCTGGACATCAAAGATGCTTACCTACATGTCCCAACTTACCCTTCTCCAAGGGTACCTCAGGTTTGTGGTACAGAACTGTCACTATCAGTTTCAGACGCTGCCGATTGGATTGTCCACGGCACCCCGGGTCTTTACCAAGGTAATGGCCGAAATGATGATACTCCTTCGAAAGAAGGGAGTTTTAGTTATCCCTTACTTGGACGATCTCCTGATAAGGACAAGATCCAGGGAACAGTTGGAAGTCGGGGTAGCACTATCTCAGATAGTGCTGCGGCAGCACGGTTGGTTTCTCAATATTCCAAAATCGCAGCTGATCCCGACGACACGCCTTCTATTCCTAGGGATGATCCTGGACACAGTCCGGAAAAAGGTGTTTTCTCCCGGAGGAGAAAGCCAGGGGGTTATCCGAACTAGTCAGAAACCTCCTAAAACCAGGCCAAGTGTCAGTGCATCAGTGCACAAGGGTCCTGGGAAAAATGGTGGCTTCCTACGAAGAAATTCCATTCGGCAGATTCTACGCAAGAACTTTCCTGTGGGACCTGCTGGACAAATGGTCCGGATCGCATCTTCAGATGCATCAGCGGATAACCCTGTCACCAAAGACAAGGGTGTCTCTCCTGTGGTGGTTGCAGAGTGCTCATCTTCTAGAGGGCCGCAGATTCGGCATTCAGGACTGGGTCCTGGTGACCACGGATGCCAGCCTGAGAGGCTGGGGAGCAGTCACACAGGGAAAAAATTTCCAGGGCTTGTGGTCAAGCCTGGAGACATCACTTCACAAAGCAATACCTCTGCTTCAAGGTCAGCCGGTGCTGATCCAGTCGGACAATATCACGGCAGTCGCCCACGTAAACAGACAGGGCGGCACAAGAAGCAGGAGGGCAATGGCAGAAGCTGCAAGGATTTTTCGCTGGGCGGAAAATCATGTGATAGCACTGTCAGCAGTGTTCATTCCGGGAGTGGACAACTGGGAAGCAGACTTCCTCAGCAGGCACGACCTCCACCCGGCAGAGTGGGGACTTCACCCAGAAGTCTTCCACATGATTGTAAACCATTGGGAAAAACCAAAGGTGGACATGATGGCGTCCCGCCTAAACAAAAAATTGGACAGGTATTGCGCCAGGTCAAGGGACCCTCAGGCAATAGCTGTGGACGCTCTGGTAACACCGTGGGTGTACCAGTCAGTGTATGTGTTCCCTCCTCTTTCTCTCATACCAAAAGTACTGAGAATTATAAGACGGAGGGGAGTAAGAACTATACTCGTGGCTCCGGATTGGCCAAGAAGGACTTGGTACCCGGAACTTCAAGAGATGCTCACGGAGGACCCGTGGCCTCTACCTCTAAGAAGGGACCTGCTCCAGCAAGGACCCTGTCTATTCCAAGACTTACCGCGGCTGCGTTTGACGGCAGGGCGGTTGAACGCCGGATCCTGAAGGAAAAAGGCATTCCGGATGAAGTCATCCCTACCCTCGTCAAGCCAGGAAGGATGTAACCGCAAAGCATTATCACCGCATTTGGCGAAAATATGTTGCGTGGTGCGAGGCCAGTAAGGCCCCGATGGAGGAATTTCAACTAGGTCGATTCCTGCATTTCCTGTAAACAGGAGTGTCTATGGGCCTAAAATTGGGGTCCATTAAGGTTCAAATTTCGGCCCTGTCGATTTTCTTCCAGAAAGAACTGGCTTCAGTTCCTGAAGTTTAGACGTTTGTCAAGGGGGTACTGCATATACAGCCTCCTTTTGTGCCTCCAGTGGCACCTTGGGATCTCAATGTAGTTTTGGGGTTCCTAAAATCACATTGGTTTGAACCACTCACCACTGTGGACTTAAAATATCTCACATGGAAAGTGGTAATGCTGTTGGCCCTGGCTTCAGCCAGGCGTGTCTCAGAATTGGCGGCTTTATCCTATAAAAGCCCTTACCTAATTTTTTTATACGGACAGGGCAGAATTGAGGACTCGTCCTCAATTTCTCCCTAAGGTGGTTTCAGCGTTTCACTTGAACCAGCCTATTGTGGTACCTGCGGCTACTAGGGACTTGGAGGACTCCAAGTTGCTGGACGTAGTCAGGGCCCTGAAAATATATGTTTCCAGGATGGCTGGAGTCAGAAAATCTGACTCGCTGTTTATCCTGTATGCACCCAACAAGCTGGGTGCTCCTGCTTCTAAGCAGACTATTGCTCGTTGGATTTGTAGTACAATTCAGCTTGCACATTCTGTGGCAGGCCTGCCACAGCCAAAATCTGTAAAAGCCCATTCCACAAGGAAGGTGGGCTCATCTTGGGCGGCTGCCCGAGGGGTCTCGGCTTTACAACTTTGCCGAGCAGCTACTTGGTCAGGGGCAAACACGTTTGCTAAATTCTACAAATTTGATACCCTGGCTGAGGAGGACCTGGAGTTCTCTCATTCGGTGCTGCAGAGTCATCCGCACTCTCCCGCCCGTTTGGGAGCTTTGGTATAATCCCCATGGTCCTTACGGAGTTCCCAGCATCCACTAGGACGTCAGAGAAAATAAGAATTTACTTACCGATAATTCTATTTCTCGTAGTCCGTAGTGGATGCTGGGCGCCCATCCCAAGTGCGGATTGTCTGCAATACTTGTACATAGTTATTGTTACAAAAATCGGGTTATTATTGTTGTGAGCCATCTTTTCAGAGGCTCCTCTGTTATCATGCTGTTAACTGGGTTCAGATCACAGGTTGTACGGTGTGATTGGTGTGGCTGGTATGAGTCTTACCCGGGATTCAATATCCTTCCTTATTGTGTACGCTCGTCCGGGCACAGTATCCTAACTGAGGCTTGGAGGAGGGTCATAGGGGGAGGAGCCAGTGCACACCAGGTAGTCCTAAAGCTTTACTTTTGTGCCCAGTCTCCTGCGGAGCCGCTATTCCCCATGGTCCTTACGGTTTTCCCAGCATCCACTACGGACTACGAGAAATAGAATTATCGGTAAGTAAATTCTTATTTAAAGTTCAGATTTAATATGTTTAATTCTAGAAGAACTTGCTTCTTGCTTTTTAACACTGATGGCACGTTGGAGATACAGGTTACTACTGTACTGTACATGGTGCACTGCACACCACACTTGTTTTACACAAATAAAGAATGCTTCTTACTCCGTTGGGAAATGGGAAGCCTGCGCATACATTTTAAAGTGTTTTTAATGCACAATCAGGCCATTACCTGTAATGTGTTTCTATTGGGTACTTTGATTTTTGAGAACTCCCACTGAAACCGCCCCTACAGCCGTATTCCAGCTGCGTCTGACGAGGGTACGTGAAGGGTACGCAAATGCGCCTGACTCTGAATAAGTAGCAGGAATATAATGTTGTTCCAGATGCATTTTGCTCCTCCATTTACTCCTGAATGTGAATAAGGCAGAGAATGGCGATAATATCAGGGGGATCAAACGTCTGACCCTTTGGTGAACATGGACAGGACCGTAGCAGGGCGATTTTTCGCGTTTTGCAGGTCTGGGGCTGCCGGGACCAGGCAGAAGAGAAGAACATGGACCACTTTAGATCACTGAGGGGGCTGTATTCCTGGAGGATCCTGCGTTTGGGATCGGTATAAGATCCCAGCGGTCAGGATCCCGGAGGTCAGGAGGCCGACGCCGGGAACCCGACAGCCAGAATCCCAGCAGCGAGCGCAGCATATCACCACGCACATCGCTTCTGGCCCCATGGCAATTATTTTGCCCCTTAGGTGGTGGCGTGGACCACTACCCGAGTGGGAATACTGGGCTTGGGTTGGGATTCTGACCACCTGCGTTTTCCCGGCTGTTGGGATTGGCATACCTTATGGTTGTACCATGCTGTACCAAACCTCCTGCAAGCCACATGCAGCAACTGTGCTGCCCCCTTGGCTTTGCACCCTGGGCAGCAGCACCGCTCATACACACCCCTAGGTACAGTTCTAGACATGAGCAAATTAGGTGCATTCAAAATAAGCATCTCACACATACACGTAAAGGCATAGTAATATCTATATACACGAACATTGTGACACCTACACTAAAGGTAAAGCCCCTTACTGTCAGGATTTATAATGGACATACATGAGGATCCAAAAATAAAAAATTCTAATTAAATTTGGCTTAAATCTATTATTTTGAAAAGGTCCTACCATCAATATCGAGGTGTCAGTGGCCAATGCTCAATGTGTGGGGGGCCACAGGTAAAATAAAGACTCTAAGGGCTCGATGTCTGCGATGCAGAAGCCCCGGACTTTCGGCTCTTTAATATACACCCCTGTGGGGCTTCAAACTAAAATATGTGATTGAGAGGCAAAATCAGGGCTACTTACAGTAGGTTCGATGGAGGACACCTGCATGCCAACGCAGTTACAACAGCACATTGCAGGAATCGCCCCCACATCACCTCCTAGATCGGTGGCATGATGTCACTGATTCTGTGTTTTGGGTGCCCCCTAAGTCATGGCACCTAGGTTCTGAACGTCCCTTCATCTCTGCATTTCCCCAGGTCATAGATAACCTTCCAATGTATTATGCTATGTGTCGATGAATATATACACACTGTGTAACGTATGTATTGGGCTTTTGTATGATGGTATATATAGAATGTATCATGTTTGTGATCTTCTCCAGGAGTAATATTATTATTGTAACCAAATCTTCTTGCTGTCGGTTTTTCTTGTAGACCCCAGCGACTCCAGGTGATGCCTTTATGAAATACCCCACCCAGCTGCACCCAGCAGTTGCTCCCATGTTTGGAACCCTTTCTTACAATCCCGTTGCACTGCCATCAGGTGAAAAAAGGCCCTTGTCAGTTCTGGAAATGCAGAGTTACTTGGATCAGACACAGTAGCCACATTACTCATCCTGCAGCCACAGGAACCTTGTATGGCCATTGGCAGGAGACCCCTGTGGCAGCAGGACACTAGGACAGACACAGTAGCCATATTACTCATACTACAACCACAGGAATCTTGTATGGCCATTGACAGGAGGCCCCTGTGGCAGCAGGACACTCGGACACAGACACAGTAGACACGTAACTCATCCTGCAGCCACAGGAACCTTGTACGGACATTGGCAGGAGGCCTTCATGTCAGCAGGATACTAGGACACAGACACAGTAGCTACATTTCTCATCCTGCAGCCACAGGAACCTTGCACGACCATTGTCCAGACGCCCCTATGGCTGCAAGACACTGGGGGACAGACACAGTAGACACATAACTCATCCTGCAGCCACAGGAAGCTTGTATGGCCATTGGCAGGAGACCCTTGAGGCAGCAGGATACTAGGACACAGACACAGTAGCCATATTACTCATCCTGCAACCACAGGAACCTTGTATGGCCATTGTCAGGAGACCCCTGTGGCAGCAGGACACTAGGACAGACACAGTAGCCATATTACTCATACTACAACCACAGGAATCTTGTATGGCCATTGACAGGAGGCCCCTGTGGCAGCAGGACACTCGGACACAGACACAGTAGACACATAACTCATCCTGCAGCCACAGGAACCTTGTACGGACATTGGCAGGAGGCCTTCATGTCAGCAGGATACTAGACACAGACACAGTAGCTACATTTCTCATCCTGCAGCCACAGGAACCTTGCACGACCATTGTCCAGACGCCCCTATGGCTGCAAGACACTGGGGGACAGACACAGTAGACACATAACTCATCCTGCAGCCACAGGAAGCTTGTACGGCCATTGGCAGGAGACACTTGGGGCAGCAGGATACTAGGACACAGACACAGTAGAGATATTACTCATCCTGCAACCACAGGAACCTTGTATGGCCATTGGCCGGAGGCCCTTGTGGCAGCAGGACACTATGACACAGACACATCAGCCACATTACTCATCCAGAATCCACAGGAACCTTCTACGGCCATTGGTATGAGCCCCCTGGGGCAGCAGGACACTGGGACACAGACACAGCAGCCACATTTCTCATCCTGCAGCCACAGGAACCTTGTACGGCCATTGGCAGGAGACCCCTGGGGCAGCAGTACACTAGGACACAGACACAGTAGTCACATTTATCATCCTGCAACCACAGGAACCTTGTATGGCCATTGTCATGAGGCCCCTGTGGCAGCAGGACACAGACACAGTAACCACATAACTCATCCTGAAGCCACAGGAACCTTGTACGGCCATTGTCATGAGGCCCCTGTGGCAGCAGAGGGGACACAGACACAGTATAATGTTTCCAGGATGGAAGTGTAGCACAATCCCCAGGGAATGTTTTACCCTATGTATTATAATGTGTGCACTGTTTCATGAACGTGTCAGCTGGTAGCAGGTACCCTCTGTAAGCAGCGCATGTTTCTGTCACTTCCATGATGTGTAGTTCTAGTTGAAGGCTCATAAATATAGCTAAACATTTAATCCATGCATTAACATTAGTTTGCAGCTGCTACGGCTCTCCACATCTGCCTATATGCGGCTGGTAACATGCAGGGCTGGGGGTAGAAAACTGGAATTGAGGTCTGGAGAATCAGCTGTGGGACTTTGGATCTGTAATTAATGTGGAAGCTGAATACTGTACACCCATCCTAGTTTGACTCTGTATACCTTTTAAGAAGAAGTATTAAAGGGGTTACATGCATATTTATTTTCCCAATCTATCGTCCCTTTCTAAGCCAGCTCATTATAGCCCGACACAAGAAAACAGTTATATAGGTATCAGTACAGTCTAGCGCTGAGAGCTCCCTCTGCTGGCTGTAAGATGGTATGCTTCGGTCCCAAATATTGGTTAGGAACCTCTTCGGGAATGCTGAATGTTGTAGTACCACAACAGCTGTAGGACCACAGTTTGCCTGAGGGTGGAATAAACTGTGGCCCCCTGTTAGACGAATAAGAAATAATTATTGCACTAAATTAAATTAAGCAAAAAGCTTAAGAAAAAAAATAAAGTACTATAATATAATAGGATGTTATAATATAACACATTATGCATGCACTGAGACACGAATGTCGCTAAATTTAGGAAAAAGTACTAAAGGAAATTACCGCCCATGGCAGTGCATATAAGTCATACAGTACTGTCTGCCTCATGCCACATAGCATACAAAGGATAGGTGTATGGGGACACATGTATTATAAGATATAATGTACACCTAACTGTAAATTTAAATGGATATTAGAAATTGTTCTTACATATAGTACCTGCTTATATTATTCCAAATATACTGTTCTTACGTATAGTACCTGCTTATATTATCCCATATATAACCTAGAAAGTACAAGATAGACATCCTATATAATAAAAGGCTAACACTGCTCCTCACCTCTACGGGGGAATTCAAGTGTTTTGCGCACCAGCTGCTACTACATGGCCCCCAACGGAGCAATCCAATTGTTGCTCCGTTCGGGTGCGCACTGCAGCCGGCGCTGACATCACTGTTATGTTGTTCCGCCATGTTGACGGGCTGGTAACTAGTATATATTATAAAAAAAGTGACTGAATCATAAGACAAAGGGGGAGATTTCTCAAACCATGGAGAGATATAAAGGGGAGAGAGATAAAGTCACAACCAATCAGCTCCTGCCATTTCTCAAACAGTTTGTAAAATGTCAGGAGTTGATTAGTTGGTACTTTATCTCTCTCTATTTTCATCCATCTCCAAGCTTTGATGCATCTCCCCCAAAGGCGGAGGAAGAGGTGTGATAATGTATTGCTGCTGGTAATATTGGTACGGGTAGAACAGTGTGCATTGTGGGAAGAAGGAGGGGGCGTTGTATATAGGACGGAGAGCTGGCTGGTTATTACAATGATAAATGACGCTATTCCCTGAGAACCAGATAGGGCAAACGCTAGATATAAGGGGTCTATCCCTTTAAAAGTAGGAATGTATATTATTATTATTATTATTATTATTTCCCATCTAACACTGGATGTTATCGGTAAGAGTTTGTAGCTATAATTAGCACAGTGATGGGAGACATGACATATAGGAATCAACAGTAAATCGGCCCCCGGGGATGGGGGGCCAAGACATAATACAGCAGAAAGCGGAAAATCTATGAATAACCTTTGTGGAGACGGTTTGGTATTGATCTCCCCACCGGCAGCCAATGGGAATGATTAAATAATTTCATTTGTTTAATCAGGCCGAGTAACATTGTAACCTGAACCGCACCAATCCCAGGTGTGCCGGGGCTTTCATAACAGAACCTGGAGGCCATGTGATTTATGTATTTCCCAATCTAATGAAACACTCTGCTGCTACATTGTAGCGGGAAGGTGAGGGCAGGCTCTGTGCGCGGTGTATACAGTGTAATGTGTACAGCGTGCCCTGTGCTGGTAATTAGGGGAACATAATACTGAGACACTGTACAATCAGCTCCACATCGCATTATGTGACACAGCCAGGGAAATATACACTGCAGCAATAACAGCTCCCAGGACCAGCCATTATATGACATTGATGTGCTGGCTTCTAGCAGTCTTCTGGGAATGCTGAGACTTATGGTACCACTACAGTTACAAAGCCACATGCTTGGAATAGACTTCTGCTTCTGGCTGGTGATGATTAACACTGATTATTGCCCTTTATAACGCACCAGCCAATCAGCTCCAATATGTAAATTGACAGTTAGGAGCTGATTGGCTGGTGCGTTATCACCTTGCGCTTATCACTGCTTTATCACTTCTCCAGGCTTGGGGGGTAATTCTGAGTTGATCGCAGCAGCAAGTTTGTAAGCAATTGGGCAAAACCATGTGCAATGCAGGGGGGGGGTAGATATAACATGTGCAGAGAGAGTTAGATTTGGGTGGGTTATTTTGTTTCTGTGCAGGGTAAATACTGCCTGCTTTATTTTTACACTGCAATTTAGATTTCAGTTTGAACACACCCCACCCAAATCTAACTCTCTCTGCACATGTTACATCTGCCTCCCCTGCAGTGCACATGGTTTTGCCCAACTGCTAACAAAATTGCTGCTGCGATCAACTCAGAATTAGGCCCATAATTCATCTGCCTGATACAGTTTTGGTTTGCACAGCAGCAGCACCACTGCACCCCCTAGTGGGTGGACCCTGGTGGACAGTGATAGGCAACCTGATTCTCCTTGGGGGCAACATTGGGCGGCCCTCTAACTTTCAAAAGGGATGTACATTGCTCTTAATCTCAAGGGTTAATAGGAGCACTGGATGACGTTATGGGGTGTATTCAATAGCTTGTCGGAAAGACGGCAGCTTCCCAAAGAATTTGGTCAGAAGGGGTTCCGACCTATTCAAAAAGTGCAGTTTTTTTCCGACAAGTCGGGAATTCTCGACTTGTCGGAAAACACGTGGATCGGCGGAATAGCTGCTGACCCGCCTGCTTCTGTCGGAAACGGGGCCAAATCCGACAGGTTTTGTTGCCACATATTAAAATAATGGTTATTAAATATAAATTCCTTATCCATATTCTATAAAGATTACTTAAAAAATAGAAAACTGCTCCTTTCTGTAATTGGAAGGGAGTCACATCACCCATTCAGGCACTCCACAATAAAATAAATTCTGCCCTACCTTAATTACTGGGTTTCGGAATTATTACTTAAGGAATTCATCCCAGCCTTTACCTATTCATTAAGCAAACGTGAGTATAGGAGGGCGATAAAACGCCATTAGGCGTCTGCCCTGCAGCCCTGGTAGCGGCGTCAGCGCCTGTATTTAAAATGCACATGACACAGCCCGGGGGGGGGGGGACATTGAGACATTACTTCCCATCCGATTGCTTCTTGCAACTTCACCCTGTCGGAATAATATAGAAAAATGGACAGGCTTCCTAACACTGTCTGCAAATGCCTCTGCAGACTGACTGATTGCCACACAGGAGCAAGGAAATTCTGTATTTCAATCACCAACACATGAAATAATTAGACAGGTTCTTTTAGTATAAAGGATGTTGCTATTTATTTAATCCTAAGCATTGCAGCACCAGCCAATCGTTTATCAAAAATTGGAGTCTATCTGGTCATTTATTTTCCAGCCTGGATGAGAGGCTTGGCAGCACAGAGCCATGCTGACACCTAGTGGCCAAAGTTATTATTAGCCTATTTCCGCATGGCTGCTACATCCAAAGACAATTTCTATCTTAATCCTTTATTCATATCAAATATAAATATGCAATCAAGAAAAAAAAAAAGCTTGGTTAAACAGCCTGTGGCTTATCACGTGTTGTTGAACTACAAGTTTCAGCATTCCCGATTGACTTATGCCTTATAATGCATTTCTATTCCGCTGTAGCGGTCTCAATGCACTTTGACTTTTCCAAGTCGGCTTTAACACAACTCAATTTAAACAACATCAATTTATTTCTGCAACGACTTGTTAAGTTTGGGAGAGAATTTCAGTTTTTATCTGATAATGGGACACATTTTGCTGACAGGCCCTGATTACTGCAGGCGGAATACCCCAAGCTGCACACGGTATTATATATGCATAGCTTTCCCAGGGAGAACATTAACACAAGATAGATGATATCGCACAGGTGCCTGGTTTAGATTAACCCTTCATTTGTTGGGTTTTCCACGAAGGCACCCTACAGATTGATTCCTATGTGTTCCCTGCGGGGAGGGAGGTTTAAAGTCAAGATTTACAAGACAAGATTCATTCAAATCACACTGATAAGAAGAAGACTGGTTTTAATTGTAAGGAGCGGGTACAGGGCAGCACCCCTGAAAGACATTCTTCAGGAAATTGAATTCTGACAGCTAATGTGTTTGCAGCAGATGTCTCAGGCCCATCGTACACATGGCTAGGAGATAATGTCACCTTTTAGTCATATCTGACTGAAAGTTATATAGTGGAAGGAGCAGCCCCCCCCCCCCCACCCACCCCCAGCGGCACAGAGTATATCAGGAGATGAGTGATGTGTCAGTGAGGACAGGGCTGCATGTGACTGGCAGTGACATGATGCGAGGAGGAGAATGGAGGCAGCAGGAAGCCACAGACTGAGAGTTATATAGTGGAAGGAGCAGGGTCCCCAGCAGCACAGAGTATATCAGCAGAGGAGTGATGTGTTAGTGAGGACAGGGCTGCATGTGACAGGGGCAGTGACATGATGTAAGGAGGGGAAATGAGCCAGCAGGAAGCCACAGACTGAGAGTTATATAGTGGGAGGAGCAGGGTCCTCAGCAGCACAGAGTATATCAGGAGATGAGGGATGTGTCAGTGAGGACAGGGCTGCTTGTGACAGGGGCAGTGACATGATGTGAGGAGGGGAATGGAGGCAGCAGGAAGCCACAGACTGAGAGTTATATAGTGAGAGGAGCAGGGTCCCCAGCAGCACAGAGTATATCAGGAGATGAGGGATGTCTCAGTGAGGACAGGGCTGCATGTGATGGGTAGTGACAGGATGTGAGGAGGGGAATAGAGGCAGCAGGAAGCCACAGACTGAGAGTTATATAGTGGGAGGAGCAGGGTCCTCAGCAGCACAGAGTATATCAGGAGATGAGTGATGTGTCAGTGAGGACAGGGCTGCATGTGACGGGTAGTGACAGGATGTGAGGAGGAAAATAGAGGCAGCAGGAAGCCACAGACTGAGAGTTATATAGTGGGAGGAGCAGGTTCCCCAGCAGCACAGAGTATATCAGGAGATGAGTGATGTGTCAGTGAGGACAGGGCTACATGTGACAGGGGCAGTGACATGAAGTGAGGAGGGGAATGGAGGCAGCAGGAAGCCACAGACTGAGAGTTATATAGTGGGAGGAGCAGGGTCCTCCAGCAGCACAGAGTATATCAGGAGATGAGTAGTGTGTCAGTTAGGACAGGGCTGCATGTAACAGGGACAGTGACATGATGTGAGGAGGGGAATGGAGGCAGCAGGAAGCCACAGACTGAGAGTTATATAGTGGGAAGAGCAGGGTCCCCAGAAGCACAGAGTATATCAGGAGATGAGTAGTGTGTCAGTTAGGACAGGGCTGCATGTGACAGGGGCAGTGACATGATGTGAGGAGGGGAATGGAGGCAGCAGGAAGCCACAGACTGGGAGTTATATAGTGGGAGGAGCAGGTTCCCCAGCAGCACAGAGTATATCAGGAGATGAGTGATGTGTCAGTGAGGACAGGGCTACATGTGACAGGGGCAGTGACATGAAGTGAGGAGGGGAATGGAGGCAGCAGGAAGCCACAGACTGAAGGTTATATAGTGGGAGGAGCAGGGTCCCCAGAAGCACAGAGTATATCAGGAGATGAGTAGTGTGTCAGTTAGGACAGGGCTGCATGTAACAGGGACAGTGACATGATGTGAGGAGGGGAATGGAGGCAGCAGGAAGCCACAGACTGAGAGTTATATAGTGGGAAGAGCAGGGTCCCCAGCAGCACAGAGGATATCAGGAGATGAGTGATGTGTTAGTGAGGACAGGGCTGCATGTGACAGGGGCAGTGACATGATATGAGGAGGGGAATGGAGGCAGCAGGAAGCCACAGACTGAGAGTTATATAGTGGGAAGAGCAGGGTCCCCAGCAGCACAGAGGATATCAGGAGATGAGTGATGTGTTAGTGAGGACAGGGCTGCATGTGACAGGGGCAGTGACATGATGTGAGGAGGGGAATGGAGGCAGCAGGAAGCCACAGACTGAGAGTTATATAGTGGGAGGAGCAGGGTCCCCAGAAGCACAGAGTATATCAGGAGATGAGTGATGTGTTACAGAGAACAGGGCTAGGACAGTTGTTTCCAAGTACAAACGCGGTGAGCCTAGACTGCACATGTGTCGGTATGAGGTGGTGGCGAGGATCTCCGTTTGTTAAAAAAGGGAATGTGTAGGCCATAGGCTACTATTGGCTAATGCCATCTAAAGATGGCGTTAGCTGCCGGAGCTTGGTAAATTTGACAAATAAGTTAATTTAACGATCAAAAATAGGTGGACCACCATACATACACCCTGGGGATGCTTAAACTGTGTGGCTTTCACCAAAAATCGTCTTTTCCCCCGCAAAATTACTAGATGTGTCCTTTAAGCTGATCAGAAGAATGCACTGTGTCTTTTATGTTGGCGAACTATCTATTTTAGACATTAAAAATCTGTCCTGAGATCACCATGCTTATAAACACCAGTCATTTCCCACGCACCTTCACCCACACACATAATGTAGAATGCAGACAGTCATTGGGCTGGACCATTATAGAATGCCGCATATCCATATACTACTAACCAGTGACATCAGCGTCCTGATTGTGACGTCACCGTACTAAATTCCAACCTTTTCTCTTTCTCATTTGCTTTTAATCTGTTTTCTTTTTCTTTTCTTTTTTTAAGGCTATGTTGCAATGGGAGCTGTCCAGCCTTCATTCTGGGGACAACAACCATTAATACAACCGCAGATGGTCCTGGGAGGCCAGCCTCCAGTTGCTCAGGTTCTGCAGGGAAGCCAAACGATAACATGGGCTCAGCCGGGCCTTTACCCCACCGCTCAGCAACAGCCATGGCCCACCCTGCCTGGCCAGTTCCCACCTACTGCCTTCATGCCAACACAAACTGTATTGCCTTTTCAAGCAGCCATGTTTCAAGGTACCACCGCTCCTGTAGCCGCTGTCCCACCAACCAGTGACTCCATGCGATCAAGCCCGCTCCGGCCGGACCAGAAAGTTACGAAAGAGATGTTTAAGGATTTTCAGATGGTAAATCCCCCGCCTGTGCCATCACGACACCCAGACCAGCCTTCCCTCTCATATACCTCAGATGCCTTCTCAAGCTATTTTGACAAAGTTGGGTTGGCGCAGGATACAGACGACTGTGACGACTTTGACATCTCACAATTAAATTTGACGCCTATGACTTCCACTTCGCCATCTACTAATTCACGTGAGTACTGCATAGTGGAGGAAGGAACTTGTACCCGTAGGTGCATAATGTATCAATCATAAAAACTTGATCAGCCGAGGTTTTTAATAGTTTTTTTTAATATTTTTGTTTTTTCAGGGCATCCTCTTCACTGTTCATTCAGTATATATTTTTTGTTTATGTTTACAAAGTAGACGATGCACTTATAACTTAGGCTAATAGTAGAATACATACGATATGCCAGCGGACAGGATACCGGCGGTCATATGACCGACACCGGCATCCCGATGCAGAGAATCCCGACAGGGGTTGGGTAAGTACATTTACCCTCCCCCTTACCCCCCTAACCCTTTCCTTCCCGCAGCCTAACCCTAACCCCCCCTCACCATCTAACCCTCTCTGGTGGTATCTAAACCCACCCCTCCCTCCCCGCAGTCTAACCCTCCCTTCCCCGCAACTTAACCCTAACCCTTCCCCGCAGCCTAACCCTAACCCTCCCTTCCCCGCAGCCTAACCCTAACCCTCCCTTCCCCGCAGCCTAAACCTAACCTCCCATGCATCGGCATTCCGAGCAGTGTTGGGATACAGGCGTCGGTATTCCGATGATTGAGATCCTGAACGCCAGTATCCTGAACGGATACCCTAATAGCACCATATGGTTCTTCCTAATGTGAAGCGGATGTGTCCAATCCGGTGTTGGCTACACCAGTGACTACTGGTGGGCGCTGCCTGTCTGGAATATTGGATTCTCTGGGCCTCGAGTGCCCCTTTAATATAAAACACTGTGGTGTACCGCAGAAAAGTTGGTAGAATCCAAAGCATTAAATGCTAAGGTGTTCTTGGAAAATTATTGTTGGAATCACATTGGTTGCACTGTTACCTGTACTCACTGTTACCTGCACTCAGTTGCCATTAAGTACCGCCAATATACCATAATGTTCTGTTGTGTTCCTGTTGAGTAAACACCAGTTGCTGCCGTAGCTGGGCCACATTTCTCCCAAGGTTACCTTGGTTAATGCCAATGAAGCGGCTGGTGCAGAGTTGTTTTTTTAATTATTTTATGTATTCCCAGATATTTATATAGCGCAGACATATTACACAGCCCCATCACAGGGAATATTTGCTCATTCGCATCAGCCCCTGCCCCACAGAGCTTACAATCTATAGTCCCTACCACATAGAAACACTAGGATTACTTTTAATGTATTGGAGTGTGGGAGAAACCCCATGCAGGCATGGAGAGAACATACAAACCCCCCACTAAAACTCATAACCCCAGTGCTGGGAGGCAGTAACCCCTCAGAGTTGAATGCAAGTTCTCAGTAATCACTCCCGGGATTGCGTGAATGTATATTATTGCCCTATGCCAGCGGACCCCTATCCGTCTGCTTGGTGTGATACCTCTCCTGATCAGCAGGGGACTCTTGCATCAGCCCTGTCCTTGGTGAAAATAGGGATATTTACGCTACCGGCCAATCCAGTGCTTCCCGAAATTCCATCACCACGCCCCCTCGGAGCATTGCAGAAATGATAACTTCCCATTAGAGCCCGGTTACCCCGCTTCAGCTGCAAGTGCACATGTGATAGAAATGCGTAGAACTTTCTTGCACACCGTTCCGGAGCATGCGCAGTGCGAAGACATGCAAGGTACGCTCCGCAAATGGGCAAACGCTCCGTTTTGCACTGGCCCCTAAAAGACCGATTCAGTTAGCCTTGAGTTGGCTGAAGATTGCTTAATGAGGGTTGGATACCCGTGTCTGTGACGTTTTGCTCTTCAGTTAGGAATCAGTGTTAACGCAAGTCTCAATGGGAGTTAATGCAGATTTTAGTTTGCGGCTCCTGAGTAGGTGAGAAGTGGGAAAAAATCCTTACTGGAAGGCAAAAATGTCAGGACACCATACAGTACCCCTGGGACATACCTCCCGACGGATAATAAGGTATTTACAGGTTTTAAAATGGTAAACTACAGCCAATGTAGATGGCCGCAATGTCGATGTGGACCAGTGTAGTCGGTGATGAAATGTCGATGTGTTAGAATGTCAGCGCTTTCATCTTGGTGGCCTCACACTGACTTACCTTCTCCTGGCGTCTCCTGCGGCGTCTTTCAGGTCTCAGCGTCATGTGATGTCACTTCCCTGTCAGAGCTCTACTCCCTACCCCTGACCCTGGAAAGAGAGGTATTCCTCCGGCGCTACCCCTTACAAAGATGTATATATGTGTGCAATTGCTAAAATGAATACTTAAAGAGTATTTCTATGATATAAATACATTTAATAAAAGTTTTCACACTTACAGTTAAATTCAGATATGTTCATTTTATAGACGAAAACCGGTACACACATAAAAGACAAAGACACAACATACAGTCACAAAGAAGACAATAGATACCCTGAAATAGGATCCAAATTCGTGGTGACACGCTCTGTAGCGGTCTTACTCACACCCACTGGATCTTAATTATATTATTTTGTAATCCACCATCATCGACGCGTTTCTCCTGTCCATGCAGGCTTCATCAGGAATGTCCTGACAAAGCCTGCGCAGACAGGAGAAACGCGTCGATGATCTAGAGGAGAAGGGGACAGTGACTGCCAGATCACCTACAACACTCTTCTAGTTTGCCGGCAAACTACTTCTGCCACACTCCAGTTGGCGCTGATGGAACAACAAGAAGGACAGTAATGGTTTGGAAAATTGAAACAGTATCAACTGTATCCTGACTTTTTATCCTGGTGGATTCCAAAATAATATAATTAAGATCCAGTGGGTGTGAGTAAGACCGCTACAGAGCGCGTCACCCCCGCACGAATTTGGATCCTATTTCAGGGTATCTATTGTCTTCTTTGTGACTATATGTTGTGTCTTTGTCTTTTATGTGTGTAACGGTTTTCGTTTATTAAATGAACAAATCTGAATTTAACTGTAAGTGTGAAAACGTTTATTAAATGTATTTATATCATAGAAATACTCTTAACAACTGCACACATATATACATCTATCTATGTAAGGGGTAGCGCCGGAGGAATAACTCTCTTTCTTGGCATACGAATATCTATTGGGGGAAGATGGATCCCCTCAATCCTCACAGGCCGCACCCACTTCATTACACAGAGAAACATCACAGTGGTCAGCGCAGCCTTCAACCCAAAAATCTTACTAGTCCTACCCCTGACCCTCCCTCTAGAGCAGGGGTAGCCAACCCTGGTCCTCGAGACTACCAACAGTTCATGTTTTCCAGGTCTCCTCACAGAATCAAAAGTAAAGTAATTAGCTCCAACTGTGGATCTTTTAAAATGTGTCAGTGAGTAATGACTACACCTGTGCTCCTGCTAGGTGACCTGGAAAATGTGAACTGTTGGTAGCTCTCGAGGACCAGGGTTGGCTACCACTGTTCTAGTGCCCAGCCCTAACCTTCTCCACCTCCCCCACAGCCTAACACTAAGCCTCCCCCCCCACACTGCATAAACCTAACCCCCACAGCATGACACTAAGCCCCCCCCCACTGCCTAAACCTAACCCCCACAGCATGACACTAAGCCTCCCCCACTACCTAAACCTAACCCCCACAGCCTATCACTAAGCCTCCCCCCACTGCCTAAACCTAACCCCCACAGCCTGACACTAAGCCTCCCCCCCACTGCCTAAACCTAACCCCCACAGCCTGACACTAAGCTTCCCCCCCACTGCCTAAACCTAACCCCCACAGCCTAACACTAAGCCTCCCCCCCCCACTGCCTAAACCTAACCCCCACAGCCTGACACTAAGCCTCCCCCACTGTCTAAACCTAACACCCACAGCCTGACCCTAAACCTCCCCCCACTGCCTAAACCTAACCCCCACAGCCTAACACTAAGCCTCCCCCCACTGCCTAAACCTAACCCCCACAGCCTAACACTAAGCCTCCCCCCACTGCCTAAACCTAACCCCCACAGCCTGACACTAAGCCCCCCCTGCCTAAACCTAACCCCCACAGCCTGACACTAAGCTTCCCCCCCCACTGCCTAAACCTAACCCCCACAGCATGACACTAAGCCTCCCCCCACTACCTAAACCTAACCCCCACAGCCTATCACTAAGCCTCCCCCCACTGCCTAAACCTAACCCCCACAGCCTGACACTAAGCCTCCCCCCCACTGCCTAAACCTAACCCCCACAGCCTAACACTAAGCCTCCCCCCCCACTGCCTAAACCTAACCCCCACAGCCTGACACTAAGCTTCCCCCCCACTGCCTAAACCTAACCCCCACAGCCTGACACTAAGCCTCCCCCCACTGCCTAAACCTAACCCCCACAGCATGACACTAAGCCTCCCCCCACTACCTAAACCTAACCCCCACAGCCTATCACTAAGCCTCCCCCACTGCCTAAACCTAACCCCCACAGCCTGACACTAAGCCTCCCCCACTGTCTAAACCTAACCCCCACAGCCTGACACTAAGCCTCCCCCACTGTCTAAACCTAACACCCACAGCCTGACCCTAAACCTCCCCCCACTGCCTAAACCTAACCCCCATAGCCTAACACTAAGCCTCCCCCCACTGCCTAAACCTAACCCCCACAGCCTAACACTAAGCCTCTCCCCACTGCCTAAACCTAACCCCCACAGCCTGACACTAAGCCCCCCCCTGCCTAAACCTAACCCCCACAGCCTGACACTAAGCCTCCCCCACACTGCCTAAACCTAACCCCCACAGCCTGACACTAAGCTTCCCCCCCCACTGCCTAAACCTAACCCCCACAGCCTAAACCTAACCCCCACAGCCTGACACTAAGCCTCCCCCACTGTCTAAACCTAACCCCCACAGCATGACACTAAGCTCCCCCCCCACTGCCTAAACCTAACACCCACAGCCTGACCCTAAACCTCCCCCCACTGCCTAAACCTAACCCCCATAGCCTAACACTAAGCCTCCCCCCACTGCCTAAACCTAACCCCCACAGCCTGACACTAAGCCTCCCCCCACTGCCTAAACCTAACCCCCACAGCCTGACCCTAAGCCTCCCCCCCACTGCCTAAACCTAACCCCCACAGCCTAACACTAAGCCTCCCCCACTGCCTAAACCTAACCCCCACAGCCTAACACTAAGCCTCCCCCACTGCCTAAACCTAACCCCCACAGCATGACACTAAGCCCCCCCCCCCCCCGCCTAAACCTAACCCCCACAGCCTGACACTAAGCCTCCCCCCCCCACTGCCTAAACCTAACCCCCACAGCCTGACACTAAGCTCCCCCCCCCCCACTGCCTAAACCTAACCCCCACAGCCTGACACTAAGCCTCCCCCCCCTGCCTAAACCTAACCCCCACAGCCTAACACTAAGCCTCCCCCCACTGCCTAAACCTAACCCCCACAGCCTGACACTAAGCCCCCCCCTGCCTAAACCTAACCCCCACAGCCTGACACTAAGCCTCCCCCCACTGCCTAAACCTAACCCCCACAGCCTAACACTAAGCCTCCCCCCACTGCCTAAACCTAACCCCCACAGCCTGACACTAAGCCCCCCCCCCTGCCTAAACCTAACCCCCACAGCCTAACCCTAAACCTCCCCCCACTGCCTAAACCTAACCCCCACAGCCTAACACTAAGCCTCCCCCCACTGCCTAAACCTAACCCCCACAGCCTGACACTCTGCCCCCTCCTGCCTAAACCTAACCCCCACAGCCTGACACTAAGCCTCCCCCCACTACCTAAACCTAACCCCCACAGCCTGACCCTAAGCCTCCCCCCACTGCCTAAACCTAACCCCCACAGCCTAACACTAAGCCTCCCCCCACTGCCTAAACCTAACCCCCACAGCCTGACCCTAAACCTCCACCCACTGCCTAAACCTAACCCCCACAGCCTAACACTAAGCCTCCCCCCACTGCCTAAACCTAACCCCCACAGCCTAACACTAAGCCTCCCCCCACTGCATAAACCTAACCCCCACCGCATGACACTAAGCCTCCCCCCACTGCCTAAACCTAACCCCCACAGCCTGACACTAAGCCTCCCCCCCACTGCCTAAACCTAACCCCCACAGCCTATCACTAAGCCTCCCCCCCACTGCCTAAACCTAACCCCCACAGCCTGACACTAAGCCCCCCCCACTGCCTAAACCTAACCGCCACAGCCTAACACTAAGCCTCCCCACCACTGCCTAAACCTAACCCTCACAGCCTAACACTAAGCCTCCCCCCACTGCCTAAACCTAACCCCCACAGCATGACACTAAGCCCCCCCCCCCACTGCCTAAACCTAACCCCCACAGCCTGACCCTACGCCTCCCCCCACTGCCTAAACCTAACCCAGACAGCCTGAGCCTAATGTTGATATTTTGAGAATGTCAACATGTTGAGGTAAATTTACTAAGATGGGAGTTCTATTTAAGATGGGCTGTTACCCATAGCAACCAATCAGATTCTACTTCTCATTTATCTAGCACCTTCTAGAAGATAATACCTGGACTCTGATTGGTTGCTATGGGCAACATCCCATCTTAAATAGAACTCCCATCTTAGTAAATTTACCCGGTTGTATGCTGACAGGGTGTCGACATTATTGTTACCCTTTTGACCACATCCTGGATTGATGGAAAATGTGTGTAATGATGTGGGACTTGGATGTGGATCATTATGTCGACCAATATTAGGTTGACAGTCACTGGTCGATATGCCATGTCACTGGTCAACTTGCACATGATCAACATGGTCAAAAGGTCGACAGGGTCAATAAGTCGACAGTGAAAAGGTAGACACCTGAAAAGGTCGACAGGAGGTTACTATTCCCTAACGTAGTCCATGTGGATGGTAAAGTATGAAAAAGTTTTTAAAAAGCGGGGGAAAAACCCCTTTAAAAACAATGTGTCGACCATTGTCATGTCAACCTGTTGTACCTGTGGACCTTAAACACTGTCGACCTTTTACGTGTCAACTTACTGATCATGTCGACATTTTGTACCTGTCGACCTGATGCATGTCGACCATATGGGGTCGGTCTATTGACTGTCAACCTTATAACTGTTGCCCTAAAGTCCGGATACTGTGGCACTTGTGTATTAGGAGTTGCAAGTGTTTTTTTTCCAGTGTATTACCAACATGACTATTGACACTTAATCACTATAGAGCAGAGGTACCCAAACGCAGTCCTCCAGGCACCCCAACAGGCCAGGTTTTAGGTATATCCATGGCTCAGCACAGATGGTTAAATAAAATTGACTGAGGTGCTAATTAAGTCACCTGTGGCCAAGCATGGATATATTTAAAACCAGGACCATTGGGGTGCTTTGAGGACCGCGTTTGGGAACCTCTGGCTATAGAGACATTTAATGTACCCCAAGGGCTCTACCAGAGGTTCTCAAACGCGGTCTACAAGTCACCCAACGGTCCAGGTTTTAAGTATATCCATGCTTGTCCACAGGTGCCTTAATTAGTACCTCAGTCAATTTGATTTAACAATCTGTACTGAGCCATGGCTATACCTAAAACCTGGACCGCTGGGGAATCTTGAGGACCGCGTTTGAGAACCTCTGCTCTAGACACTTTAGGGAGACATTTACTAAGCAGTGATAAGAGCGGAGAAGTGAGCCAGTGGAGAAGTTGCCCATGGCAACCAATCATCACTGAAGTAACATCTATAATTTGCATACTATAACATTATACAGAACTGCTGATTGGTTGCCATGGGCAACTTCTCTACTAGCTCACTTCTCCGCTTTCATCACTGCTTGGTAAATGTCCCCCGTAGGGGTAAATTTACTAAGATGGAAGTTCTATTTAAGATGGGATGTTACCCTAAACAACCAATCAGATTTTACTTCTCATTTATCTAACACCTTCTAGAAGATAATACCTGGAATCTGATTGGTTGCTATGGGCAACATCCCATCTTAAATAGAACTCCCATCTTAGTAAATTTACCCCTTACACCCCTTTCAGACTGCAAATGGCGGGTCCCACTCCGGAGCCATACACAGTGCTTCCCAGGTGCAACCTGCCTCGGCCCCTTTCACATTGGCGTCCCCAGCCCGGCATATTGCAAGGTTGGTGACATCTCCAATGGTCGCCCGTGCATAGAGTGTGAATGGGAAATGGGTCGCATCAACCGACAGCCTCTTCACGCCGCACAGCGACCTGGTTTAAAGCCATATTCAACCCTGGTCGCTACTTCCCCTGAGCCCTTTCAGACCGCACAGCAACCCAGGTTACTGTGTGCTCCTGTGCAATAACGGGTTATGGCGGTCTGAAAGGGGAATAAGATGCAAATATAGACTTCATTTCTGATAATTGCACAAATTCACTGTTATCTGCCTACAGTACTTTGCTGATGGCCACTAGCCGCCTCCTGCACCCTCCTGATATCCTACAGATGGAGCCAGGCTCATCTAGGCTTCTCTGCTGCACCATGGTGTATTAGCATAAGCCTTTCATCTATTGTTCTCAGCTGCAATACAAGGGATGCAGTCAGTTTTCCTCCAATCAAAATCCCGACGTTCAAAATCCCGACACCAATTGACCGATGGTCAAAATCCCGACAAGGTCAAAATCCCAACATGGACAAAATACCGGCATTTAAAATACCAACAAGGTCAAAATACCGACATGTAAAATGCCGACAGGTCAAAATACCGACATGAGTTTTTCATGATTTTTTTCATTGAAACTGACTTGTTCATACTTTACCATCCCAGTGGACCTGGAGGGGGGGAATATAATAGTGTGCCGAGCGCAGCGAGCCCTGCGAGGGGACGCGGTACACTTTATATGGTGTCCATGTTGACTTATGTCGACATACACACAAAAATATCAAAAACGCATGTCGGTATTTTGACCTGTCGACATTTTACATGTCGGTATTTTGGCCTTGTCGGTATTTTAAATGTCGGTGTTTTGTCCATGTCGGGATTTTGACCATCGGTGCGATGCCTTTGTATTTGTGCGGGGGGCCGGCACTGACATGCGGGGCGGACTAGCCCTGTGCTGGGTGTCCCCCCGCATGTCTGAGTTTACGATCGTAGCTGGCGTCAAGAACCGAGTAAATCCAAACCCGCTCATCTCTACTCATAACGGGTAAGTTTAATGGGGGTAATTCCAAGTTGATCGCAGCAGGAATTCTGTTAGCAGTTGGGCAAAACCATGTGCACTGCAGGGGGGCAGATGTAACATGTGCAGAGAGAGTTAGATTTGGGTGTGGTGTGTTCAAACTGAAATCTAATTTGCAGTGTAAAAATAAAGCAGCCAGTATTTACCCTGCACAGAAACAAAATAACCCACCCAAATCTAACTCTCTCTGCACATGTTACATCTGCCCCACCTGCAGTGCACATGGTTTTGCCCAACTGCTAACAAATTTGCTGTTGCGATCAACTCTGAATCAGCCCCTAAATCAGACTGCCCTGTCTCAGTTAATCCTATTAAAGGCCAAGATGAAGAGTTCTCCATCTGTATATGCCCCTTTTTTTTGGGTGGGGGTTTCAGACAATTTCCCCATTCTTTCCTGCACGTCACATAGGCTGCACTCCGTAGAATGAATGCGCAAACATCCTGACCTGCCATTTCTAACTGAATTGTTCCAGTGAAATGTGCGTAATAGTAACCTGCGAGCACGGGACACGGAACCCGCGGCTAATAGAACCCAGCCCGAGTGTCTGTAATATCCAGGCTACTTTGCCTACTAGGTAGCAGTATACAGATATTTCAGAACTCCACAGAGCAAGCCGGCACCTACACTCAGATGCAGTAAACACCAAGGTGCAATGTTCTCTTGGTATAACCGCCAATATTCTGGTATTTGCTGAATATATAAATAAAGTGACAATAATCCCTACCTAGCAGGAATATCATCCATTTTCCTATACTGCTGGACTCGATTATTTTGTTGGGTAACAGGTGTCCCCGTCTTGAAGTCTCTTTGTATTTTTTATTTGCAACCTTTCCAATCTATTTTGGGCTGTAGAGTTTCTCAGTCCCACATTGCATTACCTGGAACGTCCTTTGTCATTAACTAGAACAATAATGGTCATCAGGATTTGCGGCAATATAAAACTCACGGCTGGCGACGCGGCAGGAAGCCGCCACACTTGCATAAGTCCACAGCCTTTAATAAAATACAGTGTTCAAATATTTCTCCGGTGCCACTACTTGATAAATGCGTTTGTTTCCCTATGACAAATGCCTCTCAACAGGTTCAGACAGCAAACAGGCTGCAGTGGAAAATTATTAGTTACAAACCAGTGACTCCAAGAAGAATTTGATGGAGTCTGTTTAACTTCTGGCAGGAAAATCTGTAATATAGAATGAAATATGGATTTCATAACAGTCTGTGTTCTTTTATCTATCCTCTAACAAATGATTCCTTTATCTGCACCTATGCATGTCCTCCAAAACGCCGCTTCCTTCTCAATGTCATGTAAACGCGTGCGGTAAACAGGTTTTATTTTATTTATTTAATTTCTTTTTTGTACTTTTTTTTTGTCTCTCTCGCTTTTTACTTAAGCTTGATGTTTACATTTGAGTCTTGAGTGTGTGTCCGCGTCTGCTAATTGTCTCCAATGTCATGTCTTCCCAGCGCCAACTCCAGCCCCGAGGCAAAGCTCCCCATCAAAGTCTTCTGCGTCTCACACAAGCGATCCCAACGCGGACGACATCTTTGAAGAAGGTTTTGAAAGTCCCAGTAAAAGTGTAGAACAAGATGCAGTAAGTCGCTCTTAAATATTCAAATGCGAATCGGCCCCCAGACAAAGCACAGTTACGGGCGCCAGTTATTTTTCCCCTGGAAAAGGATAGGTGCGGATAGAATCCTCCGTCTGCCGTTTGTTATGAGTCGGTTTGATGTCGGGAATACATTAGTCGTTGTTACGGTGCTTTGTGCTAAAAGGTTGCGGCATTTAAAGGGCCACTAAGTCTAACCGACAAGAGGAATAAGAGAGGCTGATATAACATCCACAGTTATGTATGATGGAGGGTCAGTCGCTTCTCGGAAATGAATTTATTGGAGAAGTGGGTTTGATCCTCTTAGTAAACTTTTGAAGGACACGGCGTGGACTATTTCTCTATCGTCCTAGTGGATGCTGGGGTTCCTGAAAGGACCATGGGGAATAGCGGCTCCGCAGGAGACAGGGCACAAAAGTAAAGCTTTCCGATCAGGTGGTGTGCACTGGCTCCTCCCCCTATGACCCTCCTCCAAGCCAGTTAGATTTTTGTGCCCGGCCGAGAAGGGTGCAATTCTAGGTGGCTCTCCTAAAGAGCTGCTTAGAGAAAGTTTAGCTTAGGTTTTTTATTTTACAGTGAGTCCTGCTGGCAACAGGATCACTGCAACGAGGGACAGAGGGGAGAAGAAGTGAACTCACCTGCGTGCAGGATGGATTGGCTTCTTGGCTACTGGACATCAGCTCCAGAGGGACGATCACAGGTACAGCCTGGATGGTCACCGGAGCCGCGCCGCCGGCCCCCTTGCAGATGCTGAAGTAAGAAGAGGTCCAGAATCGGCGGCTGAAGACCCTTGCAGTCTTCTAAAGGTAGCGCACAGCACTGCAGCTGTGCGCCATTTTCCTCTCAGCACACTTCACACGCAGTCACTGAGGGTGCAGGGCGCTGGGGGGGGGCGCCCTGGGAGGCAAATGTAAACCTATATACTGGCTAAAAATACCTCACATATAGCCCCCAGAGGCTATATGGAGATATTTAACCCCTGCCAAACTTCACTAAGAGCGGGAGACGAGGCCGCCGGAAAAGGGGCGGGGCCTATCTCCTCAGCACACAGCGCCATTTTCTCTCACAGAAAGGCTGGAGAGAAGGCTCCCAGGCTCTCCCCTGCACTGCACTACAGAAACAGGGTTTAAACAGAGAGGGGGGGCACTAATTGGCGATATAAATATCTATATAAAGATGCTATTAGGGAGAAACACTTATATAAGGTTGTCCCTATATAAAATTATAGCGTTTTTGGTGTGTGCTGGCAAACTCTCCCTCTGTCTCTCCAAAGGGCTAGTGGGTCCTGTCCTCTATCAGAGCATTCCCTGTGTGTGTGCTGTGTGTCGGTACGTGTGTGTCGACATGTAGGAGGACGATGTTGGTGAGGAGGCGGAGCAATTGCCTGTAATGGTGATGTCACTCTCTAGGGAGTCGACACCGGAATGGATGGCTTATTTAGGGAATTACGTGATAATGTCAACACGCTGCAAGGTCGGTTGACGACATGAGACGGCCGACAAACAATTAGTACCGGTCCAGACGTCTCAAAAACACCGTCAGGGGTTTTAAAACGCCCGTTTACTTTAGTCGGTCGACACAGACACAGACAGGGACACTGAATCCAGTGTCGACGGTGAATAAACAAACGTATTCCTTATTAGGGCCACACGTTAAAGGCAATGAAGGAGGTGTTACATATTTCTGATACTACAAGTACCACAAAAGAGGGTATTATGTGGGATGTGAAAAAACTACCATAGTTTTTCCTGAATCAGATAAATTAAATAAAGTGTGTGATGATGCGTGGGTTCCCCCCGATAGAAAATTATGGGCGGTATACCCTTTCCCGCCAGAAGTTAGGGCGCGTTGGAAAACACCCCTTAGGGTGGATAAGGCGCTCACACGCTTATCAAAACAAGTGGCGGTACCGTCTATAGATAGGGCCGTCCTCAAGGACCAGCTGACGGGAGGCTGGAAAATATTGTAAAAAGTATATACACACATACTGGTGTTATACTGCGACCAGCGATCGCCTCGGCCTGGATGTGCAGAGCTGGGGTGGCTTGGTCGGATTCCCTGACTAAAAATATTGATACCCTTGACAGGGACAGTATTTTATTGACTATAGAGCATTTAAAGGATGCATTTCTATATATGCGAGATGCACAGAGGGATATTTGCACTCTGGCATCAAGAGTAAGTGCGATGTCCATATCTGCCAGAAGATGTTTATGGACACGACAGTGGTCAGGTGATGCAGATTCCAAACGGCACAAAGGTGTATTGCCGTATAAAGGAGTTATTTGGGGTCGGTCCATCGGACCTGGTGGCCACGGCAACTGCTGGAAAATCCACCGTTTTTACCCTAAGTCACATCTCTGCAGAAAAAGACACCGTCTTTTCAGCCTCAATCCTTTCGTCCCTATAAGATCATATCTGCCCAGGGATAGAGGAAAGGGAAGAAGACTGCAGCAGGCAGCCCATTCCCAGGAACAGAAGCGTTCCACCGCTTCTGACAAGTTTCTCAGCATGGCGCTGAGACCGTACAGGACCCCTGGATCCTACAAGTAGTATCCCAGGGGTACAGATTGGAATGTCGAGACGTTTCCCCTTCGCAGGCTCCTGAAGTCTGCTTTACCAAGGTCTCCCTCCGACAAGGAGGCAGTATGGGAAAAAATTCACAAGCTGTATTCCCAGCAGGTGATAATTAAATTACCCCTCCTACTACAAGAAAGGGGTATTATTCCACACTATATTGTGGTACTGAAGCCAGAAGGCTAGGTGAGACTTATTCTAAAAAAAATTTTTGAACACTTACAAAGGTTCAAATCAAGATGGAGTCACTCAGAGCAGTGATAACGAACCAGGAAGAAGGGGACTATATAGTGTCCCGGGACATCAGGGATGCTTACCTCTATGTCCCAAATTTGCCCTTCTCACTAAGGGTACCTCAGGTTCGTGGTGCAGAACTGTCACTATCAGTTTCAGACGCTGCCGTTTGGATTGTCCACGGCACCCCGGGTCTTTACCAAGGTAATGGCCGAAATGATGATTCTTCTTCGAAGAAAAGGCGTCTTAATTATCCCTTACTTGGACGATCTCCTGATAAGGGCATAGTCCAGGGAACAGTTGGAGGTCGGAGTAGCACTATCTCGGATACTGCTACAACAGCACGGGTGGATTCTAAATATTCCAAAATCGCAGCTGATCCCGACGACACGTCTGCTGTGCCTAGGGATGATTCTGGATACAGTCCAGAAAAAGGTGTTTCTCCCGGAAGAGAAAGCCAGGGAGTTATCCGAGCTAGTCAGGAACCTCCTAAAAACAGTGCATCATTGCACAAGGGTCCTGGTAAAAATGGTGGCTTCCTACGAAGCAATTCCATTCGACAGATTTCACGCAAGAACTTTTCAGTGGGATCTGCTGGACAAATGGTCCGGATCGCATCTTCAGATGCATCAGCGGATAACCCTATATCCAAGGACAAGGGTGTCTCTCCTGTGGTGGTTATAGAGTGCTCATCTTCTAGAGGGCCGCAGATTCGGCATTCAGGATTGGATGCTGGTGACCACGGAGCCCAGCCCGAGAGGCTGGGGAGCAGTCACACAGGGAAAAAATTTCCAGGGAGTGTGATCAAGTCTGGAGACTTTTCTCCACATAAATATACTGGAGCTAAGGGTAAATTTATAATGCTCTAAGCTTAGCAAGACCTCTGCTTCAAGGTCAGCCGGTATTGATCCAGTGGGAAAAACATCACGGCAGTCGCCCACGTAAACAGACAGGGCGACACAAGAAGCAGGAGGGCAATGGCAAAAAACTGCAAGGACTTTTCGCTGGGCGGAAAATCATGTGATAGCACTGTCAGCAGTGTTTCATCCCGGGAATGGAAACTGGGAAGCAGACTTCCTCAGCAGGCACGACCTCCACCCGGGAGAGTGGAAACTTCATCGGGAAGTTTTTTCCACATGATTGTAAACCGTTGGGAAATACCAAAGGTGGACATGATGGCGTCCCGTCTGAACAAAAAACGGGACAGGTATTGCGCCAGGTCAAGAGACCCTCAGGCAATAGCTGTGGACGTTCTGGTAACACCGTGGGTGTACCAGTCGTGTATGTGTTCCCTCCTCTGCTTCTCATACCTAAGGTGCTGAGAATTATAAGACGTAGAGGAGTAAGAACTATACTCATGGCTCCGGATTGGCCAAGAAGGACTTGGTACCCGGAACTTCAAGAGATGCTTACAGAGGTCTTATGGCCTCTGCCGCTAAGAAGGGACTTGCTTCAGCAAGTACCATGTCTGTTCCAAGACTTACCGCAGCTGCGTTTGTCGGCATGGCGGTGGAAAGCCGGATCCTAAGGGAAAAAGGCATTCCGGAAGAGGTCATTCCTACCCTGGTCAAAGCCAGAAAGGAGGTGACCGCACAACATTATCACCACATGTGGCGAAAATATGGCGTGGTGTGAGGCCAGGAAGGCCCCACAAAGAAATTTCAACTCGGTCGTTTCCTGCATTTCCTGCAAACAGGAGTGTCTATGGGCCTCAAATTGGGGTCCATTAAGTTTCAAATTTCGGCCCTGTCGAATTTCTTCCAGAAAGAATTGGCTTCAGTTCCTGAAGTCCAGAAGTTTGTCAAGGGAGTATTGCATATACAACCCCCTTTTGTGCCTCCAGTGGCACTGAGGGATCTCAACGTAGTTCTGGGATTCCTCAAATCACATTGGTTTAAAACCAGTCAAATCTGTGGATTTGAAGCATCTCACATGAAAAGTGACCATGCTCTTGGCCCTGGCCTGGACCAGGCGAGTGTCAAATTGGTGGTTTTTTCTCAAAAAAGCCCATATCTGTTTGTCCATTCGGACAGGGCAGAGCTGCGGACTCGTCCCCAGTTCTCTCCCTAAGGTGGTGTCAGTGTTTCACCTGAACCAGCTTATTGGGGTGCCTTGCACCTACTAGGGACTTGGAGGACTCCAAGTTGCTGGATGTTGTCAGGGCCCTGAAAATGTGTTCCAGGACGGCTGGAGTCAGGAAAACTGACTTGCTGTTATCCTGTATGCACCCAACAAACTGGGTGCTCTTGCTTCTAAGCAGACTATTGCTAGTTGGATGTGTAATACAATTCAGCTTGCACATTCTGTGGCAGGCCTGCCACAGCCAAAATATGTAAATGCCCATTCCACAAGGAAGGTGGGCTCATCTTGGGCGGCTGCCCGAGGGGTCTCGGCTTTACAACTTTGCCGAGCAGCTACTTGGTCAGGGGCAAACACGTTTGCTAAATTCTACAAATTTGATACCCTGGCTAAGGAGGACCTGGAGTTCTCTCATTCGGTGCTGCAGAGTCATCCGCACTCTCCCGCCCGTTTGGGAGCTTTGGTATAATCCCCATGGTCCTTTCAGGAACCCCAGCATCCACTAGGACGATAGAGAAAATAAGAATTTACTTACCGATAATTCTATTTCTCGGAGTCCGTAGTGGATGCTGGGCGCCCATCCCAAGTGCGGATTATCTGCAATACTTGTACATAGTTACAAAAATCGGGTTATTATTGTTGTGAGCCATCTTTTCAGAGGCTCCGCTGTTATCATACTGTTAACTGGGTTTAGATCACAAGTTGTACGGTGTGATTGGTGTGGCTGGTATGAGTCTTACCCGGGATTCAAAATTCCTCCCTTATTGTGTACGCTCGTCCGGGCACAGTACCTAACTGGCTTGGAGGAGGGTCATAGGGGGAGGAGCCAGTGCACACCACCTGATCGGAAAGCTTTACTTTTGTGCCCTGTCTCCTGCGGAGCCGCTATTCCCCATGGTCCTTTCAGGAACCCCAGCATCCACTACGGACTCCGAGAAATAGAATTATCGGTAAGTAAATTCTTATTTTTACACTCACAAGTGGTTGAGTCAGTCCCAAAGTAATTGAGGTGCTGGTTCTGAGTTTGAAGCAAAGCAAAAACAAGCAAGTAACTGTGCACCTGGGTATTACCAAGCTGCACTGCAGGTGGCGCAGATGTAACGTGCACTTGGGTATTACCATGCTGCACTGCAGGTGGGGCAGATATAACATGCAGCTGGGTATTACCAAGCTGCACTGCAGGTGGGGCAGATGTAACGTGCACCTGGGTATTACCAAGCTGCACTGCAGGTGGGGCAGATGTAACGTGCACCTGGGTATTACCAAGCTGCACTGCAGGTGGGGCAGATGTAACGTGCACTTGGGTATTACCATGCTGCACTGCAGGTGGGGCAAATATAACATGCAGCTGGGTATTACCAAGCTGCACTGCAGGTGGGGCAGATGTAACGTGCACCTGGGTATTACCAAGCTGCACTGCAGGTGGGGCAGATGTAACGTGCACCTGGGTATTACCAAGCTGCACTGCAGGTGGGGCAGATGTAACCTGCACTTGGGTATAACCATGCTGCACTGCAGGTGGGGCAGATATAAGTGCACCTGGGTATTACCAAGCTGCACTGCAGGTGGGGTAGATGTAACGTGCACCTGGGTATTACCAAGCTGCACTGCAGGTGGGGTAGATGTAACGTGCACCTGGGTATTACCAAGCTGCACTGCAGGTGGGGCAGATGTAACCTGCACTTGGGTATAACCATGCTGCACTGCAGGTGGGGCAGATATAACGTGCACCTGGGTATTACCAAGCTGCACTGCAGGTGGGGTAGATGTAACGTGCACCTGGGTATTACCAAGCTGCACTGCAGGTGGGGCAGATGTAACATGCACTTGGGTATTACCATGCTGCACTGCAGGTGGGGCAGATGTAACCTGCACTTGGGTATAACCATGCTGCACTGCAGGTGGGGCAGATATAACGTGCACCTGGGTATTACCAAGCTGCACTGCAGGTGGGGTAGATGTAAAGTGCACCTGGGTATTACCAAGCTGCACTGCAGGTGGGGCAGATGTAACCTGCACCTGGGTATTACCAAGCTGCACTGCAGGTGGGGTAGATGTAACGTGCACCTGGGTATTACCAAGCTGCACTGCAGGTGGGGTAGATGTAACGTGCACCTGGGTATTACCAAGCTGCACTGCAGGTGGGGCAGATGTAACGTGCACTTGGGTATAACCATGTTGCACTGCAGGTGGGGCAGATGTAACGTGCACCTGGGTATTACCAAGCTGCACTGCAGGTGGGGTAGATGTAACGTGCACCTGGGTATTACCAAGCTGCACTGCAGGTGGAGCAGATGTAACATGCACTTGGGTATTACCATGCTGCACTGCAGGTGGGGTAGTTGTAACCTGCACTTGGGTATTACCATGCTGCACTGCAGGTGGGACAGATGTAACATGCACTTGGGTATTACCATGCTGCACTGCAGGTGGGGCAGATGTAACGTGCACCTGGATATGACCATGCTGCACTGCAGGTGGGGCAGATGTAACGTGCACCTGGGTATGACCATGCTGCACTGCAGGTGGGGCAGATGTAACGTGCACCTGGGTATTACCAAGCTGCACTGCAGGTGGGGTAGATGTAACGTGCACCTGGGTATTACCAAGCTGCACTGCAGGTGGAGCAGATGTAACATGCACTTGGGTATTACCATGCTGCACTGCAGGTGGGGTAGATGTAACCTGCACTTGGGTATTACCATGCTGCACTGCAGGTGGGACAGATGTAACATGCACTTGGGTATTACCATGCTGCACTGCAGGTGGGGCAGATGTAACGTGCACCTGGATATGACCATGCTGCACTGCAGGTGGGGCAGATGTAACGTGCACCTGGGTATGACCATGCTGCACTGCAGGTGGGGCAAATGTAATCTGCACCTGGGTATAACCATGTTGCACTGCAGGTGGGGCAGATGTAACGTGCATCTGGGTATAACCATGCTGTACTGCAGGTGGGGAAGATGTAGCATGTTCCTGGGTATAACCATGCTGCACTGCAGGTGGGGCAGATGTAATGTGCACCTGGGTATTGCCATGCTCAACTGCAGGTGGGGCTGATGTAATGTGCACCTAGATATTACCATGCTGCACTGCAGGTGGGGCTGATGTAATGTGCACCTGGGTATTACCATGCTGCACTGCAGGTGGGGCAAATGTAATGTGCACCTGGGTATTACCATGCTGCACTGCAGGTGGGGCTGATGTAATGTGCACCTAGATATTACCATGCTGCACTGCAGGTGGGGCTGATGTAATGTGCACCTAGATATGACCATGCTGCACTGCAGGTGGGGCTGATGTAATGTGCACCTAGATATGACCATGCTGCACTGCAGTGGAGGCAGATGTAACATGTCCAGAGAGAGTTAGATGTGAGAGGGGCGTGTCCTAATGCAGATCTACATTGCAGTGTAACAATAAAGCTGTCCAACATGTGTGGGCTACATGCAAAAGCAGACGGTAGTTACCCTGCATGTAAGAATAATAATAGTATTTGCCCCCCTTGCAGTGGAACACGGTCTGTTCCCGATACAAAGTTACTTATGTTTTTTGCTTTGCTTCTCCCACTCAGAATGATCCCCTTAATTGTCTTCGTTATGTGTAGCACAGATACACGCTTATCCTAGTCACAGTGTTACAGCTATATACTGTACTGGCTAGGAGCAAGATTAAAGAGCTGTGTCCGCTGCCATTTTGCCTGCTCTCTAATATTTTCAGTCCTGCAGACCCTGGTAATAACCCCAATGATGTCATACATCTCTAACAGGGGTAATTATTATAATAAGAGATAGGGTTGGTTTTCTATAGCCGCTGTCCAGTCGATATTTAGCTGCCTTGGCGGTACTGGCCACCAATGGAAAGAGTTATCTCCAGGAACACGCGTGAGCCAGGTAGCCGGGACACGTATGTGCACTGGAGCAGATTTTCTAGTTTTGAGCTTCCAATTCCACTAGCAAAATGTGAAAAAAAGTTTTACAAAATAATAATCAAAAATTAGAGATTAGATAAGATATTTAATGTAATTCCCACGTGGAAAAAAAAAGCTTCATAAATAAATAAGCAATTCTTTTTTCCGTTGACTTATCTTCTGCTACCGCCATCCTGAGATGGCGGTAACAGAAGGACTAGTACCGCCGCAGTCTTTGCTAAGGACGCTTCCCCATGCTGCGGAGAACTTTGCAAACCAGTGAGTGAATATTGCACAATGGCCCTCATTCCGAGTCGTTCGCTCGGTATTTTTCATCGCATCGCAGTGAAATTCCGCTTAGTGCGCATGCGCAATATTCGCACTGCGACTGCGCCAAGTATCTTTGCTATGAAGATAGTATTTTTACTCACGGCTTTTTCATCGCTCCGGCGATCGTAATGTGATTGACAGGAAATGGGTGTTACTGGGCGGAAACAGGCCGTTTTATGGGAGTGTGGCTGAAAACGCTACCGTTTCCGGAAAAAACGCAGGAGTGGCCGGAGAAACGGGGGAGTGGTTGGGCGAACACTGGGTGTGTTTGTGACGTCAAACCAGGAACGACAAGCACTGAACTGATCGCACAGGCAGAGTAAGTCTGGAGCTACTCTAAAACTGCTAAGTAGTTTGTGAGCGCAATATTGCGAATACATCGGTCGCAATTTTAAGATGCTAAGATACACTCCCAGTAGGCGGCGGCTTAGCGTGTGTAACTCTGCTAAATTCGCCTTGCGACCGATCAACTCGGAATGAGGGCCAATGTCTTCATACTGGATCGCTCTGGGCTTAATGAGCCCTAAAAAGGAAATTTTGTAAAGTGTCTGGAACGCATTAGTAATAATACAGATTTTATAAACGTTTCTGCCGCTCTGTCCTAAAAGGTATTCATAATGTGGTGCAATCTAAGTGTAATTGTGTCACACTCCGCCGCGTTAGATAATGAAATCTAGGTCCCAACGAGTGTAATTCTCAGGGTTATGCCTTCTCTCTCTCTCTCTCTCTCTCTCTCTCGCTCTCTCTCTCTCTCGCTCTCTCTCTGACCACTCTTAATGCTTCTGTTTCTTTTTCTACTAAACTGAACTGTGTGCCCTTTGTCCTTGTGTTCTTGTGTTCTAGCCTGATGCATCTCAGGCGTCAGCCTGCACTGATCTAGGTGAGCCCAGTGGCGATTCTATAAGCCCACAGGTCGGTAGCTAGATAGCGCCGATTCGGGTAGGTACCTGTCTTTTCTGTGCTAATGTTGCTGCAGTGTTTGTTATAGTGTCGCACGCATCCTTTGCCTACTCCATAACTCTCTGTGCAGAGTGTCTTTGTCCTTCATTCTTTGTACTGCATAACTGCATGTATCCTTGCTATACCCCGTCTGCCGTCACGCCATCTACATGATCTAATGGAAAAACCTGGGCATTACTTCCAGTATAGGCCTGCAAATACAGTATTTTCTGAAACTGCGTAAACTTATACTTTTTTTTTATACGTTGAGACAACTTAGTTTATTGGTTTACGCAGGACTCTACTACGTTTACTAAAGACATGATTGTCTAGCATTTTAATTGTCTGTTAAGACATACCATACATCATATAGGCGGTTTACTCTGTGTGTTAGATACAATTGTATCAAAGAGCATATACTAGAGCTGAGCTGTGTCATATCCAAGGGCAATAAAGGTATATATTTTTTCATATACACTCAGGGACTGCACAATAAAAGTGTTACAGCCAGAGAGCTATAACGGGGATTGGAAGGGGCGTTCTCACTTGGTAGATGCTAGATCCAAGTGGGCTAAGGGACCTTTTCCATCAGGGGGAGGAGCCATGACACAAGGGGGAGGAGCAAGGCCAGCGGGATAGTTCCTCTACTATTCACGCCACCAACTATCGCCCGAAGCGTGGCGAGCGAAGCAAGCCCGCGAGGGTACTTTTCGGGTACCCTGTTCGGCCGTAGCTCCTACCCCTGGTGACGTGTCTCCTCCTCTTGGTACGTCAGAAGGTCCCTTCTCCCAATCCGATATAGAATCAATCGTTCTCACTTAGGCGAGGTTCAGGGGGGGCAATATGCACATACTGTATACAAGTATTAGAAGCCTACTATATAGGCTTTGATGAAAAGCACAGAAAGAAGTGGAAAAGGAAATGTATTTCACAAAATCTATACTTAGCAGAATGTGACTAAACGCTTTAAAAGAACTGAGCTTTTTTAACTCAGAAAATGAGCCTCAATATGATATTTGCATTGATAGAGGCCAGTGGTTTTAATTAATTTACATAAGCTAGGAATTGCTATTTGTGAAGAAGAGAATTAAACTGTAAAATGTTACTGTTTTGCAAGAAAAAAGAGAAACCCTGTGTGTGTTATTTTTCTAAATGCTGCATATACACGGTGGAGTCACATTATTATGACCTACATGTGACGTCGGCAGTGCGTAGCCCATGAAGTACGTCACGTGACGTGCGCTGGCTTGGTGGGTGTATAAGGTGTGCGATAGGCCGTCTGCACACATATCACTCGTTGCGGTCATGGGTAAAAAGGGCGATTTATCCGAGGTGCAGAAATGGATGATTATCGGCTTTCGGGCTTAGGGCGGCAGTATTTCTGACACAGCGCAGTGTGTGACCTGTCCGCGTGCTGCTGCGGTGAAGGTGTATCGTGACTGGACAAATGGCACCATTGCGAATAACTGACGTGGAAACTGCGGAGCACCACGTGCCATAGATGTGAGATGTGAACGTCGGCTTCGAAGGTGCGTGAGGGCCGACCGACACGCTACAGTGGAGCAGATCACCGTCACAATGACCCTGGGGGCTACCAGACGTGTGTCTAACATGACAGTTCAGCCCGTCTAGCTGCTGTCCGTGCTGCACACGGCGGTTACTCCGGCTATTAGCTGGTGCTCATAATAATGTGACTCCACCGTGTAATTTAATATTGCGACTGTCCACATTTCTTAGCCAGCTGTGCTTGCAATCTAATTTTTGGTGCCCGCTACATTGGGAGACTATAAATGAACTGTGCAAGGCAGCCGGGTCTCCGGTAAGGAGCTCAGTGTCGTTCTTATACAGTGCAGTTACTCCTGCCGCATAGACACGCTTGAGTTTGTTCTATGTGGTTCAGATATTATCAAAGTGTGAGTAATATTATATTTAATCCATAATTCAGCAGCTTTTCTCCATAAACAACAGCCTGTGAAATTGCTCTTTAAATATGCATGACAGTGCGGGTCATTGAGGAGCGATCAAATCTGCAATGGACACGTGCGCCAAGCCCGTCTGCTGGGTGATGGATGGGCCCAAACATTGCTCAGGGAGGAACCAGAATAGATGCCACGTCACCCCCTTCAGTAATAGAAACTTTTATTTTGGTTTTCTCCCTGATACTGCCCAGTTTAGACTCATTTATTACTTGAATGAATAATGACAATGAGGAGGCGCTGCGATCCCTTTTATGTTGTGTCTCCCTAACAATGGCTGCCGCGCATGTGCGGTCAGCCCTGGCAACACTCAGAGCACATGGCAGGGATGGGCTCCTTCCGGAGCCGCTGCATGTGTACAGTGATACATGGTGCCAGTGAGATCGCATCCTTCAATGCCATCTTGGGTGCTCAGACCGCATTGGGATTGCAATTTTTGATAAATCCTCTCTTAGAGGGATTGAAACAATTATTCCCTTAATTGTATGAAACAGTAGGAGGCCTGGTATATAGGGGGTCATTCCGAGTTGATCATAGCTGTGCTACATTTAGCACAGCTGCGATCATTCACACTGACATGCGGGAGGGGGGGGGGGGACGCCCAGCACAGGGCTAGCCCGCCCCGCATGTCAGTTCCGGCTCCCCCCCCCCCCGCAGAAGTGCAAGGGCATAGCACAGCGGCGATGCCTTTGCACTTCAAGAGTAGCTCCTCATCGCTCCCCGGCTCGCAGCGGCTGCGTGTGACGTCACGCAGCCACTGCGGCCCGTCCCCCGTTCGGTCCGGCCACTCCTGCGTTGGCCGGACCGATCCCATGAAACGGCGGGCAAGTGCCGCCATTCCATCCCCTCCTGCCCAGCGATCGCCTCTGCCTGTCAATCAGGCAGAGGCGATCGCAGTCCTGCTGCGGCCTTCAGCACTACGGCGCCGGCACATGCACAGTAGGGACCCGTTCACTCGGCTGCGACAAAAAGCAGCGACCGATCGGGTCGGAATGACCCCCATAGTCCCATCACTCTGGCACCGAAGTACAGAACACGGGTAATATTATTTGCAGGTTTGAAATACTTAAATTCCTTACCCTAATTTATCCCCCATGCTATACCCATATCCGGTCTTTAGATCGACAGCACTTAGGTGCTGTCGTCACTCATTAGGTCAACCACTTTTGGTCGACGTGCATTAGGTCAACATTGCCACTAGGTCGACATGGCAATTTTCGACACATGAAAAGGTTGACATGAGTTTTTCACATTTATTTAAAAAAAAAACACAACTTTTTTATAATTTACGATCCACGTGGACTACGATAGGGAATAGTAACCTGTGCTGAGCGCAGCGGTAGCGGAGAGAAGCTCCTTGCCCGAAGCATGGCGAATGAAGCGTGCCATGCAAGGGGATACGGGGCGCTACTTGGGGTACCCGGTCACTTTCCGAAGAAAACGACACAAAAAAACCAAAACAAAAAATATCATGTCGACCTTTTTCTATGTCGACATGGAAACCGTGCTGACCTATTTCAGGTGTCGACACAGTCACTGTTGACCAATAGTGGTCGACCTAATGACTGTCGATCTAGTTACTGTCGACCCAGCGATCCGCACCCGATATACCATGTTATAAGTATAATGAAACAATGAAATGCAAATTCTGAAATTCTGCAAAATATATCAGTCCAGGTTCCATAATAATAATAATAATAATAATGATGATAATTTTATTTATATAGCGTTCTTTCACGACAGTGTCTAGGTCGACAGTCAATAAGTCAACCCATATGGTCGACAACCATAAGGTCAAAAGGTTGACAGGTAAAAGGCCGACATATCAAAGGTCGATACACAAATGGTTGACATAAGTTTTTTCAGGTTTTTTACATGTCTCCCCAACTGGCATCCACGTGAACTATGATTGGGAATAGTAGCCTGCAGCGGGCGCAGTGGTAGCGTAGTGAGCCACCTTGTCCCAAGTGTGGGGAGCGAAGTATGGCGTGCGAGGTGAGTCCGCGAGGATACACTTTTGCACTGATTGCGGTCACATATGATGAAACATACAAAGTGAGACCCAAAACACTTAAAAAAAACAACTTGTGTCGACCATTATCATGTCGACCGTTTGACCCTGTCTACATTTTGTCCCTATCGAACTTTTGACCCTGTCAACCATATGGGGTCAACCTAATAATCTTATTACGCCTATTACTGTATATGATACTGGGAATACTTAATTATATTTTTAACCCTATGAAAATACACTAGAGTCTTGTATAATACGTGCTCCTAACAAAGCAGTTTATTAATTGGTCAAAAGGACCTGGGATATGTAACAGACTTTTAGAGAAATGTGGCAGCATGCAGAGAATAACTTGCATTCCAATGAGCAAACAACCTATTAGACAGTTCAGTTCGCTACAGCTTTTGTAAGACCTTCTGTCTGTAATTAGTACCTTTTATTAACCACTGTATGGGTGTCAGGTTATGGTGCTAGTTTGCCGCGATGCCTTATTGTTCTTTGTTGTTGTCGTCTGTCCGCAGATGAGATCAGAAGATCCGATCTATGCTCAGATCAAAAGACCTAAGAAATAGCGCTAACGAGCTCGCAGTGCTCCAAGACTTGACCGAATGGACCGGCTGGTTACACCGAAACGGCAGCATTCTCTCTACTGTCCACCACAATGGGTTTCCCTGGTGAACCGATGAAAAGCGAATATTGGCGGAGACAGCACAAAGAGAGGGGGGAAAACACACACAAGCTCTAACATTATTAACCTTGAAAGCTTTGCAAAGAAAGTTCATTTTAGACTTGTACACGATCGCTATTTTTGATCATTGTTTTTTTGTTTTCCTCCTTTTCTGAAGGACGATACGTTTAATATTTTACTACGATTTTCACTTTTTTTTTCTTTTTACATTTTCCTCTTTTTTATAAATGAACAGGAAACTCCAGGTTACACTGTTTTCTCTGTGTCTGTGTTTTCGTATGGACTTATAATAAGACGTCATCACGGAAAAGACATTTATCTCTATATTTACCAAGCCCTGGCATTCGCCTTTTTCTTTCAAGGGACGGGGTGGGGTGACACATTCAGGAGCCTGGGTACTATAGAAAATTCATTGATATTGTTTTTTTAAATTTTTTTTTTAAAATAACATTGCTTCTGTGGCTTTTGCCAATGGGGGTGGAAGAACTTTAAACATTCTGGGTCTAGAGGGCTGTAGACCACTTTCTATACAGCGTATCGGATAACGGACGATACAATGACCAGATTGTTAATAACGAGGAAACGTTGTCACTAAAGACTGGGGAGGTATTTTTCCTCCATATGTATCTTGCTGCTGTACAGCTATGCAGACAAGTCACAACTTCTACGCGTGCCATTTTTGAAAGACATGTCATTTGCCCAATAACTCTGGAATAATTCCAAATTTGAATTTGGATTTAAAAAAAAAAAATATCTGACTTTGTCCTGGGACATAGAGGCATGAATTTGTTATATATATAAATATATATAAAAAAAGAAAAAAAATCTGTGATTAAAATTTACCCATCTCTGTCTCTTTTGTACATACGGGGAAGAAAAAAATGAAAAAAAATATTTTTATTTTGTAATCGTGATATTTGACATTCTTCAAATAGGAAAGGGTTTAAATAACAGGATTTGTAAATATACGTATTACAGATTTTTAAAAAACATTTTATTGTTACTTTGACATAACCCTTCAGCATAAATAGCTAATTTCTGCATTATGATCTAGGTTATTTTTTTTATTTTTTTTTCTCAAGAGTCATCAGATTGTCAGTATCTAATAAACCGAATAGGGATTGCAGTATTATTTTTCCATATTAAGCAAATCATAATGACGGATTGGTTCTCTTTGAGAAAACATAGGGGGTAATTCCAAGTTGATCGCAGCAGGAATTCTGTTAGCAACTGGGCAAAACCATGTGCACTGCAGGGAAGGCAGATTTAACATGTGCAGAGAGAGTTAGATTTGGGTGTGGTATGTTCAATCTGCAATCTAATTTGCAGTGTAAAAATAAAGCAGCCAGTATTTACCCTGCACAGAAATAAAATAACCCACCCAAATCTAACTCTCTCTGCACATGTTATATCTGCCACACCTGCAGTGCACATGGTTTTGCCCAACTGCTAAAAAATTTCCTGCTGTGATCAACTTAAAATTACCCCCATAGAAACCAGTGGGGAAACCCCACTCCATTGCAGCGTCGGTGGGGTCCAAAGGGGACGGTGCTGTATATGCTGCTCTATACAATACTATGGCCAAAGGTATTCTCAGGGCCGGCGCTCCCATTAGGCAGCTTTAGGCAGCTGCCTATGGGCGGGGGATCTGAAGGGGCGGCCCGCTGAGGCTGCCCAGGAGAAAACAGTGGATAAGTGACAGTAGAAGGTGAATGCAGTGGACCCGCGGCCAGGGGATAGAATGGCGTCATAACAAGGCTGTGACAGCATGGGGGGTGCAGGGGGCACAGCTTGGTGTACACTGTGTCTGTGCATACTGATCGGCCACCACTCACCTGATGCAGCATAAAGAACCTGCTGTCAGGCAAGCCCGATCTCCGTTCAGCCAAGCTCCTGTGGCTGGTCCCGCCCTTAAGACCAATGAGGTGAATCTCTTTCTAAACAGACCCGCCCCCTAAACCCTTTCTAAACGTTCTCCTATCTGACTGACATGCCAAGCCGCGGATCCCTTGTGCGTTGTGACGACGGTGAGTTACAGTATATATCAGCACTGCATGGCAGCTCTTCTGGCCAGTCTCATTCTCCTGCTCCCACTGTCTCCTTATCTGTACTCACCCCCCAGGAGCCTTTCATCTAAGAACAGATTAGCTTTTTTGCATGGTTAGCTGCTGTTCTGTGAACGGAGGATAGGAGGTCAGAGGTGGTGGGGAGGGCAGCAGTATCTGTAAAGTTAATCTGCTGCAGCTCCGATCCTAGAACTGCTGGGCTAATAACACAGATCCTGTATAAAGCAGGCATCCAGGACTGGGGGCTTTTCAGGCATCCTGGGGGAGGAAGCTGCTAAAAGTTCAGCTCTAGGAGATGCACTTTGCAGAGTTAGATAAGTAATAGCAACATCACGTGATCCTGTCACCTCTCCCTGGTCACACTACACCTGGGCTAATCTGCACACACCACCAGGCAGAATGTACTCCCTGCCCTGTCTCACCCAGGTAAGTGGCTGGAGGTTTGGACACTAGGTCGTGGCTGCCACATGGCTATTGGTGCCTTCCAGTGCCAACTTTCTGCAGGGTCTGGTGCTGTTTGACCCATACAGACAGGCATGTTTCTTGAAGGTAGATGACTAGGAATGGCTGCCTTGCAATCTCCCAGGCAGCTCTAGTTTCATCAGTGCTTTTACTGTAATCTGTGAGTGAGTTTGTAGACATGCATTTAACACATTTTGCATTGTACATGTGCACACACAGGTGGGATGTATCAACACTAAGCTGCACTAAAAAGAAAAATGCAGTTTTCAGAGTTTTTACCTTTTTTTTTTTTTTCCTTTTTTTTATTGCACAAAGCTCTATAAATGGTGTTGCCAAAGAAGCCTTTGGACTTCTTTCAGTAGAAATCCCTGGACAGGGATCTTTCAAATCCCTCCTTTTCCTCTAAATGCGCTGGCCGACTGTCATAAACCTAGATGTCATACAGATGGAGCCACGCAGACGGGGGCGAGAGGCATGCCTAGGTGCGCCTCGGCCCACCGCCAAGCGTACACAGATGCTCCCATTCAAAGTGAACGGGGCACATCTACAACGCACATGCTTCCCATTCATTCCCGGCGGAGCGCACCTAGTCGCAGATGGAGCCACGATTAGCGTGGCTCCATCTGTACATCCGCCCATAGATATATATAGAAATTGGAATAATTCATGTGACTATCAAAAAATAAAAATAACCCCCCCCCCCAAAAGAACTGGCTCTGCATCCACTAAACCCACCAGTATTGATCGTTCCAGGGCCTCAGTAGCGGCAAAACACTGACGGGCCTGGTTCTGCTTCTATGGCAGCACACCTGGAGACTGCTCAGGGCACACTAGTGTACCACGGCAGTGGTTGAAAAACACTGGTATAGTAGGTGTGTGATTATAATCCCCCCATCACTGTTTACATTAAGGATCTTCCTCTCTATGGGGGTAATTCAAAGTTGATCGCAGCAGCAGTTTGTTAGCAGTTGGGCAAAACTGTGTGCAGTGCAGGGGAGGCAGATATAACATGTGCAGAGAGAGTTAGATTTGGGGGTGGGTTATTTTGTTTCTGTGCAGGGTAAATAGTGGCTGCTTTATTTCTACACTGCAATTTAGATTTCAGTTTGAACACACCACACCCAAATCTAACTCTGCACATGTTATATCTGCCCCCTCCCCTGCAGTGCACATGGTTTTGCCCAACTGCTAACAAATTTGCTGCTGCGATCAACTCTAGATCTGGCAATCCTACTGCTTGCTCTCATCATGCTAGATTGAAAGCTATTCTGTTTACAACCTTATTTTTCAGTTCACTGGAGGAAAGAGGGGGTTGGGGGGGTTGCGGGCATAATGTGTAAGGGGCACTACTGTGTGGTATAATGTGTACAAGGGGCTCTAGTGTGCATCTTAATGTGAGCAATGGACATAACTGTGAGGCGTAATGTGAATAACATCTACTGTAGCAGTGACAGGGAAGCCGTCCTCTCTCCCGGGTACAAGTCATACTTCCCCACTGAGCTCACCCTGTGCCACAGCATGGTCTGGCAGTCATGCCTCTGCAGCAGGGACAAGATCCACTACCGATATTTATCGGTGCGACTTCATTTGTCTCTGATGTAGTAATGCCAGACCAGAGCTGCTCGGCCATCCACATCCTAATCCGAGAGCCCCTCAGCCGCCACTCCCAGGGAGCGGGTCTGATACACATTATCCACCATGGTCCCCGCTACGCATCTGGAAGCTACTATACACACTGCACCCTGCAGACACACTACCACTCTTGCACACGCCCCCACATTCATTGACCAATGACAGTGGCAGCAGCTGCGTGAGGTCCCGCACTGTGCACAGGAACAAGTTCACCAGCCAGCCAAGAACAGGTCACCGCGCAGTGCCAGCATGGTGCGGTGAAGCTGAACCCTGACACAGATCTATCTCCTCCACGCTTTTTCACCTAAGGGTGTGTGTGAAGGGAGGATGGGGGGGGGGAGGAGCATAAATTTTGCCTAGGGTGCCAAATTACCTTGCACCGGCCCTGGGTATTCTAATAAATAGGTGTTACTCGTGCAGCACCCTTTTCCCCTCCCTACGTGCATTGGACTTGACCCATCATAGGTTCTGCCGACTACGCCATTTTCCTGGTGATAATTACAGAAAGGCGCCTCACTGTGCATAACGTCATTGCTATCTCCTATGCCAGCACAATCTTTGTAAAGACTATGGCAGAATTATGGCGCTGTTGTCAGCAAGTATTGAAGGGGGGGGATGTCACAATGCAAATCTGTTTGGGGTGCAGGGAGGGTTGCACAAAGCAACCATTGACCCATGAGCCCGCATGCACCCACGATAGATATGCCACTGACGATACTCGTTACTATCTCAGCCAAGCAGGAATTCATCCAAAAGAGGGCACAGGAGGACAGACTAGGCCACCACCAAAAACATTGGCCCAGCAATGTGGTGTTCCGCACCTGTTATAAACAATTTGCTCTCCAAGTTTCCAGTTAGTGTTGGGAGTCTCAGAAATTATCCTGGCGGTTTTAGTGTAGGTCAGGACTTAATTAACACTTGTCTTGTATGGTTGGAGTCGGACAGTGAGCTGCTGTGGGTCACACATCCTCTCATATATCTCTGCGTACCTCCACCCCAAGGATACTGTAGATGAGGAATTAAAACTGTTTTAGTAAAGATCTGGGATTTTTTTTTAAACAATGTCACCTGTTTTGTTTTTTTCCAAGCAAGATTATTTGGAGACATAACCCAATTAATGATACACGTAACATATTTCATTTAGTGTTTTTGAAAAGTTTTACCTAATTAACATAAAAAAAACTTCCAAGACATCTGAGCAAAGGCCCTGGGACCTTCTCCGCTTGTTCTCTTCAGAAAGTTTGATACATCTCCCTCTTTTATCACTAATACCGCTGATAGGAATAACTGGTGCATACTAAGTGGAGTAGTGCCCAGCCACTGTACTTCCTGATGAAGCCCCGCCAACCTCTTCTACAAATCCATGTCATCAGTGTATAAACTTTGTAAAACACGTGTTACTGTCATCATTATTTTATGCAGCAATGGGGTAGAACCTGCAAACGTCATTGTCTTGGAGCAAATAAAAGTAGCATTTTTATACTGTAAAGTTTGCTATCCCTCAAAATGTCTGTCTCATGCTAGAGACACCCCATGATGTCGGCATAGGTCGGCAGATAAAAATAATAGCAGTGGTTTACAATACATGTTTTTATTCCCTGGAGAAGATAAAATAATTGTTCGCATACAGTAAATGGTCTGATGCAGCCATCTAGTGTAGGCTATGCTGGACATGACAACAGTAAGGGATCCGGTCTCTAGGTCGACAATGTCTAGGTCGACCACTATTGGTCGACAGAAAGTAGGTTGACATGGTTTCTAGGCCGACAGGGACTCTAGGCCGACATGATCTAGGCCGACATGACAAAAGGTCTACATGGGTTTTTCACATTTTTTTAAATCTTTTTAACTTTTTCATACTTTATGATCCATGTGGACTACAATTGGGAACGGTAACCTGTGCCGAGCGCTGCGGTAGCAGATCAAGGCACCTTGTCTGAAGTATGGCGAGCCATGCGAAGGGACACGATGCACTAATTGGGGTTCCCCATCACTCTACAAAGAAAACTACACCAATTTTTTCCCCAAAACTCATGTCGACCTAGAACCCATGTCGACCTACCTACTGTCGACCAATAGTGGTCGACCTAGACACTGTTGACCTAAGTCTAGTCTATCTAACATACCACACCCCAACAGTAACCGTGCTGGTAAGACTTGTTGTTGGGGAACTTTGGAAATCACCAGAACAGGTGCGTAGATTGCAATAACAGACGTCTGAGTCTTTCTCAGAAATTGTGGTGCCCGGGACTGCCAGAGTAGGCAGGGCTCATCCCTCTCCTTCTGCTCCCCCTACAGCCGGAACAACTTACCGTTCTGGGTGCTGGTTGCCAGTCCCAGAACAAGGCCACAGGGCATCAGGTGGCACCCCAAAGCATGGCTTTGGCGTACCGGGACCACAGCAGCAGCAGCACAGGGAAGGAGTCTAAGGCAGGCAGCCATAGAGGAACAGGGCCAGCGATATTTCATATTTGGAGCTGGCCGTTGGTGCGGGTGCTCCTGATTGGCTGCCGATCTGCGACATCCAATTGGCCCGCGGCTGGCTCCACATTAAAAATGCCACTGGCACTGTTCCTCTGTGGCAGTCTGAGTTGTGCTCCAATCCACATGCTGTCATGAGGACCTTCTTGAGGTCTGGACCCGGCACTGGAGTCCCTGCAGTTCCCCCCTAATGGCGGCCCTGACTTCTTAAATGAGGTTGTTAATCATTCACTTATCATCCTGCTGGCAAATGTATACAATCTCTATTATTTACCTTATCATTTCAATAAAGACTTCTTTATGCCAACAAATACCCACAAGCAAAACAGGTATAACCTATATTCTGGTTTTCTTATTTCTATTTATTTTTCAACATTGTATCATAGTTATGAGAGTGCAGCTAAGAACCAATGAGAAGACTTGGTGTCTCATTCCTCAGTGAGGTCTCTGGCTTCTAGTGAACTGATTGGTTGAATTCTACTGTGAGCGGTGACATCATAAACTGTTTTACGGGGGGTTGTGAAATGGTACGGTGGTTGTAAGGGAGACCTTCATACTTAGGGCCCCATGGTTTCTTAATCTGGCTCTGAGTGACAGGTACACTTGGGTGCCACAAAAAAAGGTAAATATATAATTGCTACTGTATGAATCTGCTGTAAGTTTTGATGACACAATGTATTACTCAACATTTATTTCAATGATCATACAGTCATTTGTGCATGACATGACTTTTTGTATACATTGGTTGTGAATTGTTAGTGCAATTTCACTGAACACACTGGGAGGATTCCGACCTTTTATTTCAAAATAAAATATTTGTGTTTTATACATGGACTGCAAATACGAGAAAGGTACTGTACCAATAATGATCATTATACATGCATACTGCCCTGGAAGGGGCACCAATCACACTGATGAGCAATAATACAGGATTCAGTTACCAGATTTTGGGCCTTTTCCAATTTTTTTTTATATTTTTCAGCTATTTGTGATAATTCTGTATCCTTCTATTTCTTCATACAAATTAATATTACTCATAACTAGAGATGAGCGGCTTTGGTTTTACTCGGATTTACCCGAATCTCGTTATTGGCTCACGGACGTCACGTGTTTTGGTTAGCCAATAAGAAAAATCCAGAAAAAAAGAACTTCCGATAATTCTGGCGTCAAGAACCAAGTAAATCCAAACTCGCTCATCTCTACTCATAACGGGTAAGTTTAATGGGGGTAATTCCAAGTTGATTGCAGCAGGAATTCTGTTAGCAACTGGGCAAAACCATGGGGGTCATTCCGAGTTGTTCGCTCGTTATTTTTTTGTCGGAACGGAGCGAATAGTCGCTAATGCGCATGCGCAATGTCGGCAGTGCGACTGCGCCAAGTAAATTTGCTATGCAGTTAGGAATTTTACTCACGGCATTACGAGGTTTTTTCTTCGTTCTGGTGATCGTAATGTGATTGACAGGAAGTGGGTGTTTCTGGGCGGAAACTGGCCGTTTTATGGGTGTGTGTGAAAAAACGCTACCGTTTCTGGGAAAAACGCGGGAGTGGCTGGAGAAATGGAGGAGTGTCTGGGCGAACGCTGGGTGTGTTTGTGACGTCAAACCAGGAACGACAAGCACTGAACTGATCGCAGATGCCGAGTAAGTGTGGAGCTACTCAGAAACTGCTAAGAAGTGTCTATTCGCAATTCTGCTAATCTTTCGTTCGCAATTTTGATAAGCTAAGATTCACTCCCAGTAGGCGGCGGCTTAGCGTGTGCAAAGCTACTAAAAGCAGCTTGCGAGCGAACAACTCGGAATGACCACCCATGTGCACTGCAGGGGAGGCAGATATAACATGTGCAGAGTGAGTTAGATTTGGGTGGGGTGTGTTCAATCTGCAATCTAATTTGCAGTGTAAAAATAAAGCAGCCAGTATTTACCCTGCACAGAAATAAAATAACCCACCCAAATCTAACTCTCTCTGCAAATGTTATATCTGCCCCACCTGCAGTGCACATGGTTTTGCCCAACTGCTAAAAAATTTCCTGCTGCGATCAACTTGGAATTACCCCCAATATGTAGCTCAGCCTCTTCGAAAGCACTGACAGTACAGCACAGGGGTCTAATACCCAAATACTGTACTGCCGCCTCCTCTTCTTGTGCCCCAAAGTGGATTATCCTCCATGAAAACTTAGAATTTCAGTTCTGATGCTGCCTCGATAGATCACTGGACCCTGGCATTCATACTGATTTTGAATTAAGTCACCCTTATATAATAATTGCGTTGTTATTCATGATATGCAAACGGTTTAACCAAAGGGAATCAATACTGTTAATTAAAGTAATGATTTTGATGTTTTCTCCGTTCTGTGATCAAATTTTTTGAGATTTAAAAATTAAATACACAAAAATTATGTATAAAAATAATTATAGGATCTTATTCAGAGATGGACAAAGATCTCTGCATATGCAGCCAGATCTGCGTCCATCTCCTTACCTGCTGGGGGTCGCCCAGCGCAGGGCAAGGCTGCACAGCATGTGTGATTACATTGCGGGTGCATCGAATTAAGGTTGACCCCTGGCGTGCTGTCAGGCGGTCCGCCGCCATCAGAGCGGCTGTGGGTGACATCACGCAGCTGACAAGAAAACATTGCCGGCCCGCCCCTGTTCAAACCGCCCCTCCCCCCCCTCGCCGCCACAGTAATGCCAGCCGCTGTGAATCACACTGCAGCCACATCCTTCCTGGATGTGGCCACAATGTGTAAGAACACGCACTGCGGCCAGTGTGCATGCGCAGACCAGAGGTTAAAGTGAGCCGGAACGGGGGGCGGAACTGTGTCCCGTCAGTTCCATTTGGAGCCGGAACGCAGTTCCGCCTCCTCCGGCTCACCTAACAAAATCTCAGCAGGCGCCAGCTTCTTCCCCTCAGTGGCCGCTGGAGGCCGGAACTCACTCCTGAGCTCCGGCTCAGGCAGTGTGTGGCGCTATGGGAGAGACGTGTTGATGTCTCTCACATAGATCTGAGGAGCGGGCTGCCAGGCGGAGGGCAGCGGCCTGGAAGCAGGAGTGGTGCTGGTATGTATTGTGGGGTTGTTGTTTTTTTTTCCGTGTGTATGTGTGTAAGCGGCGCTACTAGGGGGCACATCTACTGGGGGAACATCTCATGGGGGCACAACTACTGGGGCATAACTTCTGACTGGGGGCATATCTACTGGGGGCATAACTACAGGGGCAATAACTACTAGGGGCAATAACTACTAGGGGCATATCTACTGGGGGCATAACTTCTGACTGGGGGCATAACTACTGACAAGGGGCATAACTACGGATCATTACTACTGGGGGCAACACTACATGGGGCATTACCACTGGGGGCATTACTACTGGGGGCACTACAAATGAGGGCACTGCATAGGGGGCACTTAATGAGGGGCATCACTCCTGGGGACATAAGGGGCACTACTACTGGGGGCATTGTATAAGGGGCACCAATACTATGGGCTCTACATAAGGGACACTACAGCTGTGGGCACTGCAGAAGGGGCACTACTACTGTGGGCTTTGTGTATAAGGGGCACTAATGTGTGTCATAACATGAATAAGGGACACTACTATGTGGTGTAATGTGAATAAGATTGTGCTACTGTGTGGCGTAATGTGAATTGGGGATACTATTGGGTGAGCACGCCCCTATCTTTGTGAGACCACGGCCCTTTATTAAATGGGCGTGTGTGTGTGGGGGGGGGGGATGAGTTCCACTATTCTCTAGGTCCACTTTAAACACTGGCGCAGACCACCCGAAAGCAGCCGCTGCGTACAGACACGTGGCTGCGTTTGGGTCTGAATGACCCCCAATGTTCATTATGCAAAATTAGCCACTTCCCTGCTTCCAAGTCAGTGCGATATCTTATATTGAAACAAAAAATTACTTAAATACTGGATCCTAATTCTCCTCAAGTCCCTACGTGTGTATCATATAATATATATGTCACTTGGGCTTCTACGTGGAGTTTCCGCTACTTTAACATATCAAAATTTAGTTAGAATCTATGTGATGCTTTTATTGTCTGTAGAGAACTGATCCCTAATTGGTCTTTCCATTTTTAAGATTAAAAAATTGGGACAGTCCTGTCATATGCGCCACATTTTGTTCTGTCTCGGCCTTTTTTTCCAATTGTTTCCCTCCGGGTGGATAATCCCAAAGGTTGGGACTGAGAAGGTGGAAATTCCGTTAAATAAACATTGACATTGGGGGTCATTCCGAGTTGTTCGCTCGCAAGCTGCTTTTAGCAGCTTTGCACACGCTAAGCCACCGCCTACTGGGAGTGAATCTTAGCTTATTAAAATTGCGAACGAAAGATTAGCAGAATTGCGAATAGACACTTCTTAGCAGTTTCTGAGTAGCTCCAGACTTACTCGGCATCTGCGATCAGTTCAGTGCTTGTCGTTCCTGGTTTGACGTCACAAACACACCCAGCGTTCGCCCAGACACTCCTCCGTTTCTCCAGCCACTCCCGCGTTTTTCCCAGAAACGGTAGCGTTTTTTCACACACTCCCATAAAACGGCCTGTTTCCGCCCAGAAACACCCACTTCCTGTCAATCACATTACGATCACCAGAACGAAGAAAAAACCTCGTAATGCCGTGAGTAAAATTCCTAACTGCATAGCAAATTTACTTGGCGCAGTCGCACTGCGGACATTGCGCATGCGCATTAGCGACTATTCGCTCCGTTGCGACAAAAAAATAACGAGCGAACAACTCGGAATGACCCCCATTATCAATAAACATCTCTGTCTCTTTTACGTGATGGCTTATGGGAAACTGCTCTTTCTCCTTATTTACATGACATTAACATAAGAGGGGCCTCTAAGTAGATTACACGGCTCTCGTTACTTGTCCCCCAAATCGTTTTACAGCGACATTGTTCACTTCCAGCGAATTGCTTTGCTAAATGTCTGCTCCTCTCCCCTTTGTCTTTGCTCTGAGATGGTTCCTATCAATCAAACGGAGATTACCTGCAATTTTTACTGACATCCACTGGCCATCAAATAGAATTATTGCTCAATTTGGGAGTACAGAGGGTAGACAGATGTAGGATGCCGCTGATCCTCTGCAGAGGACAAAATTCTGCAGGAATCATGTAAAACCACAAACTTTTTTTGGGATGCAATTAGGACAATCGAAGCATTTAAAACATATGTTGCTACAGATGGGCCAAAGGAATATGAACACTGCAGGCCCTTAGAATAGATCACACATCAATTAGAGCCCCACACACACCTAAAACACCTTTGTACACCCCACTGAATAGCATGTACACCAAGAAAGGCTATCAGACCCCCACTTTCCCTGCCGTCGCCACAGTCACTTACTGAATAAGAATTAAGTGGGTGTGATACAGGATTCTGGTGTTTGGGGTGCCGGCGGTCACACGACCGACACACGCATTCCGACAATTAGAATGCCAAAAGGGGATGGGGGAGGGGGTATTGCAGTAGCTGAGCCCCCCCCCCTGAGTCTTAGCCCTAGCCGCCACTCCCACTATCTTAGCCCTAGCCACCAACCCACTATCTAGCCGCCACCCCAGGCGGGTTGGGGTAAGGGACAGGGTAGGGGTAAAAATAGGATTTTGGTTACCTACCGGTAAATCTTTTTCTCGTAGTCCGTAGAGGATGCTGGGGTCCATATTAGTACCATGGGGTATAGATGGGTCCACCAGGAGCCATTGGCACTTTAAGAGTTTAATAGTGTGGGCTGGCTCCTCCCTCTATGCCCCTCCTACCAGACTCAGTTTAGAAAATGTGCCCGGAGGAGCCGGTCACAGCTAGGGGAACTCTACACAGTTCTCTTAGGAATAAAGTTTTTTTTCTTTCTTTTCAGAGTTTGTTGTTTTACAGGGAGGCTGCTGGTGACAGCTCCCTGCAGCGAGGGACTGATGGGGGGGAGCAGTGTCCACCCTGCGGGGTCTTGAGCCACTGCTCCCGCTGGACTGGATGTTAAGCTCCAGAGGGGTCTGATCGCGCCCCGCCGCAGGGGAATGCTCGCCCCCGGCAGCCGGCCACCACCCCCTCAGGGAGCTGAAGATGTGGCAAGTGAGTCACTGTCCCCCCTTGCAAGCGGGGGGACAGTGTGAAGAGGGCGGCTAGAGGGTAGGAGCGCGGTCTTAACCGCGCTCCTGAAAGGCTCAGCGGTACTGCGGTGCGGCGCTGGGAGGGGCGCCCTGGGATAGCTCCGGACCCTACACTGTCCACTACAAGCCTGTCGGGGTCTGCGGATCCAGGCCAGCACAACCAGTATAATCTTTCAGAGAGCGGGAACACAGCGCCATTGAGGGGGCGGAGCTTCTCCTCAGAGCGGACCCAGCAGCGTTCAGCACCATTTTTCCTGCCTGCACTCACTACCAAGTGGATCCAGGTCCCTCCAGAGCAATCTCTAGATATCTGTATGGTACCAAGGGGGTTGTAGAAGGGGGGAGGCTGTATACAGGCTGTGTCACCTATTAGGGGACACAGTCAGCGCTGGTTAGGGTCTCCCTATACTCTAATAGCGCTGTGTGGGGGTTGGCTCCAATCTCTGTGTCTCTCTGCCATTCTTGGGGGGGAAACTCTGTCGGCATAATACCCAGTGTGTTTGTGGTGTGTTTGGTGGGTGTGTGACAACATGTCTAGGGACACTGTTTCATATGCTGCAGAGGATTTGTCTTCCCAGGAAGACTCCATTCCATGTAATTAGGTTTGCACTGTTTTAGCACAGATCCCAGCTAGAGAGCTGGTTAGTCTCTCTGAGGGGGACTATTTCTCAGATTTCTGAAAGAGTCGCTAGGACTGAGCATGCCACTCAGCTCCTCCAGTCCTCTATGGTTGTATGGTCTGATACTGCCTCCTCGGGGTCCCCTGCGGTGCATTCTCACAAACGTGCACTTGCAATTATGCAGGATGACACGGACACCGACTGACGCTGCAGACGGTGACGGGGATGTGTTGAGGGGGACAGCATCACTTGCCAAGGGGGTGCAGTTGATGATTGAGGCTGTTAGGGATGTTTTACACATTTCGGACACAGCTCCGGAACAGGTAGAGGAGGCCTTCTTTACAGATAATAAGAAGCCCCCCCTCACCTTCCCGGCATCCAAAGAATGAAATGCTATCTTTGAAAAGGCATGGGAAACTCCGGGAAAGAAATTCCAGATTCCCAAGAGGGTATTGGTGGATTTTCCCTTCCCAGAGGATGATAGGAAGAGATGGGAGTCCCCGCCGATAATCGACGCCTCTGTCTCCAGGCTGTCTAAACAGGTGGTATTACCGGTCCCGGGGTCTACCGCGTTAAAGGACCCGGCAGATCGCAAGGTGGATGCTACGCTGAAATCCATTTACACGGCTTCAGGGGCCATATTGCGGCCTACTATAGCCTGTGCTTGGATTGCTAAAGCTATTGCCAGGTGGTCAATCACTCTACAGGAGGAATCGACTACGCTGGACAAAGGTGACGATATATTTTTACGCAATATTCAGGATTCTGCAGGGTTCCTGGTGGATTCCATGAAGGACCTGGGTTCCATGGCTGCGTTGATCTCCTCCATGTCTGTCTCGGCTCGCAGGGGTCTCTGGCTGCGCAACTGGTCTGCGGACGCGGAATCCAGGAAGTGTGTGGAGGGCCTACCATACAAAGGTCAGGCTCTCTTTGGGGAGGCGCTGGATGCGTGGATTGCCACGGCTACTGCGGGTAAGTCTCCTTTTCTCCCCTCAGCTGCACCGGCTACGAAGAAGCCTTTTTCATCTGCCACGTCACAGTCCTTTCGGCCCGCGAGGCCTAGAAAGAATAAGCCTTCGAACACCTTCTTCAGAGGTGGTCGTGCCAAAGGAAAGAAACCTGCTCCCGCAGGTTCCCAGACCCAGAAGCCCGCTTCTGATACCCCTAAGTCCTCCGCATGGTGGTGGACAGCCCGGCCTGGAGGAAGGGCAGGTGGGGGCAAGACTCCGGCAGTTCAGCCACGTCTGGGTGTCGTCGGGTCTGGACCCCTGGGTCCTGGATATAGTGTCCAGAGGGTACAGACTGGAGTTCCAAGATCCGCCGCCTCACCGTTTCTTCAAGTCAGGCTTGCCAGCCCTGATGGCAGACAGGACAATTCTTCTGGAGGCCATCAAGAAATTGGTGGTGTCAGAGGTCATTGTTCCGTTCCCACCTCAGCAGTGGAACAAGGGTTATTATTCGAACCTTTTTGTGATACCAAAACCGGATGGTTCGGTACGGCCCATTCTAAACTTAAAGTCGTTGAACCCTTATCTCAGGGAGTTCAAATTCAAGATGGAATCTCTGAGAGCTGTCATCTCAGGACTGACGGAGGGGGAGTTCCTGGTGTCTCTGGACATCAAGGATGCTTACCTGCACATTCCCATTTGGGCGCCGCATCAAGCATATCTCAGGTTTGCACTGATGGACGATCACTATCAGTTCCAGGAGCTGCCGTTTGGCCTCTCTAAAGCACCGAGGATCTTCACCAAGGTGATGGCGGAGATGATGGTTCTCCTCCGCAAACAGGGGATGAACATAATTCCATATCTGGACGATCTCCTGATCAAGGCGTCGTCCAGGGAGAGGTTGTTGCGGTCCATCGCACTCACGACACAGCTGCTCAGGAAGCACGGTTGGATCCTGAACCTTCCGAAGTCTCATCTGGAGCCAACAAGGCGGCTATCTTTCCTGGGAATGATCCTCGACACGGAAGTGCAGAGGGTATTTCTCCCGGTGGAGAAAGCGTTGGTGATTCAAACGATGGTCCGGGATGTCCTAAGGCCTACCCGGGTATCGGTTCATCAATGCATATGCCTTCTGGGGAAGATGGATGCCGCCTACGAGGCTCTGCAGTACGGCAGGTTTCATGCTCGACCTTTTCAGCTGGACCTCTTGGACCAGTGGTCAGGCTCTCACGTACACATGCACAAGAGGATACGCCTGTCTCCGAAAGCCAGGATTTCACTCCTCTGGTGGCTGCAACTTCCACACCTTCTGGAAGGGCGAAGGTTCGGAATTCAAGACTGGATCCTTTTAACCACAGATGCAAGTCTATGAGGTTGGGGAGCAGTCGCTCTGGGGGAAACCTTTCAGGGACGATGGTCGGATCAAGGGTCACTTCTCCCAATAAACATCCTGGAACTCAGGGCCGTGTACAACGCCCTTCTGCAAGCAGCACACCTTCTACAGCATCGGGCTGTTCAGGTGCAGTTGGACAATGTGACCACAGTGGCCTACATAAACCGACAAAGCGGAACGAAGAGCAGGGCTGCCATGGCAGAGGTGTCAAAAATACTCATCTGGGCAGAAAGACACGCGGTGGCGATGTCGGCAGTCTTCATTCTGGGCGTAGACAACTGGGAAGCAGACTTCCTCTGCAGACACGATCTCCATGCAGGGGAGTGGGGCCTCCATCCGGAGGTGTTCGAGGAGGTGACCGGTTGGTGGGGGGTTCCCCACATAGACATGATGGCCTCTCACCTCAACAAGAAGCTACGGAGGTACTGTTCCAGGTCAAGAGACCCACAGGCAGTGGCGATGGACGCACTGGTAACACCGTGGGTGTTCAAGTCAGTGTATGTGTTCCCTCCACTTCCTCTGATACCAAAGGTTCTTCAGCTCGTGAGAAGAACAAAGGGCCTGGCGATCCTCATTGCTCTGGACTGGCCGAGGAGGGCTTGGTAAGCGGATCTGCTGGATCTTCTGCTGGAAGATCCACGGCCTTTACCTCTTCGGGAGGATCTGCTTCTGCAGGGGCCGTTCGCTTATCAAGACTTACCGCGGCTACGTTTGACGGCATGGCGGTTGAACGCCAGATCTTAGCTCGGAAAGGTATCCCGAGTGAGGTCATTCCTACCCTGATACAGGCCCGGAAGGGGGTAACGTCTAAGCATTACCATCGCATTTGGAAGAGATATGTTTCTTGGTGTGAGGCCAAGAATTTTCCGGCGGTGGAGTTTCAACTTGGACATTTTCTCCTTTTCCTGCAAGCAGGGGTGGATATGGGACTGAGACTGGGCTCCATCAAGGTCCAGATCTCTGCGTTGTCCATCTTCTTCCAAAAACAATTGGCTGCTCTTCCTGAGGTTCAGACCTTTTTGAAAGGGGTTCTGCACATCCAACCTCCCTTTGTAACGCCTACGACTCCATGGGATCTTGATGTGGTGTTGCAGTTCCTGCAATCTGCTTGGTTTGAGCCTCTATATATATGCTATTTAATACTTGTTTTAACCTATTTTGCTGATTTATGCAGCGATGTTTTTTCTCATATGTCTAATTAATTTTTTCCTTATATTATTATAGTATTTTTTCGTCTGTAGAACATATTAAAAGTTAAGTTTTAATGCTTCATATACATTTCACGGTTTCATAACTTCATTTTTCATTTAATTTAAATAAAGTGTGCCCCAGAGAGACATATCAAACAGCCTTTCGTTTGCTTCTTTGCAAAACAATCCTTAATTGGTTTGAGCCTCTACAGGAGGCTGATCTCAAGTTTTTCACGTGGAAGGCGGTCAGCTTGTTGGCCTTGGCTTCTGCACGACGCGTGTCGGAATTGGGGGCTTTATCCTGTAAAAGTCCTTATCTCATCTTCCATGAAGATAGGGCGGAACTTAGGACTCGTCCACAGTTCCTACCTAAAGTTGTGTCCACACATCAACCAACCTATTGTGGTGCCATTGGCTGCTGACTCCTCAATTACTTCAAAGGCCTTGGATGTAGTGAGGACTTTGAAGATTTACGTGAAGAGGACGGCTCGTCATAGGAAAAGTGACTCTCTGTATGTCCTCTATGATCCAAAGAAAATTGGGTGTCCTGCTTCTAAGCAGTCGATTTCGCGCTGGATTAGGTTCACTATCCAGCATGCATATTCCACGGCAGGATTGCCGTGTCCGAAATCTGTAAAGGCCCACTCTACTCGTAAAGTGGGCTCTTCCTGGGCGGCTGCCCGGGGTGTCTAGGCGGTACAACTCTGCCGAGCAGCTACTTGGTCTGGGTCGAACACGTTTGCCAAGTTTTACAAGTTCGATACTTTGGCCTCTGATGACCTCAGGTTTGGTCAAGCAGTGTTGCAGGAGCCTCCGCGCTCTCCCTCCCGTACTGGTAGCTTTGTTACATCCCCATGGTACTAATATGGACCCCAGCATCCTCTAGGACGTAAGAGAAAATAGGATTTTGGTTACCTACCGGAAAATTCTTTTCTCGTAGTCCGTAGAGGATGCTGGGCACCCGCCCAGCGCTTCGTTTTGCTGCATTGGTTTTATGGTTCAGCGTTACCTGGTTCCTAGGTAAGTTCTGCGTTATTTACTATTTCAGCTGTAGCTGAGTTGTTCCGGCATGTTGGCCGGATTCTCATGTTTGTGTGAGCTGGTATGAATCTCGCCACTATCTGTGTAATTCCTTCTCTCGAAGTATGTCGTCTCCTCGGGCACAGTTTCTAGACTCAGTCTGGTAGGAGGGGCATAGAGGGAGGAGCCAGCCCACACTATTAAACTCTTAAAGTGCCAATGGCTCCTGGTGGACCCGTCTGTACCCCATGGTTCTAATATGGACCCCAGCATCCTCTACGGACTACGAGTAAAGGATTTACCGGTAGGTAACCAAAATCCTATTTTTACCGATACCCTGTCCCCTACCCTAACCCGCCTGGGGTGGCGGCAAGGGCTAAGATAGTGGGTTGGTGGCTAGGGCTAAGATAGTGGGCGTGGCGGCTAGGGCTAAGACTCAGGAAGGGGGGCTCAGCTACTGCAACACCCCATCCCCCCTTCTAGTGCCTAACACTACCCGCCCCAGGGTCCTAACTCTAACAGTGGACCCGATACTTACCTTCGGGATGTCAGCGTTCTGTGTTCCAGTGCTAACCGCATCCCGTATTAATGGTTCCTTGGGAATCAAAAAGAAGAAAATGAGAGCAAGGGCTGAGGAGTTGGGAACAGGACACAGCTGGGCGGGAGTGATTCAAGACAGGTGGGGGCCTGTGCGTAGTCTCTGCGCACCCTGCGCCAGCTTGTGAACTCTCGCTGGCGCATGTCCGGGGTAGACTATGGCACAATGAATGAGTCTGCATGTACAAATCTCCAGGAAAATGGCAGCTACAGCACCCTCACCCCCCTCAAAAACAACCAAAAAATAAGACAACACACCATACAGTAGGTCCCGGCCATACCATTTCCCAGCAGCGCCATCTTTCCAGTGACATATTCTGAAAGGCAGCAAATAGTGCCAGAGTGTTTGCTGCTCCTGTGTGAAGCCATCATTCCAAATATGTCACCAGAAAGATGGGGTCACTGGATGAGTATAGTGACAGGGTCGCCTCACGGGCACTCCATACAGTAGATGCACCACTGGCTAGTACTGAAAGTCTGAACCATCAAAGCCACGCGGCCACCAGTCCTCCTGTGCCCTTGTGGCTGGTCCCACTGTTTAAATTACTTTACACACAGCGGTTTTGATGAATAATTCGGCAGATTTGCCAGCTGTGAGGTAAAGGAGAAAGTGTAATGTCAGAGTTCCATACTAAAACAGCAGGTGGCATCATAGCATTAGAATTCCCTTTACAATAAGAACGGGATCCGGTCTGAAGATTGACAGTATCTAGGTCGACAATGTTTAGGTCGACCACTATAGGTCGACATGGATGGAAGGTTGACAGGGTTTCTAGGTCGACATGTGCTAGGTCGACAGGTCTAAAGGTCAACATGAGTTTTTCACATTTTTTTTATTTTTTTATTTTTTCATACTTAACGATCCACGTGGATTACGATTGGAACGGTAATCTGTGCCGAGCGAAGCGGTAGCGGAGCGAAGGCACCATGCCCGAAGCATGGCGAGCGAAGCGAGCCATGCGAGGGGACGCGGTGCACTAATTTGGGATCCCGGTCACTCTACGAAGAAAACGACACCAAAAAAAAACTGTCGACCTATAGTGGTCGACCTAAACATTGTCGACCTAGATACTGTCGATTTGATGAACCACACCCAATAAGAACGATACTTGCAGAATGGGTGCTTTCACTAACAATGCTTCATCTATACAACAACAACAACATGGGGAGATGTACTAAGCAGTGATAAAAGTGGAGAAGTGAGCCAGTGGAGAAGTTGCTCATGGTAACCAATCAGCTGCTCTGTATACTTTTATACTATGCAAATTATAAACGTTACGTCAATGCTGATTGGTTACCATGGGCTGTTACAGGCTGTGTTTGAACAATTACAGGAGCTGATTGGTTTGTACTTTATCTCTGTCCACTTTATCTCTCGCCAAGGTTTAGTACATAGGGGCAGATGTGTTAACCTGGAGAAGGCATAAGGAAGTGATAAACCGGTGATATGTGCAAGGTGATAAAGGCACCAGCCAATCAGCTTCAATATGTAGATTAACAGTTGGGAGCTGATTGGCTGGTGCCTTTATCACCTTGCACATATCACTGGTTTATCACTTCCTTATGCCTTCTCCAGGTTAATACATCTGCCCCAGTGATCCCTATATCTTTTTTCTTTTTTTGTGTACCGTCATGTCACTATTTATCTTACTGCTTTACTGCCCGTACTACTGTTACTCTATTCCTTCTCTATTAAATTTACTCCCTTTAATGTATTTATCCCCTTCCTCTTCTCTTATCTCTACTTTCTGTTGTCCTATCTTTCTTTCCTCCGTCAGATATGAACCTAGTGGGCCTGGTTCAGTCAGGAGGAAGCTCCTGTATAGTGGAAGGTGCAGGGTCTCCCGGCAGCACAGAGTAGGTATGTGAGGGTCCTGTCACGCACACAAGGTCATGCCACCGGCTGGATATTAGAACTCAGTAACAGGACACACGATGCAGCAAATGTTGATTGCAGTTAAGTGAAAAATTTACATTTGTTCCAAGTTAAAAAAAAAATCATGTGAACAATTCCATGGAACCAAACGAGATTCAAAACAAGATCTAGTTTTACTGAGCTCATCCCTGGGTAATCGCTGGGGTACTCACTTTCTATATATTTTACATTAATAATACCCCTTTCACACCTAAAAATGCAGGGTCTTACCCGGGAGTACGGTCCAGGGATCATGCACTGCAGGGACATTCCCGGGTAAGACCCCTTGACGCAGCAGGGGCGGCGCTAGAGATCACGTGATCTCCAAGCGCCTCCTGTACATAGAGAGTGAACGGGAGCCGGGGCGCATTGATCCGGCTCCCGTTCACACCGCACAGTGAGTCGGGCTGTTCCCGGGTTCAACCCTGGTCAAGAGCAGGGTTGAAATGCCGGGGCGTGGTTCCCGGGATTTTGTCCCGGGACCCTTTCACACCAGCGCTACACCTGGGTTGTTGCCGGGATCATCCCGGGAAAATAGGCTGGTGTGAAAGGGGTATAATTGTCCCTTGTGTCTACTTATATATGTAAACTATTATTTCCATAGAGACATATAGGATAGGAGGCGGTCTGAGACTCAGAGGAAGGTTCAGCTTATATCATACTTGCCTACCCTCCCGGAATGGCCGGGAGGCTCCCGAAAATCGGGTGACCCTCCCGGCCCCCCGGAAAGGTGGGCAAGCCTCCCGCTTTCCCCCTCGGCCGCCCGCAGCAGAGAACAAGCGGGCGGCTCGAGGGGGTCCGATGACGCGATTCGCGCTGAATCGTGTCATCGTAGCTCCGCCCCCCGCTATGCAGCGGCTCATTTCTCGGCACAGCACAGCGGGGGGCGGAGTCACGATGACGCGACCCTGATGTTACGCCCCCGGACCGCCCATCCTGCTGCTGGCCATGCCCCCGGACCGCCTATCCTGTGCCGGCCACGCCCCCCATACACCTACAACGCTGCCTCCTCCCGGAGGAGGAGGCAGCAAAGTAGGTAACTATGGCTTATATACCTCATTAAACGCTATATAATACAGTCTGGCCTGAGGCTGCAAAGCTTCTGATGATATTATATAAGTTGTCCAGCTGATAATACCCCAATACCCCTCACTCCGGATATTAAATAATGCAATGTACACTTTGCAATAAAGACCTAGGGTTCTATGTACTAAGCCGTGGACGGAAATAAAGTGCCAGCCAACCAGCTCCTATCTGTCATTTTTCAAACACAGCCGGTGACATGACAGTTGGAAGCTGATTGGCTGGTACTTTATCTCCGTCCACTTTATCTCTCCCCAATGCTTAGTACATAGGCCTCACTCGGCACTTTCCTGACCTAGAACATGAACCCCATGCGTTTCAGCCACGTGTGTCAGTATTTGGGTTCCATTGAAAGTATAGTTTGGGACGCGATTTCCACTTCATTTTCTTATTCTCATTCCACAAAATGAAATCTCATGGATAGACTTTCCCATAAAACAAAGTGCACTGAAACTCATACCTCCCAATGGTACCGATTTCAGTGGGACAGTCCCGCTTTTTGGACACTCTCCTACTGTCCCACCTGCGGGCCGCAGTGTCCCGTGGACCGGGGGTGCATGTGATCACCGCTGCTGTATGCATGGTATCTAAACAGTGCAGGGAAGAGAGACTTAGCATCTGCGGGGGGAAAGGGGGGTTCTGTGAGACCACGCCCTCTACTCCAGAGGCCATGCCCCTAATTATGGGCTCCAAGCATTGGGAGGTTTGGTACTATTGTATAGTGGATATGAGTGAGGAGGTTACTTCACACTATGATTCCAAACCAGAGTAGGTTTTATTGAATATAACTCTCTTCACGAGCCATTGTGCTGCAATGTAAACGTAGGTGCACTTTAACAAATCTAGTTGCTGCGAGTGATGAACCAATGACATTTACTGCATATATAAATTACTTCCAAGTGTTCTAGAACCCATTTTACTGTATAGAAAGTCTAAAAGAATGCTGTTACATTTTACAGCTTTATTTTGTCATTTAAAAGCTAAATCACCATTTGTTAGTTTAGGGGGCACTGCTTTAGCATCCCAGTCCCCACTTTGCCCCCCAAAAAAGGATCTTTGGGTGTTTTTCAGGATGCCTCGACAGGAGAGCCCCCCAAAAATAACAGGCCGAAGCACATAGAGAGGCATGGGCACCCTGACGTCAATATGTAGGTCAGCTGGAGGGTGCGTGACGGGGTGAGTCCATCTTGGGGCGGTGGCTGCGCCACCTTGGCAGGCCATACTTTCTACACTTCGAAGGAAGGAGACTTTATTGAATCCTTAATTTGATCTACGCTGGACAATTACTAAACCTCTGTCCCTGAGTTGAGTAATATTTGTTCTTCTCTAAATTTTAACATACTACAAACATAGGTGATAGGAACACAAAGTCTTCCCATCGCCTGTCAATAATTAACATTGTTGTCAAAGGTCAGTGTAGGGCCACACTAATAAGGAGCAGAAATGAAAATTTTAATAGTGTGGGTTGTGTGTCGGCAGAATGGTAGGGATTAATAAGCAAGCTGCGTACTTAGTCTCAGTACATATATTCAAGTCTTCCATTATAGCATCGGTCCTTGAATTGAATATCTGGTCTTTAGGTCGACACTCATTAGGTCGACATGGTCTATAGGTCAACATGGTCACTATGTCAACATGGACAAGGCCGACATAGAAAAGGTCGACATGAGCTTCTCACATTTTTCTTTTTCTTTTTTTAAACTTTTTCATACTTTACGATCCACGTGGACTGCGACTGGGAATAGTAACCTGTGCTGAGCGCAGCGGTAGCGGAGCGAGGCACCTTGCCTTCGCTCGCCATGCGAGGGGACACGGTGCAGTAATTGGGGTTCCCCGTCACTTTTACAAAGAAAACAACACCCAAAAATTTAAAAAAAACTCATGTTGTCCTTTTCCCCATGTCGATATAAGGACCATGTCGACCTATTTCAGGTGTCGACCTAGTCACTGTCGACCAATAGTGGTTGACCTAATGACTATCGACCTAGTTACTGTTGATCCAATGATCCACACCCCTTGAATAGTTATTCCTCAAAAAAAGATCTTTGCAATATCATATAAGAGCATAGTAACTACCACAAAGGGGCTCCCTCGCTCATGTTATAATCATATCTATCTATCTATCTAATATCTATCTATCTATCTATCTATCTATCTATCTATCTATCTATCTAATCAAATAAGGATACCTTACACTGTGAGATTTCATATCAGCAGATACAGCTTTCTATACCAAGCAGTGAATTTTATACCAGGTGAATGATAACAATGCACAGTTCGAGAGGCCCCCACTCTAGAATACTTTAAAAACAGACTCGGGACTCTCATGTTTACTGAAGCATTTCCTTAATATCCCTTTAGTTTCTCCATGCTCTCTGTATTATATGAAAAGCTTTTCTGTATTTCATTGTTTCTGTGCTGTATTAAGTACATTGAGTCCTATTAGAAAAATAGTGCTATATAAATATAATGTAATATATAAACATAAAAATATACATATAAAAGTAATGTAATCAGCCTACTGAGGTGTTAAAAAAACAATATGCTTGTCCGTCCGTCCGTCCGTCCGCCCGCCCGCACTATTATGAGGGTTCCCAATCTTTTTTCTGCTTGTTACCCATATTGTCGGAGAGTCAGTTCATGTGGTTCATTTTTGAATTCATGGTGTATTCAATTTTAAAACTTTGCTGCTGGCTACAGGTTAACCCTGTAAGTCTGGCACATCCCATAACGTATATAACAAATATAATACAGTTTGCTTTATAGGGTTAAATATATACTGTACTGTATTACTTTCTTCTTTTTGTATGTCATAGATCACATCATACATCAACTGGCAGGTGTTTAAAATAAATTAATAATTATTGTATTACAGTAGTTCAAAGGATGCAACAGTTCTACAGGAAAGGGTCAGAGGCGGCAGCTGTGCTTGGTACTTTGACCAATGTCTTATTGTATGGAATAATATTGTATGGAATAATAATGTTTATCCACTGCAGTACACTTTGAGACTCACCAGGGGGCGCACTTGCTTATTTAGACAACTTGGCCAGGTAACTTCATGTGGTCACTTTTATTTCATGTTTGAAACTATTACAAACCCGCACAGTCCCCTCAGAGAAAGCGCCTGGCACTGAGGAGAGGGTAACCGGGGATTATATCATGTTATTATACACCATCCTGCTGAATTTGGGCCTGTATTTCACCAGGTAAGTGCATACATTGACTATACATACTGTATATAGGATCTAGTGTTCATTTATTATAAGAAGGGTGAAATAATGAGAAGCGGATAATAACTTGGTACTTATTTTCCAGGTTCTCTATGAATTTCGGACTTGGGTTGTATAGATAACATAATGGTTCAGTTTTATCTTTAGTCTCTGTCAGTGTGAGAGGTTCTGTGAAATTTAGGAAAATAAATATTTTCTGCACATCCGTAGCGGTTGGTAAACTGATATTGACATTTTAATAACATGTATTTAAATAGCGGCAGCATATTCCATCCTGCTATTTTGGTACGCCTAGTAAAGGGGAACGCTGGCGGGAAGAGATTCTGGATGGTGTAAATATAAAAGCTTCAGCTTTTAGCTACTGTAAGAAATTGTATTCAGCAGAACCTCTGATAAAATGGACTTAAAAAATACAGTGCATCGCTTGGTTTCCTGGCATCCAAGGGGTTAATAAAACTGTAAGAACGCGGTGTGATTCACTCTTAGCCTACGCGCACTGGGGATAGTGTAATGTGCATTGTTTGTCATCTCTATTATACATTTTGTTTGTTTTTAAAAAAAATAACATTTATGTTATTTTTCTGCCTGTTATTATTTTTTTGGTATACTTTTTTGTGCTATTTTATGTTACATAATTTGTAACAAGTTGAACGTTGATATACTTCATAGATCGGCCCCCATAGACTCGAATAGTTTTTTAAAAACCAGGCAAAATCTGGAAGAAAAGACAGATGCGAGAAAACGGCCCATTTTATATTGTTTCCATTATCTGATAATATGTAACCTGTTTTCTTGATTATTTCTATTTATTTTTTTAATCAGAAAAGATGCAGAAAATAAGACTTTGTTGGCTTGTGTGAGATATTACTTGTACAGGTCTGAGCGTGTAACACAATCGTATATTTGTATTAAACGGAACACCAGAGATAAACTACTCTTGGCTGCCTGTTCTGCTATTGTAGTACTACATATCCCAGCCAGCCTAAGGCTGGTCCTGTTGTAAATCTACAGCTGGGTAAGGTTTTGTGTGACTCCTTCCCCTGTTATAATCTTCTTATATTTTAATTTATAAATAGTTACTTATCCCTCCCACTATACAATAGAATAATTATCCTGGCATTGCTACCCACTGTGCCTGTGTCAGTGGGTGGGACCTTTTGCTGTGCGTAGCTGCTAGGGCTATGTCTGGAAATGAAGAGCATTTTGACAACAGAGCCAGAGGGGCAGTTTAGCGCTTAGTAGAGGCTAGCCACGCCCCTATGGATAAGACCACACCCTCATCACAATGTGTGAGCACACCGCCAGTCCCCAATTATGGGTTTCAATTTGAGGTGAATCATGTGATAGATGGGAATATATCACAGGTTCTGAAACTCGGCCCTCAGGACCCCACACGGCTCATGTTTTACAGGTCAAGTGAAATAATTAGCTCCACCTGTGCATCTTTTAAATTGTGTCGGTAAGTAATGAACACACCTGTGCACCTGCTGGGTGACCTTGGAAATGTGAGCTATGTGGGGTCCTTAGGACCGAGTTTGAGAACCATTGGAATATATGCACAATGTCAGTGGTTCCCAAATGTGGTTCTCAAGGCCAGTGCCGTAACTAGGCATTTTAGCGCTGTGTGCAAGAAACGACAGTGGCGCCCCCCCATGTAAGACAGGGGCAGTGCGCGCCGTAGGCGCGCTAAAAATTTAGAGGGGCGTGGCTTCATGGGGAAGGGGCGTGGCCAAAAAATAATAGCAATTCATACTACGGTGCACAGTAGTCTACATTATTCAAATTACGCTGCACAGTAGCGCCACTACACCAGGTAGAGCCCCTTTTATACATTACAGCAGACAGCGTCCCCCTTTTGACACATTACAGCAGACAGTCCCCCTTTTTACACATTACAGCAGACAGCGTCCCCGTTTATACACATTACGGCAGACGGTGTCCCCCTTTATACACATTGCGGCAGCCAGGCCCCCTTTTTACACATTACGGGAGCCAGTCCCCCTTTTTACACATTGCGGCAGCCAGGCCCCCTTTTTACACATTACGGCAGACAGTCCCCCTTTTTACACATTGCGGCAGCCAGTCCCCCTTTTTACACATTGCAGCAGCCAGTCCCCCTTTTTACACATTGCGGCAGCCAGTCCCCCTTTTTACACAATGCGGCAGCCAGGACCCCTTTTTACACAATGCGGCAGCCAGGACCCCTTTTTACACATTATGGCAGACGGTGTCCCCCTAAAAGAGAGAGAGAGAGAGAGAGATACTTACCTGACAGGCTCCTCGTGCTGGCAGCTCCCTCGGTGCAGGCAGTGAGATGAGAAGGAAGAGGAGGGAGGGGGAGCAGGGAGCCGCAGCAGCGCTATTTGATTGGTAGTAAGCGCCGCTGCAGCATCCCCCTCTTCTTCTGTATTGGCTGCCTGGCGCTGCTGTGGATGCTGGGATGAAGGAACCGCATCCCAGCATCCATAGCAGCGCCGGGCAGCCAATACAGAAGGAGAGGGGGATGCTGCAGCGGCGCTTACTACCAATCAAATAGCACTGCTGCGGCTCCCTGCTCCCCCTCCCTCCTCCTCCTTCTCTCCGCTGCTCGGCGATTCTGTCTTCCCCTCCACAGCGCGGCGGCGGCGCACTCAGCAGAGGCGGCATGTAATGAGTCAATTTGACTCATTACATGCCGCTGGCCGTTGCGCCCTCAGGGCAACTGCGCTGTGTGCCAAGCCCTCTTGGCACACACGTAGTTACGGCCCTGCCCAAGGCACTCCAACAGTCCAGGTTTTAGTGCTATCCATGTTTGTGCACAGATGTTCGAATAAAACTGACAGAGGTTCTAATTAAGTCACCTGTGCCTAAGCATGGATATGTAAAACTTGGACTGTTGGGGTGCCTTGAGGACCAGGTTTGGGAACTATTGCACTATACAGTACTGTGAATTCTAAGGATATTCAAAGTCAGGGGTGTATCTTTCTATTGGCCAGGATGGCACTCGCCAGGGGCGCCAGCCAAGGAGGGGCACCGTCCAGAGGTGCCATCTGCGGGCAGTAGGTAGATTCACTTTTAGAGGCAGCAGCTATCCCCCTAACCCCGTGTAGTTCCTCACCAGCAGGGATGCCCAGTAATGATCACAGTATGCAGCAGCGGCTGCTGGGAGGTGTGGTTTATGTAGAGTTTCTTGTCTGTATTGTGGTGCGGTGCTGGACCCCGGCGCCAATTACAGTGGCTGCTGCGGCATTCTTTGATCATTAATGGGCATCCCTGCTGTTGAGGAACTACACGGGGTTGGGGGGATAGCTGTTGCCTCTAAATGTGAATCTACCTAAAAGTGCTGCCTTTAATAGTAAAATCAAAATGGGGCATATGTGTGTATGGCACTGTTGGGGCATACGTGTTTCTGGCACTGTGGGGGCATATGTGTATCTGGCACTGTGGGGGCATTTGAGTGTCCGGCACTGTGGGGGCGTACGAGTGTCTTGCACTGTAGGGGCATACGAGTGTCTGGCTCGGTGGGGGCATGTGTATCTGGCAATGTGGGGGCATATTTGTATCTGGCACTGTGGGGGTATATGTGTATTTGGCACTATACTCTGAGGCATTATGTGTATCTGGCACTGCACTACTGGGGTCATTATGTGTAACTGACACTACACTGGGGGACATTATGTGCATCTGACACTATACTGGGGACATTATGTGTAATGAGAACTACTGTGGGTATTGTGTGTAAGGCTGCTAATTGTGTGTGTGCGCATGTGTAGGGGGTGTGATTATATATTTATAGTTTGATATCATAATATAAAATTGTGAAGCCATGCCCACTTTCCCAGGAGCGTGCACGCCTTCTCATATATATACAGCATATATATATATATATATATATATGGGCACTACTGTGTGGCATAATGTGTATAAGGGGTACTACTGTGTAGCATAACGTGAATAATGTACATTACTGTGCTGTGTAATGTGAGTAAGGCACACTACTGTGGTGTAATTTGAATTGGGGTACTATTGAGTGGCCACGCCCCTTTTTTGGCACACGTGCCTACCCTATTACAAATATGGGGGGGGGGGGGGTTACCAGTCCTTTACTTTGCCAGGGGTGCTCGGACACCTAAATACACCCCTGTTCAAAGTCACTGGAGAGTTTGAGACAATATACTGTAAAGGTAAGTTACTGAAGGCCAAGCTAAAGGCGGCAGAACTTGAGGTCACTTATAACATCCATATAAATATACGGAGTGCATTATCCCGTGTACCACCACTATATGGTATGAGATCACTGGCAGCAAGTACATCAGATATCCCTGTGTATACAAATACAGTACTACAGTATTTACAGGCGCTATGTATTAAATTCACTGGTAATGATATTACTGTGTATATCACGCGATAATTAGAACTAGCAGTTTCCCTGATTTACTGTAATCCTGGGATTGGTTTGGTAATATATATATATATATAATGCATATATCATTTTATTCATCTCCTCACCCAGCGCCCGTGGGGTCTCAACCCTCTTGTGGTGCGGGCAGGCGGGGAATCGTTTCAGTACAGGGTTTTTATTAAACCGTTACTTATTGAATAATAGTAGTAGCCTATTAGATTTTTGGAGTAGTCCCCAGCACCCCCGGAAGAGTGGGCAGAATGGGGAGAACAGTAACAGGGATCCGATATCTGTGAGGATGGGGCGGGGCCTAGTGACGCGATTCTATGGTAATCGCGTCATTTAGGCCTAATGAGCGAACACTCAGGCCCCGCCCACATCACAGCCCACCTGACTGTCCGCCCCGGGCTTCTCCCGGAGAGGACAAGTTAAAAGTCGGTAAGTATGCATCGTAGCGCTCTTTCCACCTCTGTTCATGCGTCAACTGCAGTCCTTCAGCAATATATTGTACAGATTTTACCCTCATACCTGCTCTTGTTAACTGCTTCCTAACTGTCATTTTTGGAACACAGCCTGTAAGCTGACAGCTAGGAGCTGATTGGCTGGTACTTTGGGGGTCTATGTGCTATGGGCCAGATGTACTAAGCTTTGAAAAGTTATACAGTGGAGAGACATACAATACTAGCCAATCAGCTTCTAACTACCATGTTACAGCCTGTGTTTGTAAAATGACAGATATGAGCTGATTGGTTGGTACTTTATCTCTCTCCACTTTATCTCTCTCCAAGTTTTGATAAGTCATCCCCTTCTGTGAGATCCAATGTGCTCTCTGATGTCACTCTCAAGACGGCAGGCCTAGGTCACACATTTTGCACCCATAGATTATACTTACCTGTCCGCTGAGCTCCGCAGAAATTACTTTGAAAAGGCGACACAGTGAATGTGGCTGTGAGGGGGGGGGCATACAGAGATTGCAAAGAGCCCCCTCTCTAGAACCACCTCTGAGTACTAGGCTGCCCAGAGGGTGATTTTGTACAGATGTGTCCACATACTTTTACCCTCGGACGTTTGGTGCACCGTGAAAAATACGACTAAGCCGTGCCATGCTTCTTTTTACCTCAATAATTGCCTTAAGTTTTGCCTTTTTTGCACTGTGAATGCAATAAAAGCACAAAGGCCCCTGTACACCACCAGTGGATTTGCGTGCTATAACGGTGCAAAAAAGACTCTATTCTGAGACCAGAGGCCGTTATGACGGACCCGCACCGTGCATCCTGTCATGCATCATCATACGCATTTATTACACTGCCATGACTGCAAGAAAAGTGCAAATCCCAATCAGTCCCCTGTACAGTACAAGTCTGTGCTATAGAAGATCTGCAGTAAAAAGATATATGGTCGAGGTGCATTAAGTCGACAGGGTCAAAAGCTTGACAGTATCAACAGGTCGACATGGAAAAGGTAGAGAGTTTAAACGGCAGGCAGGTACAAACGGTCCACATAGAAATGGTTGACATAAAAATGGTTGACACAAGTTGGTTGTTTTTTTTTCGAGATGTCAATTTCTGTTACATCATATGTGACCACAATTATTGCAAATGTATACCCTTCAGGCTGACTTCGCTCTCCACGCTTCGCCAAAGTGCCTCACTCCGCTGCCACGGCGCCCGGCACAGGTTATTATTCCCAATTGTAGCCCATGTGGATGGTACGTCAAGCAACAGTTGAAAAAAAAAAAAATTGTGTCGACCATATGTGTTGATCATTGTCATGTTGACCTTTTGAACCTGTTGACGTGAAGCACTGTCTTCCTTTTACTGTACCTGTCAAGCTTTTTACCCTGTCGGCCTTTTGACCAGGTCAACCTAATGCATATCGACCGTATCATGAGGTTTCTAGTAGAACATTCCGGGGTGACATCTTGTAGGTAGAGTTGTGAAGCCGTCAGGTAACATTATTGAGGTACATTTCATACTTTGAGTCTCCATCTTTGTCCAGCTGCCAATCACAAGACAATGGGGCGAAGAGCAGATGGGTTAGATCGGTGCAGAGTACTCCGGAACCCATAGATTGTGTGATGTCCTCCTGGTCTGCCTGGAGTACGTGTGACCCGTGTCAGAAAAAGAGAGTAAGTACAGAACATGCACAAATACTGTACACTTTATTTCTATGTTATAGGGGAGAGTTATCACACCTTCTAGAGAGGATCGGGGGAGTTGTTGCCCACAGCAACCAATTCAATACTAGCTATCATTTCTCTAGTACATGTATAAAATGGTAGCTAAAATCTCATTGGTTGCCATATGCAATACCTTCACTGGTCCTCTTTAGAATGTTTGTTAAATTTGCCCCTACTGAGTGTTCTACACTAAGTTATTTCCATTATCAGTATGAGTGTGTTTACTGTAGGAGAAGAAGAAAGATGGAGCACTCAGCGAGGAAAGCAATAGCTATGGCACAGTGCCCAGGTCTTTGCTATCTCCTGTGCCAACGCCATCTTTCCAAAGGCGCTGCCATAAAGATGGTGCCCCTGGAAATAAGAATATGGGGCAGCTGCAGCACGGGCACAGTGGCGAATCTGTTCTTGGTGCAGGGTGTTACAGTTACCCCCATGACCCTTGGGCGCATGAGCACTGCACATGCTCAACCATCATAGCTAAACCCATCCTCACACATCATAGATAAGCCCATCCTCACCCATCATAGATAAGCCCATCCTCACCCATCATAGATAAGCCCATCCTCACCCATCATAGATAAGCCCATCCTCACCCATCATAGATAAGCCCATCCTCACCCATCATAGATAAGCCCATCCTCACCCATCATAGATAAGCCCATCCTCACCCATCATAGATAAGCCCATCCTCACCCATCATAGATAAGCCCATCCTTACCCATCATAGATAAGCCCATCCTCACCCATCATAGATAAGCCCATCCTCACCCATCATAGATAAGCCCATCCTCACCCATCATAGATAAGCCCATCCTCACCCATCATAGATAAGCCCATCCTCACCCATCATAGATAAGCCCATCCTCACCCATCATAGATAAGCCCATCCTTACCCATCATAGATAAGCCCATCCTCACCCATCATAGATAAGCCCATCCTCACCCATCATAGATAAGCCCATCCTCACCCATCATAGATAAGCCCATCCTTACCCATCATAGATAAGCCCATCCTCACCCATCATAGATAAGCCCATCCTCACCCATCATAGATAAGCCCATCCTCACCCATCATAGATAAGCCCATCCTCGCCCATTATAGATAAATCCATCATCACCCATTATAGATAAGCCCATCCTCACCCATTATAGATAAGCCCATCCTCACCCATCATAGATAAGCCCATCCTCACCCATTATAGATAAATCCATCATCACCCATTATAGATAAGCCCATCCTCACCCATTATAGATAAGCCCATCCTCACACATTATACATAAGCCCATCCTCACCCATCATAGATAAGATCATCCTCACCCATTATTGATAAGCCCATCCTTACCCATCATAGATAAGACCATCCTCACCCATTATAGATAAGCACATCCTCACCCATTATAGATAAGCCCATCCTCACACATTATACATAAGCCCATCCTCACCCATCATAGATAAGATCATCCTCACCCATTATTGATAAGCCCATCCTTACCCATCATAGATAAGACCATCCTCACCCATTATAGATAAGCACATCCTCACCCATCATAGATAATTCCATCCTCACCCATTATAGATAAGCCCATCCTTACCCATCATAGATAAGACCATCCTCACCCATTATAGATAAGCACATCCTCACCCATCATAGATAATTCCATCCTCACCCATTATAGATAATTCCATCCTCACCCATTAGAAAAATAAATGTGTGGACTTTCCGTTAAGCGTTACTGATCCACAGTTTTTTTCATTTTGCGCAGTTCAGATACAACCAAATAACACAAGTGCCCCAGTTCCGTGGTGAGCCCTGTTTTACGTTAGACAGACAGGAGGAGGCCTGCACCACCAGCAGTGTCTGCAGGAACATAAAGCATTGCGAAGGCTTCCAGTGCGTGGAATCTGGTAAGTGTGTGGAGAACCAGAATTCTAAGATGCGTCTGGAGAAGTCACTATGTAGACAGATTATATACATCACCATATTGAGCTTAGAACGTGGTCATATTGAACTGGTTGATATATATTCCAAACTACACTTACCTGCACATACATGCCAAGACTGTACAATAAGAACTGCAGTACACCCAGATAAGGCCAATAAGATAAATCTGGATAAAACCGAACTTGCGCTAGTTTTGGTAAAAAGAACCGAGTAAAACCAAACCCGCACATCTCTAATTAAAATATTACTAAAAGTTGTTAGTGGTATGAGATAATATGGTCAGTTCTGTGATACCCTGACATTTCTCCTCTGTGACCCCAAGGAAAGTGCATCATACGCCGGCTAATGTGTAACGGGGATGATGACTGCGGAGATTCATCGGATGAACAGAACTGTAAGACGGTCCGGAGCACATGCACGGATAAGATGGAGCAGTTTTGGGGGATTGAGAACCTTGCGGCCGGGTAGGTGTACATTCCCCCACTTGTGCACCACCCAAGTCTTCTCCCCTTTTTGTGTATGTAAACGCTCAGGCTCAGTGCGTAAGTAACAGGTATTCTGCCCTCCTGTGCTTGCTATCTGTATTTTGGGGGTCATTCCAAGTTGATCACTCGTTAGCTACTTTTAGCAGCCGTGCAAACGAATAGTCCCCGCCACAGGGGAGTGTATTTTTGCTTTGCAAGTGTGCGAACGCTTGTGCAGCTGAGTGGGATGACATTTTTTTTTTGCAGTTTCTGAGTAGCTCTGGACTTACTCAGCCCTTGCGATCACTTCAGTCTTTTTGGTCCTGGAATTGACGTCAGACACCCGCCCTGCAAATGCTTGAACACGCCTGCGTTTCTACAAACACTCCCTGAAATCGGTTAGTTGCCACCCACAAACGCCCTCTTCCTGTCAATCTCCTTGCTATCGGCTGTGCAAATGGATTCTTCGTTAAATCCATCACCCAGCAACGATCCCCTTTAACTCGTACGATGCGCCTGCACATTGCGGTGCATAAGCATGCGCAGTAGTAATCTGTTTGCAGCGCTGCGAAAAACGTCAGCGAGCGATTAACTCGGAATGTCCCCCATTGTCTGCCCATCACTGACCTGACCTACAGAAGTTGCCTCATACAGTGTGGAGTCAGTCGCTCCAAACATCCACTCCCGGTGCAATGGGTTCTGGGTGACTTGGCCACGCTGAGCGTCTTTTTCATTCAAAGGCGGAATTCAATTGTTTATCCGCCACTAGATGGCGCCCAAACAGAGCTATTCAATTGTAGCACCATTATATCTGCCGGCGTTTGCATTTTAGCTTGCACCCCTCAGGGGTGGTGAGCTGAAATGCGTGAAAAGTGACCCAGTTGGGCACCCAAATGGCATTTATTGTGATCGCGCCCAGCACTTTGGTTGGGTTTAGATTCTTTAGCCAGCTAAACCGGAACCCCCAACAATTGAATTGCGTCCCACAATTTCCCGTCACTTTAGACGGTAGATCGAGGGCGCAAAACAATTGAATACCACCCAAAATGTCTTATTCGCATTAATAAAGCAACTACAGTATGCCAGCTGTCTGTCCTATTCTATGATTTTTGGAGGACCTTTCCACACAGATACAACATTTTAACAATGCTACACACAGTGCCGTTTTTTGCGGCGGGCGAAGTCTACCGTCGCACGGACACCCACTGCGGCACTTTAGCTTGATCCTGAGGCTCCCCATCATTAGTATTCCACTCGGGGGTGGAATTTCGCGTAATTATGCCTTTACATTGTGATGTCACGATGCAAAGCATAATTTCGTGAAACTCTGCCCCCGAGCGGAGTATTAATAACGGGGAGGAGGGGGAGCACCAGGAGAAACTGGTGGGCGGGCGAGTGGAGGAGGGAGATTCGGGATGGTGGGCGCTGTACACACCCCTGACAACAAGCACTACACAGCCCTGACAACTAGCACTACACAGCGCTGGCAACCGGAATGGATCCCAGAGCATGAAACCCCTGGCAACCAGCATGGATCCCAAAGCATGAAACCCCTGGCAAGCAGCATGACACCCAGCGCATGAAACCCTTGGCAACGAGCAGGTAATTTAAAAGTAATTAGAAGCTTTACTGTAGGGCATAATGTATCAAGGGCATTGCGGTGTGTGGCATAATATGGTGCAGGGGGCATTACTGTGTGGGGCTTAACATGGAGGAATTTTATTTTTTTCCCTGTGGTGGCCATGATCTGTTGGTGCAGGGTCAAATACTGGGGCGTAAGGTAGTCTTTTCAGATGAGACCACGCCCATTTTAGCTAGCCACGCCCATTTTAGTGAGGCCACACACCCTGCGACTCGCACAAATTTGTGGTTTTTATATCTATGGGGGGTGCATTTTTTAATGTCAATGAGGGGGGGGGGGATTTTTAAATCTCGCACTGGGAGCCATATTGGCTAGAAACAGCCCTGTGTCTACACATATCCCTTACCATGAAGCGGGATCCGGTCTGTAGGTCGACAGTAACTAGGTCGACACTATCTAGGTCAACCACTATTGGTCGACAGTAACTATGTCAACAGGGTCTCTAGGTCGGCATGTTCAAGGTCGGCAGGTCAAAAGGTCGACATGCGTTTTTCACGATTTTTTTCATTTTTTTTAACTTTTTCATACTTAACGATCCACGTGGACTACAATTGGGAACGGTAACCTGTGCCGAGGGCAGCGGTAGCAGAGTGAGGCACCTTGCCCGAAGCATGCGAGCGAAGTGAGCCATGCGAGGGGACACGTTGTGCACTAATTGGGGTTTCCGGTCACTCTACGAAGAAAACAACACCAAAAAAACATAGAAAACCCATGTCGACCTTTTGACCTGTTGACCTAGACCATGTCGACGTAATAACTCTGTCGACTTAGACACCCTGTCGACCTAGTTACTGTCGACCAATAGTGGTCGACCTAGACCAGTGGTGGCTAACCTTGACACTCCAGCTGTTGTTGAACTACAAACCCCAGCAGGCCATGCATCAGTTTTTGCATGGGTGCGTTATCACCCTGCACTTATCACTGCTGTATCACTTCTTTATCCCTTCTCCAGGTTAATACATCTGCCCCAGTGTGTAAAAAATGACAGTTAGGAGCTGGTTGATTGGTGCTTTATCTCCGCCCACTTCAACTCTCCAAGGCTTAGTATATAGGGGGTCATTCCGAGTTGATCGCTAGCTGAAAATGTTTGCTGTGCAGCGATGATGCAAAAAAACAGCACTTCTGCGCATGCGTATGCAGCACCTTGTGCATGCGCGACGTACTTTCACAACGGCCGATGTAGTTTTACACAAGGTCTAGCGAAGCTTTTCAGTCGCACTGCTGGCCACAGAGTGTTTGACATGAAGTGGGCGTTTCTGGGTGTCAACTGACCGTTTTCAGGGAGTGATCGAAAAAACGCAGGCGTGCCTGGAAAAATGCAGACGTGGCTGGCCGAACGCAGGGCGTGTTCGTCACGTCAAAACAGGAACTGAACAGTCTGAAGTGATCGCAAGCGCTGAGTAGGTCTGGAGCTACTCTGAAACTACACAAAATTTTTCGGAGTCGCTCTGCGATCCTTTCGTTCGCACTTCTGCTAAGCTAAAATACACTCCCAGAGGGCGGCGGCTTAGCGTTTGCACGGCTGCTAAAAACAGCTAGCGAGCGATCAACTCGGAATGACCCCCATAGACCCCTAAATATTCTATGCCAGAGTTCTAGTGACTGCAACTTACTTGTCATTGCGTAACAGGGTCTATCTTGTTCTCACAATGCTAAGTGAACCCTGTGGCTTCCCTGTTCTAGGTCACTGTTGGCTGTAAGATTTGTTCCCATTTCTGGAACATAAATCATGTCTACGTGACGGCAATGCAGTTTAATGCACTCTTTCCAGACAGTCATTATAAGTGTATATTCTAGAATCACCATACACCATTTATTTACTTTGTAAAAACATTATTTCATGTTAAATAGAAGCAAACTATGAAATATTTGTACCTGTATCAGTATTACCAATTAAGGCTGGGTACAGAATATGCCTCCAGTGGTCGGTGTGTTCCCCACCCAGGCACTCAGCTGTAATATCAATCCCTGCAGCCAGTGCATGGCTTATCACCAGTTCACCTGTACGCATAGCCAGACATGCGGATATATCTGTGTACACCTGATATGTCATTCACAGGCATATCTGGTGTCCGGTATCCGGACTCCAGGTCGACAGCAAAAAGGTCGACACACATTAGGTCGCCGCCAATTGGTCGACACACCTTAGGTCGACATGGACAAAAGGTCGACAGGAACAAGGTCGACATGGAGAAAGGTCGACATGACTTTTTCATGATTTTTTTCTTTTTTTGGAACCTTTTCATACTTAACGATCCACGGGACTACGATTGGAACGGTAAAGTGTGCCGAGCGAAGCGGTAGCGGAGCGAAGGCACCATGCCCGAAGCATGGCGAGCGAAGCGAGCCATGCGAGGGGCCGCGGTGCACTAATTGGGGTTCCCGGTCACTCTACGAAGAAAACGACACAAAAACCCCCCATAAACTCATGTCGACCTTTTCCATGTCGACCTTGTTCATGTCGACCTTTTGTCCATGTCGACCTTTTGTCCATGTCGACCTAAGGTGTGTCGACCAATTGGCGTTGACCTAAGGTGTGTCGACCTTTTTGCTGTCGACCCTCAGTCCCAGACCCCTGGTGTCCACAGCTGCCGATGCACTACAGATATATAGCCTGTTCAGTGGGGTTCAGTATGATTTACCGACGGACACAATACCCACGGTCATAATCCCGACACAGATTGACCTACAGTCAAAATACAGACACGGTCAAAATACTGACATTCGTTAGGCCGACATGTTCAAAATGCCGACATAGTCAGAGTTCCGACATTCAAAATGCTGACATGTCAAAATACCGACATGAGTTTTCCTGGTTTTTTGTTTCAATGTCGGCATAAGTCGACATGGACACCGTCTAAGTGTACCGCGTCCCCTCACATGACTCGCTGTGCTCGCCATGCTTCGGGCACGGTGCCTCGATTATATTCCCCCTCCAGGTCCACTGGGATGGTAAAGTATGAACAAGTCTGTTTTGGGGCAAAAATTCCTTAAAAACGCATGTCATCATTTTTACTTGTCGACATTTTTAACATGTCGGTGTAATGAATGTCGGTATTTTGACTGTTGGTCAATGGCTGTCGGGATTACGACCATCGGTGTCCGTCGGTAAATCAACTGCTACCCGTTCAATGGAATGGGCAAAATATCTATTAGTGTGTACAGTAAATACAGTATTTGCATTCCTGGCAATATATATAATACGCATTTCTTATTTTCTTTTACGGAACAATTCACCAACTTTTTGGTTTCCCTCAGACTGAATTTATTTACAAATAACCGTGAAGGTATTGCACTGGACCACCGATACTACGCCGGCGGGTGCTCTCCAAATTACATTCTGGGGACGCGATTTAGAAAGCCGTATAATGTGGAAACTTACATTCCTGAGGTAAGTCAGCGTAAAGACACAGATCATATTGCAAAAGTTTTGTGCAGGTGTGGTAAAAATGCTGCAAAGTAAGAATGATTTTAAAAATAGAAGTGTTAATAATTTATTTTTATCAATTAACAAAATTCAAAGTGAATGAACAGATGAGAAATCTAAATCAAATCAATATTTGGTGTGACCACCCTTTGTCTTCAAAACAGCATCAGTTCTTCTAGGTACACTCGCACACAGTTTTTGAAGGAACTCGACAGGGAGGTTGTTCCAAACATCTTGGAGAACTAACAACATATCTTTTGTGGATGTAGGCTTTCTCAAATCCTTTTGTTTCATCATGTAATCCCAGACAGACTCTATGATGTTGAGATCAGGGCTCTGTGGGGCCCATTTCACCACTGCCAGGACACTTTGTTCTTCTTTACACTGAAGATAATGACATTGGCTGTATGTTTGGGGTTGTTGTCCTGTTGCAAAATAGATTTGGAACCAATCAGACGTCTCCCTGATGGTATTGCATGATGGATAAGTACCTGCCTGTATTTCCCAGGGGCCAATTTATGAAGAATGGGAATGTTTGGATTTGGAGTTCTTTAAAAAAGATTTCTTTAAAACTGACTCCCATTCTCTCATTCACCTAACATCGCTGCTCCATATGGTGCAAGATGCGTGACGCGACGTAGACATCTAATTTCATATTTTTGCACTTTGGCAGCCATATAGCACCACAGTGTCTTTTGCGTACCGCAACCGCTCACCAATAGACATGTAGTGTACTGGGGACTTTTCTCGAAAGTGTGGTAGTGTAAATTTTCACAATTCTGCGTGGCAGGATAGGTGGAGCAGCTCAATCACACCAGTCCCCCTTTTTTTTGCAGATTAGCATATTTTTCGCAATGCTAAAGCATGAAAATCCTCTAGTGATGTCCAGGACACATGAACCCGTTGCTTTTAACATATTAGCAATTCGAAAAGATGCAAATTGAGTAAAATATTGTGTGGAAAAGATACATGGTGCAGCAGCATGGGATCCGGTCTCAAGATCGACAGTGTCTAGGTCGACAATGTTTAGGTCGACCACTATAGGTCGACAGTCACTAGGTCGACATGGATGGAAGGTCGACAGGGTTTCTAGGTCGACATGTGCTAGGGTCGACAGGTCTAAAGGTCGACATGAGTTTTTCACATTTTTTTTTCTTTTTTTTGAATATTTTCATACTTAACGATCCACGTGGACTACGATTGGAACGGTAAAGTGTGCCGAGCGAAGCGGTAGCGGAGCGAAGGCACCATGCCCGAAGCATGGCGAGCGAAGCGAGCCATGCGAGGGGACGCGGTGCACTAATTTGGGATCCCGGTCACTCTACGAAGAAAACGACACCCCAAAAAATAATAATCCTCATGTCGACCTTTAGACCTGTCGACCTAGCACATGTCGACCTAGAAACCCTGTCGACCTTCCATCCATGTCGACCTAGTGACTGTCGACCTATAGTGGTCGACCTAAACATTGTCGACCTAGACACTGTCGATTTGATGAACCACACCCCAGCTGCATAGCTCTAATTTAAGGATGGGTGTATTATGTGGACAGCAAAATGCTGCTTTTTTTTTTTAATGCAATATTTTTATTGAAGAGATGTTGAATAAATGTAAATGTCGACAACAAATTTTCCGTAGTTTTACGAAAGTCAGCAAAATGCTGCTTTTAAAAAGAATGATAGTACTTTCCCCATGGAACAACATGGTTCAATTGATTCCAGCCACGGCAGTGTTCCTATATATATATATATATATATATATATATATATATTTAAAGTTTAGCTTACTTTCTCCAAAGAAAATAATGGTTCCATTGATTCAATGATAGTACTTTTTCCAAAGAAAATAATGGTTCCATTGATTCAATGATAGTACTTTCACCAAAGAAAAGAATGATTCCACTGAATTCATTGATAGTACTTTCCCTAAAGAAAAGAATGGTTCCACTGAATTCACTGATAGTACTTTCCCCAAAGAAAGTAATGGTTCCACTGACTTCAATCATGGAAAATCATGGTTCTTTTAACTTCAGTAATAGTACTTTTTCCAAAAATGAATATGTCAGCTTATTTCAATGCTAGTATAGTATTTTGCTTATATTAAGTACTTGGCTGAGTTGGTTTTAGTAATAGCAGATTCCCCATGGAACTCTGCACTGAGACAATACAGCATAATATTGGCGATCACCATTATTATCATCATCATCATCAACATCACCATCTAGGACTGTAGACATCTCAATTTTTATATTGTCAAGTTACTTTGTAACAGCAGCGACATCAATATATGATCTCATAATCCATTTTTATATTTTCTTCCATTTTTAGTCTAAAGGCGAATATGAGTTTAAACTGTCTGAGCATGAATCATATTCGGATTTTGAAAGAGATTTTCTTAGCGTACATGAAAAGCAAACCAGCTTCAGCCTCAACTTTAAAATACCGTCCGTTATTGAGATTGGATTCAGCTACAGTGATAAGAGCTTTAAAAAGTTTGTGGAAAGAACAAGGAGATTCTCACATACGGTAAGTACTCACGCAGGGGTGTCCTATGAGGGGAGGGGGCCGGTGACATCTCTATTGCGCATTCGCATATCTCAGGAAAAATGCCACTGACACCATTTACCTGGAGGGTTTTTGTGAGGCGACCACACAGGGTCAGAGGCGTAGCTAGGGTTTTTGGAGCCCAGGGCAAGATGTAAAATGGCGCCCCCCCCCCCCCAAAAAAAGAAGAAGCATGTGCGCGCGTCGGGAAAATGGGCGTGGCCACACACCAGAAGGGGTGTGGCCACGCTCCAGAAGGGGTGTGGCCACTGAAAATGGCCCACAGTGCCAGTTACATTGCCCAACAGTGCCAGTTACATTGCCCCACAGTGCCAGATACAATGCCCCACAGTGCCGGATACATGCCCCACAGTGCCAGTTACATTGCCCCACTGTGCCAGATACATGCCCCACAGTGCCAGTTACATTGCCCCACTGTGCCAGATACATGCCCCACAGTGCCAGTTACATTGCCCCACTGTGCCAGATACATGCCCCACAGTGCCAGTTACATTGCCCCACTGTGCCAGATACATTGCCCCACTGTGCCAGATACATGCCCCACAGTGCCAGTTACATTGCCCCACAGTGCCAGATACATTGCCCCACAGTGCCAGTTACATGCCCCACAGTGCCAGATACATGCCCCACAGTGCCAGATACATTGCCCCACAGTGCCAGATACATTGCCCCACAGTGCCAGTTACATGCCCCACAGTGCCAGATACATTGCCCCACAGTGCCAGATACATTGCCCCACAGTGCCAGTTACATTGCCCCACAGTGCCAGATACAATGCCCCACAGTGCCAGTTACATTGCCCCACAGTGCCAGATACATGCCCCACAGTGCCAGTTACATTGCCCCACAGTGCCAGATACATTGCCCCACAGTGCCAGTTACATGCCCCACAGTGCCAGATACATGCCCCACAGTGCCAGATACATGCCCCACAGTGCCAGTTACATGCCCCACAGTGCCAGTTACATTGCCCCACTGTGCCAGATACATGCCCCACAGTGCCAGTTACATTGCCCCACAGTGCCAGATACATGCCCCACAGTGCCAGATACATGCCCCACAGTGCCAGGCCCCACTCAGTGCCAGTTACATGCCCCATTTGGTGCCAGATACATGCCCCACTGTGCCCGTGCCCCCCCCCGTTCACTCACCGGCCGCTTATGTGAGGGGAGGAGAGCGCAGCGCAGCACCTCTCCTTCCCCTCACCGCTCCGTCCAGGTCTCCCGTCCCGTCTCCGGCGGCTGTGTCTGGCGCCGGTTCGCTAGCCAATCAGAGCTCGCGGACCGGCAGGCAATCAGGAGCCGGTCCGCAAGCTCTGATTGGCTAACGCCGGAGATCGGACACAGCAGCGCTGCTAGTGCTGGCAGCGGCGCTGAGGGGAGGGAGAGACGCTGCGCTCTCCTCCCCTCACATTTAGGGTTGACAGGGGCGAGTGGGGCATGATGCCCTGGCCGCCGGCGGCGCCCCCCCTCTCCTGGGCCTGCCAAGGCGCCCAGGGCACGTGCCCCACTCGCCCTACCCTAGATACGCCTCTGCACAGGGTAATAACTGTATATTGAATGGGTGCTGGTACGGGCAGGGAAGTAGAGAGCCTGGCTAGGCCCAGCTACTTTTCAGTGGGCGTGGCCTAATAACAGGAGGCGTGGCCATGCACCCGTAGAATAAAATACAGAAAAAATTGTATTTTAAACAGGATGACCTTGCATTCCATTGCTTGTCTTCAGATATCAAGTATATTGTAAATGTTGGGCAGGGTAATTAAATGGCTCTCCAAAGTGCACAGGGGGGCAGCCATATTGCCAGCTACACCCATGACATTGTAGCCTGTCAATTCACTAGCAGATGGTGCCAGGACTAGACTTTCCCTTTGCCAGTATGGGAATTTACTATATATTTTCTCCTGGAAGTTTCTGTAGAACAAAAATAAGGGACGGTACAGCTGAGGCATCATAGATTGCGCAGTGGTGAGCATCACTGCCTCCCAGCACTGTGGCAATGGTTTATATACCGTTACATGGCTGATATGTGTGGAGTTTATATGTTCTCCAGTTGCTTGCAGGGGTTCTCTATCAGGTGTCCTGGTTGACTACCACACCAAAAAAAGTCACTGGCAGATTAATTGGCTGTTGGCAAAAAAAAAATAATAATAATAACCTTAGCGTGTATATATGTCTAGGGAATATAGATTGTAAACTCAACTGGTGCATGGAATAAACAATTGAAATATTCTCTGTAGATTTGTGTGCACTTTATAAATGATTGTTAATAAATACTGTAAAGTTTTATGACTGTATGCAAGCTAGTATGGGGCCTGTGTTTTTTTAGGAGGACCACTTTTTGGATTACAGTCTATTATGAGATCGATTTAAGGATAGCTAGTCCCATGTCCACTTATAGCAATGAACTGCTATATCTCCTTTGGAAAAGTAAGAGGAGGTAGACCTACCTAAGGTTGGCCATGGCATTATGTGTACTTACAGCACCACTGGACAGATTGCACCTACAACACTTAGGGGTACGTTTAGTAAACCTTCTAAAGTGGACAAGTACAGCTAGCATGCCAAAAAGACACCCACATAATGGGGGTCATTCCGAGTTGTTCGCTCGCTAGCAGTTTTTAGCAGCCGTGCAAACGTATTGCCGCCGCCCACTGGGGAGTGTATTTTCGCTTTGCAGAAGTGCGAACGCTTGTGCAGCAGAGCGCCTGCAAAAACATTTTGTGCAAAACAAGACCAGCCCTGAACTTTCTCTTTGTGTGTGTTGATTCTAACGGAGGGACGGCTTTTGACATCACACAACCGCCCAGCGTTCGCCCAGCCACGCCTGCGTTTTCCCTGGCACGCCTGCGTTTTTCCATACACTCCCTGAAAACGATCAGTTGACACCCAGAAATGCCCTTTCCTGTCAATCTTCTTGCGGCCGCCAGTGCGACTGAAAACGTTGCTAGAACCTGTGCAAAATCACAAAGGACTTTGTACCCGTACGTCGCGTGTGTGCATTGCAGTGCATACGCATGCGCAGATTAGCCATTTTTTACACTGATCGCTACGCAGCGAACAACAGCAGCTAGCAATCAATTGGGAATGACCCCCAATGATCTAATACAAATGACTTTGATGCCAGTGCATGCAGTAGGTGTCCAGCACTGGGATTCTCTGTTGGTTCAGAGGCAGTTTGCAATGCGTGTAGAGATAGGGCCTTGTTTTACCGGTATTAATGCTTCCATGACAAGCTGGTATTGACCTTAGAATGAAAGTCCGGAGAGGTGTAGTAAGCAATAATATAATATAATATAATATAATATAATAATAAATGGAATTAACAGCCTAGCGCTTCTAAACAGCGGCTGGTTTTTAACACAAGGAATTCACCCCAAAGAATCCAAATACAATGATACTAAAAAATAAAAGTTTAAAAACTAGCGCTTCCAGAGGTATTGAAAACCAAAGGTTCTATGCTTGATCCAGAGAGGAGCCAGGTGTTTCCATGCGCTAAGAGAGACACATTCATATTCTTACTCGCTTTCACATAAAGGTGTCCTCAAATGGTTAAAACAGCTACCCGCTTTTCTGGAAACAACTCTTGAAATGACACTTACAGTACATTCAATTTCTATCTCGAGTTCACAGAAAGGTATCTTTGTGTCCAGCACCTACATCAATTAAAATGAATTTAAAAATAGACAGACCAAAACCCGCTGATGGACGAAAAGTGGAGGAGGCTGACGTGACCTTGCTGTGTGCTTGACTGGTCCAGGTGATGCCGCCACGAAATTCCCCCATTAGTCGGTAAGGTCTGTCTGTGTATACAAAGCTTCAACGTGTTTCAAGGACTACTTTCCCCTTTATCAAAAAGTCCTTCTTGAAAAAGGGGAACGTAATCCTCGAAACGCGTCATGTCAGCCTCCTCCACTTTTTGTCCATCAGCAGGTTTTGGTCTGTCTATTTTTAAATTAATTTTAATTGAGCTTTTTTCCAGACTGTTATATTGTGTTTGGAATATTAAAAACTTTTTTGTGGAGCTCATCGTCCTGTTTGGTCCTTGGCCATACTGAAGGATTTTGCTGGACACAAAGATACCTTTCTGTGAACTCGAGATAGAAATTTAATGTAAGTGTCATTTCAAGGGTTGGTTTCCAGAAAAGCGGGTAACTGTTTTAACCATTTAAAGACACCTTTATGTGAAAGCGAGTAAGAATATTAATGTGAGTGTCTCTCTTAGCGCATGGAAACACCTGACTCCTCTCTGAATCAAGCACAGAACCTTTGGTTTTCAATACCTCTGGAAGCGCTAGGTGCAGTAAGCAGGTAAAAGTTACAGTGATAGTGAACTGCGTTGTTCGGCGTTCGGAAACAGTGCTGAAACTCACACTGTGCTGATGTGAGGAAGAACCCTCTGATGGTTCTTAATGGTATAAGTCAAAATGAGCATGGAGTGATGGCCTTCTAGATAAAGAGCTACATTTGAACACAATGCGAAAAAAGATATTACCAACGCGTTTCACCCAGCAGATCGTCCTTCTTCAGGGATAGTATAAGCCTTTGCACACAGTTATACACATCATTACCAAACAAATGGCTGTGGTGTTTGTAGCCTATTTACTCATTTTGAGTCCACATTGTATAATCCAGTGGAACATCTCTTGAAGACAGCTAGGACAACATTGAAGAAGACAGTACTTGCAGTCATGTGTATACCGTATACGTTTGTTTTGTCTCACGTTTCTTGTAGTGTTTCTACAGTGTAATATGTCCCATTTGGATATTTCAGAGCAGTACGTTTATCCACGCACGGTCTGAAGTAGAAGTGGTTCAATACAAACTGAAATCTCGGAGCCTGATGCTTCATTCTGAGTTCTTCATGAGGGTAAAGCAATTGCCGATGGAATATGTTTATGGTGAATATCGAGACCTCTACCGGGACTATGGAACACATTTCATAACTGAAGCGACTCTAGGCGGCCTCTATGAATACACTTTGATTCTTAATTCAAACAAAATTAAAAAGGAAGGTAAAGTTTTCTTTTAATTTACTACAGCCATTAATTGTGTATCATTTCAGAATTCCTACTAAAGAGCAGTGACGGCAAATTTGGAAATATTGTTCTTTTACTGTGGAATTTGCATATACTGTAGCTTTATTGGGCTTGTACATACAGGCTTTGGAATGATAAATACCGGCGGTCGGGATCCCAGCAGTCAAAATACCAATGCCGGAATCCCGGCAATGCTTGGAATGCCGGCACCAGCATGCCGACTAGGATCACAATCCGGACACCGGAATCTCGACCACCGGAATCCCGTACCACTGGAGAAGTAAACCGTGGCTGGGGAGGATGTTAGGTTTAGGCTGCGGGGGGAAGGCTAGGCTATGGGTAGGGGGAGTTAGGTTTAGGCTGTGGGGTGGGAGGGTTAGGTTTAGGCTGCGGGAAGGGGAGGGGGGTTAGGTTTAAGCACCCCAGGGAAGGGCTAGGCTGCATGGGGGCAGTGCTGCAAGAATGGTGGTATGGGGCGGTACTGCGTACCGGTAAGAAATTCCCAGCTGCTACGCAGTACAGCCGCAACCTTGCAGGTACAGTGTCAGGGAGAGGAGAGCGCAGCATGCGCCTCTCCTAAACTGTCCAGTCAGTCCGGTGATCGGTCTGTCCTCCTCCGAGTTCGACGGCGTGTATTACAATCAAACGCCAGTCCGTGAGCCAATCAGAACTCGCAGACCGGAAGCCAATCAGGAGCCACTGCTGTCGGACCGCAAGCTCTGATTTGCTCACGGACCGACGCCTGACTTGAAATACAGGACACTGCCGACGCCGCGGGAGGAGACCAGACTGAGGGCAGGAGAGGCACGTGGTGCACTCTCCTCTGCCCGACAGTGACACTGCACAGCTGGCCCCAGGCAGCAGCAGCAATGGTGAGTTGAAGTGCTGGGGTCATATCTGGCACTGTGCAGGCATATCTGGCACTGTGGGCGCATATGTGTAGCTGGCACTGTGGGGGCATATCTGGTACTGTGAGGGCATATCTGGCACTGTGGGGGCATATCTGGCACCCTGGGGGCATATGTGTATCTGGCACCGTGGGGACATATGTGTATCTGGCACTGTGGGGGCATATCTGGCATATGTGTATCTGGCACCGTGGGGGCATATGTGTATCTGGCACTGTGGGGGCATAGCTGGCATATGTGTATCTAGCACTGTGGGGGCATATCTGGCATATGTGTATCTGCACTGTGTGGGCATATTTGGCACAGTGGGGAGATATGTGTATCTGGCAGTGTAAGGGCATATGTGTATCTGGCACTGTGGGGGCATATGTGTATCTGGAACTGTGCAGGCATATCTGGCACCATGGGGGCATATGTGTATCTGGCACTGGGAGGGCATATTTGTATCTGGCACTATTGGGGGCATATGTGTATCTGGCACTGTGGGGCATATGTGTATCTGGCACTATTGAGGGCATATGTGTATCTGGCACTATTGGGGGCATATGTGTATCATGCCCCCATTTCCATTGGCCACGCCCCATGAAGCATGTGGCCACGTCCATTTTTTGTTCCACTAAGACATTTTTTCTGCTTACACCACTGCATGGGAGTGAGGGTTAGGTTCCGGCTGTGGGAAGGGAGGGTTAGAGGAGCATTGGGGAAAGGTAAGTATACTAACATTGCCCCTGTCGGGATTCTCACCAATGGGATGCCGCAGTCTGTATTTTGACTTGATTTGATGGGCTTTATTCTCTATTTTTATCGGAAGTATTTTACTGCAACTTTTGAATCCATTTTCGGGAATTTACTAAGCTGCTGAGTTTCTTGTTTTGTATTTTCCGATGTCGAAGTGATTTGTATTGTCGGGTAGTGTTTTACGGGAGTGATGTGTAAAACACAGCCGGACATAACACAATGAAGACCAGGCGGATCATTGAGATCCGTGCAGGGCTTCATTGTGTACATTATGAGTAGTGTTTAAAGAGTTAAAAGAAAAAAATTGCGTGGGGTCTCCCCTCCTATGTATAGCCAGCCTCGGGCTCTTTGAGCCGGCCCTGGTTGTAAAAATACAGGGGGGAAAATGCGTAGGGTCCCCCCATATTTATACAACCAGCACCGAGCTCTGCGTCCGGTCCTGGTTAAAAAAATACAGTGGACAAAAGATGTAGGGGTCCCCCGTATCTTTTAAACCAGCACCGGGCTCCACTAGCCAGAGAGATAATGCCACAGCCGGGGGACACTTTTATATATGTCCCTGCGGCCGTGGCATTACCCCCCCCCCCCCCCCCCCCAACTAGTCACCCCTCCAGGCACCCAAGGACCAGGGATGAAGCCTGAGGCTGTCCCCCCAATCCCTGGGCGGTGGATAGGGGGCTGATAGCCTTTGTGTAAAATTAAGAATATTGTGTTTTTGTTGTAGAACTACAAGTCCCAGCAAGCCTCCCCGCAAGCTGGTACTTGGAGAACCACAAGTACCAGCATGCGGGGAAATAACGGGCCCGCTGGTACCTGTAATCGGGATCATTGGTGACAGGCCATCAATGATGAAGTCACTTTCCATTAGCATCAGACCATCGATGGTTGCTAAACCATTAATGGTCAATGGCTAACTCTACACTCTTATTACATCCACTAACGAGTGTTACAAATAATAATAATAGTAATAATAATAATAATTAACAAGCAATTGTTAACAACTGTAAAGTTATCCTTAGAAATTTCTGCGCATGTCACTTCCTGTTCCTGTTTCCTCCCCTTGCTCTGATTGGTTCTTGTTATATGGTGGTGTTGTTGTATAATATATATGTTAGAGTTTGGTATATTTGTTCATCCTTTACATTGTCGGCATTCATTATGAACATGTCAACATATTTGCTTGTTCAGCATTTACTACGTCAGCATTCAGTAGAGCGACACTGATGTTATATCAACCTTGTTCAAATGTTGACACACTGTTTTTTTCCTGTAATTCTGTCTCTAATTTCAACCCTAACACTAACCCTAAAGGATATGTTATCATCATGAGTGGCTACATTCTCATTGCATACCATGTTACATTTTGTGAGATCCTACTTCCTTTGAGGTAATGGGGGTCATTCCGAGTTGATCGGTAGCTAAAAATGTTGGCTGCGCAGCTAAGATGCAAAAATACGGCACTTCTGCGCATGTGTATGCGGCGCAGTGCGCACACGCGACGTACTTTCACAACGGGCGAAGTATTTTTAGACAAGGTCTAGCGAAGCTTTTCAGTCGCAATGCCAGCCGCAGAGTGATTGACAGGAAAGGGGCGTTTCTGGGTGTCAACTGACTGTTTTCAGGGAGTGCTCGAAAAACGCAGGCGTGCCAGGAAAAATGCAGGCGCGGCTGGGCGAACGCAGGGCGTGTTTGTGACGTCAAATCCGGAACTGAATAGTCTGAAGTGATCGCAAGCGCTGAGTAGGTCTGGAGCTACTCTGAAACTGCACAATTTTTTTTTGTAGCCGTTCTGCGATCCTTTCGTTCGCACTTCTGCTAAGTTAAAATACACTCCCAGTGGGAGGCGGCATAGCGTTTGCACGGCTGCTAAAAACAGCTAGCGAGCGATCAACTCGGAATGACCCCCAATGTGCAGAAACTTGTTGTAACCCGTAGCAATCATCTAAATGTTTTTTGTTTTTTTTTATTTCTACATATTGCTAGCATGGTTTACCATACATTACTGCATGTAGAAATCATTGTATTTAAATATTCTGCTTAACGTGTGAAATTAGCCTTCAAATGGAGTTTTAGGGGTTTTCTCTAAACACTGAGGGGGTCATTCCGAGTTGATCGCTCGCTGACGTTTTTCGCAACGCAGCGATCAGGTCTTTACTGCGCATGCATATGCACCGCAATGCGCAGGCGCGTTGTACGGGTACAAAGCGGATCGTTGCTGGGCGATGGATTTAACAAAGAATCCATTCGCACAGCCCATCGCAAGGAGATTGACAGGAAGAGGGCGTTTGTGGGTGTCAACTGACTGTTTTCTGGGGGTGTTTGGAAAAACACAGGCGTGTCCAAGCGTTTGCAGGGCGGGTGTCTGACGTCAACTCCGGCACCAAAAAGACAGAATTGATCACAAGGGCTAGTAAGTCCACAGCTACTTAGAAACTGCACAAAATGTTTTTATAGAGCTCTGCTGCAAAGCCGTTCGCACGCTAGCGAAGCGGAAATACACTCCCCTGTGGGCGGCGACTATGCGTTTGCACGGCTGCTAAAAGCAGCTAGCGAGCGATCAACTCGGAATGACCCCCTGGAGTCTGGCAAACTCCCCAGTGTCTGACCAGAATGAGGCATGTTGTTTATAAAATAGCATGACAATGCTCTATAAATTGATATACTGCTTCCACTATGGTGCGATGTGTTTCACATCATCACTCTGCAGTGGGTGGAGGATGATGAGGCCAATGATGTCATTGCAGAGCAGTGGGCGGAGCCTGATAATGCAGTGGGTGGAGCCTGGCAACATGAAGTGTGTTGTTAGGTGCCCCTTGACCTGACGTTTGACTTCCTCATCTCTCGGAGAGGAGCTTAGTAAAGTAGATAAGGGTGGTCATAACTGGTATTACATAAAATGATTTATCCCTTTTCCATTTTGTTTTAATCCCATAGATTATAACTTAAAAGATATAAAGTCCTGCGTGTCGGCGGGCTTTACACTTGGAGGTAATATTTGTGGAGTATGGGTGAGTGGCACTGTGTCCGCGGATGCGTGCGATGGGCTCCTGAAGGAAATTGGAGGTGAGTAATTATTTCATTGCCACATGTGCGGAGTTGGTGGGGGGAACCTGGTGCGGTATCCCCCTGATATTATCGGATTGTGCATACTCACATATGCTGGCTCAGCACACACACTGCTGCCTCCACTATTATTTGATGACTGTTAACATTTTTGGTACCTAGCCTGCTGTATTTACCTGAATTTATGTTACAGCATACATCTGTAATGTAAATACCTCCAACGGGGAGCTGCGCCAATGCGTAATACACTCCTTAGGTTCGGGGTTGCTGAGTGATATCATCTTGTACAAGAAAAAGATCAAAGAGCTTTAATTGTGTAATATTTGTAGTAATATGTTACAGGCAAAACTTCAAAGAATGAACTTGTTCAAGACTTTGTAGCGCTTGTGCGCGGAGGAGCTAGCGAGCAAATCACAACGCTTGCGTACAAGAGCCTTCCCACTCCGGACCTCATGCAAGAGTGGGGTGATGCTGTGCAGTACAACCCGGAAATCATAAAGTATAAGGTATTAGGCATTTTATTCTTCCTATAACGTTATTTTTTGATAGGAAAAAAATGAGATTTATGGTAAGAACTTACCGTTATTAAATCTCTTTCTGCGAGGTACACTGGGCTCCACAGGTAATGACATTGGGGTGTAGAGTAGGATCTTGATCCGAGGCACCAACAGGCTCAAAGCTTTGACCTTCTTCCCAGAATGCATAGCGCCGCCTCCTCTATAACCCCGCCTCCGTTCACAGGAGCTCAGTTTTCGTTAACCAATGCAGTAACAGGCAAAAGAGACGACAACGGTTAGTAGCCACATACACCACATTCTCACGACAGGAGAAAGTGTCAGCGGCTAATGCCATACCAACCCAAAGAAGCTAAGTGCGTCAGGGTGGGTGCCCTGTGGAGCCCAATGTACCTCGCAGAAAGAGATTTAACAAAGGTAAGTTCTTACCATAAAACTCGTTTTCTGCTGCGGGGTACACTGGGCTCCACAGGGAATAGCACTGGGGATGTCCTAAAGCAGTTCCTTATGGGAGGGGACACACTGTAGCGGGCACAAGAACCCAGCATCCAAAGGAAGCATCCTGGGAAGCGGAAGTATCGAAGGCATAGAACCTTATGAACGTGTTCACTGAGGACCACGTAGCCGCCTTGCACAACTGTTCATGGGTCGTACCACGGCGGGCCGCCCAAGAAGGTCCAACCGACCGAGTAGAATAGGCCTTTATGGTAGCAGGAGCTGGAAGGCCAGCCTGTACATAAACATGTTCAATCGCCATTCTAATCCATCTGGCTAGGGTCTGCTTGTGAGCAGGCCAGCCACGTTTTTGAAAACCAAACAGAACAAAGAGAGAATCCGACTTCCTAATGGAGGCAGTTCTCTTCACGTAGATACGGAGAGCCCGTACCACATCCAAAGACCACTCTTTGGAAGACAATTCAGGAGAGGCAAAGGCCGGAACCAAAATCTCCTGATTAAGGTGGAAAGAAGACAGCACCTTAGGTAAATACCTGGGACATGTTCTAAGAACCGCCCGATAACGGTGAAAAATCAGATATGGTGACCTACAAGATAAGGCACCCAAATCCAACACTCGTCTAGCAGAGGCAATAGCCAGCAGAAAAAAAAACCTTAAGAGAAAGCCACTTAAGGTCTGCAGATTCAAGGGACTCAAACGGAGACTCTTGCAATGCCTCTAGAACCACCGACAAGTCCCAAGGAGCCACAGGCGGGACATAAGGAGGTTGAATCCGCAACACACCCTGAGTGAACGTATGAACATCAGGTAAAGTCGCAATTTTTCTCTGGAACCAAACCGACAAGGCAGAAATATGAACCTTGATGGAGGCTAGACGAAGACCCAAGTCCAGGCCCCATTGTAGAAAGGCCAAAAGTTTGGCCGTACTAAACTTGTAAGCATCATGATTGTTAGATGCGCACCAAGCAAAGCAAAGGAAGAATTCCAGGCCCGGTTTCCGGGTTTTCAACATAGTTTGAATGACCGCCTCAGAAAAACCTATGGCCCTCAAGGCAGAAGCTTCAAGAGCCACGCCATCAAAGCCAACCAGGCTAAATCCTGATATACACAGGGGCCCTGAACAAGGAGATCTGGGCGCAGTGGAAGTAGAAGGGGACGCTCTATCGAGAGACCCTGAAGGTCTGAGAACCAATGCCGCCTGGGCCACGCGGTAGCGATCAGAAGTAGGATTCCTCCTTCTTGCTTTAACTTCCTTATTACTCTGGGCAGGAGTGACACTGGAGGGAACACGTATGGCAGCTGAAAGTTCCATGGAATTGCCAGTGCATCCACGTACGCTGCTTGAGGATCCCTTTTCCTTGCTCCGAAGACTGGAACCTTGTGATTGTGTCGAGACGCCATCAGGCCCACATCTGGAAGGCCCCACCCGTCCACGAGGAGTTGAAACACTTCTGGATGGAGGGTCCACTCTCCGGTGTGTACGTCCTGACGACTGAGAAAGTCCGCTTCCCAGTTTAGGACCCCCAGAATGAATACTGCCGATATGGCTGGCAGATGGCGTTCTTGAATCCTTGATACTTCCCTCATTGCCATGCGGCTTCGAGTGCCACCTTGATGATTAATGTACACCACCATGGTGGCGTTGTCCGACTGTACTTGAACAAGTCTGTTCTGTATTAAATGCTGGGCCAAGTTCAGATATTGAACATGGCCCGCAGTTCCAGAATGTTTATCGGGAGGAGAGACTCCTCCTTGGTCCACCGACCATGAAGGGAGTGTTGCTCCAACACTGCGCCCAAACCTCTCAGACTGGCATCCGTCATCAGAAGGACCCAGTTGGAGATCCAGAAGGGATGACCCCTGCTCAATCGTTGGTCCTGAAGCCACCAGCTCAGTAACAGACGGACCTCCGGAGACAAGGAGATCATTTGAGACCTGATCCGGTGAGGCAGGCCATCCCACTCGGCAAGAATCAACTTCTGCAGAGGACGGGAATGGAATTGAGCGTACTCCACCATGTCGAAGGCCGACACCATGAGACCTTTGCATTGCCGAATGTATCGACACTTGCGGACGAGATAGGAAGCATCAAATCCTGTCCTGAAGCTTCAGGACTTTCTCCTGAGAGAAGAACAACCGCTGGTTGTGAGTGTCCAACAACGCCCCCAGGTGCACCATGCTCTGAGCAGGGACCAGGGGAGATTTCTTCCAGTTGATGAGCCACCCATGGGCTTGCAGAAACTGGATAGTCAGATCCAGATGCCGTAGGAGAATTTCTGGGGAATTTGCCAGGATCAACAAGTCATTCAGATACGGTAGGATCCCGACCCCTTGACGGCGGAGTACAGCCGTCATTACCGCCATGACCTTGGTGAAGACTCGCAGAGCCATGGTCAAACCAAAAGGTAATGCCCGAAATTGGTAATGGAGGTTGCCAACCGCAAACCTCAGGTACTGCTGATGCGACACTGCAATGGGAATATGCAGGTAAGCATCCTGTATGTCCAGGGAGACCATATAATCCCCAGGTTCCAAGGCCAGAACAATAGAGTGAAGAGTTTCCATACAAAACTTGGAGACCCTCACAAATTTGTTCAAGGACTTGAGGTTTCGGGACTAGGAACAGCGGTGAATAGTACCCCTTACCTCTCTGAGCCAGAGGCACCTGTACTATCACTCCTGTGTCCAGGAGGGACTGTACCACCGAATGAAGAGTTTTTACCTTCACCTGATCCGAAGGTACGTCTGTCAGGAAAAATCAATGAGGGGGATGATTCTTTAAGGATATGGCGTAACCTCGAGTGACGACTTCCCGTACCCAGGCATCGGAAGTGGTCCTCAACCATTCCTGGGTATACCCTAGAAGTCTGCCCCCCACCCTGGGATCCCCCAGAGGGAGGCCCGACCAGTCATGTGGCAGGCTTGTCAGTTTTGGAAGCAGGCTGACTGGCAGCCCAGGCCCTTTTGGGTTTGGGCTTATTGGGTTTGAAAGTGCGAACCTATTTCGGGTACGCCTGACCTTTTGCTTTCCCTGAAGGATGAAAGGAGCGAAATGGAGTACTTTTAGCCTTCGGCACCGAAGGGGCAGTACTAGGTAGACATGCTGTTTTAGCAGAGGCTAAGTCAGCCACTATCTTGTTGAGATCTTCTCCGGAAAGAATGTCTCCCTTAAAAGGGAGTACCTCCAGGGTTTTCTTAGAGTCCAGATCCACAGACCAGAGAATCCAGCGAGACAAAATGGACATAGTAGAAGCCTTGGCCGCCAGAATACCGGCATCAGAAGCCACCTCCTTAATGTAATGAGACGCTGTGACAATATAAGGTAGACATTGTCTAGCATGATCAGACGCGTTGGAAGGCAACTCCGCCTCCAGCTCCTGAGCCCACACTTCAACAGCCTCTGCAGCCCATGTCGCTGCAATGGTGCAATGGTGGGCTTATGCGCAGCACCAGTTAGGGCGTAAATTGCCTTTAAACAACCTTCCACATGCTTATCCATCGGTTCTTTCAGAGACGTGACGGTAGTTACCGACACAGCTGAGGATACCACCAGCCGCGCCACCTGCGAATCCATATGCTGGGGAGGTTTACTTAGCTGCGCAGCGAGGGGGTAGCGTGCCAGCATCTTCTTGTGAGGCGTGAATTTTTTCCCTGGATTTTCCCAGGACTCCTGATGTATGTCAACTAATTGGTCAGAATGAGGTAAAACTTGTTTAACCACTTTCTGGCGTTTAAACCTGTTCGGTTTCTTAGGGGCAGCATCAGGCTCCGGGTCATCAGTAATTTGAAGAATGGTCCTGATAGCCTCCAACAAGTCAGGAACATCCACCTGTGAAACAGATTCCCATCAGAAGCATCGGGATCAGAATCTGTGTCGTTGGTGGATTGTGAGGAAGTAATGGCCCGCTTAGAGGACCCCTTGGTCTTAAGGGGGGTACTCACGGAGCGATCGCTGCTTAAAATCTAAGCAATCTGACTAGATTGCTTAGATTTTAAGCCTGATCGCTCCTTGTGTACCCCCTACAGAGATAGCGATGCGCAGCCCCGCGCATCGCTATCGCTGGAGCTAGATTGGCCTGCCGTGCAGGCCAGGGGCGGATCCAGAAAAGAATGACAGGGGGGGCACCATAAGTGGTTGTGCTATCAAGGAGGGGTGGAGTTAGAAGTGGAGTGGGCGTGGCGAAGTTTCAGTGCGTGTGACCAATTGTGTGAGGGGGTGTGGTCAAGTGCTCAATGTGAGTATCGAGTGTGTCTATGATCGAAATGCACTGCTGGAGGGGGTACAGGTCCACAGTTAGTTCTTATACCTTATGGGGATCATTCCGAAACGTTCGCACGCTGCTGGTTTTCGCAGCCGTGCGAACGGGTCGGAACTGCACATACGTAGCGGACGCAATGCGCAGGCGCATTATTGCTCAGCGACGGCCGTTGCTGGGCAACGACAAGAACACAGAAGAAAGCGATCGCAGGGGCGATCGCATGAAGATTGACAGCAGGAAGGTCACCCCCACTCCCCCCCCCCAGCAAAAGACCGCTCACAGCAGCACCATTCTCTCTCCCCAGGTCACCCCCACTCCCCCGCCCCCCCCCCCCCCCCCCCCCCCCCGAGGGGGAGATACAGGGAGAGGGAGGGTGCTTAGTGATAGTCACAGGAAGAGTGAGGGTAAGGGTACTGAGGGTGAGATACAAGGAGGGTGAGGGTGCTGAGGGAGAGTTACAAGGAGGGTGAGGGTAAGGGCATTGAGGGGGAAATATGGGGAGGGTAAGGGCGCTGAGGATAGTTACAGAGAGGGGGAGTGCTCTGAGGGGGAGTTACAGGGAGGGTGAGGATAAAGTCGCTGAGGGGGAGATACAGGGAGGGTGAGGGGGAGAGTAAGGGCGCTGAGGGGGAGTTACAGGATGAGGACAGGGACACTGAGGGTGAGCTACAGGGAGGGTGAGGGGGCTGAGGGGGAGATACAGGGAGGGTGAGGGGGCTGAGGTAGAGATACAGGGACAAAACATTTGTTTCAGGAAAGAAAAATATATTATATAAACATGATGTGACTGTACATACTATTCTCAAAAAACCATACTTTCCTATTCAAAATAATCTAAATAATGAAGCATTCCCTGACAATATCGCACGCCCATGCCTCCCTCCCGGCATCACATTTACTATAATACTACAAGTGCATGGACTGTAATATAATGCTACTAGTGCCTGTAATATAATGCTACAATGCATGGGATATAATATAATTCTACAAGTGCATTGTAGCATTATATTACAGGCACTTGTAGCATTATATTACAGTCCACGCACTTGTAGTATTATATTATAGTCAAGGCAGTGGGCATTGGCCCTCATTCCGAGTCGTTCGCTCGTTCTTTTTCATCGCATCGCAGTGAATTTCCGCTTAGTGCGCATGCGCAATATTCGCACTGCGACTGCGCCAAGTAATTTAACAATGAAGATAGTATTTTTACTCACGGCTTTTTCTTCGCTCCGGCGATCGTAGTGTGATTGACAGGAAATGGGTGTTACTGGGCGGAAACAGGCCGTTTTATGGGCGTGTGGGAAAAAACGCTACCGTTTCCGGAAAAAACGCAGGAGTGGCTGGAGAAACTGGGGAGTGTCTGGGCGAACGCTGGGTGTGTTTGTGACGTCAAACCAGGATCGACAAGCACTGAACTGATCGCACAGGCAGAGTAAGTGTGGAGCTACTCTAAAACTGCTAAGTAGTTTGTGATCGCAATATTGCGAATACTTCGGTCGCAATTTTAAGATGCTAAGATACACTCCCAGTAGGCGGCGGCTTAGCGTGAGTAACTCTGCTAAAATCGCCTTGCGACCGATCAACTCGGAATGAGGGCCATTGTTTTGGAGCAAATACCTTACAGCAGGTTTGCCCCACTGGCTGGTACCTGAGGACTGGAAGGAGCCGACAGCGCATGGTGGGTACAGGTCCTAAGGGTACAGGAGAAGACAGCTGCTGCGGATGGCGTGATGTCTTCACATTACGTTGCGGGCACCAGGTTCCCTTTGGTTATTAGGCAGGGGAGGATCAGCGCCGGCGGCTAAGAGTGAGAGTGTGAGTAGTACACTTTCACTGCACAGCGTACACGGCGTGGTGTCAGTGGGGAGCACAGCACCACGCCGGAGATCGGTAGCAGAGATCCCCAGCGGCGGCGGGCTGCATCTGTAAAGTTCCTCCTCCTGCTCGGCTCCTCCGTGTGAGCAGAACAGCAGCAGCAGGTGACAGGAGAGCAGGGGCAGGGGCAAACGCAGGATTTAGTGAGGGGGGTTTCCATGTGTGGGTGTGTGTATGTGTGTATGTATGTATGTATGTATGTGTGCACGTACATGTGTGTGTGTGTGTGTGTGTGTGTGTGTGTATGTATATATATATATATATATATATATATATATATCTAATGACAAAAAATAGGCACTCACTGAAGATGTTGCTTAATACCAAGGTGTCCTCCATATATGTAATAGGTGGCATGCCCCCCCCCATGCAGTAGAACCAGGCGGTACTCAGCGGTCTCTGTGAGTAAATCAATGTATTACAGTACAAAAGGCATAGTGTACCGATGTTTCAACGCCACATAAAGCGTTTTTTTTTCCTTCAAGCCTACAGTAAAGCACCTTGAAAAAAACGCCCATTGAAACATCGGTACACTATGCCTTTTGTAATACATTGATTTACTCACAAAGGCTACTAAGTGCCACCTGGTTTCCACTGCATGGAGAGGTGCATGCCAGTCTCCACCCAGGGAATTACTGCACCAGGGACATGCAGTATTGCACCATATAATACACACAGAGTAACACACAAACACATATACACAAACACACACCCAAACATACATACACAATCACATACATACACACATACATAAATTACTACAAATACAAACATACATACAGTTACAGTATGTAATTACCCTTCCACCAGGCGCTAGCAGCACTGTAAGGACGGAGGGAACTTGAGCAGCCAGCAGCTCCCCCTTCACCCCTCCGGACTGTTTATAGTAGAGAGCTATGGTAGCTCTCTGCTGCCGCTGCAGTGCAGCGGCTCCGCGGTCGCGATCGCGAACGCGATCGCGGCTTTTACCTGAGATGGAGACAGCTGTGTCTCCATCTCAAGAACAGGAGATTCAACTCATCAGGGGGGCGTGCGCCACTGAGGGGGACATGTCGGGTGCCGGAGGCGGATGCGCACAGCGGCGGGGGACATGTCGGGGGCGGGTGCGCACAGCAGCATGGACAATACAAAACATCTATTAAAAATGACAGGGGGGGCACGTGCCTTGGTGCCCCCCCCCCCCTAAATCCGCCACTGGTGCAGGCCAATCTAGCGGGTCACTCATTTCACCCGCTGGGTGAAATGAGCGGCCCCCCGTCTCCCCCCGCACGCTCAGCACACATCGCGCTGTGCTGAGCGGCGGGAGAGATGTGTGCTGAGCGGTTCGCTCAGCACATATCTCTCCCGCATTGGCCAGTGAGTACTGTCCTTTATGCAGACGAGGGTTAGACTTCTGAGTAGTCAGTGATTGGTTCAATTGCTGTAACTGAGCGGACAGTTGATCTGCCCATGGTGAGTTAACAGCAGGGACCATCAGCGGTTGTATCGGTAAAGGAGGTCCCATAGGGGGCGTTAGTGTAGTTACCAGAGTATTCAATAGCGTGGAGAAGGTAGCCCAAGGTAGGTCATTTTGAACCCCCGTTGCGACAGTCCCACTTGGGGGTAAGGATCCCCCAGAACCTGAACCCTCAGCTGCTATGCTTTCCTCAAATGTGTCTGCTGCGTCACCACCATGCAATGTGGGATCAGCTCCAGCACCATTGCCCTTTGTAGCTGACATATCCGAAAGCTCAATACAAGGCAACACAGTACAATGGGGGTAATTCCAAGTTGATCGCAGCAGGATATTTTTTAGCAGTTGGGCAAAACCATGTGCACTGCAGGGGGGGGGGGAGGGGGGGCAGATATAACATCTGCAGAGAGAGTTAGATTTGGGTGGGTTATTTTGTTTCTGTGCAGGGTAAATACTGGCTGCTTTATTTTTACACTGCTATTTAGATTGCAGATTGAACACACCCCACCCAAATCTATCTCTCTCTGCACATGTTATATCTGCCTCCCTGCAGTGCACATGGTTTTGACCAACTGCTAAAAAATTTCCTGCTGCGATCAACTTGGAATTACCCTCAATATCAGCAGCACAATACCTGACAAGAACCCCCTGTGTAGTATATTAGCACAAACAGAGAGTTCCAGAGGTATATGAGGGGTAATTCTGAGTTGATCGCAGCAGGAATTTTTTTAGCAGTTGGGTAAAACCATGTGCACTGCAGGGGGGGGGGGGGGGGGGGCAGATATAACATTTGCAGAGAGAGTTAGATTTGGGTGGGTTATTTTGTTTCTGTGCAGGGTAAATACTGGCTGCTTTATTTTTACACTGCAAATTAGATTGCAGATTGAACACACCACACCCAAATCTAACTCTCTCTGCACATGTTATATCTGCCTCCCCTGCAGTGCACATGGTTTTGCCCAATTGCTAACAGAATTCCTGCTGCGATCAACTTGGAATTACCCCCATGGTGACTAAAAATCACAGAGAAAAATACACACTGAGTAAATCCTGTGTGTGGTGTATATAGTTCCCATATGCTATATATGTGTTCTGGTGGAAGGTTACAACGGATCTTATTTTGTATTTGTATTAGTTGGCGTATGAATCTCTTTCTGTGTTCTTTGGTTTCCTGTACTTCTCCAGTAAAGAAGCATGCAACACTCACTGTGTCCTGGTTACATAAAAAAAACTCTTATTTAAATATAAGTAACAGATTTAACACTGTGAACTACCTATATTAAATGACGCACTTAGCCCCCTCAGGTTATAGAATATAGGGATAGCAATCTAATACCCCTTTTCCACTAGTAGCACGGATCGCAGCTGCGACCCGTGCTACAGCCCCCTTTCAGACAGCGCTCCCCAACCCGGCATATTGCCGGGTTGGTGACACTGCTAGTGACGCGGTAGGGGCGACGCTGGGAGATCACATGATCTCCCTGCGCCGCCCTCCCATACACTGTGAACGGGAGCGGCTCCCGTTCACACTACACAGCTTACCGGGTTGAACACGTGTTCAACCCAGCTAGCTACCCGGGTAGGATTCCCAGATCACTTGATCCGGGAATTTGCAGGGGGACCCTTTTCCACTAGGGAAAAACACAGGTAAATCTGAAACATTTACCAGTGTTCTAAGGAGCTAGTGGAAAAGCGGTACGAGTGAGATACACGAAATGGAGGTCGCACAGCAGCTATATGCACACACACATAGTCACATTGGGGGTGATTCCGAGTTGTTCGCTCGCTAGCTGCTTTTAGCAGCATTGCACACGCTAAGGCGCCGCCCTCTGGGAGTGTTTCTTAGCTTAGCAGAAGTGCGAACGAAAGATTAGCAGAATTGCGAATAGAAATTTCTTAGCAGTTTCTGAGTAGCTCCAGACTTACTCAGCCATTGCGACCAGCTCAGTCCTTTTCGTTCCTGGTTTGACGTCACAAACACACCCATCGTTTGCCCAACCACTCCCCCGTTTCTCCAGCCACTCCTGCGTTTTGCAACTCGAACGCCTGCGTTTTTCCGCACACTCCCATAAAACGTCCAGTTTCCGCCCAGAAACACCCACTTCCTGTCAATCACACTACGATCAGCACAGCGATGAAAAAGCTTCGTTATGCCGTGAGTAAAATACCTAACTTTTGTGTAAAATAACTAAGCGCATGCGCTCTGCGAACCTTGCGCCATACTTACCGACTATTTGGCTGCTCTCTCCGGGAGAGAGCAGCCAGGTCGGCTCGGCAGGGGGGCAGGCTGCGATGTGAGTGAAGAGGGGGGCGGGCCGGAGGCGTGGCGCAGGTGGGCCGGGGGCGTGGCACAGGCGGGCCGGGGGCGTGACTACGGGATTGTCCCGTGTAAGCCCCGCCCCCCGCTGTGTAATGCCGCTATTACCGGCATTATACAGCAGGGGGCGGGGCTATGATGACGCGATTCAACAAGAATCGCGTCATCGCCTGCCCGGACCGCCCACTTTACTCGCTAAGTGGGCGGCCGGGCAGGGGGTCGGGAGACTTGCCTGCTCTTCCGGGGGGCCGGGAGGGTCACCCGATTTTCGGGAGCCTCCCGGCCATTCCGGGAGAGTAGGCAAGTCTGCCTTGCGCATGCGCCGTAAGCGACTAATCGCAGTATAGCGAAAATCGGCAACGAGCGAACAACTCGGAATGACCTCCATTGTACAATGCAGAAATTATGACATGCACTAAAACTGCACAGGACTAGCAATACAGAGTAATACTAAGTACAGCTATACACTCAATAGATATATCAATGCACAGTAAAGACTGGATGTATATCACAGGGTACTTGTACTACATAACCCTGAAATAATGCACTATTTCTTAACTAACACTGTCAGCAGACAAGGAGAATACTTAAGTGTCCTGTAAAATGCACAGCGCTGACAGGCAGGCGGCTTTACAGAGGAGGATTTGCCCAAACAGTCCCAGGATCAGCTCAGATTGTCCTAATGGCGCCCAAACGCTGACAGGGAGTGAGGGAGAGAGAGAGATGCAGCTCCAGGGCGGGAACATTTACTCTAAATGGCGCCGTGGGGCTGGGGGAGGGGATACAGGTCAAAGCCTTATCCCCCTGCTGGACTTCACCACCGGGTACTGTGGGCTTATATAAACGGTTTATGAGAGAAAACCGACCTGTGCCCTTGCCCTGGTGGTCTAGTGGGGTCCCTGTACTACCACAGTGTCCACGCCAGCGTGCACGGCCCACCTCCCATCGGCCCCGCGGGATCGCGATTTACAGCGGGTCCCGCCGGGGGGACCCACTTACCTCCTTCTCAGGGCTGCTGGAGCCTGCTTACTGCATGGCACCAACTACAAAACTGAGCTCCTTTGCACGAAGGCGGGGTTATAGAGGAGGCGGCGCTATGCATTCTGGGAAGATGGTCAAAGCTTTGAGCCTGTTGGTGCCTCGGATCAAGATCCTACTCTACACCCCAATGTCATTCCCTGTGGAGCCCAGTGTACCCCGCATCAGAAAAAATTGTTCTCTTTTGTTCATATTCCACTTAATGGGCCTGGCTCAGAGTTGCACGCAATGCTACTGGGCCTGGCTCAGAGTCGCAGGCAATGCCAATGGGCCTGGCTCAGAGTTGCATGCAATGCCAGGGGTCTGGCTCAAAGTCGTACGCAATGCCAATGGGCCTGGCTCAGATTCGCACACAATGCCAGTGGGCCTGGCTCAGAGTCGCACACAATGCCAATGGGCCAGGCTCAGAGTCGCACACAATGCCAATGGGCCAGGCTCAGAGTTGTACGCAATGCCAGTGGGCCTGGCTCAGAGTCGTACGTAGTGCCAATGGGCCTGGCTCAGAGTCGTACGCAATGCCAGTGGGCCTGGCTCAGAGTTCCATGCAATGCGAAAGGGCCTGGCTCAGAGTCGCATGCAATGCCAATGGGTCTGGTGAAAAGTCTTACACAATGCCAATGGGCCTGGTTCAGAGTTGCACGCAATGCCAATGGGCCTGGTCCGGAGTTGCACACAATGCCAATGGGCCTGGTTCAGAGTCGCACGCAATGCCAGTGAGCCTGTTTCAGAGTTGTATGCAATGCCAATGGTCCTGGTTCAGAGTTGCACACAATTGCAATGTTTCTGGTTCAGAGTTGCACGCAATGCCGATAGGCCTGGTTTGGAGTCGCATGCAAGGCCAATGTTCATGGAGTTGAGTGATTTGCTCTGCTACTGCGTGTTCTCTAAATGCCCTAAAAACTCCAGCGGCGCATGCGTTACACACAGTGTACACACAGAGGGCGTTGTTGCAGCGGAGACACACGGATGCAGTGATGTCTTGGAAAAGTGCTGGGAGTTCCTGGGCGGTGACTGGGAGGTGAGTAAACAGACGCACGGAGATTGCCTGTCTTATGGGGCACGTCGCTGAAGTGTTTGCGCACTTTGGCGAACTCAGATGGTAAATCTGCCCTTACCAAAGGGCTGGTGCAAGTGTTAATGTTGCGACTGATGGCAGGGCCGGATCTAGGGGGGGGGGGCGACCGCCCCCCCCTAACACAGTCATAGCCACGCCCACTTTTGAGCAGAAGAGAGCTCTCCTGGGAGAGCCTTAGGCAGAACGATGTGCTGCAGCTTATACCACAGCAGCACAGGGGAGCCAGGAGAGCAAGGGTTACAGAGCATTTGCCCTTCACTTGCTGGTGTGTGGCTACTAGGGCTAATAAATACAATTACCCCATAGCACAGTCACATGTAGATAGAACAATCACAAAGCTCTATCTCAGTCTCACTCAAAAAGTTCAGTCAGAATTGAGAGAGGAGGAGTTAGGACTGCAGATGGGAGGAGTTGGGACTGTAGAGGGAGGAGTCAAGATTAAACAGTAAACCGCCCCCCCCTAAAGAAAAGTCTAGATCCGTCCCTGACTGATGGTGGGGTCTGAAGAATCACCAGGCTGTATTACAGCATGTACGGACGCTGACAGGGGACATCTTTCACCTTGCACATGGATACGCATGGCTGTATACCAGGACACGCTGGAGAAGGGGGCAATGTTCCCTTGGGATATAAAAGGTCAGGTGGAACTGGGGTCAGAATGAAAAAAGAAAAGTAGATAAAACATTTGCAAAGAGATCTGTGCACAGTGGTGGGTAATGTGATTGTACAGCGGAAGTGTAACTCCTGGTATCGGTGTATACTGCATAGTACCACTTCTATAGTTCTTTTACACAGTTTATAGTGATAATAGTTGTCCTAGCCTAGGGTGGCAAAGGATGGGGAAAGGAGGCATAGCATTGTGAAAGGGGCGTTGTAATTACACAATTACATCCAGGGCGCCCAAATTCCTAATTACACTTCTGTAATACGGTTATAAATAATGAATAATGCTGCTATGGTTAACATGTTTGATACTATGGGGTTTAACCTCACAATTTAAAGCGGCACTAATATTAAGTGCATTGTTTTGCTCTTAATATGATCACCGCTTTAAATTTGAAAGCCACACCCGCATTTGCTCCCTCCCACTTTCCTGGGTTCCGCTCTGGCCACAGTCCCTTCAGAATAAAACAGACGTGGAAGGGAACATTTTATGTAAATCAGTCAGGCCAGATATATTGTCAGTCTCATTCTAAGTTTTACGCAAAACTGGCACAAGTGCGGATGTCCGTAGTAGGCAGGTGTACTGCCTACCGGCAATGCCAGTATCCATACAGCTTCATGCGTAAAGTCGCACAACCCAGTATTTCCTATCTGCAGCAGCATCTAGCATTATTAGTAAAGGGCCTGGTACCTAAACTCACTCGACGCTGGCACAAAATATCCATCGGAAAATGTATTTATTTTTCCCTTTTATTGAGGACGGGGGGAACCAAAGCATATTTTTTGCACCTGGGCCCAACACTTGCTAGTTTCACCATTCCTTACCCAGGAATATATTCATGGTCTGCTGCTGCACGGGGAGGAGGGATAATATTTATTTATTACCAGTTATTTATATAGCGCACACATATACCGCAGCGCTTTACAGAGAATATTTGGCCATTCACATCAGTCCCTGCCGCAGTGGAGCTTACAATCTACTGTATATTCCCTATCACATGTACTGTACACACATATACACACTAGGATGATAAAACATTCAGAAGCCAATTAACCTACCAGTATATTTTTGGATTGTGGGAGGACATCGGAGTACCCAGAGGAAACCCACGCAAGTACGAGGAGAATATACAAACTCCACACAGTTAGGGCCATGGTGGGAATTGGACCTAAGGCCTCAGTGCTGTGAGGCAGTAATACTAACCATTACACCAACCATGCACATTAGTTTTATTTCACATGCTGAGGGGAGGGAGCAATAACCACTAGGATTTTCTGAAATGAAACTACTGGTTAGGGCGTGTCGCTTTAAATACAGATTCTCCGACCAGTATGAGACGGTGATTAATAGATGTTCTTGTTGTCCCCTGACCCTTGTTTTCTTGTAGGCCAGCCCCTTGTTCGAGCTGGTGACAGCAACAGATTTCATTGGTGCAAACATCCTGCAGCAGAACATGAAACGCGCTCTTGAGGAGTTCCAGGCGGAGACCAGCTCCTGCCGATGCGCTCCGTGTCAGAACAACGGGAAGGCCGTCTTCATGGGTACGAAGTTACTGATATTAGTCAAAAATAAATCAGCTCCTGTCATGTTATAGGCTGGGGTGGGAAAATGACAGTTAGGAGCTGATTGGCTGGAGCGTTATCTCCATTCAAGGCTTAGTAAATAGCCTTGTTTCTTTTTGTCAGGTACGCGGCTTGTCTAGAGCTGTTTAGAGACTATCTGAGGTTATTGCACTTTGAAAACATCAGCACTAATCCCCTCTTTCCCAACCACGCTCCCCCCTCCCTTTGCTATTTCACTATTTGTACAAACTGTATTCCCTCAAATTTTGGTACGTTACCACCCACTTAGCTGCATGGGAAAAAAAGTTCAGTTGAATCACATAGCGAAAGCAAATAAGGTGCAATGTTTTGTGTGTGTGTGTGTGTGTGTGTGTGGGGGGGGTGGAGGGGGGCAGGGTTGGACTGGCCCACAGGGGTAACAGGGGAAACCACCGGTGGGCCCCACTGCCTGTGGGCTCACCTCCTCCTCTAGGAATCAGGTTCCAGACCGTGCACTTGAATTATACATTGTACATATGCTATTTTATACTGGACTATGGTGTATTATCTATAGTGCATTGCTGTTATTAATCTGGTATATTATCATGTATGCACTATCAGTATGTACTATATATATTTATCAAGGGGCCTCTGTGACAGCTGGCCACACCCCCTCTGGAGATTGGCCACACCTCTAAATACGGGTCCCTACCACTGCATTCCCCGGTGGGCCCTTCATGCCGCAGTCCGGCACTGTGGGGGGAGGGCTAAAAAATGTCTGTGCACAAATCGATGTGGCTTAGCGCATACAATATTTTTAATTCAAGTGCACTCATAAAAATGCAGTTGAAAAAATCATCAGCAGCAATAACTATATAGCAGCATAGGCGTGCGCAGCACATTTTATTAGAGGGTGCACCGTCGGAGGGGTGTGTCTAGCACCATCTATTGAGGTCAACGCAATATAAAATATCCACCCTTGTACCAATCCTAATAAAGCAGATACATTGTCAGATGTTGTGGTGTGCACCAAACAAACACCCCTGATGGCACTCACTGCAATTACACTGCTCCTCCTCAGCCTGGTCTGGCTCCCCCTCTCTTTCCCCTGCACGCTGCAGCAGCTTACTTACAAGTCAGCCACTCACTGACACTGACAGTCGTAGACTAGTACTGCCGCTGCTGGAAAAACGAGTGACGTGTCAATGTCAATTCTGCTGCTGACCGCCTGCCAGTATTGAACTTGTCTTCCTAAGAGGAACGCTGGCTGCATGCTGCTCATCATCAGTGGCTGGCGTTGGCATAGCATAGAAGGAGAGAGGTGGGCGTGTGGCGAGTGTGACGGGTGGTCATGCGAGCAGCATGACATCATCACATCATGCTGTTTTTGTACATGGAGGTGGAGCCGGGAGTTTGAAAGCCGGTGGCAGTGGCACCCTTGATTAACCCAGGCGTCTGGTCAGTAATGCAGTCCTGACAGGGTGCAGCGCAGAGGGGTCAGTAATCAGCCTGCTCAGTTATCGCTGCATCAGGCATGTGACATTGGTATGCCGGACATTAGGGGGTGCCAGTGCGCACCAGGCACCCCCCCTGCGCACACCTATGTATAGCAGTCGTCAGTCGACACAAACAGGGCTGCTGGATGCAATCTTAGGTGTTAGCTGCTGGGTTAATATGTTCGCCTTTAGTAAATCACCCGTAAAATATGATCCATATTTGAAATTTGTTTTCGTGCAATTTAACATACCGAGCGATTAAGGTCTAAATGTAAAAATATATATTTTTTTAGAATATCACCTAAATATAGCACATATTATTATTTAAACACTATCCCAAAAATGCAGCTTTGGACGCTTCCGACAAAATCACTTTTTTTTTTTTATTATCCTTGATATTTACAGAAAATCGCTGCGAATGCATCTGCCCGCTAGGGTTTAAAGGGCCAGCTTGTGAAATCACCAAGAGACCAGGTAAATACTGCGGGCTCCTTTGCTTCCTGTTTGTTCTGGTTTAGTATGTGTGTTTGCCTTATTTACAGATAATTAACTGTGTTAGACTTAATTCAGGGACGTAAGCAAGTGGAAATGTGAATGGATCCTGCAGACATCTGTTTGCTGCACGTGCGCCAAAGAAAGAAACCGCAGGCCTGCGCATGTGTCGGCTCAGGCACACGCGGATGGCGTTCACTAGTGCGTACAGAGTGATCCCTTCTGTCGACAAAGCACATTATCCATAAAATGGGCGTTTCTGGGCGGTAACTGCGCAGCGACCGTGTGAACGCGTTCCATCTCGTAAGAGCGTAGGAGCAGAATCATGAAACTGTCCTAGGCGTATATACCGGCTTCCTTGTTCATCGTAGAATGCAGACGGTGACTGGACAAAACAGTGGGCACCCAGAATAGATGCATTGAGATAACCAGTTGGGCAGCGGCGTATCTATAATGGCTGCAGGGTGTGTAGTGCACACCAGCCCCTGGGTCAAGGGGGACCCACACCGCACACCATGCACCCATGTTCCTTAAAACTCACCTCTGTGGAGTCCTACATCAGCAGCATTGCGCAAATCACAGGAAAAATGGCTGCCGCCGCATTTTCCTGGAGACATGTGCATGTGCAGTAGAAAAATCACTGGGAAAATGGCTGCCACCCAAGTTTCCTGGAGACCTGTGCATGTGTAGCTACTGGGAAAATGGCTGCCGCCCCATTTTACTGGAGCCCTGTGCATGTGTAGTTACTGGGAAAATGGCTGCAGTGCCGCCCCATTTTCCTGGAGACCCGTGCATGTGTAGTTACTGGGAAAATGGCTGTCACCCCATTTTCCTGGAGACCTGTGCATTTGCAGTAGACTTTGACACAGCGCCATTGTCTACTCCGTGCACCGCCCACTGTTTTTCATTCCGCAGCAGCCATCATTAATATCGGCCCATGCTGGGTGCAAACGATCCATCTCAAACATGACACTCCCAGGAGAAGAATCGGTGCGATATCCGTCCAGTGGCCATCCTGAAACGCCTAGTTTGCGGACGGACAGTAACAAGCACGTACAGAGTGAAACATCAACTCTTGTCTCCTCCATCAAGATGCGTATACATATTGCGTACGCATGCTGCGTACAAGACGAGGGAGGATGCATCTGTATACAGTATGTTCAACTTAAAATCAGGCCCTATATGTCTAGTATGAGTTCCAAAGGATTATTGGGTCATTAGCAGCAGACATACAACTCCCACACTGCAGCTAGTCGGAACATATAATTACTGCTGACACAGGGTACTCAGTACTGACATCGGAGGACCTCACTCCATTCCCTGGAGCGCACGATTACCCAATGACACATGCATTGGCTGTCCGGATTCAGAGGTGGATGCAGTGTATTCAGCAGTTGTGTCTTTGGACACAGCTGCTGTATGAATATTTGCTAATCCCGCAGGTGGTGTCCTGTACAAATGACGCCTCCTACCGGCTTCTCTGATTCGCTGCTGCGCCTCAAAGATGCAGTATCGGATCATCTGCAGGAACATCGTTTGCAGTTGTGTCCATCATCTTCATAATAGTGTATTTGCAACAGCTAGCTATTACGTGAACCCGTCCTTGCTGTACTTGGTTCAGTGAGTGTCAGATTCCCTCAAAACTGCGTGCGCCATTCTACAATGCACAAACTGGCATAATACTAGCCCCATTCTGTTTGGTGAAGATCAAAAATGTAGCTACTGGGTTTAAATGGTAAAGGTCCCATTAATGCACTGGGGTGCACCACTGCCCCTATTATTACACAGAAAGAATCAGGCCCCTTTTTACTAAACCTTCACCTTTTCCCATCCAGCCACTATGTCTTGGACCATGGTGGCCACATGAGAAAGGTTGCAGGTGCTGCACCTACTCCACCAGTAGTGAAGAGGAGGCAACAAATACATTCCACATATGTGGACAATGTTCTTCCCACACGTTCCCAGCCTCACAAGGGGTTTCTTATTTTATGTTTCAGTCCCTCCCATAGATGGAAACTGGAACTGCTGGTCAAGCTGGACCCCATGCTCAGGCGGGAATCAATCCAGACAACGGCAGTGCAATAACCCGTCCCCACAGAACGGAGGCAGAGCGTGTGACGGAGCCCCCAGTGACTCAAGAAAGTGCTAACTGTGTGTGACAGAGTATGGGATGAACTACGTATTGTCTACATCGCGGTGCCTCAGAATTATGTCAGATTATTCTGTGAAATTACATATTAATAAAACTTTGATGACAGTTAATTATTTATTTCTACTATAGTGAAGCACCCTTAACCAATTAATGGATTTCCCTCTCGTAAGCACAGTGTGGGTAGTATAGGTGGGAGTAGGGTAGATGTAAGGGTGTTTCAGTGTGGGTCGTATAGGTTGGAGTAGGGTAGGTGTGAGAGTATATTAATGTGGGTAGGGTCTGGGACTCAGGGTCGACAACAAAACGGTCGACACACCTTAGGTTGTTTTCTTCGTAGAGTGACCGAAAACCCCAATTAGTGCACCGCGTCCCCTCGCATGGCTCGCTTCGCTCGCCATGCTTCGGGCATGGTGCCTTCGCTCGGCACACTTTACCGTTCCAATCGTAGTCCACATGGATCGTTAAGTATGGAAAGGCTCAAAAAAAGAAAAAAAAAAACATAAAAAAACTCATGTCGACCTTTTTCCATGTCGACCTTGTCCCTGTCGACCTTTTGTCCATGTCGACCTAAGGTGTGTCGACCAATTGACGTCGACCTAAGGTGTGTCGACCTTTTTGTTGTCGACCTGGAGTCCGGATACCATGTGGGTAGAATAAGTGTAAGTAGTATTGGTGTGAGTAAGGTAGGTGGGAGTGTATGTTAGTTAGAGTAGTATAGGATGAAGTAGGGTAGGTGTGAGGGTGTATTAGTGTGGGTAGTATAGGTGGGAGTAGGGTAGGTGTGAGGGTGTAGGTAGTGTATGTGGGAGTAGGGTAGGAGTGAGGGTGTATTAGTGTGGGTAGTATGGTTGGGAGTAGGGTAGGTGTGAGTTTATATTAGTGTGGGTAGTATAGGTGGGAGTAGGGTAGGTGTGAGGGTGTATTAGTGTGGGTAGTATGGTTGGGAGTAGAGTAGGTGTGAGTGTGTATTAGTGTGGGTAGTATAAGTGGGAGTAGGGTAGGTGTGAGGGTGTATTAGTGTGAGTAGTATAGGTGGGAGTAAGGTAGGTGTGAGGGTGTATTAGTGTGGGTAGTATAGATGGGAGTATGGTAGGTGTGAGGGTGTATTAGTGTGGTTAGTATAGGTGGGAGTAGGGTAGGTGTGAGTATGTATTAGTGTGGGTAGTATAAGTGGGAGTAGGGTAGGTGTGAGGGTGTATTAGTGTGAGTAGTATAGGTGGGAGTAAGGTAGGTGTGAGGGTGTATTAGTGTGGGTAGTATAAGTGGGAGTAGGGTAGGTGTAAGGGTGTATTAGTGTGAGTAGTATAGGTGTGAGAAGGGAAGATGTTAGGGTGTATTAATGGGAGTAGTATGGGTGGGAGTAGGATAGGTGTGAGTGTGTATGGGTGTGGGTAGTATAGGTAGGAGTAAGGTAGGTGTGAGTGTATATTAGTGTGGGTAGTATAGGTGGGAGTAAAGTAGGTGTGAGGGTGTATTCGTGTGGGTAGTATAGGTGGGAGTAGAGTAGGTGTGAGGGTGTATTAGTGTGGGTAGTATAGGTGTGAGTAGGGTAGATGTGTGGGTGTATTAGTGTGGGTAGTATAGGTGGGAGTAAGGTAGGTATGAGGGTGTATTAGTGTGGCTAGTATAGGATGGAGTATGGTAGGTGTGAGGGTGAATTAGTGTGAGTAGTATACTGTAGGTGGGAGTAGAATAGGTGTAAAGGTGTATTAGTGTGGATAGTATAGGATGGGGTATGGTAGGTGTGAGGGTGTATTATTGTGGGTAGTATAGGATGGAGTATGTTAGGTGTGAGGGTGAATTATTGTGAGTAGTATACAGCAGGTGGGAGTAGGGTAGGTGTAAAGGTGTATTAGTGTAGGTAGTATAGGTGGGAGTAGGGTAGGTGTGAGGGTGTATTAGTGTAGGTAGTATAGGTGGGAGTAGGGTAGGTGTGAGGGTGTATTAGTGTGGGTAGTATAGGTGGGAGTAGGGTAGGTGTGAGGGTGTATTAGTGTTGGTAGTATAGGGCGGAGTAGGGTAGGTGTGAGGGTGTATTAGTGTGGTTAGTATAGGTGGGAGTAGGGTAGGTGTGAGGGTGTATTAGTGTAGGTAGTATAGGTGGGAGTAGGGTAGGTGTGAGGGTGTATTAGTGTGGGTAGTATAGGTGTGAATAGGGTAGGTGTGAGGGTGTATTAGTGTGGGTAGTATAGGTGTGAGTAGGGTAGGTGTGAGGGTGTATTAGTGTAGGTAGTATAGGTGGGAGTAGGGTAGGTGTGAGGGTGTATTAGTGTGGGTAGTATAGGTGGGAGTAGGGTAGGTGTGAGGGTGTATTAGTGTTGGTAGTATAGGTGGGAGTAGGGTAGGTGTGAGGGCGTATTAGTGTGGTTAGTATAGGTGGGAGTAGGGTAGGTGTGAGGGTGTATTAGTGTGGGTAGTATAGGTGTGAATAGGGTAGGTGTGAGGGTGTATTAGTGTGGGTAGTATAGGTGTGAGTAGGGTAGGTGTGAGGGTGTATTAGTGTGGGTAGTATAGGTGGGAGTAGGGTAGGTGTGAGGGTGTATTAGTGTAGGTAGTATAGGTGGGAGTATGGTAGGTGTGAGGGTGTATTAGTGTGAGTAGTATAGGGGGAGTAGGGTAGGTGTGAGGGTGTATTAGTGTTGGTAGTATAGGTGGGAGTAGGGTAGGTGTGAGGGTGTATTAGTGTGGGTAGTATAGGTGGGAGAAGGGTAGGTGTGAGGGTGTATTAGTGTGGGTAGTATAGGTGGGAGTAAAGTAGGTGTGAGGGTGTATTAGTGTGGGTAGTATAGGTGGGAGTAGGGTAGGTGTGAGGGTGTATTAGTGTGGGTAGTATAGGTGGGAGTAGGGTAGGTGTGAGGGTGTATTAGTGTGGGTAGCATAGGTGGGAGTAGGGTAGGTGTGAGGGTGTATTAGTGTGGGTAGTATAGGTGGGAGTAGGGTAGGTGTGAGGGTGTATTAGTGTGGGTAGTATAGGTGGGAGTAGGGTAGGTGTGAGGGTGTATTAGTGTAGGTAGTATAGGTGGGAGTAGGGTAGGTGTGAGGGTGTATTAGTGTGGGTAGTATAGGTGGGAGTAGGGTAGGTGTGAGGGTGTATTAGTGTGGGTAATATAGGATGGAGTAGGGTAGGTGTGAGGGTGTATTAGTGTGGGTTGTATAGGTGGGAGTACGGTAGGTGTGAGGGTGTATTAGTGTGAGTAGTATAGGGGGAGTAGGGTAGGTGTGAGGGTGTATTAGTGTTGGTAGTATAGGTGGGAGTAGGGTAGGTGTGAGGGTGTATTAGTGTGGGTAGTATAGGTGGGAGTAGGGTAGGTGTGAGGGTGTATTAGTGTGGGTAGTATAGGTGGGAGTAAAGTAGGTGTGAGGGTGTATTAGTGTGGGTAGTATAGGTGGGAGTAGGGTAGGTGTGAAGGTGTATTAGTGTGGGTAGTATAGGTGGGAGTAGGGTAGGTGTGAGGGTGTATTAGTGTGGGTAGTATAGGTGGGAGTAGGGTAGGTGTGAGGGTGTATTAGTGTGGGTAGTATAGGTGGGAGTAGGGTAGGTGTGAGGGTGTATTAGTGTGGGTAGTATAGGTGGGAGTAGGGTAGGTGTGAGGGTGTATTAGTGTTGGTAGTATAGGTGGGAGTAGGGTAGGTGTGAGGGCGTATTAGTGTGGTTAGTATAGGTGGGAGTAGGGTAGGTGTGAGGGTGTATTAGTGTGGGTAATATAGGATGGAGTAGGGTAGGTGTGAGGGTGTATTAGTGTGGGTTGTGTAGGTGGGAGTACGGTAGGTGTGAGGGTGTATTAGTGTTAGTAGTATAGGTGGGAGTACGGTAGGTGTGAGGGTGTATTAGTGTAGGTAGTATAGGTGGGAGTATGGTAGGTGTGAGGGTGTATTAGTGTGAGTAGTATAGGGGGAGTAGGGTAGGTGTGAGGGTGTATTAGTGTTGGTAGTATAGGTGGGAGTAGGGTAGGTGTGAGGGTGTATTAGTGTGGGTAGTATAGGTGGGAGTAGGGTAGGTGTGAGGGTGTATTAGTGTGGGTAGTATAGGTGGGAGTAAAGTAGGTGTGAGGGTGTATTAGTGTGGGTAGTATAGGTGGGAGTAGGGTAGGTGTGAGGGTGTATTAGTGTGGGTAGTATAGGTGGGAGTAGGGTAGGTGTGAGGGTGTATTAGTGTGGGTAGTATAGGTGGGAGTAGGGTAGGTGTGAGGGTAGTATAGGTGGGAGTAGGGTAGGTGTGAGGGTGTATTAGTGTGGGTAGTATAGGTGGGAGTAGGGTAGGTGTGAGGGTGTATTAGTGTGGGTAGTATAGGTGGGAGTAGGGTAGGTGTGAGGGTGTATTAGTGTAGGTAGTATAGGTGGGAGTAGGGTAGGTGTGAGGGTGTATTAGTGTGGGTAGTATAGGTGGGAGTAGGGTAGGTGTGAGGGTGTATTAGTGTGGGTAATATAGGATGGAGTAGGGTAGGTGTGAGGGTGTATTAGTGTGGGTAGTATAGGTGGGAGTAGGGTAGGTGTGAGGGTGTATTAGTGTGGGTAATATAGGATGGAGTAGGGTAGGTGTGAGGGTGTATTAGTGTGGGTAGTATAGGTGGGAGTAGGGTAGGTGTGAGGGTATATCAGTATGAGTAGTATAGGTAGGAGTAGGGTAGGTGTGAGGGTGTATTAGTGTGGGTAGTATAGGTGGGAGTAGGGTAGGTGTGAGGGTGTATTAGTGTGGGTAGTATAGGTGGGAGTAGGGTAGGTGTGAGGGTGTATTAGTGTGGGTAATATAGGATGGAGTAGGGTAGGTGTGAGGGTGTATTAGTGTGGGTAGTATAGGTGGGAGTAGGGTAGGTGTGAGGGTATATCAGTATGAGTAGTATAGGTAGGAGTAGGGTAGGTGTGAGGGTGTATTAGTGTGGGTAGTATAGGTGGGAGTAGGGTAGGTGTGAGGGTGTATTAGTGTGGGTAGTATAGGTGGGAGTAGGGTAGGTGTGAGGGTGTATTAGTATGAGTAATATAGGTGGGAGTAGGAGAGGTGTGAGGGTGTATTAGTGTGGGTAGTATAGGTGGGAGTAGGAGAGGTGTGAGATTGTATTAGTGTGGGTAGTATAGGTGGGAGTAGGGTAGGTGTGAGGGTGTATTAGTGTAGGTAGTATAGGTGGGAGTAGGGTAGGTGTGAGGGTGTATTAGTGTGGGTAGTATAGGTGGGAGTACGGTAGGTGTGAGGGTGTATTAGTGTAGGTAGTATAGGTGGGAGTAGGGTAGGTGTGAGGGTGTATTAGTATGAGTAATATAGGTGGGAGTAGGGTAGGTGTGAGGGTGTATTAGTGTAGGTAGTATAGGTGGGAGTAGGAGAGGTGTGAGGGTGTATTAGTGTGGGTAGTATAGGTGGGAGTAGGGTAGGTGTGAGGGTGTATTAGTGTGGGTAGTATAGGTGGGAGTAGGGTAGGTGTGAGGGTGTATTAGTGTAGGTAGTATAGGTGGGAGTAGGGTAGGTGTGAGGGTGTATTAGTGTGAGTAGTATAGGTGGGAGTAGGGTAGGTGTGAGGGTGTATTAGTGTGGGTAGTATAGGTGGGAGTAGGGTAGGTGTGAGGGTGTATTAGTGTAGGTAGTATAGGTGGGAGTAGGGTAGGTGTGAGGGTGTATTAGTGTGGGTAGTATAGGTGGGAGTAGGGTAGGTGTGAGGGTGTATTAGTGTGGGTAGTATAGGTGGGAGTAGGGTAGGTGTGAGGGTGTATTAGTGTGGGTAGTATAGGTGGGAGTAGGGGAGGTGTGAGGGTGTATTAGTGTGGGTAGTATAGGTGGGAGTAGGGTAGGTGTGAGGGTGTATTAGTGTGGGTAGTATAGGTGGGAGTACGGTAGGTGTGAGGGTGTATTAGTGTTAGTAGTATAGGTGGGAGTAGTGGGTATGGTTCATTCGGTCGACCCATATTAGGGCGACAGTTACTAGGTTGACCCCATATGGTTGACATGGTCAAAAGGTCGACATGTGAAAGGTAGACAGTAGTATAGGGGGGGGGGGGGGCACAGGTTACTATTTCCAATCGTAGTCCACGTGGATGGTAAAGTATGAAAAAGTTGAAACAAAACTTGTGTTGACCATGTGTGTCGACCAGTGCCATGTCGACCTTTTGACCCTATCTTTTGAACCATCTACCTTTTACATGTTGACCTTTTGACCCTGCCGATCTAATGCATGTCTGCCATTAGTGGTAGACCTATTGACTGCTGACTTTTTTAGTGTAGATCTATAGTCCGGATACCAATTTAAATTGTATTCTTGAAGCAGAGCAGATTTGCAGAGCCGTGCAGCAGATGAGGAGTGGTGAAAGAGGAATATTAGGCTTTCTGCAGCGTTTAAAATGCATTAAGTAGGATAAATGAGTGAGGAGTATACCAGATAGCAAGAGGTTGCAGTAGTCCAGTACCAAATGGGAGAGATCAAGGGCGTAGAGGTAGAACTGGGGTCATCAGCATAGTACTCTAGGCCTGATAAGCAAATTATTGCCTAGGAGAACATGGGAATCCAACAGATGGTGGTAGAGGAGAATGTGCCAGAGGGAAAGACGTCAGAAAGAGTGGTTCTATAGACAGGAAGTGATCCAGGAAATAACTGTGTCATGAAGGCCAATGGATCGAAGAGCAGGACAGGAGAAGAGGATGATAATGTGTCAAAAGCAGCAGATCTATCCCCGGGATGGAGAAACAATCTTTAGACTTTGCTGTCAGTAGATCATTGATGACCTTTGCGAGTGCAATCTCCATGGAATGTTGGGAATGGGATAGCACTATTCCTAAGAACTGGATATCGATGACATCATCGAGGTACTCAGTGGAAGCAGCCATTTAGTGGGAGGAGCTTTATGGAGAAATATGGTTGCAAGTGTTAGAATATTACTTTTTTGCAGAAACACCTAGATTTTACCAGGATGAAATGCAAAGTCTACTTTACGTATCAATCTGCACATATACCATATAAAAAAATTGGATATTTTGGGGAACATTTGCAGAAAGAAGCACAGGTGTGGAAAATATCATTAGGCACAATCATGCCAATAATCATGTCACGCTACCATTTCCCTATTTAATTGCACAATGTTTTGTGAGTTTGCAGTCCATAAGAGAAGTGTACGTTGGCCATGATGAGTCCCTTCTGAGTACTGGATACCAACTCATTTAGGCATAGCCCATATTTTCAGAAAAACATTCCGATCTGCCCAAATTAGGCAGGTTCCTCCTATCTGACAATCAATGTCATCTTTCAGCTCTGACCGCTGCGCGTTTCGTCCTGTGCTGTTCTTACTGCCTGGACACTGTGGGCATGTAGAGTTGGCTGCACTGCCAACAGGGAATTGCAAAATATATTATTTTGTACTGAACATGCGCAGGGAATGGTATGCGTCTGTAGCTGCGTAGCAATGTCCACTTTATTATGGGTGGCCGATAACACGTCTGCCTAACAATAGTCCCTCACTCTTTCTCCGTCAGCAGCTGCAGTTGTCTATCTACCATTCTATACATCAAGTGTTTCCCACACCTTTAGACGGGTTCACTATTGATTGCCGGCGGTCAGGCTCCCGGCGACCAGCATACCGGCGCCGAGAGCCCGACCGCCGGCTTACCGACAGTGTGGCGAGCGCAAATGAGCCCCTTGCGGGCTCACTGCGCTCGCCACACTACGGGCACGGTGGCGCGCTACACTATTTTACTCTCCCTCCAGGGGGGTCGTGGACCCCCACGAGGGAGAATAAGTGTCGGTATGCTGGCTGTCGGGATCCCGGCACCGGTATACTGTGCGCCGGGATCCTGACAGCCGGCATACTGAAGACCACCCCTTTAGACTGTAAGCGAGACTTGGGCAGCATGTCACTGCATGTCAATTATTTGCATCATGTCCTTCTCAACGTGTGGCCTGTCTACTTACTAAGAGGTCTATTCATAAAGCAGTGAAAAGAGTGGCGATTTGAGCCTGTGGAGAAGTTGCCAATGGCAACCAATCAGAATTGAAGTAACATTTTTAATTTGCATACTATACAATTGTACGAAGCAGCTGATTGGTTGCCATAGGCAACATTCTCCACAGGCTCACATCTCCACTCTTTTCACTGCTTCATGAATAGACCCCTGAGATACGCTAATAAGACTATCCACCCGCCTATGCGACTATGCCTGAGTCTGCATTCGTTCAAGTTGCGCCACTCACTGTTTTTCGGTATCAGGACGTGCTGAGTGAAAACAAGCGTACACGTTGGGCTACATGCCCACAACGCTTCCATGAGAAGCTGCTGTTATATGTGTCCGAATAGTCGCCACACAGCAATGCCTGTTCCTGTTATGCTTCGTCCGCTGGAGATGCGACACGGGTGGAGCGGCGGACACATCTTGTGACGCATGCACAGACCCCATTTTCAGATGCTTGGAATCAGGATTCAGATATTAATACTGATATTACGGATTATGGCGCCCATTTATTAAAGCGTTTTTGCTATTTAAAATGTGTTGTGTATGACAAATGGTGCTCCGGCCAATCAGCTCCCAACTGTCACATGACAGTTAGTTGATTGGCTGGAGCACCATTTTTCATACGCAACAAGTTTTAAATAGCTAAAACTTGTTAATAAATGGGCCCCTATATGTTGGTTGCAGTAAAACTTACACCATTTTGTATAACTGATTTTCCTAAATACAGTTGTGCTACACCACAAATCAGTAGGAAACTGTTTATCTTTGACATCAGTGTCGGACTGGCCCACAGGGGTATAGGGGGAAACCCTGGTGGGCCCCACTGCCTAAGGGCCCACCCTATCCTCCATGGATCAGGTTCCAGACTGTGTACATGATGCTGCTCAGGACTATGGTGCATTTTGTGCAGTGCATTAAGGAAATTGCCCCATCAACCAATCAGCAGTTCTGTATCATTTTATAGTATGCAAATTATAGATGTTACTCAGTGCTGATTGGTTGCCATGGACACTTCTCCACTGGCTCACTTCTCCGCTCTTATCACTGCTTAGTAAATGTCCCTCTTAATGAAAAAAAATATTCATCAGTAATAACACACTCATGATTCTATGTCAGGCAGTGGCAGACTGGTGCATGAAGGGTCCACTTGGGGGAATGCAATGGCATGGGCCCATACTTAGGGGTGTGGCCAGCCTCCAGAAGGGGTGTGGCCAGCCAACACAGAGGCAAGTAACACAGAACCATTAGAGAGTATATGGTCTGGGCCCCTTTATGGATATAGTATATACTCTGGGCCTAATTTATATTTATATGCAATACCACTGTTTTCGCAATGGAGCTATTATCAGCAAACTGCGCATGTGCGGCGATCACATTGCGCATGCCTTTGTGCTGGCGCTCACGGCGAAAATTAAATCGCAGAGTGATTGACAGGAAGGGGCGATTTGGGGGAGTTAACATGGGAGTGACTGCAAAAACACAGAAGTGCTATGGCCGGGTTTTGGGGGCATGTATCTGCCTTCAGCTGCGATCATGTATGTAGAGAATCAGGGGCGAGTGACGCTACTGCGGTGGCCAGTCTATGTAGCCATAGGTTTACCCTTACAGTCAATGTTCTTCATTATTGCGTATAGGCTGTGAATATCTACGCAGTTATGAATGAGTTTGCAATCACACACACACACACACACACACACATACAGTATACATATACACACACACACACACACACACACATACAGTATACATATACACACAGATATATATTTATATATATATATATATATATATATATATATATACTGTACATACACACAAACACACGTAATACAGGCAGGTACTACTTATCCACCATTCAGTACCATCAGAGAGGCATCTGATTGGCTCCAAATTTATTCTGCAGCAGGACAACGACCCCAAACATACAGCCAATGTCATTAAGCACTATCTTCAGCGTAAAGAAGAACAAGGAGACCTGTAAATGATGATATAGCCCCAAGGAGCCCTAATCTTTGTCTGTCTGGGATTACATGAAGCGACAGAAGGATTTGAGAAAGCCTGCATCCACAGAAGATCTGTGGTTAATTCTCCAAGATGTTTGGGACAACCTCCTTGCCGAGTTCCTTCAAAAACTGCGTGCAAGTGTACCTAGGAGAACTGATGTTCTTTTGAAGGCAAAGGCTGGTCACACCAAATATTGATTTGATTTAGATTTCTCTTCTGCTCATTCACTTTGCATTTTGTTAATTGCTAAAAAGATTGCTATTTTTGAAAGCATTCTTACTTTGCGGCATTTTTTCCACACATGCCTAAAACTTTTGCACAGTACTGTACATATTAATATGATATATACGCACACACATGTATATACACAGTACATACGTACAGTATAAATATATGCACACACATAAAGCATGATTTTAGGATGTATGGTTTAAGCATCTTTATTAATGTATTTTCTGCAAACTCAACTTAAAACCGCAAATGATATCAAGTCACAAACAGACAGACATCCTGGATAAGTGAATGACACATACTGTATATAGAAAGCTAAACATGTGAGTGTGAGATCACTAGACGTGTTAGCACAATTCCTGCTGGATGCTTTTCCCAAGGCAGCTGTCGCCGCCATTTTTAGGAGGTGGGTTATTGCAAGTTCTCGTCCTTTGACGCTTTCCCGATTGGCAGTTGGACCATGGTGACCAACAGCTCCACATTCCATTTGCTCTTGCAGCTGTAATAAACAGACAGAATATGATTGGAACGTCTATACGGAGATAGTATCAGTGACGCTACAAAGCCACGCCGACAAGTACAAGGAGATGATGAAATGGTCCATCAAGGTTTATTAAAAAATAATAATGATCAAATTATATAAGCGTGGTGGTAGCATATGGGACCTTCGTAAATGGGTCGTTCAACCTGCGTGATCCAATGTGGTTACAGGTAATACCGTCATGATGGGGAAAATTGTGTGTCATCGGGGGACACCTCCCGCCATTGCAGAACCACACAAGTGGTGGAACCACACTGCAGGGAGCGGGGAATCCGTAGGGAGAGATGCAGGAGGAAATAATAAAAAAGTTGTATTTTATTGGAGCAACATTACTGCTCAACAAGTACAAATTACGGCGTTTTTGCCACTTGGGGGGTAATTCAGACCTGATCGCTAGGCTGCGTTTTCGCACAGCGGGCGATCAGGTCCAAACTGCGCATGCATATGCACCGTGATGCGCAGGTGCGTCGCATGGATACAAAGCGAATCGCCGCTCAGCGATGGGTTTGTGCGACGGATCCGTTCGCATGGGTGATCGCAAGGAGATTGACAGGAAGAAGGCGTTTGTGGGTGTCAATTTACTGTTTTCTGGAAGTGTCCGCAGGCGTATCCAGGTGTTTGCAGGGAGGGTTACTGACGTCAATTCCGGTCCCGGACAGGCTGAAGTGATCGCAGCGGCCGAGTAAGTCCTGGGCTACTCAGATACTGCACAAAATCTGTTTGTACAGCTCTGCTACACATGCAATCACACACTACAGCTAAAATACACTCCCTACGGGCGGCGACTATCTTATTGCAGCAGTGCAAAAATCGCCTGCTAGCAATCAGGTCTGAATTAGGCCCTAGGGTGGCTGAGACTTTTAGTTCCACAACAGCTGACGAGCGAAAGAAAACCTAAACCTGCCTATGGGCCTAAAATGTGGCGTCACTCTGTGAGCATCAGCATATGTTTCTAGGATTAGACAGTGATTTATACTGTACCTCGACGTTCAAACTTCTCACAGGCGACACCTTCATATCCGGCAGGGCACAGGCAGGTGCATGCATTGTTATCCAGAATGGGCGTCCCGTTATTCTCACACGGGCCACAGCGACAGGAGTTAAACTCGCTGAGGAACTCGTAATAGGCCTTCTTCAGATTCTGCCTCTTTGCTTCAATGCCAGAAATACCCGTCAGCTGCAGTCCTTCATGTATAGGCAGTAACTAGAATAGAAATACCCGTCAGCTGTAGTCCTTCATGTATAGGCAGTAACTAGAATAGAAATACCCGTCAGCTGCAGTCCTTCCTGTATAGGCAGTAACTAGAATAGAAATACCCGTCAGCTGCAATCCTTCATGTATAGGCAGTAACTAGAATAGAAATACCCGTCAGCTGCAATCCTTCATGTATAGGCAGTAACTAGAATAGAAATACCCGTCAGCTGCAATCTTTCATGTATAGGCAGTAACTAGAATAGAAATACCCGTCAGCTGCAATCCTTCATGTATAGGCAGTAACTAGAATAGAGTCAGCTGTAGTCCTTCATGTATAGGCAGTAACTAGAATAGAAATACCCGTCAGCTGCAATCCTTCATGTATAGGCAGTAACTAGAATAGAAATACCCGTCAGCTGCAATCCTTCATGTATAGGCAGTAACTAGAATAGAAATACCCGTCAGCTGTAGTCCTTCATGTATAGGCAGTAACTAGAATAGAAATACCCGTCAGCTGCAATCCTTCATGTATAGGCAGTAACTAGAATAGAAATACCCGTCAGCTGCAGTCCTTCATGTATAGGCAGTAACTAGAATAGAAATACCCGTCAGCTGCAATCCTTCATGTATAGGCAGTAACTAGAATAGAAATACCCGTCAGCTGCAGTCCTTCATGTATAGGCAGTAACTAGAATAGAAATACCCGTCAGCTGCAGTCCTTCATGTATAGGCAGTAACTAGAATAGAAATACTCGTCAGCTGCAGTCCTTCATGTATAGGCAGTAACTAGAATAGAAATACCCGTCAGCTGCAGTCCTTCATGTATAGGCAGTAACTAGAATAGAAATACCCGTCAGCTGCAATCCTTCATGTATAGGCAGTAACTAGAATAGAAATAACCGTCAGCTGCAATCCTTCATGTATAGGCAGTAACTAGAATAGAAATACCCGTCAGCTGCAATCTTTCATGTATAGGCAGTAACTAGAATAGAAATACCCGTCAGCTGCAATCCTTCATGTATAGGCAGTAACTAGAATAGAGTCAGCTGTAGTCCTTCATGTATAGGCAGTAACTAGAATAGAAATACCCGTCAGCTGCAATCCTTCATGTATAGGCAGTAACTAGAATAGAAATACCCGTCAGCTGCAATCCTTCATGTATAGGCAGTAACTAGAATAGAAATACCCGTCAGCTGTAGTCCTTCATGTATAGGCAGTAACTAGAATAGAAATACCCGTCAGCTGCAATCCTTCATGTATAGGCAGTAACTAGAATAGAAATACTTGTCAGCTGCAGTCCTTCATGTATAGGCAGTAACTAGAATAGAAATACCCGTCAGCTGCAATCCTTCATGTATAGGCAGTAACTAGAATAGAAATACCCGTCAGCTGCAATCCTTCATGTATAGGCAGTAACTAGAATAGAAATACCCGTCAGCTGCAGTCCTTCATGTATAGGCAGTAACTAGAATAGAAATACCCGTCAGCTGCAGTCCTTCATGTATAGGCAGTAACTAGAATAGAAATACCCGTCAGCTGCAGTCCTTCATGTATAGGCAGTAACTAGAATAGAAATACCCGTCAGCTGCAGTCCTTCATGTATAGGCAGTAACTAGAATAGAAATACCCGTCAGCTGCAGTCCTTCATGTATAGGCAGTAACTAGAATACATTGCACCACATCAGTGATACCGCGACAATACAAAGATCCCCAACAACGTGTAACAGTGTTCTCCTAATGTTACCTCATAATCAATGACAGCTGGGTTGAATTTCAGAGATCGCCCCCAGAAACGATAGGTGACCGCATTAAAAACATTGACTATGACCCCCGCTGATCCGGTGTCTCCTCCTTCTATGTGGGTGATTACATCCTTGATTACACCGTCACTCGATTTCCCAACTAAAATGGAGAAAAACGTTACTTTCTATTTTAATACTGGAAATTATAATATTGCACCTCTTTAATGCTTACAGGATAATATATTCTGCTCTGGTCAAACAGCAGTTACCAACCATCGCTAATTTCCTGGGAATGTCCATGTGTTCTGATATTGATAAGATGCAAATTATGATTTCAAATAATAAGATATGAGATGGAAGAGTGACTGTCTTCAGATGGCGGTAGCTGTGGGGACCAATATGGGGATGCATTGCATTCTGGGTATTGGTAAATCTGGCATCATCTATCCCCTATAGAAACATATGGGGGATGTGGCTGCGGGTGGCAGCAGGTATCAGAGAGGAGACCGGTCAGAATCCCAGCAGTCTGGGAGGTTAGGTTTAGGCTGCGGAGGGAGGATTAGGGTTAGGCTGCGGAGGGAGGATTAGGGTTAGGCTGCGGAGGGAGGATTAGGGTTAGGCTGCAGGGGTGAAGGATTAGGGTTAGGTTTACGCACCACCGAGGAAGGATAGGCTGAAGGGAGGGGGGTGGGGGGGGGGGAGAAGTTAGGTTAAGGCTGCGGGGTGGGAGGGTTAGGGGGTCATTGGGGTAAGGTAAATATGCTTACCTTGCCCCTGTCGGGATTCTAGCCATTGGGAGGCCGCAGTCGGTATTCTGATTTATCAATCCCAACCCATCAGAGATACCTGCTGCGGTCCCTCATTCTTACATTCGGCTGTTACTTAATATTTGCGACTAACCCCCGAAAACGGGTGTTTTGGGTGTATAGCTGCAAATATACTATGATAAATTGGCCCCTATATGTCTATACAGTAAACAAGTTTTTTTTTTTAAAAGTGAAAAAGGAAAGACTGCCATAACACATGATGCTGTTAGTGTAGCATCTCAATCTAGATTTATGGATGATAAGGCTTTTTCCAAAGACATATGGCATCGTTCAGCAAGCAACTTCTGAATGCTTTGGTGATATCATACGACTGTTTATAGCTTTTCCCATTTATATAACATGGGTTTGTACGGCAAAGTGGTGGCATCTGCCGGAGAGTCCGCTGAAACCCGTCAGATCTGAGAAAATATGCGCTACGCAAAAATAACAAAATGTTCTTGTTGCTAGGTGAGATATACAAAGGAGGTTCTTGGGTGTTGAGATGGTATACATTAAGAAGACTCCACAAAAGCACCTAAATATAAAGTGTGTATGGAGGGGGTAAATTAAAAGCCTTTTGCTGAACTATGGAAAAACACCTTTTATGTGCACAAATCTTTCAATAAAAACATTTGACTGTGTCATAAAAATGGTAAATGCAATAGCTCACTTTCATCAATGAAGATAAACTGGGCAGTATATTAGAAAAAAAATAAACTGAATAACAGGATTGGTTCTTATGTAACAGCTGATGAAACTTTGGAGAAACTGTTTTCTAATTTACGCGTTTCACAATTCCAGAACGGATACATAATTTACATGGATCCTTTTATTCCAAATGTAATGTGGGCATGTAATCTTGTGTACAGTAGTCAGACTGGCGCATTTGTGTGTTATGATTTTCTCCCTGTTTATCGGTTTGTATACAAGTACAAATTGAGTGTATCACGCCTTCAGTGTATCTTTGTTACCATATTGTACTGACGCGTAACGTTCACCGTTTACAATGACACCTTAAGGGAACGTTTTACCTTCAAGATCTTTTCCAAACGTGCCACAATATTTTCCTTTTACAGAGAGTTCTCCTTCGAGTTGCTTATCGTCAGTTGCAAAGCTTAGTCCTATGTGGCCACCCAAGCAGTTGGATACAAACTCTTCAGTGATTTCTTGGGGGAAGACATACAAGAGATTTGGTTATTACACTCATAGTAGATACAGTCAACAAAATGCATTTATTAGGTGGTCATACAGCCCACCCCACAAGGTGCAGAAGGGTCACACGCATTTGCCCACTGCGCATTCACTGAGCACGCTTCAATGGCGGTTGCAGTTCCATATGGTCATCAGAGGCAAGGCCACGACTCCAGGATTTCATCATGCCTCTCCATCACCTCGGCCCATCATTGCTTTCTATGGCTCAGTTGCCTCCCTAAACCTTCTTATTGCTTTATTAGCGCCCAAAATGAATGTGGACCTGACGTTAAGACTGCGCGCCAGGCCTGCTATTGTTATACACTAGCACAGGAACTGGGCATATCCTGGGTCACCTCAGTCTATCTCTGCCCCCCTACTCAGTCTAACCCTGTCCTATCTCTATCCACTGCTCTACCCCCTAGCTACTGATCTGTCCAGACCCCGCACTATGCTCCTCCCACTCCGTCCTGCTTCCATATTTACCCCATTCCCAGTGGCTCGTTCCTTCTCCTTGGCTAGGTCTGCCCTGTCTCCCTAGCAGTGGGGGGCCACTGACTCTGAGCAGATGCATTTTGGAGATGGAACAGACCTTACAGAATTATTGTATAGACTAGTTTTTTGGACCTGCTATAACCTGAGTCACTTCAGTCTCGGCCCCCCTGATTGCCCTATCCCTCCGAATGAACCAACTACCTCTCTGCTGTTCCTCAAACCCTCCCAAAACGCACTATCATCGCGCCCCTCCCAGCCCCCATACTTACTCCTGCGGCTCACCTAAGTCTCTCCCACCTCCCGTCTGGCATGGGGTATCCGGACTATAGATCTACATTAAAAAGGTCTACAGTCAATAGGTCTACACTAATGGTAGACATGCATTAGGTCAACAGGGTCAAAAGGTCAATGCATGCACCTTCGTAGCCGACATTCACCTCTCACATCAATGGCACGTGGTGCTCTTCAGATTCCACGTCAGTTATTCGCATATGCAAACTAGGCAAATGCCTAGGGTAATTGGTATGCTTAGGGGCACCAGCAGCTTCTGCTGATTAAAATGATATGCGGCATGCCTATATTCTGTGTGTCACTGCAGCTGTATCTGCATACGAAATTGTACGTCGCAGTGTATTCCTGGAAATCACTGTCATGTAGTATTTCGTATGCAGATACAGCCGCGGTCGCACACAGAATATAGGCATGCTGCATATCATTTTTATCAGAGGAAGCTGCTTGTGCATCCTAGCCACATAGTACTGCAAATAAGATGCATTTTCATAAACAAAAAGCGCCCAACCTTAACAGACCTGCCAGCTGACTCATGCCAGGCATCTCCTGCAGAACTAGCGGCGGTGCTAGGGGGCACCAGCCAAAATATTGCCTAGGGTATCATATTGGTTAGGGCCGGTTCTGGACATACTTCATGGGCTACGCGCTGCTGACGTGATTTGCTTATGGTTTCTTACTGCATTTTCATTGTTGGATCCTTTTTGTTATTGTCTTATGTTTATTGAATCTCCCATATGTACCTGACCATCCCCCTGTTTTTCCTTTCTGTACCCCCCAAAAATATTCTTGTTACTTGCTAATAAAAACGATTGATGATAATAAAGGAAAAGCCATAATTGTTGCATTACATATTAACCTTTTCGTTGCATTATCTCTTTGTCCAAAACAACGACGCTGTCCAAGGTGCCGCCCATAGTGCCGGAGGTGATGAAGTGGGTACCGTAGTCGTTAATGAATTTGACATACAGACCATAATTGTATGTGTCAGGAAGTTCCATCAGTGACTGAAACATCTCCTCATCCAACATCAGGGAATTAGTCCTCATCCGAAAACGAGCAGTCTGGATTTTTGTCGCTACGCGGACAAACTGCAAATTCTGTGGTAGGGGTATAAAATAAAGTGTTATCTTCACAGTCAGCACAAAGATAAAGAGCTGTGTAGCATAAACAAATGGCAACTGACTCCGATTAAAGGGGTCTATTTATTTACCCACAAATTACAAAAACTGCCTATTCAATTGTCCGTGAAAACGGATTCTGGGTAATTTTTCCGCAAGTTTCAATTCACCACCTCTGAGCAGATGTAAAGTTGGGAAAAATCCCTATTTTAAGTTAAAATTTTCGGGATTTGATTCGAAACCCGTGGGACACCCCCCTGAATGACTAATTAAGCACTTAGAAGTTTTTAATTATTTTTACTTGCCCAATAATTGTGTCATTTTTAGGGTGAAAAAATGCAAAATAATGGAAATCGGGGTATAAGGTATGGGACAGGCATATTGGGGTGCTTTATGAGTGGTTCAAGTTTTTGTTGGACTTGCAGGTGGGAGTAATCGGTCTGTTTCCACTTTTTTTTTAAACTCCCCCAAAATGACCCAACTATGGGCCTAATTCAGCCCTGATCACTAGTGAATTTGCAGAGGTTTGCGATCTAATAGTCGCCACCCAGACAGAGTGAAAATCTGCCTCGTGCAAGTCTGTGTATGCCGTGCGAAAAGTTTTGCAAACGTCGGTCAGCTGCAAATCCGTTCGTAAATCACTCACCATCGAATGGTTTTTCCAGTTTGTGTAGTCTGTGCGTAGCCCAGGACCTACTCCTACAGTGCGACACAAACAGGCTGATCGGGTCGGATCATTTTCAGGGCGGGTGTGTGACGTCAGCTCCGGACCTGATCAGCCTGTTTGGATCGCATTGAGTAAGTCCTGGGTTGCGCACACACTGCACAGTATGGAAAAAACATTCGATGGTGAGTGTGATGCGAATGGTTTTGCAGCTGTCCTCTGACTGAGGCGAATTTTCGCACGACGTACACATGCAATCGCACACTTGCATGAGGTAAATTTTCCCTCCCCCTGGGCGGCGACTATCTGATTGCAGGACAATGTAATTTGCAGCACAGGGATCAGGTCTGAATTATGCCCTGACTTCGTCCCAGAGCCTGAAGGTAATTTATACAATATTTTTTTAAATAATATTGGGCATGTAACGAAGGGACCGATTCAGACCTGGACGCTGCTGCGCAGCGGTCGCAAGCTGAAGCCCGAGTGAATGTGCGCACGCACAGCAGCCGCATCGCGTGTGCGCCAACAGTGAGATGTGACTGTATCTCCCTTGTGTGAACGCCTCTGCCTGGTTGACAGGCAGAGACGGTTGCGGGGTGTGAGGGGGTGTAGCAGCGGCGTTGAGGCCCCCCCTCAACGCCGCTGCTACACCCCCTCACACCCCGCAACCGGACAACACAGGCATATCCGACCGTTGCTGGGGAGGGCCACAGTAGCTGCGTGATGTCACACGCAGCCGCTGCGACCCAAAACATGGCGGGTAGCCCTCTGCCTTCGCAGCTAGGCCGTGTAGGCAGAGGGCAACTCGAAACATGCAAAAGCATTGCTGCTGTGCGATGCTTTCGCATGTCTGCGGGGGGACGGGCAGGATCCGGCAAGCGGGGTGGACTTGCCCTGTGCTGGACATCCCCCCGCATGTCCAAGAATTTCATTGTAGATGTGCGTTTTTTCGCACATCTACGAGCAGGTCTGAATCACCCCCAAAGTTTGGACGCAGATATATGATCACACTACGCACCTCAATGTTTGACCAAGTTCCCACCAGACCCGCCATCTTACACCTGATGCCGGGACAGTGTGACTGATATGAGGCGCAGGCTAATGGCCGTGAGGGGAAGCAGTGACCTACCTGCTCTGGCCTGACAGGAAATTAGAATGAAATAGAGGACATTATATACATGAATGGCCTTGTTACCTTATCTATCTATCTATCTATCTATCTATCTATCTATCGATCTCTATCTATATTGGGGGAGGGGGCCTGGACTGCACACTCTAGCTACTTATAATGAGATGTGCTACCTAGCTGAGACAGGATATAGTTAATATACTGGCTGTCTGGATCCCGACATTCAGGATCCCGATGCCATAATCCCAACAGCCGGTAAAATGAATACCGACCGCTTTCTGGTATTCCCACTCGGGTTGTCGGCCACACTACCACAAAAGGGAGAATAGAAACTGTGGCGAGCGGAGCTCGGCACCGGCCCCGAAGTGTGACGAGAGTAGCGAGCCTGTGAGGGGAATCGCTGTGATCGCTGCCGGTATTGCAGCTGGCAGGATGCCGCTGCCGGGATATCATACCGAACCTACTAAGACTTAGTACTACAATATAGAAACAAGACAGCAGGCACACCATACAACCATTACAATTATAATACATTTCATCTCCTATATATTAGCCCAGATCTGTGACTTTGTGCCTCATTTGCTAACTCTGGGCGGAGTCACAACGCTGGGCGGAGTCACAACACTGGGCGGAGTTAGTCAAATAAGTCACAGTTCTGGGCAAATCAATAGGAGACTAGGAGCAGAAGCAGATGGTATGGGCATGGCACAGGCAGGGGTGCATACCTCCCAGCTTTCTTCAGGCAGAAGGAGGGAGACACGTGCGATGAAACGGGGGAGTGGCCAACAAAAAGGGGCGTGGCTTCACTGGAGGACCTGCACTCGCGAGCCACGCCCCCGTTTTCATCAGTGAGGGGGCATGCCCAGCACTCTGTGAGCTGCTGGCATGCCCCCTCTCCTACTGTCTCCACTAAAAAGACGCTGTGCGCATGCGCACAGCGTCTATTCACCGCTGCTCTGCTAAGCAGAACAGAGAGTACAGGAGCCTCCCAACTGCCCCCCCCCCCCCCCACCGCGGGACACTGCGGCCTGCGGGTGGGACAGCGGGACAGATTTAAAAAAAAACGGGACTGTCCCGTGAAAATCGGGACAGTGGGGAGGTACGGGTGTGTGTGAGGGGGTATGCTGTACAGACAGATGGACACCGGCTCACTGTGTGCCTGACCCCCACATCAGCATACTCAGCAGGGGCTCTCTGGCGCGGAGGGGCGTCACTTTCTGGCACACTCCACGCTTCTTAGCTGCAGTTTTGTGGGGCACCTGCCGATGTGCAGGTTCCGTACTGCCTCTGTTATCTCCAGCTCCGGTAACCCCACCGCTAGCTGCAGCGCTGCCGCCCGCAGTGAGGTGCATCCAGCTCCTCACACTTTTTATATATATATATATATATAACCCAAAGTCCAACAATATGGAGGTGCACTCATCAGGTTCAAATAGTCAACGGTTCTGGTTTGTTCATAACAGCTTTATTGCAGTGTATATTCGGCTCAATTAGTCTAATTGAGCCGAATATACACTGCAATAAAGCTGTTATGAACAAACCAGAACCGTTGACTATTTGAACCTGATGAGTGCACCTCCATATTGTTGGACTTTGGGTTAAATATTGTGGATCCACCCTGCTTGGGGAGATTTCCACTAGGGAGCACCCTACTGTTGTCTATAGTACCGATGTGAGTGCAGGAACATACATGGTATATATATATATATATATATATATATATATATATGTGTGTCAGTGAAGCGCTGTGGGGTACAGCACTGCTGTGACTGTGAGACTGTCAGTAAAGAGTTGTGAAATGCATGACTGCTGTGACTATGTCAGTGACGGGCTGTGTGGTGCAACACTGCTGTGACTGTCATACTGTCAGTAAAGGGCTGTGGGGTGTATCGCTATTGTGACTGTAAGACTGTCAGTGACGGGCTGTGTGGTGCAACACTGCTGTGACTGTCATACTGTCAGTAAAGGGCTGTGGGGTGTATCGCTATTGTGACTGTAAGACTGTCAGTGAAGGGCTGTGGGCTGCAGCACTACTATGTCAGAATGTGAAGGCCTGTTGTGTACATCACTGCTGTGACTGTCAGACTGTCAATAAAGGGCTGTGGGTTACAGCACTACTGTGTCTGTGTCAGTGAAGGGTTGTGGGCTGCAGCACTGTGAGACACTGTGTCGTGTGTTCATTGCAGGCACCGTGTTTAAAAAATTAAAATAAAACTGTCAAAAAAGAAGGTTCATTAGGTGCTAGTGTGCCACCATTACTAGAAGCGCAGTGAGTGTGTAAAACAATAAAACGTGTTATTCAGGTTCAGGCATTGTGTTGTAAAATAATAACATTCATTAGGTGCCAGTGTGCCACCATTACTAGAAGCGATGTGAGTCGAGCTGGATCAGTCAAAAGAAGAGCAGAAGCTGCAACCCAGTACTAGTGCTGCGGCTGCTGCCAGTCATGATAGCACTTCAACATGTACTAAAGGTGGTCCAGGGGACACAAAGCTTAAGAAAGGGCATCTGAAATCAAAGCAATATTTCACAATGCTAAGGAAAGCATCATCTCTAATAATCAAAGGAAAGTTTACTGACGAAAATTGTAAATCTGGCAATATGCCATACACCACACCTGGTAGTAAGAGGAAAGGTTTAGGTAATTGCCTTTGTTTACGAGTGGTGGCCCTGCTAGTGCTACTGATGACACATGTGAGCGTAGTTTTGCCAAAACCGGAACCCCCCCACAGAGGGCAGTTTTGGCAGAATCAAAACCAAAACACGGGTGTTCGCACACATCTCTAATGTATATATGTGCCAGAAAGGGGGCCTGGTTGTCAGCAGTGTGGTACTGTATATGTAGTGCCGGATCCACCAGTGTTCCAGCCAGGTAGCGTGGCAGCGGCAGGCAGTAGCCGGTGTGTAGAGAGAGACAGGAACAGCTGCATTGTATGGCATGGGCTGCGAGCCAATCGGAGCTCGAGGACCGGCAACCAATCAGGAGCCGCTGGCTCCTGATTGGCTGCCGGTCCGAGAGCTCCGATTGGCTCGCGGGCCGCGCTGATTCCACATTTAAAATGCAGCTTTCCCTGTCTCACTACATGCCGGCTACTGCCTGCCGCCGCGCTAGCTGGAACCAGAGCCGGATTAAGACCATGGGGGGCCTGGGGTACTTTAGACAGTGGGGCCCCTATTGAAGAGAGGGGTGGAGGGGTGGGAGGCACACCTATTAACGGGGCTTAATGCCCACCATGCGCCCTTGGTCCGGGAGGGCCCGACTATAAATGGCCACGGGCCGAGAGGGCCCGACTACATACCCGCAGGCCGGGAGGGCTTGACTGTACCTACGGGCCTAGTGCCCGATCCCTGAAGGTCTAGGGAGGAAAGGATGGGGGGGGGGGGGTGAGATCATCCTCACCTGGTCCGGGTCATCTTCCATCAGGAGCACGGCATCTTCTGGCCTCTTCAGCGGCAACCGGAGCTCTTCTCCCTCCGTCCGGCTCTTCACTGCTCTTCAGCGCGGCCTCCCTCTTCGGCTCCCGCACGGTGTCTTCTGCGCTCTTCCGCGCGGTCATCTTATTCGGCTCCCGCCAGGCGTCTGACTTCAGATGCTGGGGTCGGGGCCTATGACGCTGCGAGCACCAATTGGCGCGCCGCACCATCTTCTGATTGGCCGGCGCCCCGCGAGCCGTGATTGGCTCGCGGATGGTGCCGGGTTTGAACTCCCGCCGCCAGTGCTTCCGATTGGCTGCCAAAATGGCGCCAAGTTTGAAGCGCCGCTGCCCGTCGCCACTTCCAGTCTGGTGCAGGGAAACACCTGGTCCCTGCACCGAACACCCGCCGCTTACTGACAGGTCACCGCTGTATTCTGCAGGGGACGCAGATCCCCTGCACCCTGCCGCTCTGATGTGCCCTGGAACACAGGGCACATCTCTACAGCACCACAGATTGGATCGGAAGAGAGATCCAATCTGTGGTGTGGCAGGGGGGCCTTTTGGAAAGGGGGGCCCGGGGGTACGTATCCCCGGGACCCCCCCACCTTAATCCGGCTCTGGCTGGAACACTGGTAGGTCCAACGCTACATACACCACACTGGTCCTGAAGCAGCTGCTGTAGTGAACGGAGGCAGGAGGGGGAGGAGGAGCCGCTGAGCTGCATCTCTCCTCTCTGGTGCTTCGCTTTCCCTTTATGTGTTACTGCTGAGCTTGGGTGCTGGGTATCTGAGGTCATGTTCTAGTGACCATCCCCAGCGCCAAATGTCTATAAGAAAGCTGGTATCCAGGCCAAGGAGGAGAGGAGGAAGGCCACCCCCACATCCTTCAAATCCTACCCCACCCGCCCACCACATTTCCTCCCTCCTGTCATCTCTCCCCGAGTCCCCTGCGCTTCTTACCTCTGCCAGTCACTGCCTGCTCTTTGAGGAAGCTCTCCACCCGCCCTTGCGACCATTGATATGGATCGGAGGTGATGTTGCAGCTCTGCCATGCGCCCAGGTAAGTAAGTTGTAATTATCACTGTATTTATCACCCCTTTCCTGTAGCGTTTAGCCTTTCCCTCTCTATTTATTCCAGTCACCCACTACCTCTCTCCATCACCCTCTGCCATTCCCCATCACTATCACCCCATCATCCTCTCCTCACCGTCATCCTCTCCACGTCATCCTCTTCCTGTCACCATCTTCCTTTTCCTGTGACCCTCTTCCTCTCCCCGTCATTCTCTCCCTGTCACTATCTTCCTCTCTCTTTTTAAACTGGTGTACGACTATGCACCAATTGATGTCCCACTCTCGCTGTAGCTCCACCCACATTCACAGCTCCGCCCACCCCTGCGGCCCGCCTATACACACACAAAGACAGTGTTTACGAAGAAAGAATAATTAACAGCATTAACTGCAATGTTTTGGGAAGTATAAATCGAGCATGGATCTCTAGATTACTTTTTCTGGAACCCAACCTGTAACGATTGCACTGTAGGGTGCCCAACCTTCTACAATCTACATATGAAGATCACTAATGACCAAACTCTGCTCATTTCAAATGATGGAATATGCAGGGAAATTGTAATAGCCTATGAGATGCAGACCAGATTGCCGTTCCGGTGAGTCTACAGATGGAGCCGCCCTCATTCCGAGTCGATCGCTAGCTGCCGTTGTTCACAGCGCAGCGATCAGGCAAAAAAATCGGCACTTCTGTGCATGCGTATGGTGCGTATTGTGCACGGCACGCGCGACGTACTTTCGCAAAAGCCGATGTAGTTTCACACAAGGTCTAGCGACGCTTTTCAGTCGCACTGCTGATCGCTGAGTGATTGACAGGAATGGGGCGTTTCTGGGAGGTAACTGACCGTTTTCAGGGAGTGTGCTGAAAAACGCAGGCGTGTCAGATACACACGCAGGCGTGCCTGAGGAAATGGGGGAGTGGCTGGCCGAACGCAGGGCATGTTCATGACGTCAAACCAGGAACTAAATAGTCTGAAGTGTTCGCAAGCTAGGAGTAGGTCTGCAGCTACTCAGAACCTGCTCGAAATTTTTTTTTGTAGCAGCACTGCGATCCTTTCGTTCGCACTTCTGCTAAGCTAAGATACACTCCCAGAGGGCGGCGGCTTAGCGTTTGCACTGCTGCTAAAAGCAGCTAGCGAGCGATCAACTTGGAATGAGGGCCTTAGTGTGGCTCCATCGCAAACGTGCACTCCCGGCGGTACTATGCAATCCGGCGCCTAGCCCCGCTACGGGAGTGCACAGAGATGCTCCCATTGCAGAGACGCGCCCAGGCACAGACAGAGCCACGATTAGCACGGCTCCATCTGTATTTGCATTTTTAAAAAGGCAAAACCAACCAGTTTTGCCTTTGAATTATTGCTGCTTTAAAAATACAGGCAGACCAACTGGAATCTCGCACATAGGCCCAGATTTATCAAACCTTGGAGAGTGATAAATTGCACGGTGATAAAGTACCAACTAATTAGCTCCTGTCATTTTTCAAACACAGCCTGTGACGTGGCAGTTAGGAGCTGATTGGCTGGTACTTTACCACCGTGCAATTTAGCACTCTCCAAAGCTTGATAAATCTGGGCCATTTATCATTCTATTATATGAGGTCCACAATGTAGCGCTTAATAAAAGTATTAAATACACAAACAGTAAAACACACAAGTAGGAGCTTGTTAGAAGAATTTTACCTTTTCTGTATGAGACGTGATATTTTTAAGGTAATTTGTTTTCCTATCAAAAGATCCACCAAATTTCACCCCGACGGGAGATTCTGCCGGGCGCACTTCAAAGCTCAAACCAAAGCCAAAGGAATTTTCTCTTTGGATGGCATCGACGACAGATTTGGAATCCTCATATGTCTCATAGGACATCCCTGTGTCTGCGCGAGCCTGAGGGGAAGATTGGATAGTGATTTAGTTGTGAGGAGAGCGGACACTCAGCACCACGACTCACACCGGCTTTATCACACTCACTTATTGCATATCCTCACCAGAGCCAGTGGTGCGAAACATTGGGGGAACCGAAAACTGTGCGAGGCCAGGTATCCAACAGCAACTTTCTAGTCCTCAATCAATAAAACCAGTATGTACTGTACCTTGTAGTGCTGTTCTTTCTTAAAAATTAAATGTGGGTACTCCCATGTTTCGGAGTATCTGGACCTCTTTTATGAGGTGCTAAATGGACGATGCGCTGCTCTAAATACATTTGAGAGGCGCAATGCACCTTAATTTCTGCAAGTGCAATTAGATTGCCACCAAAATGCGCAAGTCCTGAATATGGACATTCCCATAGGAAGCAGTTTGCGTAGGGTATGATAACTTTGCATCACCACAAATGTACCATCTATGCAGTTTACTTTTGGAGTAATGATATGCTCCAATTAAGATAAATTAAAGCCCATCACAAGCTACTTAGACACATGGTAAAATCTTCATTAGACCAAATGACGTAGATCTGTCCTGACACTTCAATAATAACAGTAAGTTGTACGCGTTTCACTTAAAAGATTTTCACTTCATCAGGAAAAAATACTGTAGTTATTTAACTACAGTATGTGTAAAAGAACCATGTGAAGGACTTTAATTTATCCTAATGGGAGTATATCATTACTGCCCCCCCCCAAAAAAAATAAAAAAAAATAACACCTCTGTATAGATGGCACTTTTGCACCAAAGAGAGACAATTCTTTGCATTACAGTCCTGCAATGAGAGTTTTCTGGACTCCTCTGTCAAAGGACGGACTCATACAATTCTGCTATTGGGCAAATACGTTATTTCTGCACAAGCAAAGCGGGAGCAACATGCTACAATTTCCCCTGCTGTGCCTTACCTCTGAAACTCTGACCCTCTTTCATCATATCCACATCATCCCTATCTGATGTCATGTCCCCACCTAAACCAGTAGCATTGCCACACTCTCTGCCTAGAACTGTGTCAACATGTGTGTATGACTTAAACACGACAAGCTATTCCTTCAGATTGTAAGCTCTTTGGGTCAGTGACTTCAATTCCATTATCATTTTTTGCTTTTTTTTTTTCCATTTGTTTGTACAGCGAGTCTCCGAGTCTGTGAGAACACTGTCGTGTTCATATAAACACCAACATACAACACAGCCAAGAGTTTTAAAAAATCTAGTATAAACTCCAATTTATAATAAATATTGACCTATAATCTCCCATTATAATTTTTATCTCGTATTATGATGTCATCTGTAGGGTCTGAACCTGTCATACCACACTTCAGATGACCCCACACCACACACACGGGAACACACACTGCATCGTTACTTACCAGGAATTGATACACATGGAAATTGAAGGGTTTTCTAAAGAACTTTTCATCATCAGCATAATACATCTGTTCACACGTTGGGTCATATCTCAAATCTCTCCATTCTCCATTATAGATATATTCACATTGGCCTCCAAAATATTTGTGATCCAAAACATTTTGCGTTTCAGACTGAGTGAGGATATTGAACCTAAATTCAAATCGTTTTAATGTCTTACTGAATAAGCTTCAATTGGACATGAATACAACAGTAAACACCTATGTTGGGACAGCACGGTACGCATAGTGGTAAGCATTGGTGCCTCACTGCCCTGGTACTTTATCTCTATCCACATTATCTCTCTCCAAGGCTTAATACACAGACCCCCTAAATTAGTATCTCAGTCAATTTAATTGAATTATCTGGACTCAAACATGGATATCCTTAAAACATGGACTGTAATGGTGTTTGAGAAACTAACCTACAGGATCTGGTTATACATTCTGGAAAGCTTGGTAAAACACTAGTTCCCACTAAGATTCTTTGGGCGGGATGTATTAAGATACATCGCCACCCCTCGCCGCTTACCGCAGCGATGTTGATCGCATATGTACTAACATATGCGATCAATATCGCGATGCGGTGACGGAGGCTCCCCGCGGTACCTGTTAGGTGGTCTGTGGGGGGTCTCCGTCATCTCCCCGGGATCTTTACACTGGCTAGACACTGGGAAGCAGCAGCAGGCTGTCCCCGGCGCCTCCTCCTCCCCCCCTGCAGCCGGAAGGACCTGCGGCTGCGTTGCTAGGGGGAGGAGGAGATTATCTTCCGGGTCCAGGGCAGCCTGGAGGAAGGTATGCTGGGGGGGAGGCATCTGCGGCGGGGCCGGCGGAGGCGGCGGTCGGCAATAAGAAGCCCATAGGCTTCTATAGGGTATCGCCATCCAAAGATGGCGATACCCTGGACGGCGAAAACGCGGCGGTAGGGTCTTAGTAAATTTGAAAATGCGGTAAAACCCCCCGTTTTCGGGGGTTTTACTGCATTTTTGCTATAGTACATCCCGCCGTCTGCCTGAAGTCTTATGATTTTCCTACATACATTACCACTTATTTCCTGCTCTTCAGTTTATCATCCACTTGGGATAAATCTCGTAAAGCTAATTCTGATTACCTCCAAGACGACCTTACCCTCTCACAGCCCTTTCCGCCCCAGGGATCTCAAACAGTTCTCTGCAGAACGACCTCTCCTGATCCAAATCATCACAGTCCTGTTCATCTGACCCATCCTGGCAGTCTTGTTCACCATTACAGACCATCTGTTTCCTTATACAGCGACCTAAATGAGAAATCTGTTACTACCTCCATGGTCCAGTTCCTGAGATTGTCCCCCCTTACCCTCCTTCCTGCCTCTGATTATTTATATATCCCATTGAGAAGTTGCCAGGGCTGACAAAATAGACAGGGCCCCACCCCTATGTGATGTCACACATCATGACGTTACATATAGGTGGAGCATTGCGGATCTGCAGGAACGATTCACAGAGTCGAAGGCTTGTTTTAAGTCCTCCCTGCCCATCAGCTCTCTGTTGTTGCGCTGCCTGTGCGGCTCTCCAGGTATTGGTTGTAGGAGCCAGGGGTGGTCCCTCCTCTCTATAAGGGCCCGGGACCTCCAGTCCTTGCAGTCCCCCCTGGTGGCTGCCCTGGAAGTTGTCAGGGTCAGTGGCGCACACAGGGGGGGTTTCCGAGCACCCAGAAAGCCCCCCTCCACCCAAAAAAAAAATTTTTTTTTTTTTTTTTTGCTGCATGAGTATTATTAATGGCTGTCTAGCGTCCTCTGCAGCCTGCTGTCTTCCTGGTGGCACTTGTAAGTGCTTAATAAAAGTTTACTATATTTTAATTATAGTACATATATATCCATGTGCATACATTATTATTATTATTATTATTATCCTTTATTATTTATATGGCGCCACAAGGGTTCCGCATCGCCCAATTACAGAGTACATATGCACATAATCAAAACAGGAAAACAGTGACTTACAGTTGAAGACAATATAGGACAAGTACAGGGCAACTAAGCATAACTACACCAGTAAACATAGAGAAAGTTCCAGGTGGCCAAAAAACTGCGGGATCTGGGCAGTTGAGGATTATTAAAGTAAGAAAAGTATAGGCACATGAGGGAAGAGGGCCCTACTCGTGAGAGCTTACATTCTAAGGGGAGGGGTAGACAGACAGGGGTGACACAGATGGGGAATATAGAGAGCATGGAACAGAGGGTTAGGTTGAGATTTGGCTAGGTAGGGTCTTAAGAGCCCGTTTGAAGTTTTGTAGAGAGGTGGAGAGTCTGAGGGGGAGAGGTAAAGAATTCCAGAGAAAGGGAGCAGCACGTGAAAAATCTTGGAGATAGGAGTGGGAGGAAGTAATCAGAAGACAGGAGAGTCGGCGTGCATTAGCAGAGCGAAGAGGACGGGTGGGAGAGTAAAGGGAGATAAGGTCAGAGATGTAGATGGGAGAGGAGTGGGTGAGAGCTTTGTAAGTGAGTGTGAGAAGTTTGAATTGGATTCTGAAAGGGAAGGGAAGCCAGTGGAGGGCCTGTAGGAGAGGGGAGGTAGACGTAGTGCGTTTGGTGAGGAAGATGAGCCGGGCAGCAGCATTGAGGATAGATTGGAGTGGAGAGAGGTAATTGTCAGGGAGGCCAGTTAGGAGGTGATTACAGTAGTCCAGTCTGGAAATAATCAGTGAGTGAATAATGATCTTAGTGGCATCCTGGGTGAGAAAAGGTCTGATTCTAGAAATGTTTTTGAGATGAAAATGACAGGTTTGTGAGAGGTGCTGAATGTGTGGTTTGAAGAAGAGGGACGAGTCAAGGATTACGCCAAGACAGCGTACTTGGGGGCTAGGGGAGATAGTCGTGCCATCAATGAATAATGAGATTGTGGGAGGTGAGGCTGTGCGGGAGGGTGGGAAGATGATCAGCTCAGTCTTAGACATGTTGAGTTTAAGAAAGCGCTGAGACATCCAGGAAGAGATAGCAGAAAGACAGTTTGAGGTACGAGTGAGGAGAGCCGTGGAGAGATCAGGGGAGGAGAGGTAGATTTGAGTGTCATAAGCATAGAGGTGGTATTGGAAGTTAAAAGAACTAATGAGTTCACCTAAAGAGGACGTATAGAGAGAAAAGGAGAGGACCAAGAACAGAGCCTTGGGGGCACCAACAGTTAGTGGAAGTGGGGGGGAGGTAGCATCATGAGAGGAGATCGTTCCGATCAGAGAGGTAGGAGGACAGCCAGGAGAGGGCAGTATCACGCAGACCAAGAGAGTGAAGGATTTGCAGAAGGAGAGTGTGGTCCACAGTGTAAAAAGCAGCAGAGAGGTCAATAAGAATAAGCAGAGAGTAGTGGCCCTTAGATTTGGCTGCATGGATGTCATTGCAGACTTTTGTAAGGGCAGTTTCAGTGGAGTGGAGAGAACGGAAACCAGACTGGAATGGGTCAAGCAGTGAGTGAGAGGAAAGAAAGGCAGTGAGGCGATTATAGACAATACGCTCAAGAAGTAAGTTTGGAGGCTTACATACATATACACACACACACACACACACACACACACACACACACACACACACACACACATGATATATATACATGTGTATATACGTGTAGTGTATGTATATATGTATGTATATATATATATGTATGCATGTTTAATATGCTATGTATATATGTATGTATATATATATATATATATATATAGGTGTATATATGATATATCTATGTGTAGATAGATAGATAGATAGATAGATAGATAGATAGATACACACACTGCTCAAAAAAATAAGATTTTAAACCTACCGGTAAATCTATTTCTCCTAGTCCGTAGAGGATGCTGGGGACTCCGTAAGGACCATGGGGGTATAGATGGGCTCCGCAGGAGATAGGGCACCTAAAAAGAACTTTGATTATGGGTGTGCACTGGCTCCTCCCTCTATGCCCCTCCTCCAGACCTCAGTTAGAGAACTGTGCCCAGAGGAGATGGACAATACAAGGCAGGATTTAGAAATCCAAGGGCAAGATTCCTACCAGCCCACACCAATCATACCATGTAACCTGGATCATACATAACTAGTTAACCGTATGAACAACAACAGTGATGGTCCAAGACCGATTTCAACTGTAACATAACCCTTATGTAAGCAACAACTATATACAAGTCTTGCAGAGTTTCCGCACTGGGACGGGCGCCCAGCATCCTCTACGGACTAGGAGAAATAGATTTACCGGTAGGTTTAAAATCTTATTTTCTCTTACGTCCTAGAGGATGCTGGGGACTCCGTAAGGACCATGGGGTTTATACCAAAGCATCCAATCGGGCGGGAGAGTGCGTATGACTCTGCAGCACCGACTGAGCAAACTCTAGGTCCTCATCAGCCAGGGTATCAAACTTGTAGAATTTAGCAAAAGTGTTTGACCTCGACCAAGTCGCCGCTCCGCAAAGTTGTAATGCCGAAACGCCTCGGGCAGCCGCCCAAGAAGAGCCCACCTTCCTAGTGGAATGGGCCTTAACCAAATTTGGTACCGGCAATCCAGCCGTAGAGTGAGCCTGCTGAATCGTATTACAGATCCAGCGAGCAATAGTCTGCTTCGAAGCAGGTGCGCCAATCTTATTAGCAGCATACAGGACAAACAGAGCCTCTGTTTTCCTAATTCTAGCCGTCCTGGCTACATAAATCTTTAAGGCCCTGACTACGTCCAGGGATCTGGAATCCTCCAGGTCACTTGTAGCCACAGGCACCACAATAGGTTGATTCACATGGAATGAAGAAACCACCTTAGGCAAAAATTGCGGACGTGTCCTCAATTCAGCTCGATCCACATGAAAAATCAAGTAAGGGCTTTTGTGTGACAAAGCCGCCAATTCTGATACTCGCCTTGCCGATGCCAAAGCCAACAACATGACCACCTTCCAAGTAAGAAATTTCAATTCAACCTTGTTAAGCGGTTCAAACCAGTGTGATTTTAGAAACTGCAACACCACGTTGAGGTACCACGGTGCCACTGGAGGCACAAAAGGAGGCTGGATGTGTAGCACTCCCTTTACAAACATCTGGACTTCTGGAAGAGAAGCCAATTCCTTCTGAAAGAAAATCGAGAGGGCCGAAATCTGAACCTTAACAGAGCCTAATTTCAGGCCCATATCCACTCCTGTCTGTAGGAAGTGGAGAAAACGACCCAGATGAAAATCTTCCGTAGGTGCATTCTTGGTCTCACACCAAGACACATACTTTCGCCAGATACGGTGATAATGTTTAACCGTCACCTCCTTCCTAGCCTTTATTAAAGTAAGGATGACCTCTTCCGGAATCCCCTTTTTCGCTAGGATTCGGCGTTCAACCGCCATGCCGTCAAACGTAACCGCGGTAAGTCCTGAAATACACAGGGCCCCTGTTGCAACAGGTCTTCCCTCAGAGGAAGAGGCCAGGGATCTCCTGTGAGCATCTCTTGTAGATCTGAGTACCAGGCCTTTCGAGGCCAGTCTGGGACAACGAGCATCGTCTGTACTCTTCTTTGCCTTATGATCCTCAACACCTTTGTGATGAGAGGAAGAGGAGGAAACACGTAGACCGATTTGAACACCCACGGTGTTATCAGAGCGTCTACTGCCACTGCCTGAGGGTCCCGAGACCTGGCACAATACCTCCAAAGCTTTTTGTTGAGGCGTGACGCCATCATGTCTATTTGAGGAGTTCCCCAAAGACGTGTTATGTCTGCAAAGACTTCTTGATGAAGTCCCCACTCTCCTGGATGGAGATCGTGTCTGCTGAGGAAGTCTGCTTCCCAGTTGTCCACTCCCGGAATGAAGACAGCCGTCAGAGCGCTTACATGATTTTCCGCCCAGCGAAGAATCCTGGTGGTTTCGCGACTCTGCTTCTTGTCCCGCCTTGGCGGTTCACATGAGGCACTGCTGTGACATTGTCTGATTGAATCAGAACCGGTAGGTTTCGAAGAAGACTCTCCGCTTGTCGAAGGCCGTTGTAAATGGCCCTGAGTTCTAACACATTGATGTGTAAACAGGACTCCTGGTCTGACCAAAGTCCCTGAAAGTTTTTTTCCTGTGTGACCACTCCCCATCCTCGGAGGCTCGCGTCCGTGGTAACCAGGATTCAGTCCTGAATCCCGAACCGGCGACCCTCCAGCAGGTGAGCACTTTGCAACCACCACAGGAGAGACACTCTGGCCCCTGGGGACAGAGTTATTTTCCGATGTAAGTGCAGATGGGACCCGGACCACTTGTCCGGAAGGTCCCATTGAAAAGTCCTTGCATGGAACCTTCCGAAGGGAATGGCCTCGTAGGCCGCCACCATTTTTCCCAGAACTCGAGTGCATTGGTGAACTGACACCCTTTTCGGTTTTAGCAGGTCTCTGACCATGTTCTGGATGTCCTGGGCTTTCTCTATTGGGAGGAAGACCTTCATTTGTTCCGTATCCAGTATCATACCTAGGAACGGTAGTCGAGTTGTCGGAATCAACTGTGACTTCGGTAGATTTAGAATCCGTGATGCTGGAGCACTCTCAGAGAGAGTGCCACACTGCTCAGCAATTTCTCCCTTGATCTCGCTTTTATCAGGAGATCGTCCAAGTATGGGATAATTGTGACTCCATGCTTGCGCAGGACCACCATCATTTCCGCCATTATCTTGGTGAAAATCCTCGGGGCCATGGAAAGTCCAAACGGCAACGTCTGAAATTGGTAATGACAATCCTGTACAGCGAATCTCGGGTATTCCTGATGGGGGGCATATATGGGGACATGAAGGTACGCATCCTTTATGTCCAGAGACACCATAAACTCCCCCTCCTCCATGTTGGCTATTATCGCTCTGAGTGATTCCATTTTGAATTTGAATCTTTTTAAAGTACAGGTTTAGGGATTTCAGATTCAAAATAGGTCTGTCCGGTTTCGGGACCACAAATAGGGTTGAATAGTAACCTCTTCCCTGCTGGTGCAGGGGAACCTTGATTATCACTTGCTGTATACACAGCGTTTGAATTGCAGCTAACACTACATCCCTTTCCGATGTGGAAGCTGGTAGGGCCGATTTGAAAAAACGGCGCGGGGGCACCTCCTCGAATTCCAGTTTGTACCCCTGGGAAACAATTTCCAACACCCAGGGATTCAGGTCTGATCTGACCCAGGCCTGACTGAAAAGTCAAAGACGTGCCCCCACCGGTGCGGACTCCCTCAGGGGAGCCCCAGCGTCATGCTGTGGGTTTTGGAGCAGCCGGGGAGGACTTTTGTTCCTGGGCACCTGCCGAAGCAGGTGCTCTTTTGCCTCTGCCCTTACCTCTGACGAGGAAAGAGGATCCCCGACCTCTTTTGGACTTGTGCGACCGAAAGGACTGCATCTGATAGGGTGTTACTTTCTTTTGCTGTTGGGGAATATATGGTAAAAAATGTGATTTACCTGCTGTAGCTGTGGAAACCAGGTCCGTCAGCCCATCCCCAAACAATACATCACCCTTATAGGGTAGTACTTCCATATGTTTTTTGGAATCCGCATCACCCGTCCATTGGCGAGTCCATAAGGATCTTCTCGCTGAGATAGACATGGCATTGACCCTAGAAGTTAGCAATCCAATGTCCCTTTGAGCATCCCTCATAAATAAGACTGCGTCTTTTATATGGGCTAGAGTTAAGAATATAGTATCCTTATCCATATTATCAAATTGATCTGTCAGCTCATCTGTCCAAGCTGCAATTGCGCTACACACCCATGCCGACGCAATTGTCGGTCTTAGCACAGCCCCCGTATGAGAATAAATACACTTTAAGGTAGTTTCTTGCCTGCGATCTGCAGGGTCCTTAAGGGCCGCTGTGTCAGGAGACGGTAGCGCCACTTTCTTGGACAAGCGCGTCAGGGCCTTGTCCACAGTGGGGGATGATTCCCAAATCTCCCTGTCCTGCTTAGGGAAGGGGTATGCCATATAAATTATTTTGGGGATCTGCGGTCTCTTTTCCGGAGTCTCCCAAGCTTTTCCAAAGAAATCATTTAATTCATGAGATGTGGGAAAATTAATAATCTGTTTCTTTTCCTTAAACATGTGTACCCTTGTGTCGGGGACCGAGGGTTCATCCACAATATGTAACACATCCCTTATTGCCACAATCATACACTGAATGATTTTAGTCACCCTAAGGTGGAATTTTACTTAGTCGTAGTCGACACTGGAGTCAGAATCCGTGTCGGTAGTAGTGTCTTGTGTTAAGGGACACTTTTGAGACCCCGACGGGCCCTATGAGTCGGTCCAATCCGAGGATTGATCCCCTGATGTCCCCCCTAATTCAGCCTTATCAAGCCTTTTATGTAGAGATGCCACACTTGCATTCAACATATGCCACATGTCCATCCAATCCGGAGTCGGCACAACCGACGGGGACACACCACTCATTTGCTCCACCGCCTCCTTGGAGAAGCCTTCCGCCTCAGACATGTCGACACACACGTACCGACACCCCACACACACAGGGATTAACCTATAAGGGGACAAAACCCCAACCAGGCCCTTAGGAGAGACAGAGAGAGAGTATGCCAGCACACACCAGCGCTTAAAAACTCTGGAATATATGACCAGATAGCGCTTTTTATATATATATAGCCTTAAATTCCCACTCACTGCGTCTCCAAAGTGCCCCCCTCCTCTTTTTTCCAGCCTGTGAAGTTCAGCAGGGGAGAGATCAGGGAGCCAGCTTTTCCTCATGCAGTTTCTGTGGAGAAAATGGCGCTGGTTAGTGCTGAGGATCAAGCCCCGCCCACCCGACGGCGGGCTTCGGTCCCAGTAAACTTATATAAAAAATGGCGGGGGATTTGTGGATTTACTGTGCCATAGCCTAATCCTGCTTATATTGCCACAAAATGAGGAATATTGCTGCCCAGGCCCCCCCCCCCCCCCCCCCCTGCGCCCTGCACCCTTCAGTGCCTGCTTGTGTGTGTGTACTGGGAGCAATGGCGCGCAGCTTACCGCTGCGCGCTTACCTCATGAAGATCTGATGTCTTCTGCCGCCTGATGTCTTCTTGCCTTCTCATACTCACCTGGCTTCTATCTTCGGCATCTGTGAGGAGGACGGCGGCGTGGTTCCGGAACGAACCCCAGGTGAGACCTGTGTTCCGACTCCCTCTGAAGCTAATGGTGTCCAGTAGCCTTAGAAGCAGTGCCCAACTTGACAAGCCAGCTCTGTTTCTCTCTCCTCAGTCCCACGATGCAGGGAGCCTGTTGCCAACAGGACTCCCTGAAAATTAAAAACCTAACAAAATTCTTTAAAACAGAAAACTCTGGAGAGCTCTCTGCATTGTTCCCTTTCTCCTCTGGGCACAAGATCTAACTGAGGTCTGGAGGAGGGGCATAGAGGGAGGAGCCAGTGCACACCCAAAGTCAAAGTTCTTTTTAGGTGCTCTATCTCCTGCGGAGCCCGTCTATACCCCCATGGTCCTTACGGAGTCCCCAGCATCCTCTAGGACGTAAGAGAAATAAAGGGAACACTTAAACAACACAAAGTCAATCACACTTCTGTGAAATGAAACTGACCACATAGGAAGCAACACTGATTGACAATCAATTTCACATGCTGTTGTGCAAATGGAATAGAGATCAGGTGGAAATTATAGGCAATTAGCAAGACACCCCCAATAAAGGAGTTGTTCTGCAGGTGGTGACCACAGACCACTTCTCAGCTCCTATGCTTTCTGGCTGATGTTTTGGTCACTTTTGAAAGCTGGCGGTGCTTTCACTCTAGTGGTAGCATGAGACGGAGTCTACAACCCACACAAGTGGCTCAGGTAGTGCAGCTCATCCAGGATGGCACATCAATGCGAGCTGTGGCAAGAAGGTTTGCTGTGTCTGTCAGTGTAGTGTCCAGAGCATGGAGGCGCTACCAGGAGACAGGCCAGTACATCAGGAGACGTGGAGGAGACCGTAGGAGGGCAACAACCCAGCAGCAGGACCGCTACCTCCGCCTTTGTGCAAGGAGGAACAGGAGGAGCACTGCCAGAGCCCTGCAAAATGACCTCCATCAAGCCACAAATGTGCATGTGTCTACTCAAATGATCAGAAACAGACTCCATGAGGGTGGTATGAGGGCCCGACGTCCACAGGTGGGGGTTGTGCTTACAGCCCAACACCGTGCAGGACGTTTGGCATTTGCCAGAGAACACCAAGATTGGCAAATTCGCCACTGGCGCCCTGTGCTCTTCACAGATGAAAGCAGGTTCTCACTGAGCACATGTGAATGTGACAGACGTGACAGAGTCTGGAGACGCCAAGGAGAACGTTCTGCTGCCTGCAACATCCTCCAGCATGACCGGTTTGGCAGTGGGTCAGTAATGGTGTGGGGTGGCATTTCTTTGGGGGGCCGCACAGCCCTCCATGTGCTCGCCAGAGGTAGCCTGACTGCCATGAGGTATCGAGATGAGATCCTCAGACCCCTTGTGAGACCACATGCTGGTGCGGTTGGCCCTGGGTTCCTCCTAATGCAAGACAATGCTAGACCTCATGTGGCTGGAGTGTGTCAGCAGTTCCTGCAAGACGAAGGCATTGATGCTATGGACTGGCTAGCCCGTTCCCCAGACTGAATCCAATTGAGCACGTCTGGGACATCATGTCTCGCTCCATCCACCAATGCCACGTTGCACCACAGACTGTCCAGGAGTTGGCGGATGCTTTAGTCCAGGTCTGGGAGGAGATCCCTCAGGAGACCATCCGCCACCTCATCAGGAGCATGCCCAGGCGTTGTAGGGAGGTCATACAGGCACGTGGAGGCCACACACACTACTGAGCCTCATTTTGACTTGTTTTAAGGACATTACATCAAAGTTGGATCAGCCTGTAGTGTGTTTTTCCACTTTAATTTTGAGTGTGACTCCAAATCCAGACCTCCATGGGTTAATAAATTTGATTTCCATTGATAATTTTTGTGTGATTTTGTTGTCAGCACATTCAACTATGTAAAGAACAAAGTACTTAATAAGAATATTTAATTCATTCAGATCTAGGATGTGTTGTTTAAGTGTTCCCTTTATTTTTTTGAGCAGTGTATATATATATATATATATATATATAGGGTGAATCCTGATACTACTATTGAATCCTCAGTTAAGCTACTTTTATCCATCTCCATTAATTTTTACTTTATTCTATTTTTTATGTATCCCTCATCAATTTCATATGTATTTATATTTTTTAACGTATGAATTGTATTTTTTAACAACCCCATGCTTTCCAATTTTTTCTTAAACTTTTTATGTGCTCTGTACGTGTTTTAAATTGTGTTCTGGCTAGAACACTTTTATTTTCATGTATATAGGCCTAGGGTTCCATCGTGCTAATATATAGCCCCTGTGGATGCTGTAACCCCGACTGGCTAGTTGTATGTTTTTAAGTTTTATGTTTTTAAGTTTTTGTTCTATAATAAACCCCCTTTTTTGAAGAAAATAAGCAGTCCATAGAATTTGCTGCCACCATTGGTCGCTCAGATCTTATTCATTCTATTCAACTTGTAATCTCCACCCTGCACTCATACTAGTGCAGGACCTATTTAAGAGGTAGCGGACGCCCTTTGGCCCTCATTCCAAGTTGTTCGCTCGTTATTTTTCTTCGCATCGGAGCGATTAGTCGCAAACTGCGCATGCGCAATGTTCGCAGTGCGCCTGCACCAAGTAAATTCGCACAAAGGTTTGGTACTTTACTCACGGCCTAACAAAGTTTTTTCATCGTTCTGCTGATCGTAGTACTGTATGATTGACAGGAAGTGGGTGTTTCTGGGCGGAAACTGGACGTTTTATGGGAGTGTGCGAAAAAACGCAGGCGTTTCGGGAAAAAACGCGGGAGTGGCTGGAGAAACGGGGGAGTGTCTGGACGAACGCTGGGTGTGTTTGTGACGTCATTCCAGGAACGAAAAGGACTGAACTGATCGCAGTGGCAGAGTAAGTCTCGAGCTACTCAGAAACTGCAAAGAAATTTCTATTCGCAATTCTGCTAATCTTTCGTTCGCAATTCTGCAAAGCTAAGATTCACTCCCAGTAGGCGGCGGCTTAGCGTGTGCATTTCTGCAAAAAGTATCTAGCGAGCGAACAACTCGGAATGAGGGCCTTTATGTATTAGGGAGTGTCATATAGTGACTGTACACTTGGGGGTCCTTTAAGCTGACATACTGTGAATTTTTTTTGCCTACTGCATATTTTTGGCGCTGTTTGCTCACCCCATATATACACACATATATATATATATATATATATATATATATACACACACACACACAGACACACTAGTTTTACGGACCCAGCATATACTGGGTCACCTCAGTCCCCACCCCCGTGCTTGGCCACACCCAGTTCTGGAAACCCCCCCATGCAAATCCTGCGTTTGCCAATGAGGGTTAAGCACTTGCCTCTCAAGATTATAAGGTAGCAGGATTGTACATACAGTATATTTATTGTTTGGAAAAGTTACCATGAAAGCAGAAGTTATTAATAAGAATGAATCCCTTTTTCAGTTTTTATTTGCATGATACATTAGTAAATATTGTGGCAAGATCTTACCAGACTCTTTACACTGAAAATCAGACCCACAATCATTCGTGGGGGCACATGTATCTGGCGATTTGCAAATTATGGATTCCCATAGATTGCCAACACAGATCATTCCTCCATACTTGGCGGGCTGAGACAGGCCACGATACCTTTGCTGTACAACAAAGAAACAGTGACAATTAGGGTAACACACACCCACGCATTTTTTTCAATGTGGACATTTTGCAGATACCAACATTCTGAAGGTCGAAATTTTAAACAGAAACATTTTTGAGGATGAAATATGGAAATGATAGGTAGACTCTAAGTGGTAGCTATGGGCAACACCAACACTTTTTCATTTTAAGAAGCTTTAGTAAAGCTAGCATATACCACAAAAAAAAACACAAACATACACACAAAAAAAGTAAAATGACATTCAAAAATGCTTTACACGCTCACTTCATTCTTCTCTTTATCTTTTTTGACTGTTGTTATACTCAAAATGGTATCCGGTCTCTAAGTCGACCACACTTAGGTCAACAGTCACTATTGGCCGTCATGCATTAGGTCGACAGGGTTTCTAGGTCGACATGGTCACTAGGTCGACGTGTTCTAGGTCGACGTGAATTTTTCACTTTTTTTTCTTTTTTTTAACCTTTTCATACTTTACGATCCAGGTGGACTACAACTGGGAACGGTAACCAGTGCCGAGCACATCGGTAGCTGATCGAGGCACCGTGCCCGAAGTTCGCTCGCCATGCGAGGCAACACGTGCACTAATTGGGCTTCCCCGTCACTCTACGAAGGAAACAACACAATTTTTTTTTTAACTCATGTCAACGTTTTGTCATATCGACCTTGCTCATGTCGACCTAATGCTTGTGTTGACCTATTTTGTGTGTCGACTTACTGTCAACCAATAATGGTCGACCTAGACACTGTCGCCCTAAGTGTGGTCGACCCTATGAACCTCACCCTTTAAAATATGGTCTGTAGTGGGCATACATCCTTTGTGTTTCTTTATCTGTGCTTACTCTGACCATATTAAATAAAGAATTATGAAAAAAAAAAATGCTTTGCACAGCCCTGGTCGCAAGGTACGGCACAGTGGAAATATTTAGTAGAAATGGATAGACCAATCAGAATGCACCTGGGACTGGAGGCTGGCCAATCAGCAAGGTGGCCTGGCAGGTGCCTAGCCAGTTATCAGAGACATCTCTCTGACAGAGCTGCAGATGCCCACTCCCTGTCCACACCTGTCCACTCCCCACACTCAAGATGGCGCACGGGGGCTGAATGGCAGGTCCCCATTATATTATATTATACTAGCCATTACCAAGCTGACAATGAATATAATAATACTGATGGGCAGACGTTAATGTTGTGCCTAAGGGTGACCTGACCCCTAAATGTACCCTTAGCGAGAGCAATTGTGGGTGATTGTACTCCTCTATACAAGGCCTGATTCGGGGACCCACGCAATCTGCGTCCAACGCAGAATCGGGCCATCTGTAATTTATTTTCTGCCATATCTTTACCAGGAATTCATTCTTTCTCAACTTTTGAAGCAACTTTTGTTTTTATAAGGCACCTTCAATGTTTATAGTTTATGCCTCAATTTTCCAACTCAGTTGTTCTATTAAGTGATATGAAAATAAATCAGTGTGACTGTACGGGGCCGTCTTCAATCACAATTATTTCCATCTGACGTTAATTGAATCTGTAACAGGTTATGAAAACAATGATAATTACAATAACAGATTACACGATGTACTGGATTTACTATGCGAAGCAATAAGCTAATAGTTACTTAATCATCCGTCCCCCGAGTAAATGTTTTCTTTAGAAAATTAATATGTTTATTTAGCCCAAGTTTGCGAGGCAGTAACTAATTGTTAATTAGCAACATGAGAAGAGAAAAGTAGAATATTTAAACTAAAATTGATGTAAAAATAAAATTGTTTTTGTCTTTTCTACACTTCCCAATTATATCTCTGCCCTCCTCCTACACCTCCCCCCAGCACCTCCCCCCCTACACCTCCCCCCATGCACCTCTCCCCTACACCTCCCCTACTACACCTCGGTGGTTTAAGAGCCAGGATACAGAATATGTACAGACTGTCAGCCGGCAACTTGGAACCTACTTACTGTAAGCCAATCTTGTAAAAAAAAAAAAACTAGATGGTTTTTAACGATCGGGAGATGACAAGGTCTCCAATCCTCCCTGCATTGATAAGGGATTATGGGCCTAATTCAAGGTTAATTGCAAAATAACATTTCCCCCTAATGGGCAAAACCATGTGCCCTGCAGGTGGGGCAGATGTAACATGTGCAGAGAGAGTTAGATTTGGGTGGGTTATTTTGTTTCTGTGCAGGGTATAATACTGGCTGCTTATTTTTACACTGCAATTTAGCTTTCAGTTTAAACTCACCCCACCCAAATCTAACTCTCTCTGCACATGTTATATCTGCCTCCTCTGCAGGGGCGGATCCAGAAGAAAATGATAGGGGGGGCACCATGGAAGGGGCAAGTACATTTGCGTGCGGCTTCGGTGCATGTGAGGTGGCGCTTCTTATACAATGCCCACAGTTGTAGCGCTCATTATGCAATGTCCACTGTACTGGTAGTGCCCCTTATATAGACCCCATAGTAGTGGTGCCCCTTTTGTAATGTCCGTATTGCCCCCAGTAGTAATGTTGCCTGTAGTAATGCCCCCAGTGGTAATGCCCCTGCAGTTATGACCCCAGTAGTTTACCCCCCCCCCCCTTTAGTTTAGCCTCCCAGTGGTAATGCCCCCAGTAGTTCAGCCACCAGTAGTAATGCCCCCCTGTAGTTTGCCCCATTGTAGTTTAGCCCCTGTAGTTATGCCCCCTTGTAGCTTAGCCTTCAGTAGTAATGCCCCCAGTAGTTTGGCCCCTGTAGTTAAGCCCCCAGTACTTTGGCCCCCCTGTAGTTTAGCCCCCAAGTAGTAATGCCCCTGTAGTTAAGCCGCCAGTAGTAATGCCCCTGTAGTTACGCCGCCAGTAGTAATGCCCCTGTAGTTACGCCGCCAGTAGTTAGCACCTTTGTAGTTGGCCCCCAGTAATAGTCCCTCAGTAGTTTGCCCCCAGTAGATGCCACCCAGTAATAATGTCCCCCAGCAGTTTGCCCCCAGTAGATGCCCCCCAGTAATAATGTCCCCCAGCAGTTTGCCCCCAGTAGATGCATGCCCCCCAGTAATAATGTCCCCCAGCAGTTTGCCCCTGTAGATGCCCCCCAGTAATAATGTCCTCCAGTAGTTTGCCCCCAGTAGTAATGCCCCCTAGGAGTTTTCCCCCAATAGATGACCCCCCAGTAGTAATGCCACCAGTAGATGCCCCCCAGTAATAATGCCCCCAATAGATGGCCCCCAGTAAAAATGTCCCCCAGTAGCTGCCCCCAATAGATGACCCCCCAGTAGTAATGCCTCCAGTAGATTCCCCCCAGTAATAATGCCCCCAGTAGCTGCCCCCAATGGATGACCCCCAGTAATAATGACCCCTACGAGTTTGCCCCAATAGATGACCCCCCTGTAGTAATGCCCCCAGTAGATGGCCCCCAGTAAAAATGTCCCCCAGTAGCTGCCCCCAATAGATGACCCCTCAGTAGTGATGCCTCCCAGTTATAATGCCCCTTGTTGATGCCCCCCCAGTAGTAATGTCAGGGGCAAACGCAGGATTTATTTAGGGGGGTTTCCGTGGGTGTGTATCTGTGAATGTGTGTGTGCGTGTGTGTGTGTGTGTGTGTGTGTGTATATATATATATATATACACACACACACACAGACACACACACACATATATATATATATATATATACACGGTATATGTATCTATATATACCGTATATATAGACACACATCTATATATATATATATATATATATATAGATATATATACCCACACACATTCATACATACACAAATACACATACAGAACACATACAGTAAATACATACATATGTAGGGATCATATTATACACACATTTCATATACAGTATTGGTGGTATACTTTACATACCACCAGCGGCTGGGAGCAGTGGGAGGCGGGAGAAGACTGGCGGCCAGTGGCGGGTCAGTGAGGTGGGAGAGAGCTGCTGCAGCTGAGCATGCGCAGCCAGCAGCTCTCCCCGGACTTTGTCTATACAGAGAGCTACTATACGTAGCTCTCTGCTGCAGTAGCTCCATGGTAGCGGTCGCGACCGCGGCTTTTGCTGAGACGGAGACACTGCTGTCTCCGTCTTACAAATAAGGCCACAAATGACAGGGGGGGCACGGGCCCGAGTGCCCCCCCCCCCTGGATCCGCCACTGCTCCTCTGCAGTTCACATGGTTTTGGCCATTAGGGGAAATGTAATTTTTGCAGTCAACCTTGAATTAGGCCCCATGATCAGACCTTAGCAGGATAATGCTTTGCAGGATTTCCAGCCAGTATATTCTCTCTTGTCTCACTTTGCACCCAATCAAAAACAAGCTACATTTCCGTACTGACCATAAAATTGCCCAGCTGCAGATTGCGCAAGATTCTGATAGAACTTTGTACTTAATTAGATCTGCCCCTATATTTCGCTAGAAGATGCTCATGCGGTCAGGGCTGCCAAGAGAAATCCTGGGCCCCGGTACAACAACTTCCTGGGCCCCCCTGCCCCCACTGGAGGGGGTGTGATCACAGCATGATAAGGGGATGGCCCTCTTTGTTGGGGGCGTGTCTAGCACATGGGAAGCACCCACTCACGGGAGCATGGCATGCCTCCCAGCCAGGGTAGTAGAGAGCCTGGCTGGGCCCACGTACTTTTCAGGGGGCATGGCCTAATCACAGGAGGCGTGGTCCTTGGTCTCCACTGGGCCCCTCTATCAGACCTGGGCCCAGGTCATTTGTACCCTATCCCCTTCCCTCTCTCGGCGCCACTGCATGCGGTCTAATTGGACACCCAGCCTTGTGGTCCCGTCTGCGGTAATGTTGGCATACTATGTTCAGGCATGGCAGCAGAATCTGCATATGTGTGTGGCCTGATTCAGTGTATGTGACTATGGGCAGAACAGCTTCCTCTGTTACATCTTCATCTCCTACTTGTCAGGGATGTGCAACTGCATACTTGGAATGTAATCAGCGGCACAAAGTATTAGACTGGGTAGCTGATCTTTGGAAAGGCAACGGTCCATCCATTCGTGTCTTTGTGTGAATAGAGGGCTGCATGTGATGGGGGCATAGACTGACAGTTACAGTGTATAGTAGAAGGAGCAACGTCCCCAGCAGCACAGAGTATATCAGGAGATGAGTGATGTGTCAGTGAGGACAGGGCTGCATGTGACAGGGGCAGTGACATGATGTGAGGAGAGGAATGGAGGCAGCAGGAAGCCACAGACTGAGGGTTCTATAGTGGGAGGAGCAGGGTCCCCCAGCAGCACAGAGTATATCAGGAGATGAGTGATGTGTCAGTGAGGACAGGGCTGCATCTGACAGGGGCAGTGACATGATGTGAGGAGGGGAATGGAGGCAGCAGGAAGCCACAGACTGAGAGTTATGTAGTGAGAGGAGCAGGGTCCCCCAGCAGCACAGAGTATATCAGGAGATGAGTGGTTTGTCAGTGAGGACAGGGCTGCATGTGACAGGGGCAGTGACATGATGTGAGGAGGGGAATGGAGGCAGCAGGAAGCCACAGACTGAGAGTTATATAGTGGGAGGAGCAGGGGTCCCCAGCAGCACAGAGTATATCAGGAGAGGAGTGATGTGTCAGTGAGGACAGGGCTGCATGTGGCAGGGGCAGTGACATGATGTGAGGAGGGGAATGGAGGCAGCAGGAAGCCACAGACTGAGAGTTATATAGTGGGAGGAGCAGGGTCACCAGCAGCACAGAGTATATCAGGAGATGAGTGATGTGTCAGTGAGGACAGGGCTGCATGTGACAGGGGCAGTGACATGATGTGAGGAGGGGAATGGAGGCAGCAGGAAACCACAGACTGAGAGTTATATAGTGGGAGGAGCAGGGTCCCCAGCAGCACAGAGTGTATCAGGAGATGAGTGATGTGACAGTGAGCACAGGGCTGCATGTGACAGGGGCAGTGACATGATGTGAGGAGAGGAATGGAGGCAGCAGGAAGCCACAGACTGAGAGTTATATAGTGGAAGAAGCAGGGTCCCCCAGCAGCACAGAGTATATCAGGAGATGAGTGATGTGTTAGTGAGGACAGGGCTGCATGTGACAGGATGTGAGGAGGGTAAAAAAGGAGGCAGCAGGAAGCCACAGAGTTAGGGGCCGATGGGCCTAATTTAGCATGTATCGCTATTCTGAGAAATTGTAGTTGTCTGTGAGTAGAAAGGCATCGCCCTGTCAGGAAGAAAAAACGCCTGTGAAAGTTTGCGAATGCATCACAGATCGCTATCCATTCATTGAAGATTTTTGGCCATCTGAGCAAGTGTGAGTAGGTCTGAGGCTGCCAATAATCTGCGACTGAGACAGCCTGGAAGTGGTCTGCGCTGTCGTCAGAAACCCTCCACACAAAAAAAAAAATTCTGACACACCCAGAAAACGGCAGGTTTCCACCCAGAAACGCTGGCTTCCTGTCAAACAGCGGCTACATTGCGATTACGATCTGTACACATTTTCTGTCGCCATTACCCCTCGTGCATGCGCAATGTGAGCGCTACGCATGTGCAGTCGTTCGATAATCGCTCTATTTGCGATTTCTCAGACTACAGATCCATGCTGAATTAGGCCCTATATATAAAAAAATATTTGCAGCATACTGTATACTCCTAAAATAATTTCTCTTACGTCCTAGAGGATGCTGGGGACTCCGTAAGGACCATGGGGTATAGACGGGCTCCGCAGGAGATAGGGCACCTAAAAAGAACTTGGACTATGGGTGTGCACTGGCTCCTCCCTCTATGCCCCTCCTCCAGACCTCAGTTAGATTCTGTGCCCAGAGGAGAAAGGGTACACTGCAGAGAGCTCTCCAGAGTTTTCCGTTTTAAAAGAATTTTGTTAGGTTTTTTATTTTCAGGGAGTCCTGTTGGCAACAGGTTCCCTGCATCGTGGGACTGAGGAGAGAGAAGCAAGGCTGGCTTTACGGTTGGGCTCTGTTTCTAGGCTACTGGACACCATTAGCTCCAGAGGGTGTCGGAACACAGATCTCACCTGGGGTTCGTCCCGGAGCCGCGCCGCCGTCCTCCTCACAGATGCCGAAGATAGAAGCCAGGTGAGTATGAGAAGGCAGAAGACATCAGGCGGCAGAAGACATCAGATCTTCATGAGGTAAGGCACGCAGCTCCCACTATACACACACAGAGCAGCACTGAAGGGTGCAGGGCGCTGCGGGGGGCGCCCTGGGCAGCAATATTCCTCACTTCTGGGCATGTTAAGATGGATTAGGCTGCGGAGGCAGTAAATCCAAGAATCCCCCGCCATTTTAATAAAATAAGCACTGGGACCGAAGCCCGCCGTCGGGTGGGCGGGGCTTGATCCTCAGCACTAACCAGCGCCATTTTCTCCACAGAGGCTGCATGCTGAACGCTGGCTCCCTGGTCTCTCCCCTGCTGAACTTCACAGGCTGGAAAAAAGAGGAGGGGGGCACATTGGCGACGCAGTGAGTGGGAATTGGAATATTATTATATAAAAAAGCGCTATCTGGTCATATTTTTCCACAGTATTATTAAGCACTGGGTATGTGCTGGCATACTCTCTCTCTGTCTCTCCTAAGGGCCTGGTTGGGGTTTTGTCCCCTTGTAGGTTAATCCCTGTGTGTGTGGGGTGTCGGTACGTGGTGTCGACATGTCTGAAGCGGAAGGCTTCTCCAAGGAGGAGGTGGAGCAAATGAGTGGTGTGTCCCCGTCGGTTGTGCCGACTCCGGAATGGATGGACATGTGGCATATGTTGAATGCAAGTGTGGCATCTTTACATAAAAGGCTTGATAAGGCTGAATTAAGGGGGACATCAGGGGGTCAATCCTCGGATTGGACCGACTCACAGGGCCCGTCGGGGTCTCAAAAGCGTCCCTTAACACAAGACACTACTACCGACACGGATTCTGATTCCAGTGTCGACTATGACGAAGTAAAATTGCACCCTAGGGTGACTAAAACCATTCAGTGTATGATTGTGGCAATAAGGGATGGGTTGCATATTGAGGATGAACCCTCGGTCCCCGACACAAGGGTACACATGTTTAAGGAAAAGAAACAGATTATTAATTTTCCCACATCTCATGAATTAAATGATTTCTTTGGAAAAGCTTGGGAGACTCCGGAAAAGAGACAGCAGATCCCCAAAAGAATTTATATGGCATACCCCTTCTTTAAGCAGGACAGGGAGATTTGGGAATCGCCCCCCACTGTGGACAAGGCCCTGACGCGCTTGTCCAAGAAAGTGGCGCTACCGTCTCCTGACACAGCGGCCCTTAAGGACCCTGCAGATCGCAGGCAAGAAACTACCTTAAAGTGTATTTATTCTCATACGAGTGCTGTGCTAAGACCGACAATTGCGTCGGCATGGGTGTGTAGCGCAATTGCAGCTTGGACAGATGTGCTGACAGATCAATTTGATAATATGGATAAGGATACTATATTTTTAATTCTAGCCCATATTAAAGACGCAGTCTTATTTATGAGGGATGCTCAAAGGGACATTGGACTGCTAGCTTCTAGGGCTAATGCCATGGACGGGTGATGCGGATTCCAAAAAACATTTGGAAGTACTACCCTATAAGGGTGAGGTATTGTTTGGGGATGGGCTGACGGACCTGGTTTCCACAGCTTCAGCAGGTAAATCAAATTTTTTACCATATATTCCCCAACAGCAAAAGAAAGTAACACCCTATCAGATGCAGTCCTTTCGGTCGCACAAGTCCAGAAGAGGTCAGGGATCCTCTTTCCTCGCCAGAGGTAAGGGCAGTGGCAAAAGAGCACCTGCTTCGGCAGGTGCCCAGGACCAGAAGTCCTCCCCGGCTGCTCCAAAACCCACAGCATGACGCTGGGGCTCCCCTGAGGGAGTCCGCACCGGTGGGGGCACGTCTTCGACTTTTCAGTCAGACCTGGGTCAGATCAGACCTGAATCCCTGGATGTTGGAAATAGTTTCCCTGGGGTACAAACTGGAATTTGAGGAGGTGCCCCCGCGCCGATTTTTCAGATCGGCCCTACCAGCTTCCACATCGGAAAGGGATGTAGTGTTAGCTGCAATTCAAACGCTGTGTATACAGCAAGTGATAATCAAGGTTCCCCTGCACCAGCAGGGAAGAGGTTACTACTCAACCCTATTGTTGGAAGGGGTAGGCCATATAAATTCTTTTGGGGATCTGCGGTCTCTTTTCCGGAGTCTCCCAAGCTTTTCCAAAGAAATCATTTAATTCATGAGATGTGGGAAAATTAATAATCTGTTTCTTTTCCTTAAACATGTGTACCCTTGTGTCGGGGACCGAGGGTTCATCCACAATATGCAACACATCCCTTATTGCCACAATCATACACTGAATGGTTTTAGTCACCCTAGGGTGCAATTTTACTTCGTCATAGTCGACACTGGAATCAGAAAGGGATGTAGTGTTAGCTGCAATTCAAACGCTGTGTATACAGCAAGTGATAATCAAGGTTCCCCTGCACCAGCAGGGAAGAGGTTACTACTCAACCCTATTTGTGGTCCGAAACCGGACGGTTCGGTCAGACCTATTTTGAATCTGAAATCCCTAAACCTGTACATAAAAAGATTCAAATTCAAAATGGAATCACTCAGAGCGATAATAGCCAACATGGAGGAGGGGGAGTTTATGGTGTCTCTGGACATAAAGGATGCGTACCTTCATGTCCCCATATATGCCCCCCATCAGGAATACCTGAGATTCGCTGTACAGGATTGTCATTACCAATTTCAGACGTTGCCGTTTGGACTTTCCACGGCCCCGAGGATTTTCACCAAGATAATGGCGGAAATGATGGTGGTCCTGCGCAAGCATGGAGTCACAATTATCCCATACTTGGACGATCTCCTGATAAAAGTGAGATCAAGGGAGAAATTGCTGAGCAGTGTGGCGCTCTCTCTGAGAGTGCTCCAGGAACACGGTTGGATTTTAAATCTACCGAAGTCACAGTTGATTCCGACAACTCGACTGCCGTTCCTAGGTATGATACTGGATACGTGTCACGATCCGGGTATCTGGACGCCATTTCTTACCCATCAGATGCCTCCTAAGGCTGGCTCAGCGCTCCAGGACCGGATCCCATCTGTTATCCTAATGTTCACATTCCTGCATCCTCTCCTGTCTCTCTGAGACGCTGTCACAGTAACGCCTTATTACATCTGGCATGGCGTCTCCCGCGGCCTCCGCCGCCGTCCCTGAGCTTCTGCATGCAGAGTGTCAGAGTGGCGATTACGTCAGCCGCGGCCTCCGCTGTGTCCGCGTGGTTGGATGTGCACTTGTCAGCCTGGCGTCTCCTGTCTCCAGTGGCCGGCGCCGCCATTACTGTTTTCATTACCACATGGATTACAAACCAAACTTCCCTCCAAGTGTCTGCATGGGCGCAGCCATCTTGGATTCTGTCAGCTGATCATTTCCTCCAATCTGTTGTCAGTATTTTAATCTGCATAATTGCCAAGCCAATCCCTTCCTTGCTGCAGGTATAAATACACTGTGCCTGAGCAAGGAAGGCGTCAGTGCTTTGGTTGTCAAACCTAGTTCCTGTTTGTCTCTCTCCTGTGATTGTCTTCCAGGTTCCAGCTCCTGTCTCAAGACTTCCACCATAGAGACCCGCACCAGCATTCCACCTGCGGTGTAGCCTGACTCTCCAATCCATTGTGGATTCATCTGTTTCCAGCTACAACATTACCTGCTTCCAGCTCAGCTTCCAGCAGAGTACAGCTTCCCTTAAAGGGCCGGTGTCCTTTCTACACTTTACCACTCTCCACCGGTATTATTATTTCTCCGCTCTCAAGTTCTACATTTCAGTTCATATTTCATCGCTCCCAAGTTCATTTATTATTTGACTGGTTCCAGCCAGTATCCACTCCGTGCTAACAACAGTCTGGTTCCAGCCAATATCCACAGCAGCTGTTTTATCTTCAGCAACCCAGCTTTTCCTGGAACACCAGCTGGCACAATCCTGGGTTATCTCCATTGCTACAGTCGGGCCTGGTAAGGACTTTCCATCTAGAAGATCATAAGAACTATCTCACACTACCAGTGCCCTGTGGCTCCTGCCATCCTGTAGTACCCAGGAACTGTATTTATTCTTTGCTGACTTTTACGTTTTCTTTTACTGCTGCTGTGTTGCGGAGTTGTCATAATAAACATCATTGACTTTTATCCAAGTTGTCGTGGTCACGCCTTCGGGCAGTTATTATTCATGTTACTTACATGTCCAGGGGTCTGATACAACCTCCCAGGTTCCGGTACATCTCAGCTCCTACAACTGAGGCTGCCTCCCGTCAGCTCAGGCCCTCAGTTGTGACAGTAAGCACTGACCTAATGAATCCAGCCGGAGACCAGGATCAAGCGGCCAGGCCGATGCAAGAACTGGCAGCCCGACTAGAACATCAGGAGGCTGCACAGGGCCACATCATCCGCTGTCTCCAGGATCTCTCTACTCGGCTGGATGGGATTCAGACAACTCTCCGTGGATCAGGCGCGTCTGGTGCGTCAACCACAGTGACTCCAGCTATAACCCCATCCACCTTACCCATTTCTGCTCCACGTCTTCATCTTCCAACGCCAGCAAAATTTGACGGATCTCCAAGATTTTGCAGGGGATTTCTCAACCAGTGTGAGATTCAGTTTGAGCTACAACCTGGCAATTTTCCCAGTGACCGTACAAAAATTGCCTACATTATTTCTCTTCTCAGTGGCTCAGCCCTTGATTGGGCATCACCGTTATGGGAGAGGTCCGACACCCTGCTATCTTCCTACACTGCCTTCGTGTCAACATTCAGGCGCATCTTCGACGAGCCAGGCCGGGTAACCTCAGCTTCATCCGAGATTCTCCGTTTACGCCAGGGGTCACGTACTGTAGGACAATATCTGATACAGTTCCAGATCCTGGCATCCGAACTGGCATGGAACGACGAGGCCCTGTATGCTGCATTCTGGCATGGCTTATCTGAGCGTATTAAAGATGAGTTAGCTACCAGAGACTTACCTTCTAAGTTAGATGAGCTAATCTCACTCTGCACGAAAGTTGATTTACGTTTCAGAGAGAGAGCAACTGAGCGTGGAAGATCATCTGCTCCAAAATCTTCTGCTCCTCCTCCTCGTCAACTGTCACCATCTAAAGATGAGCCCATGCAACTTGGCCGTTCCCGTTTAACTCCTGCTGAGCGCCGAAGACGCCTCTCCGAGTTTCTCTGTCTCTATTGTGCAGCTCCGTCTCACACCATTAATGCCTGTCCCAAACGTCCGGGAAACTCCAAATCCTAGCTCGCCAAGGAGAGGGCCGGCTAGGAGTAATGATCTCCTCTCCATCTCCTCAAGATTGTAATCTCCCAGTCTCGCTTCAAGTTGCTCAACGTTATCGGAACGTCATTGCCCTCCTTGATTCCGGAGCAGCTGGGAACTTTATTACCGAAGCCTATGTTAAACGGTGGTCCCTACCCACCGAGAGACTTCCTTCGTCCATTTCTTTAACTGCCGTGGATGGCAGCAAAATTTTTGATGCAGTTATTTCTTTAAGGACTCTACCAGTTCGTCTGAGAGTGGGAGTTCTTCATTCCGAACTTATTTCTTTTTTAGTGATTCCAAGAGCCACACATCCTGTGGTCCTGGGCCTTCCATGGCTCCGTCTTCACAATCCTACAATTGATTGGACGACTACGCAAATCCTGGCATGAGGTTCCTCCTGTGCTGAGACATGTTTGTTTAAAGTATTGCCTGTCTGTTCTTCCTCCCCCAGGTCGTCTGATGTTCCACCTCCTCCATATCAAGATTTCACGGATGTGTTCAGTAAAGCTTCTGCTGATATCCTTCCTCCTCATAGAGAATGGGACTGTCCGATTGATCTCGTTCCAGGGAAGGTTCCACCTCGAGGCCGAACTTATCCGTTGTCTCTGCCTGAGACGCATTCTATGGAGGAATATATTAAAGAGAACCTAGCAAAGGGGTTCATTCGACCTTCTTCTTCTCCAGCCGGCGCAGGCTTCTTTTTTGTAAAAAAGAAAGATGGTGGTCTGCGGCCGTGCATCGACTACAGAGGTTTGAACGACATTACCATCAAGAACCGTTATCCTTTACCCCTGATTACTGAGCTCTTTGACAGAGTTAGCGGAGCTACCATCTTTACAAAGCTGGACTTGCGAGGTGCATACAATCTCATCCGGATCCGTGAGGGTGACGAGTGGAAGACCGCCTTTAACACCCGTGACGGACATTATGAGTACCTCATCATGCCCTTCGGATTGAGCAATGCTCCAGCTGTCTTCCAGCATTTTGTCAATGAGATCTTCAGAGACATTCTATACCGTCATGTCGTGGTCTATCTAGACGATATCCTCATTTTTGCCAACGATTTAGAGGAACATCGTTTTTGGGTTAAAGAGGTTCTGTCCCGTCTCCGTGTCAATCATCTCTATTGCAAATTAGAAAAATGCGTCTTTGAAGTCAAGTCCATTCCGTTTCTAGGGTACATTGTGTCCGGTTCCGGACTAGAGATGGATCCTGAGAAACTACAAGCAATCCAAAATTGCCCGGTACCCTTAACCCTCAAAGGGGTCCAGAGGTTCTTAGGGTTCGCCAACTATTACCGAAAGTTTATACGAGACTTTTCCACCATTGTGGCGCCTATTACTGCTTTCACTAAGAAGGGTGCTAACCCGTCCAAGTGGTCTGAAGAAGCCATGCAAGCATTTCATCTTTTAAAACAAAGGTTCATCTCTGCGCCTGTTCTGAAACAGCCTGACATCGACTCTCCTTTCATCTTAGAGGTGGATGCCTCCTCCGTTGGAGTAGGAGCGGTGTTATCTCAGAGGGCTAAAGATGGCCATTTACACCCTTGCAGTTTCTTCTCCCGGAAGTTCTCCCCAGCTGAGCGCAACTATGCCATTGGCGACCAGGAGTTGCTAGCCATCAAGCTCGCTCTAGAAGAGTGGAGGTATCTGTTGGAGGGAGCTTCTCATTCAATCACCATACTTACAGACCACAAGAACCTTTTATACCTGAAGGGCGCACAATGTCTCAACCCTCGTCAGGCCAGATGGGCACTTTTCTTTTCCAGGTTCGACTTTAAACTCCAGTTCTGTCCGGGCTCTTAGAATCGCAATGCCGATGCCCTTTCCCGCTCATGGGAGCAAGAAAATGAGTCAGAGTCTTCAGACAAGCATCCTATTATAAATCCGTTGGCATTCTCCACGGTAGGGATGGACTCTACGCCCCCATCAGGGAAAAGTTTTGTGAAGCCGATGCTAAGGAAGAAGCTCATGCATTGGGCCCATGCTTCCCATTTTGCCGGACATACAGGTATCCAAAAAACCCTGGAGTTTATCTCTAGGTCCTATTGGTGGCCAACTCTGAAAAAGGACGTCTTGGAGTTTATTGCATCTTGCCCAAAGTGTGCCCAACATAAAGTATCCCGCCAGTCGCCTGCGGGGCAACTGGTTCCACTATCCGTTCCCCGTCGACCATGGACCCACTTGTCGATGGATTTCATTACAGACTTACCCATGTGCAACAAGGTCAATACCATCTGGGTGGTAGTTGACCGGTTCACCAAGATGGCACACTTCATTCCTCTCACCGGTCTTCCGTCAGCTTCCAAGTTGGCTCAAGTATTCATACAAGAGATCTTCCGACTCCACGGTCTTCCTGAAGAAATTATCTCAGATCGAGGAGTTCAATTCACAGCCAAATTCTGGCGAAGTTTATGTCAAGTCCTTCAAGTCAAGCTAAAGTTTTCCACGGCTTACCATCCTCAGACCAATGGTCAAACCGAGAGGGTGAATCAGGACTTGGAGGCCTTCCTCCGCATCTATGTGTCCTCCTCTCAAGATGACTGGGTTCAATTACTTCCCTGGGCCGAGTTCTGTCATAACAACCAGTATCATTCTTCATCTGCTTCAACACCATTCTTCACTAACTTTGGATTCCACCCTAAAGTCCCTGAGTTCCAACCGCTTCCAGCAACTTCTGTTCCCGCAGTGGATATCACCTTGCATCAGTTTGCCAATATCTGGAAGAGCGTACGATCAGGTCTGCTCAAGGCATCGTTCAGGTACAAGAAGTTTGCGGATAAGAAGCGTCGAGCAGTTCCTGCTCTCAAGGTGGGTGATCGGGTATGGTTATCCACGAAGAATTTGAGGTTAAGAGTTCCCAGTATGAAGTTTGCACCTCGCTATATCGGTCCTTTCAAGATTGAACAAGTCATCAATCCTGTTGCTTACAGACTTCAGTTGCCTCCCTTCTTAAAAATACCCAGGACATTCCATGTTTCCCTGTTGAAACCGCTGATCTTGAATCGGTTTCATTCCTCACTTCCTCCAACTCCGAAAGTCCAAACTCAACGAGGCGTTGAGTATGAAGTGGCCAAGATCCTGGACTCACGTCACCGTTACGGTCAACTACAGTATCTTATTGACTGGAAGGGTTACGGCCCTGAGGAACGTTCATGGACCAATGCTTCTGATGTCCATGCTCCTGCCTTGGTCCGGAGATTCCATTCCAAGTTTCCTCAAAAGCCAAAGAAGTGTCCTGGGGCCACTCCTAAAGGGGGGGGTGCTGTCACGATCCGGGTATCTGGACGCCATTTCTTACCCATCAGATGCCTCCTAAGGCTGGCTCAGCGCTCCAGGACCGGATCCCATCTGTTATCCTAATGTTCACATTCCTGCATCCTCTCCTGTCTCTCTGAGACGCTGTCACAGTAACGCCTTATTACATCTGGCATGGCGTCTCCCGCGGCCTCCGCCGCCGTCCCTGAGCTTCTGCATGCAGAGTGTCAGAGTGGCGATTACGTCAGCCGCGGCCTCCGCTGTGTCCGCGTGGTTGGATGTGCACTTGTCAGCCTGGCGTCTCCTGTCTCCAGTGGCCGGCGCCGCCATTACTGTTTTCATTACCACATGGATTACAAACCAAACTTCCCTCCAAGTGTCTGCATGGGCGCAGCCATCTTGGATTCTGTCAGCTGATCATTTCCTCCAATCTGTTGTCAGTATTTTAATCTGCATAATTGCCAAGCCAATCCCTTCCTTGCTGCAGGTATAAATACACTGTGCCTGAGCAAGGAAGGCGTCAGTGCTTTGGTTGTCAAACCTAGTTCCTGTTTGTCTCTCTCCTGTGATTGTCTTCCAGGTTCCAGCTCCTGTCTCAAGACTTCCACCATAGAGACCCGCACCAGCATTCCACCTGCGGTGTAGCCTGACTCTCCAATCCATTGTGGATTCATCTGTTTCCAGCTACAACATTACCTGCTTCCAGCTCAGCTTCCAGCAGAGTACAGCTTCCCTTAAAGGGCCGGTGTCCTTTCTACACTTTACCACTCTCCACCGGTATTATTATTTCTCCGCTCTCAAGTTCTACATTTCAGTTCATATTTCATCGCTCCCAAGTTCATTTATTATTTGACTGGTTCCAGCCAGTATCCACTCCGTGCTAACAACAGTCTGGTTCCAGCCAATATCCACAGCAGCTGTTTTATCTTCAGCAACCCAGCTTTTCCTGGAACACCAGCTGGCACAATCCTGGGTTATCTCCATTGCTACAGTCGGGCCTGGTAAGGACTTTCCATCTAGAAGATCATAAGAACTATCTCACACTACCAGTGCCCTGTGGCTCCTGCCATCCTGTAGTACCCAGGAACTGTATTTATTCTTTGCTGACTTTTACGTTTTCTTTTACTGCTGCTGTGTTGCGGAGTTGTCATAATAAACATCATTGACTTTTATCCAAGTTGTCGTGGTCACGCCTTCGGGCAGTTATTATTCATGTTACTTACATGTCCAGGGGTCTGATACAACCTCCCAGGTTCCGGTACATCTCAGCTCCTACAACTGAGGCTGCCTCCCGTCAGCTCAGGCCCTCAGTTGTGACAGTAAGCACTGACCTAATGAATCCAGCCGGAGACCAGGATCAAGCGGCCAGGCCGATGCAAGAACTGGCAGCCCGACTAGAACATCAGGAGGCTGCACAGGGCCACATCATCCGCTGTCTCCAGGATCTCTCTACTCGGCTGGATGGGATTCAGACAACTCTCCGTGGATCAGGCGCGTCTGGTGCGTCAACCACAGTGACTCCAGCTATAACCCCATCCACCTTACCCATTTCTGCTCCACGTCTTCATCTTCCAACGCCAGCAAAATTTGACGGATCTCCAAGATTTTGCAGGGGATTTCTCAACCAGTGTGAGATTCAGTTTGAGCTACAACCTGGCAATTTTCCCAGTGACCGTACAAAAATTGCCTACATTATTTCTCTTCTCAGTGGCTCAGCCCTTGATTGGGCATCACCGTTATGGGAGAGGTCCGACACCCTGCTATCTTCCTACACTGCCTTCGTGTCAACATTCAGGCGCATCTTCGACGAGCCAGGCCGGGTAACCTCAGCTTCATCCGAGATTCTCCGTTTACGCCAGGGGTCACGTACTGTAGGACAATATCTGATACAGTTCCAGATCCTGGCATCCGAACTGGCATGGAACGACGAGGCCCTGTATGCTGCATTCTGGCATGGCTTATCTGAGCGTATTAAAGATGAGTTAGCTACCAGAGACTTACCTTCTAAGTTAGATGAGCTAATCTCACTCTGCACGAAAGTTGATTTACGTTTCAGAGAGAGAGCAACTGAGCGTGGAAGATCATCTGCTCCAAAATCTTCTGCTCCTCCTCCTCGTCAACTGTCACCATCTAAAGATGAGCCCATGCAACTTGGCCGTTCCCGTTTAACTCCTGCTGAGCGCCGAAGACGCCTCTCCGAGTTTCTCTGTCTCTATTGTGCAGCTCCGTCTCACACCATTAATGCCTGTCCCAAACGTCCGGGAAACTCCAAATCCTAGCTCGCCAAGGAGAGGGCCGGCTAGGAGTAATGATCTCCTCTCCATCTCCTCAAGATTGTAATCTCCCAGTCTCGCTTCAAGTTGCTCAACGTTATCGGAACGTCATTGCCCTCCTTGATTCCGGAGCAGCTGGGAACTTTATTACCGAAGCCTATGTTAAACGGTGGTCCCTACCCACCGAGAGACTTCCTTCGTCCATTTCTTTAACTGCCGTGGATGGCAGCAAAATTTTTGATGCAGTTATTTCTTTAAGGACTCTACCAGTTCGTCTGAGAGTGGGAGTTCTTCATTCCGAACTTATTTCTTTTTTAGTGATTCCAAGAGCCACACATCCTGTGGTCCTGGGCCTTCCATGGCTCCGTCTTCACAATCCTACAATTGATTGGACGACTACGCAAATCCTGGCATGAGGTTCCTCCTGTGCTGAGACATGTTTGTTTAAAGTATTGCCTGTCTGTTCTTCCTCCCCCAGGTCGTCTGATGTTCCACCTCCTCCATATCAAGATTTCACGGATGTGTTCAGTAAAGCTTCTGCTGATATCCTTCCTCCTCATAGAGAATGGGACTGTCCGATTGATCTCGTTCCAGGGAAGGTTCCACCTCGAGGCCGAACTTATCCGTTGTCTCTGCCTGAGACGCATTCTATGGAGGAATATATTAAAGAGAACCTAGCAAAGGGGTTCATTCGACCTTCTTCTTCTCCAGCCGGCGCAGGCTTCTTTTTTGTAAAAAAGAAAGATGGTGGTCTGCGGCCGTGCATCGACTACAGAGGTTTGAACGACATTACCATCAAGAACCGTTATCCTTTACCCCTGATTACTGAGCTCTTTGACAGAGTTAGCGGAGCTACCATCTTTACAAAGCTGGACTTGCGAGGTGCATACAATCTCATCCGGATCCGTGAGGGTGACGAGTGGAAGACCGCCTTTAACACCCGTGACGGACATTATGAGTACCTCATCATGCCCTTCGGATTGAGCAATGCTCCAGCTGTCTTCCAGCATTTTGTCAATGAGATCTTCAGAGACATTCTATACCGTCATGTCGTGGTCTATCTAGACGATATCCTCATTTTTGCCAACGATTTAGAGGAACATCGTTTTTGGGTTAAAGAGGTTCTGTCCCGTCTCCGTGTCAATCATCTCTATTGCAAATTAGAAAAATGCGTCTTTGAAGTCAAGTCCATTCCGTTTCTAGGGTACATTGTGTCCGGTTCCGGACTAGAGATGGATCCTGAGAAACTACAAGCAATCCAAAATTGCCCGGTACCCTTAACCCTCAAAGGGGTCCAGAGGTTCTTAGGGTTCGCCAACTATTACCGAAAGTTTATACGAGACTTTTCCACCATTGTGGCGCCTATTACTGCTTTCACTAAGAAGGGTGCTAACCCGTCCAAGTGGTCTGAAGAAGCCATGCAAGCATTTCATCTTTTAAAACAAAGGTTCATCTCTGCGCCTGTTCTGAAACAGCCTGACATCGACTCTCCTTTCATCTTAGAGGTGGATGCCTCCTCCGTTGGAGTAGGAGCGGTGTTATCTCAGAGGGCTAAAGATGGCCATTTATACCCTTGCAGTTTCTTCTCCCGGAAGTTCTCCCCAGCTGAGCGCAACTATGCCATTGGCGACCAGGAGTTGCTAGCCATCAAGCTCGCTCTAGAAGAGTGGAGGTATCTGTTGGAGGGAGCTTCTCATTCAATCACCATACTTACAGACCACAAGAACCTTTTATACCTGAAGGGCGCACAATGTCTCAACCCTCGTCAGGCCAGATGGGCACTTTTCTTTTCCAGGTTCGACTTTAAACTCCAGTTCTGTCCGGGCTCTTAGAATCGCAATGCCGATGCCCTTTCCCGCTCATGGGAGCAAGAAAATGAGTCAGAGTCTTCAGACAAGCATCCTATTATAAATCCGTTGGCATTCTCCACGGTAGGGATGGACTCTACGCCCCCATCAGGGAAAAGTTTTGTGAAGCCGATGCTAAGGAAGAAGCTCATGCATTGGGCCCATGCTTCCCATTTTGCCGGACATACAGGTATCCAAAAAACCCTGGAGTTTATCTCTAGGTCCTATTGGTGGCCAACTCTGAAAAAGGACGTCTTGGAGTTTATTGCATCTTGCCCAAAGTGTGCCCAACATAAAGTATCCCGCCAGTCGCCTGCGGGGCAACTGGTTCCACTATCCGTTCCCCGTCGACCATGGACCCACTTGTCGATGGATTTCATTACAGACTTACCCATGTGCAACAAGGTCAATACCATCTGGGTGGTAGTTGACCGGTTCACCAAGATGGCACACTTCATTCCTCTCACCGGTCTTCCGTCAGCTTCCAAGTTGGCTCAAGTATTCATACAAGAGATCTTCCGACTCCACGGTCTTCCTGAAGAAATTATCTCAGATCGAGGAGTTCAATTCACAGCCAAATTCTGGCGAAGTTTATGTCAAGTCCTTCAAGTCAAGCTAAAGTTTTCCACGGCTTACCATCCTCAGACCAATGGTCAAACCGAGAGGGTGAATCAGGACTTGGAGGCCTTCCTCCGCATCTATGTGTCCTCCTCTCAAGATGACTGGGTTCAATTACTTCCCTGGGCCGAGTTCTGTCATAACAACCAGTATCATTCTTCATCTGCTTCAACACCATTCTTCACTAACTTTGGATTCCACCCTAAAGTCCCTGAGTTCCAACCGCTTCCAGCAACTTCTGTTCCCGCAGTGGATATCACCTTGCATCAGTTTGCCAATATCTGGAAGAGCGTACGATCAGGTCTGCTCAAGGCATCGTTCAGGTACAAGAAGTTTGCGGATAAGAAGCGTCGAGCAGTTCCTGCTCTCAAGGTGGGTGATCGGGTATGGTTATCCACGAAGAATTTGAGGTTAAGAGTTCCCAGTATGAAGTTTGCACCTCGCTATATCGGTCCTTTCAAGATTGAACAAGTCATCAATCCTGTTGCTTACAGACTTCAGTTGCCTCCCTTCTTAAAAATACCCAGGACATTCCATGTTTCCCTGTTGAAACCGCTGATCTTGAATCGGTTTCATTCCTCACTTCCTCCAACTCCGAAAGTCCAAACTCAACGAGGCGTTGAGTATGAAGTGGCCAAGATCCTGGACTCACGTCACCGTTACGGTCAACTACAGTATCTTATTGACTGGAAGGGTTACGGCCCTGAGGAACGTTCATGGACCAATGCTTCTGATGTCCATGCTCCTGCCTTGGTCCGGAGATTCCATTCCAAGTTTCCTCAAAAGCCAAAGAAGTGTCCTGGGGCCACTCCTAAAGGGGGGGGTGCTGTCACGATCCGGGTATCTGGACGCCATTTCTTACCCATCAGATGCCTCCTAAGGCTGGCTCAGCGCTCCAGGACCGGATCCCATCTGTTATCCTAATGTTCACATTCCTGCATCCTCTCCTGTCTCTCTGAGACGCTGTCACAGTAACGCCTTATTACATCTGGCATGGCGTCTCCCGCGGCCTCCGCCGCCGTCCCTGAGCTTCTGCATGCAGAGTGTCAGAGTGGCGATTACGTCAGCCGCGGCCTCCGCTGTGTCCGCGTGGTTGGATGTGCACTTGTCAGCCTGGCGTCTCCTGTCTCCAGTGGCCGGCGCCGCCATTACTGTTTTCATTACCACATGGATTACAAACCAAACTTCCCTCCAAGTGTCTGCATGGGCGCAGCCATCTTGGATTCTGTCAGCTGATCATTTCCTCCAATCTGTTGTCAGTATTTTAATCTGCATAATTGCCAAGCCAATCCCTTCCTTGCTGCAGGTATAAATACACTGTGCCTGAGCAAGGAAGGCGTCAGTGCTTTGGTTGTCAAACCTAGTTCCTGTTTGTCTCTCTCCTGTGATTGTCTTCCAGGTTCCAGCTCCTGTCTCAAGACTTCCACCATAGAGACCCGCACCAGCATTCCACCTGCGGTGTAGCCTGACTCTCCAATCCATTGTGGATTCATCTGTTTCCAGCTACAACATTACCTGCTTCCAGCTCAGCTTCCAGCAGAGTACAGCTTCCCTTAAAGGGCCGGTGTCCTTTCTACACTTTACCACTCTCCACCGGTATTATTATTTCTCCGCTCTCAAGTTCTACATTTCAGTTCATATTTCATCGCTCCCAAGTTCATTTATTATTTGACTGGTTCCAGCCAGTATCCACTCCGTGCTAACAACAGTCTGGTTCCAGCCAATATCCACAGCAGCTGTTTTATCTTCAGCAACCCAGCTTTTCCTGGAACACCAGCTGGCACAATCCTGGGTTATCTCCATTGCTACAGTCGGGCCTGGTAAGGACTTTCCATCTAGAAGATCATAAGAACTATCTCACACTACCAGTGCCCTGTGGCTCCTGCCATCCTGTAGTACCCAGGAACTGTATTTATTCTTTGCTGACTTTTACGTTTTCTTTTACTGCTGCTGTGTTGCGGAGTTGTCATAATAAACATCATTGACTTTTATCCAAGTTGTCGTGGTCACGCCTTCGGGCAGTTATTATTCATGTTACTTACATGTCCAGGGGTCTGATACAACCTCCCAGGTTCCGGTACATCTCAGCTCCTACAACTGAGGCTGCCTCCCGTCAGCTCAGGCCCTCAGTTGTGACAGTAAGCACTGACCTAATGAATCCAGCCGGAGACCAGGATCAAGCGGCCAGGCCGATGCAAGAACTGGCAGCCCGACTAGAACATCAGGAGGCTGCACAGGGCCACATCATCCGCTGTCTCCAGGATCTCTCTACTCGGCTGGATGGGATTCAGACAACTCTCCGTGGATCAGGCGCGTCTGGTGCGTCAACCACAGTGACTCCAGCTATAACCCCATCCACCTTACCCATTTCTGCTCCACGTCTTCATCTTCCAACGCCAGCAAAATTTGACGGATCTCCAAGATTTTGCAGGGGATTTCTCAACCAGTGTGAGATTCAGTTTGAGCTACAACCTGGCAATTTTCCCAGTGACCGTACAAAAATTGCCTACATTATTTCTCTTCTCAGTGGCTCAGCCCTTGATTGGGCATCACCGTTATGGGAGAGGTCCGACACCCTGCTATCTTCCTACACTGCCTTCGTGTCAACATTCAGGCGCATCTTCGACGAGCCAGGCCGGGTAACCTCAGCTTCATCCGAGATTCTCCGTTTACGCCAGGGGTCACGTACTGTAGGACAATATCTGATACAGTTCCAGATCCTGGCATCCGAACTGGCATGGAACGACGAGGCCCTGTATGCTGCATTCTGGCATGGCTTATCTGAGCGTATTAAAGATGAGTTAGCTACCAGAGACTTACCTTCTAAGTTAGATGAGCTAATCTCACTCTGCACGAAAGTTGATTTACGTTTCAGAGAGAGAGCAACTGAGCGTGGAAGATCATCTGCTCCAAAATCTTCTGCTCCTCCTCCTCGTCAACTGTCACCATCTAAAGATGAGCCCATGCAACTTGGCCGTTCCCGTTTAACTCCTGCTGAGCGCCGAAGACGCCTCTCCGAGTTTCTCTGTCTCTATTGTGCAGCTCCGTCTCACACCATTAATGCCTGTCCCAAACGTCCGGGAAACTCCAAATCCTAGCTCGCCAAGGAGAGGGCCGGCTAGGAGTAATGATCTCCTCTCCATCTCCTCAAGATTGTAATCTCCCAGTCTCGCTTCAAGTTGCTCAACGTTATCGGAACGTCATTGCCCTCCTTGATTCCGGAGCAGCTGGGAACTTTATTACCGAAGCCTATGTTAAACGGTGGTCCCTACCCACCGAGAGACTTCCTTCGTCCATTTCTTTAACTGCCGTGGATGGCAGCAAAATTTTTGATGCAGTTATTTCTTTAAGGACTCTACCAGTTCGTCTGAGAGTGGGAGTTCTTCATTCCGAACTTATTTCTTTTTTAGTGATTCCAAGAGCCACACATCCTGTGGTCCTGGGCCTTCCATGGCTCCGTCTTCACAATCCTACAATTGATTGGACGACTACGCAAATCCTGGCATGAGGTTCCTCCTGTGCTGAGACATGTTTGTTTAAAGTATTGCCTGTCTGTTCTTCCTCCCCCAGGTCGTCTGATGTTCCACCTCCTCCATATCAAGATTTCACGGATGTGTTCAGTAAAGCTTCTGCTGATATCCTTCCTCCTCATAGAGAATGGGACTGTCCGATTGATCTCGTTCCAGGGAAGGTTCCACCTCGAGGCCGAACTTATCCGTTGTCTCTGCCTGAGACGCATTCTATGGAGGAATATATTAAAGAGAACCTAGCAAAGGGGTTCATTCGACCTTCTTCTTCTCCAGCCGGCGCAGGCTTCTTTTTTGTAAAAAAGAAAGATGGTGGTCTGCGGCCGTGCATCGACTACAGAGGTTTGAACGACATTACCATCAAGAACCGTTATCCTTTACCCCTGATTACTGAGCTCTTTGACAGAGTTAGCGGAGCTACCATCTTTACAAAGCTGGACTTGCGAGGTGCATACAATCTCATCCGGATCCGTGAGGGTGACGAGTGGAAGACCGCCTTTAACACCCGTGACGGACATTATGAGTACCTCATCATGCCCTTCGGATTGAGCAATGCTCCAGCTGTCTTCCAGCATTTTGTCAATGAGATCTTCAGAGACATTCTATACCGTCATGTCGTGGTCTATCTAGACGATATCCTCATTTTTGCCAACGATTTAGAGGAACATCGTTTTTGGGTTAAAGAGGTTCTGTCCCGTCTCCGTGTCAATCATCTCTATTGCAAATTAGAAAAATGCGTCTTTGAAGTCAAGTCCATTCCGTTTCTAGGGTACATTGTGTCCGGTTCCGGACTAGAGATGGATCCTGAGAAACTACAAGCAATCCAAAATTGCCCGGTACCCTTAACCCTCAAAGGGGTCCAGAGGTTCTTAGGGTTCGCCAACTATTACCGAAAGTTTATACGAGACTTTTCCACCATTGTGGCGCCTATTACTGCTTTCACTAAGAAGGGTGCTAACCCGTCCAAGTGGTCTGAAGAAGCCATGCAAGCATTTCATCTTTTAAAACAAAGGTTCATCTCTGCGCCTGTTCTGAAACAGCCTGACATCGACTCTCCTTTCATCTTAGAGGTGGATGCCTCCTCCATTGGAGTAGGAGCGGTGTTATCTCAGAGGGCTAAAGATGGCCATTTACACCCTTGCAGTTTCTTCTCCCGGAAGTTCTCCCCAGCTGAGCGCAACTATGCCATTGGCGACCAGGAGTTGCTAGCCATCAAGCTCGCTCTAGAAGAGTGGAGGTATCTGTTGGAGGGAGCTTCTCATTCAATCACCATACTTACAGACCACAAGAACCTTTTATACCTGAAGGGCGCACAATGTCTCAACCCTCGTCAGGCCAGATGGGCACTTTTCTTTTCCAGGTTCGACTTTAAACTCCAGTTCTGTCCGGGCTCTTAGAATCGCAATGCCGATGCCCTTTCCCGCTCATGGGAGCAAGAAAATGAGTCAGAGTCTTCAGACAAGCATCCTATTATAAATCCGTTGGCATTCTCCACGGTAGGGATGGACTCTACGCCCCCATCAGGGAAAAGTTTTGTGAAGCCGATGCTAAGGAAGAAGCTCATGCATTGGGCCCATGCTTCCCATTTTGCCGGACATACAGGTATCCAAAAAACCCTGGAGTTTATCTCTAGGTCCTATTGGTGGCCAACTCTGAAAAAGGACGTCTTGGAGTTTATTGCATCTTGCCCAAAGTGTGCCCAACATAAAGTATCCCGCCAGTCGCCTGCGGGGCAACTGGTTCCACTATCCGTTCCCCGTCGACCATGGACCCACTTGTCGATGGATTTCATTACAGACTTACCCATGTGCAACAAGGTCAATACCATCTGGGTGGTAGTTGACCGGTTCACCAAGATGGCACACTTCATTCCTCTCACCGGTCTTCCGTCAGCTTCCAAGTTGGCTCAAGTATTCATACAAGAGATCTTCCGACTCCACGGTCTTCCTGAAGAAATTATCTCAGATCGAGGAGTTCAATTCACAGCCAAATTCTGGCGAAGTTTATGTCAAGTCCTTCAAGTCAAGCTAAAGTTTTCCACGGCTTACCATCCTCAGACCAATGGTCAAACCGAGAGGGTGAATCAGGACTTGGAGGCCTTCCTCCGCATCTATGTGTCCTCCTCTCAAGATGACTGGGTTCAATTACTTCCCTGGGCCGAGTTCTGTCATAACAACCAGTATCATTCTTCATCTGCTTCAACACCATTCTTCACTAACTTTGGATTCCACCCTAAAGTCCCTGAGTTCCAACCGCTTCCAGCAACTTCTGTTCCCGCAGTGGATATCACCTTGCATCAGTTTGCCAATATCTGGAAGAGCATACGATCAGGTCTGCTCAAGGCATCGTTCAGGTACAAGAAGTTTGCGGATAAGAAGCGTCGAGCAGTTCCTGCTCTCAAGGTGGGTGATCGGGTATGGTTATCCACGAAGAATTTGAGGTTAAGAGTTCCCAGTATGAAGTTTGCACCTCGCTATATCGGTCCTTTCAAGATTGAACAAGTCATCAATCCTGTTGCTTACAGACTTCAGTTGCCTCCCTTCTTAAAAATACCCAGGACATTCCATGTTTCCCTGTTGAAACCGCTGATCTTGAATCGGTTTCATTCCTCACTTCCTCCAACTCCGAAAGTCCAAACTCAACGAGGCGTTGAGTATGAAGTGGCCAAGATCCTGGACTCACGTCACCGTTACGGTCAACTACAGTATCTTATTGACTGGAAGGGTTACGGCCCTGAGGAACGTTCATGGACCAATGCTTCTGATGTCCATGCTCCTGCCTTGGTCCGGAGATTCCATTCCAAGTTTCCTCAAAAGCCAAAGAAGTGTCCTGGGGCCACTCCTAAAGGGGGGGGTGCTGTCACGATCCGGGTATCTGGACGCCATTTCTTACCCATCAGATGCCTCCTAAGGCTGGCTCAGCGCTCCAGGACCGGATCCCATCTGTTATCCTAATGTTCACATTCCTGCATCCTCTCCTGTCTCTCTGAGACGCTGTCACAGTAACGCCTTATTACATCTGGCATGGCGTCTCCCGCGGCCTCCGCCGCCGTCCCTGAGCTTCTGCATGCAGAGTGTCAGAGTGGCGATTACGTCAGCCGCGGCCTCCGCTGTGTCCGCGTGGTTGGATGTGCACTTGTCAGCCTGGCGTCTCCTGTCTCCAGTGGCCGGCGCCGCCATTACTGTTTTCATTACCACATGGATTACAAACCAAACTTCCCTCCAAGTGTCTGCATGGGCGCAGCCATCTTGGATTCTGTCAGCTGATCATTTCCTCCAATCTGTTGTCAGTATTTTAATCTGCATAATTGCCAAGCCAATCCCTTCCTTGCTGCAGGTATAAATACACTGTGCCTGAGCAAGGAAGGCGTCAGTGCTTTGGTTGTCAAACCTAGTTCCTGTTTGTCTCTCTCCTGTGATTGTCTTCCAGGTTCCAGCTCCTGTCTCAAGACTTCCACCATAGAGACCCGCACCAGCATTCCACCTGCGGTGTAGCCTGACTCTCCAATCCATTGTGGATTCATCTGTTTCCAGCTACAACATTACCTGCTTCCAGCTCAGCTTCCAGCAGAGTACAGCTTCCCTTAAAGGGCCGGTGTCCTTTCTACACTTTACCACTCTCCACCGGTATTATTATTTCTCCGCTCTCAAGTTCTACATTTCAGTTCATATTTCATCGCTCCCAAGTTCATTTATTATTTGACTGGTTCCAGCCAGTATCCACTCCGTGCTAACAACAGTCTGGTTCCAGCCAGTATCCACAGCAGCTGTTTTATCTTCAGCAACCCAGCTTTTCCTGGAACACCAGCTGGCACAATCCTGGGTTATCTCCATTGCTACAGTCGGGCCTGGTAAGGACTTTCCATCTAGAAGATCATAAGAACTATCTCACACTACCAGTGCCCTGTGGCTCCTGCCATCCTGTAGTACCCAGGAACTGTATTTATTCTTTGCTGACTTTTACGTTTTCTTTTACTGCTGCTGTGTTGCGGAGTTGTCATAATAAACATCATTGACTTTTATCCAAGTTGTCGTGGTCACGCCTTCGGGCAGTTATTATTCATGTTACTTACATGTCCAGGGGTCTGATACAACCTCCCAGGTTCCGGTACATCTCAGCCCCTACAACTGAGGCTGCCTCCCGTCAGCTCAGGCCCTCAGTTGTGACAATACGGAACAAATGAAGGTCTTCCTCCCAATAGAGAAAGCCCAGGACATCCAGAACATGGTCAGAGACCTGCTAAAACCGAAAAGGGTGTCAGTTCACCAATGCACTCGAGTTCTGGGAAAAATGGTGGCGGCCTACGAGGCCATTCCCTTCGGAAGGTTCCATGCAAGGACTTTTCAATGGGACCTTCTGGACAAGTGGTCCGGGTCCCATCTGCACTTACATCGGAAAATAACTCTGTCCCCAGGGGCCAGAGTGTCTCTCCTTGAGTGGTTGCAAAGTGCTCACCTGCTGGAGGGTCGCCGGTTCGGAATTCAGGACTGGATCCTGGTTACCACGGACGCGAGCCTCCGAGGATGGGGAGCGGTCACACAGGGAAAAAAATTTCAGGGACTTTGGTCAGACCAGGAGTCCTGTCTACACATCAATGTGTTGGAACTCAGGGCCATTTACAACGGCCTTCGACAAGCGGAGAGTCTTCTTCGAAACCTACCGGTGCTGATTCAATCAGACAATGTCACAGCAGTGGCTCATGTGAACCGCCAAGGCGGGACGCAGACTTCCTCAGCAGACACGATCTCCATCCAGGAGAGTGGGGACTTCATCAAGAAGTCTTTACAGACATAACACGTCTTTGGGGAACTCCTCAAATAGACATGATGGCGTCACGCCTCAACAAAAAGCTTCGGAGGTATTGTGCCAGGTCTCGGGACCTTCAGGCAGTGGCAGTAGACGCTCTGATAACACCGTGGGTGTTCAAATCGGTCTACGTGTTTCCTCCTCTTCCTCTCATCACAAAAGTGTTGAGGATCATAAGGCAAAGAAGAGTACAGACGATACTCGTTGTCCCAGACTGGCCTCTAAGGCCCTGGTACTCAGATCTACAAGAGATGCTCACAGGAGATCCCTGGCCTCTTCCTCTGAGGGAAGACCTGTTGCAACAGGGGCCCTGTGTATTTCAGGACTTACCGCGGTTACGTTTGATGGCATGGCGGTTGAACGCCGAATCCTAGCGAAAAAGGGGATTCCGGAAGAGGTCATCCCTACTTTAATAAAGGCTAGGAAGGAGGTGACGTTAAGCATTATCACCGTATCTGGCGAAATTATGTGTCTTGGTGTGAGACCAAGAATGCACCTACGGAAGATTTTCATCTGGGTCGTTTTCTCCACTTCCTACAGACAGGAGTGGATATGGGCCTGAAATTAGGCTCTGTTAAGGTTTAGATTTCGGCCCTCTCGATTTTCTTTCAGAAGGAATTGGCTTCTCTTCCAGAAGTCCAGACGTTTGTAAAGGGAGTGCTACACATCCAGCCTCCTTTTGTGCCTCCAGTGGCACCATGGGACCTCAACGTGGTGTTGCAGTTCCTAAAATCACACTGGTTTGAACCGCTTAACAAGGTTGAGTTGAAATTTCTTACTTGGAAGGTGGTCATGTGGTTGGCCTTAGCATCAGCAAGGCGAGTATCAGAATTGGCGGCTTTGTCACACAAAAGCCCCTACTTGATTTTTCATGTGGATCGAGCTGAATTGAGGACACATCCGCAATTTTTGCCTAAGGTGGTTTCTTCATTCCATGTGAATCAACCTATTGTGGTGCCTGTGGCTACAAGTGACCTGGAGGATTCCAGATCCCTGGACGTAGTCAGGGCCTTAAAGATTTATGTAGCCAGGACGGCTAGAATTAGGAAAACAGAGGCTCTGTTTGTCCTGTATGCGGACTATTGCTCGCTGGATCTGTAATACGATTCAGCAGGCTCACTCTACGGCTGGATTGCCGGTACCAAATTCGGTTAAGGCCCATTCCACTAGGAAGGTGGGATCTTCTTGGGCGGCTGCCCGAGGCGTCTCGGCATTACAACTTTGCCGAGCGGCGACTTGGTCGGGGTCAAACACTTTTGCTAAATTCTACAAGTTTGATACCCTGGCTGATGACCTAGCGTTTGCTCAGTCGGTGCTGCAGAGTCATACGCACTCTCCCGCCCGATTGGATGCTTTGGTATAAACCCCATGGTCCTTACGGAGTTCCCAGCATCCTCTAGGACGTAAGAGAAAATAAGATTTTAAGCCTACCGGTAAATCTATTTCTCCTAGTCCGTAGAGGATGCTGGGCGCCCGTCCCAGTGCGGAAACTCTGCAAGACTTGTATATAGTTGTTGCTTACATAAGGGTTATGTTACAGTTGAAATCGGTCTTGGACCGTTACTGTTGTTTGTTCATACGGTTAACTGGTTATGTATGATCCAGGTTACATGGTATGATTGGTGTGGGCTGGTAGGAATCTTGCCCTTGGATTTCTAAATCCTGCCTTGTATTGTCCATCTCCTCTGGGCACAGTTCTCTAACTGAGGTCTGGAGGAGGGGCATAGAGGGAGGAGCCAGTGCACACCCATAGTCAAAGTTCTTTTTAGGTGCCCTATCTCCTGCGGAGCCCGTCTATATCCCATGGTCCTTACGGAGTCTCCAACATCCTCTACGGACTAGGAGAAATAGATTTACCGGTAGGTTTAAAATCTTATTATTTGCAGGAATCCCCCAATAATGGTCAAGTATCACCTGATAGGTTTTTATGGGCACTGTGAAGCCTTACAGAGTTTAGCCCAGACAGCCAACGCTATCTGAAGATGGTATTAGTTGCTTTAGCCTATGAGCTACGCTACACAAAACTTGTTGGTAGAGGAACTCTCCCCAGCAATGGGTGCAGTAGCACTGCGGTGATCCCAAAATTAGATGACCACTAATGCGATCACTTCACTGCTAACCCAGCGCAGGCGCCTTATGGACAATTATCGGGTCTAAGGGGGTCAGAAGTTGTCCGGCGACAGGGATCGCCGGGTTACGTCGCGTCCTGCGAAGAAAGCAGTCGCAGAGCCGACAGCAAGAAGATTGACAAGAAGAAGGCGTTCCTGGGCGGATCCGGACCGTTGGCTGCCGTTTTTGGGGAGTGGTAAGGAAAACACAGGCATGTCCAGGAGAACGGAGGGTGGATGTCTGATGTCAAAGCCGGTCCCAGCATCGCAGAGATCGACGCACAGGGTAAGTATGTCCAGGGCTGGTCTTGTTCTGCTTGAACATTGTTTAGCTTAGCAGGACTGCACAAGCGATCGCAGCCCTGCTAAGCTAAAATACACTCCCCCATAGGCGTGGGCTAGTTGATCGCAGCAGCAGCAAAAAGTTGCTGGCTGCGATCAACTCGGAATGACCACTTAAGTGCCTGATTCAGGGCCTAACTCAGACCTGATCGCTGTTCTGCAAATTTGCAGAGGGCTGCGCTCAGATAGAGTGAAAACCCGCCCCGTGCAAGTGTGGGAATGCATGTGTACGCCGTGCGAAAACTTTGCCAGCCAGCGGACATCTGCAAATTAGTTCGCAACTCACTCACCATCAAATGATTTTTTTCAGTCTGTGGAATCTGTGCCTAGCCCAGGACTTACTTCTACAGTGCGATACAAACAGGATGATCGGGCCGGAGCTGACGTCACACACCCTCCCAGAAAACGCTTGGGAACGCCTGCATATTTCCTGACACTCCCTGAAAACGGCCAATTACCACCCACAAACGTCCTCTTCCTGTCAATCACCTTGCATACGCCGTGCGATTGAAATTTGCGCACCATGCTGTCGCTGTTTGGGTTTGCGCCTGCGCATTGCGTTGCATACGCATGCGCAGTCATTTGATAATCAGCCGCTGTGCAAATTCGCACAGCAGTGGTCAGGTCTGAATCGGGCCCTCAGTTTGGACGCAATGACCTGAAGTAAGGCCTCTATTAATCAAGATTTTTTTTTCCATAAAATTATGTAGAAACCGGTTTATGCATAAGTTTATGATTTCTTGCTAATATGTACTAACAGCCTAATACAGGAGATTTAAAAAAAATCTGCAAAAGGCTCATTATTTAAAATAAAAATATCCATCACGATACAGATTGTTAATGATCCGATTATTAATTCATAGGCCCCCAAATCTCTATATCAGGGGTGGGGAACCTTTTTTCTACCAAGGGCCATTTGGATATTTATAAAAATCCTTCGGGGGCCATACAAAAATTATCAACTTAAAAATGAGCCTGCCCCCAGTAGATATGCCCCCAGTCAGTAGTTATGCCCCAGTAGATAGATATGCCCTCAGTAAGTTTGCCCCCCGTCACTTGTTATGCCCCATTAGATATGCAACCAGTCACTTGTTATGCCCCATTAGATATGCCCCATCACTTGTTGTGCCCCATTAGATATGCCACCAGTCAGTTGTTATGTCCCATTAGATATGCCCCCTAGTAGCGCCGCTTACACACACACACATTAAAAGAAAAAAAAAACACAATACTCACCAGCCCCGCTCCTGCTTCCGGACCGTTGCCCTCTGCCTGGCCGCTCGCTCCTCAGAACTATGGGAGAGAAGTCATGACATCTCTCCCATAACACCGCACAGAAGCACACGCACACTGCCAGAGCCGGAAGCCGAAGCTCAGGAGTGAGCTCCTGTCTCCAGCTGCTACTGAGGGTAAGAAGCCAGGCGCACACTAGTAACAAATTCTCAGCAGGCGCCCGGCTAGGTGAGCCTGGCCGGGCCGAATCAAGTGGCTCTGCGGGCCTTATACGGCACTCGGGCCTGAGGTTCCCCACCCCTGCTCTATATGATACACAATAATAAAATAATGCACATTAGCACAGAATATCAAGTGACCACTAGACAAGGCAAATCTTACTTTGCTATTGGTGCAAGGCAAGCAGTGAGACCAATCAGACCACTGACCTAAGCGGCAGCTCAGCGGGCTCGGGGTAACATCTGAATTTCTGGCAAACCTGAGAAATTAAAGACAAACAGAACCATTCAGTCACTTCTCTGAGTCTGACATTTAAATATAAAATAAAAATACAACATCCAAAATAGCATTTAGTTGATTTTTTAAAAAAACCAAACACTGCAGGTGTATTGATTATATAGTCTACTACAGAGTCAGTCTAGCACAGGCTCAGTATAGAGCAGCAGGAAGGTCCCGCCCCCTCCCTTCCCTCACAGCTCTCACTGGCTGCCTGACAGACATAAGCCTGATTCGGATGCAGTGGAGCCATTTTGTTATCTCCTGCGCATGTGTCTGTCGCCCTATGCATGCATCCAGATAGCGTGCTCACAGAGTTAGAGTTGCAGTTGAGGTGCACGGCCTCAGAAATATATTGAAAATGTAGTGGGCGTTCCTGGGCAGTGACAGAGAGGTGGATTAGCGCACGGACAGAAATGGTCCGCTGTATGGGCATGTTGTGGGAGTGTCATAGGCGTGTCACTGAAAGCAGCTGCATACAGAGACACTCAGCCGCTCACGAAGGAGGCCTTATACGGAAGGAGAAATAGCAACTGCCATAGGTCTGTTGCACGTTTTGATGGTGCGACCGACAGCGGTGCAAGTATGCGAGTACGCTCGGGTACGCTAGGGTACGGAGTACCCATAAGAATTTGGCAGCGGGTACTCAGTACCACCTGCCACACACTTTGCCATTACCACAATTATAAGTGCCACAAAGCAACAAGACCATGGTGCTCGGCAGCATGACGGCTCCTCCCACTTTGTCAGGGTTACTGGGAGTGCAACAGTGGCTGTATTTTCCTGTTATAATAATGGAGGCATTACTATATATTGTTATTAAATTGGGGGCATTAATATATATTTCTATTATACTGGGGGTATCACTAGATATTTCTATAATACTGGAGGCATTACTATATATGTTTAGCCTTGCCTCCAGATTAAAAAAAAAAGAGGCTGTCGTGTGGCCACGCCGCTAGTGTCATGTAGCCACTCCCACTAGCAGCATGTGGCCACGCCCCCTCACAACACATGATCACGCCCATTTTTCGGCACTCAGTACTAGAGATGAGCGGGTTCGGTTCCTCGAGATCCGAACTTCCCCGAACTTCACCCATTTCACACGGGTCCGAGGCAGCCTCGGATCTTCCCGCCTTGCTCGGTTAACCCGAACGCGCCCGAACGTCATCATCCCGCTGTCGGATTCTCGCGAGATTCGTATTCTATATAAGGAGCCACGCGTCGCCGCCATTTTTCACTCGTGCATTGGAGATGATAGTGAGAGGACGTGGCTGGCGTTCTCTCAGTGTCTGTGTTCAGTGTGCTGCAAATATCTGTGTTCAGTGTGCTGCAAATATCTGCTCAGTGTGCTGCAAATATCTGTGCTCAGTGTGCTGAAAATATCTACGTTCTCTGCCTGAAAAAAAACGCTCCATGTCTGTGCTGCATTGTAGTTGTGCACAGTATATAGTAGGAGGACAGTGCAGAATTTTGCTGACCACCAGTATATATATAGCAGTATGGTACAGTAGTCCACTGCTCTACCTCTGTGTCGTCAAGTATACTATCCATATCTGTGCTGCATCATAGTTGTGCGCAGTATATAGTAGGAGGACAGTGCAGAATTTTGCTGACCACCAGTATATATATAGCAGTACGGTACAGTAGTCCATTGCTCTACCTCTGTGTCGTCAAGTATACTATCCATATCTGTGCTGCATTGTAGCTGTGCGCAGTATATATAGTAGGAGGACAGTGCAGAATTTTGCTGACCACCAGTATATATATAGCAGTACGGTACAGTAGTCCAGTGCTCTACCTCTGTGTCATCAAGTATACTATCTATATCTGTGCTGCATTGTAGCTGTGCGCAGTATATATAGTAGGAGGACAGTGCAGAATTTTGCTGACCACCAGTATATATATAGCAGTTCGGTACAGTAGTCCATTGCTCTACCTCTGTGTTGTCAAGTATACTATCCATATCTGTGCTGCATTGTAGTTGTGCGCAGTATATAGTAGGAGAACAGTGCAGAATTTTGCTGACCACCAGTATATATATAGCAGTACGGTACAGTAGTCCATTGCTCTACCTCTGTGTCGTCAAGTATACTATCCATATCTGTGCAGCATTGTAGTTGTGCGCAGTATATAGTAGGAGGACAGTGCAGAATTTTGCTGACCACCAGTATATATATAGCAGTACGGTACAGTAGTCCATTGCTCTACCTCTGTGTTGTCAAGTATACTATCCATATCTGTGCTGCATTGTAGTTGTGCGCAGTATATAGTAGGAGGACAGTGCATAATTTTGCTGACCACCAGTATATATAATATATATATAGCAGTACGGTACAGTAGTCCATTGCTCTACCTCTGTGTCGTCAAGTATACTATCCATATCTGTGCTGCATTGTAGTTTTGCGCAGTATATATAGTAGGAGGACAGTGCAGAATTTTGCTGACCACCAGTATATATATATATATATATAGCAGTATGGTACAGTAGGCCATTGCTATTGATATATTACTGGCATATAATTCCACACATTAAAAGATGGAGAACAAAAATGTGGAGGGTAAAATAGGGAAAGATCAAGATCCACTTCCAACTAGTACTGAAGCTGCTGCCACTAGTCATGGCCGAGACGATGAAATGCCATTAACGTCGTCTGCCAAGGCTGATGCCCAATGTCATAGTAGAGAGCATGTAAAAGCCAAAAAACAAAAGTTCAGTAAAATGACCCAAAAATCAATATTAAAAGTGTCTGATGAGAAGCGTAAACTTGCCAATATGCCATTTACGACACGGAGTGGCAAGGAACGGCTGAGGCCCTGGCCTATGTTCATGGCTAGTGGTTCAGCTTCACATGAGGATGGAAGCACTCATCCTCCCACTAGAAAAATGAAAAGACTTAAGCTGGCAAAAGCACAGCAAAGAACTGTGCGTTCTTCTAAATCACAAATCCCCAAGGAGAGTCCAATTGTGTCGGTTGCGATGCCTGACCTTCCCAACACTGGACGGGAAGAGGTGGCGCCTTCCACCATTTGCATGCCCCCTGCAAGTGCTGGAAGGAGCACCCGCAGTCCAGTTCCTGATAGTCAAGTTGAAGATATCACTGTTGAAGTACACCAGGATGAGGATATGGGTGTTGCTGGCGCTGAGGAGGAAATTGACAAGGAGGATTCTGATGGTGAGGTGGTTTGTTTAAGTCAGGCACTCGGGGAGACACCTGTTGTCCGTGGGACGAATATGGCCATTGACATGCCTGGTCAAATTACAAAAAAAAATCACCTCTTCGGTGTGGAATTATTTTAACAGAAATGCGGACAACAGGTGTCAAGCCGTGTGTTGCCTTTGTCAAGCTGTAATAAGTAGGGGTAAGGACGTTAACCACCTAGGAACATCCTCCCTTATACGTCACCTGGAGCGCATTCTTCAGAAGTCATTGACAAGTTCAAAAACTTTGGGTGACAGCGGAAGCAGTCCACTGACCACTAAATCCCTTCCTCTTGTAACCAAGCTCACACAAACCACACCACCAACTCCCTCAGTGTCAATTTCCTCCTTCCCCAGGAATGCCAATAGTCCTGCAGGCCATGTCACTGGCAAGTCTGACGAGTGCTCTCCTGCCTGGGATTCCTCCGATGCATCCTTGAGTGTAACGCCTACTGCTGCTGGCACTGCTGTTGTTGCTGCTGGGAGTCGATCGTCATCCCAGAGGGGAAGTCGGAAGACCACTTGTACTACTTCCAGTAAGCAATTGACTGTCCAACAGTCCTTTGCGAGGAAGATGAAATAACACAGCAGTCATCTTGCTGCAAAGCAGATAACTCAGGTCTTGGCAGCTGCGGTGGTGTTAAACGTGTGGCCGGTATCCACCATTAATTCACAGGGAATTAGAGAATTGCTTGAGGTACTGTGTCCCCGGTACCAAATACCATCTAGGTTCCATTTCTCTAGGTAGGCGATACCGAGAATGTACACAGACGTCAGAAAAAGAGTCACCAGTGTCCTAAAAAATGCAGTTGTACCCAATGTCCACTTAACCACGGACATGTGGACAAGTGGAGCAGGGCAGACTCAGGACTATATGACTGTGACAGCCCACTGGGTAGATGTATTGCCTCCCGCAGCAAGAACAGCAGCGGCAGCACCAGTAGCAGCATCTCGCAAACGCCAACTCGTTCCTAGGCAGGCTACGCTTTGTATCACCGCTTTTCATAAGAGGCACACAGCTGATAACCTCTTACGGAAACTGAGGAACATCATCGCAGAATGGCTTACCCCAATTGGACTCTCCTGGGGATTTGTGACATCGGACAACGCCACCAATATTGTGCGTGCATTACATGTGGGCAAATTCCAGCACGTCCCATGTTTTGCACATACATTGAATTTGGTGGTGCAGAATTTTTTTAAAAACGACAGGGGCGTGCAAGAGATGCTGTCGGTGGCCCAAAGAATTGCGGGCCACTTTCGGCATTCAGCCACCGCGTGCCGAAGACTGGAGCACCAGCAAACACTCCTGAACCTGCCTCGCCATCATCTGAAGCAAGAGGTGGTAACGAGGTGGAATTCAACCCTCTATATGCTTCAGTGGATGGAGGAGCAGCAAAAGGCCATTCAAGCCTATACAGCTACCTACGATATAGGAAAAGGAGGGGGAATGCACCTGACTCAAGCGCAGTGGAGAATGATTTCAACGTTGTGCAAGGTTCTGCAACCCTTTGAACTTGCCACACGTGAAGTCAGTTCAGACACTGCCAGCCTGAGTCAGGTCATTCCCCTCATCAGGCTTTTGCAGAAGAAGCTGGAGAGATTGAAGGATGAGCTAAAATGGAGCGATTCCGCTAGGCATGTGAGACTTGTGGATGGAGCCCTTAATTCGCTTAACCAGGATTCACAGGTGGTCAATCTGTTGAAATCAGAGCACTACATTTTGGCCACCGTGCTCGATCCTAGGTTTAAAACCTACGTTGTATCTCTCTTTCCGGCAGACACAAGTCTGCAGAGGTTCAAAGACCTGCTGGTGAGACACTTGTCAACTCAAGCGGAACGTGACCCGTCAACAGCTCCTCCTTCACATTCTCCCGCGACTGGGGCTGCGAGGAAAATGCTAAGAATTCCGAGCCCACCCGCTGGCGGTGATGCAGGGCAGTCTGGAACGAGTGCTGACATCTGGTCCGGACTGAAGGACCTGCCAACGATTACTGACATGTCGTCTACTGTCACTGCATATGATTCTGTCACCATTGAAAGAATGGTGGAGGATTATATAAGTGGCCGCATCCAAGTAGGCACGTCAGACAGTCTGTAGTTATACTGGCAGGAAAAAGAGGCAATTTGGAGGCCCTTAAAATAAAGCCAACAAACTGGCTTTATTTTACCTAAGTTGCCCCCCTTCCAGTGTGTACTCCGAAAGAGTGTTTAGTGCAGCCGGTCACCTTGTCAGCAATCGGCGTACGAGGTTACTTCCAGAAAATGTGGAGAAGATGATGTTCATCAAAATGAATTATAATCAATTCCTCCGTAGAGACATTCACCAGCAATTGCCTCCAGAAAGTACACAGGGACCTGAGATAGTGGATTCCAGTGGGGACGAATTAATAATCTGTGAGGAGGGGGATGTACACAGTGAAAGGGGTGAGGAATCGGACGATGAGGAGGAGGTGGACATCTTGCCTCTGTAGAGCCAGTTTGTGCAAGGAGAGATTGATTGCTTCTTTTTTGGTGGGGGCCCAAACCAACCAGTCATTTCAGTCACAGTCGTGTGGCAGACCCTGTGGCTGAAATGATGGGTTTGTTAACGTGTGCATGTCCTGTTTATACAACATAAGGGTGGGTGGGAGGGCCCAAGGACAATTCCATCTTGCACCTCTTTTTTTCTTTGCATCATGTGCTGTTTGGGGCCTATTTTTTAAATATGCCATCCTGTCTGACACTGCAGTGCCACTCCTAGATGGGCCAGGTGTTTGTGCCGGCCACTTGGGTCACTTAGCTTAGCCATCCAGCGACCTTGGTGCACCTCTTTTTTTTTCTTTGCATCATGTGCTGTTTGGGGACAATTTTTTTAAGTGCCATCCTGTCTGACACTGCAGTGCCACTCCTAGATGGGCCAGGTGTTTGTGTCGGCCACTTGGGTCGCTTAGCTTAGTCACACAGCTACCTCATTGCGCCTCTTTTTTTCTTTGCATCATGTGCTGTTTGGGGACTATTTTTTGAAGTGCCATCCTGTCTGACACTGCAGTGCCACTCCTAGATGGGCCAGGTGTTTGTGCCGGCCACTTGGGTCGCTTAGCTTAGCCATCCAGCGACCTTGGTGCACCTCTTTTTTTCTTTGCATCATGTGCTGTTTGGGGGCTATTTTTTTAAGTGCCATCCTGTCTGACACTGCAGTGCCACTCCTAGATGGGCCAGGTGTTTGTGCCGGCCACTTGGGTCGCTTAGCTTAGCCATCCAGCGACCTTGGTGCACCTCTTTTTTTCTTTGCATCATGTGCTGTTTGGGGGCTATTTTTTTAAGTGCCATCCTGTCTGACACTGCAGTGCCACTCCTAGATGGGCCAGGTGTTTGTGCCGCCCTCTTGGGTCGCTTAGCTTAGCCATCCAGCGACCTCGGTGCACCTCTTTTTCTCTTTTCTTTGCACCATGTGCTGTTTGGGGACTATTTTTTTATGTGCCATCCTGCAAGACACTGCAGTGCCACTCCTAGATGGGCCAGGTGTTTGTGTCGGCCACTTGGGTCGCTTAGCTTAGCCATCCAGCGACCTCGGTACAAATTTTAGGACTAAAAATAATATTGTGAGGTGTGAGGTGTTCAGAATAGACTGGAAATGAGTGGAAATTATGGTTATTGAGGTTAATAATACTATGGGATCAAAATGACCCCCAAATTCTATGATTTAAGATGTTTTTGAGGGTTTTTAAAAAAAAAAAACACCCGAATCCGACAAAAAATGTTAAGGGAGGTTTTGCCAAAACGCGTCCGGATCCAAAACACGGCCGCGGAACCGAATCCAAAACCAAAACACAAAACCCGAAAAATTTCCTGTGCACATCTCTACTCAGTACCACTAAGAAAATATTTCTACTTGCACCACTGAGACCGATGTTGCGTCTAAATACACACCAATCGGCATGTCAGCATCTACGGAAGCTGGCAGGGCAGTAGAGAGCCTGGCTGGGCCCAGGTACTTTTCAGGGGCGTGGCCTAATCACAAAAGGTGTGGCCACACTCTTAGTGCTAAGAGTGTGCATCTGCATCTCTCTTCCTCCACACTGAATGCCAGCAAACAGCAGCGTGTGCTGGGCTGAGGAAAAAAGCTGCAGCAGCTGCTGCTAGGCAAGGAGGGGGGGGACTTGGACCCCTCCATCAGACCTGGGCCTGCACATTCGGCCGAACGGATGTACCCTAGGAAAGGGCTTTCACAAAGTCGCAGATGGGGGAACGCCAAAAGACGCAGACATGGATGTGACTGCGTCCGACTAAGAATAAGCCCCATAGTCTTTCTTTTCCCCCAGCACTGTACAGATATAAGGAGGATGGTCCCATCCTGTCAGTTCCCACAGCTAAAAAAACAAGTAACTGTGCACCTGAACAAACCATTTTACACTGCAAGGGGATTTATTACATTTATTATTTTTGCATGCAGGGGAAATACTGGCTGCTTTTGCATGTAGCCCACAAATGCCAGACAGCTTTATTTTTACCCTGAAATTTAGATGTGAGCAAGTACACGCCCCACCCAAATGTAAGTCTCTCTGCACATGTTACATCTGCCCCCTCCCCCTGCAGTGCAACATGGTTTTGCCCGGGTTCCCTTTTTGTTTTATTCACTTTCAAATCAGAATCAGGCCCTATGCAGTGTATAGGTGCCCCTGTGTTCATATAGGGGTATTTAGCATAACCTTAGGTGTCTCTACTCCATTTACAGAACAAAATACAGCAATGACAGACGGACAACACGGCACATTTACTTGTGTACTTGTACTTGCTATCTCCTGCAATGCTGCAGTCAGTGCATTTACAGCAAAACCGCTGCACTTCATAATATGGAACATATACAGTATATATATATATATATATATATATAAAACTAATGATAGCATGCATCCTATTTAGTCAAAGGTAGGAAATTAATCGGCGACATTGACACGATGCGCTGTTCCGGAACGGTACATCGCCCTCTGCAGGCATCGCCGGATTTCTCCCGCTCCCCCCATAGAGACAGGACACCCCCATCAGCCTCCATGCTCTTACCCTCCCGCCCATTTGCAAAGTGATACTGCGCTGCGTGGCCATATCCGCCACAACATGCGATGATAGGAAATGATAATTTACGCGGTCCCACTGCCACGCCAATAATAAATAGGCCCCTAAATGTGATATAAATGTGAATAATCAGGTAAGATTTTACAGCTTACCTGCGCAGCGGCCCAGAGTTCTTGTCTCGCCCCGCGACCCCAGCACATATCGATATCAAGCAGAGGAGACCTACATAGATATATGGTCTCATTTTCCCTAACCTAATGGACATTGTGCTGGCTGGGAAATGGCTGTAGCTGTGCTGTATAAGGTGGAGAATTTCCCAGAAGCGTTGCCGGGGTGAATCATTGACAAGATTTTAAATATTGCCCCATATAATCCAAGAACAGAATTGCTAAATCCCAGACAGAATGTTAGTGTGAGACTTCTTTGGAAACCCCATTGTACTGTACAATGACCTTCGCCCTTAGACCTTAGCCCTGTCCACTCAGATCAGATAGCGACGGTCACTCACCATGTCAGTAACCCGGGGAGCAGTAGAGCCACAGACAATGGCTGGGCAGGATAATGGCTGCCATTCTCAGACTCTCCATGTTTGTTTTACAGAAAACGGACCCAGTCGGTGTAATGTGGAATTACGCAGAAACGCATATGTCTATGTATTAGTGCAAAACTGAGGTGCACTGTGTAACAGTCACAGAGCACAGGTGTCTAGTGTCAGGGGCTTATTACCTTCACATAACTTATCAGCTTGTACAAGCCTTCCAGGGAAACGTTACTAATTACTTTATCCTTTCTCTCCATGGTGCACTGCTAAACATTATTTGTGCGTTTACTGCCCTCCCCAACTACCCCATGTATTACCCCTGACAGGGTAACTGCCCTCCCCCAACTACCCCATATATTACCCCAGACAGGGTCAATGCCCTCCCCCAACTACCCCATATATTACCCCAGACAGGGTAACTGTCTTCTCCAACTACCTGATGTATTACCCCAGACAGGGTAACTGCCCTCCCCCTACTACCCAATGTATTATCCAAGACAGGGTAACTGCCCTCCCCTAACTACCTGATGTATTACCCCAGAAATGGTAACTAGCCTCTCCCTACTACCCGATTTATTTTATCCCAGACAGAGTAATAGCCTTCCCTCAACTACCTGATGTATTACCCCAGACAGGGTAACTGCCCTCCCCTAACTACCTGATGTGTATTACCCCAGAAATGGTAACTAGCCTCTCCCTACTACCCGATTTATTTTACCCCAGACAGAGTAATAGCCTTCCCCCAACTACCAGATGTATTACCCCAGACAGGGTAACTTCCTTCCCCTAACTACCTGATGTATTACCCCAGACAGGGTAATCGACCTCCCTTAACTACCTGATGTATTACCCCAGCCAGGGTAACTGTCCTCCCCCTACTACCCAATGTATTACCCAAGACAGGGTAACTGCCCTCCCCCTACTACCTGATGTATTGCCCCAGACATGGTAACTAGCCTCTCCCTACTACCCGACGTATTTTACCCAAGACAGACTAATAACTACCTGATGTATTACCCCAGACAGGGTAACTTCCCTCCCCTAACTACCTGATGTATTACCCCAGACAGGGTAACTGCCTTTCCCCAACTACCCAATGTATTGCTGCTGACAGGGTAACCGTCCTCCCTCTGCTACCTAATGTATTACCCTAGAATGGTAACTAGCCTCTCCCTACTACCCGATTTATTACCCCAGACAGAGTAACAGCTTTCCCCCAACTGCCAGATGTATTACCCCAGACAGGGTAACTGTCCTCCCCTTACTACCTGATGTATTACCCCAGACAGGGTAATCACCCTCCCCTAACTACCCGATGTATTACCACAGAGAGGGTAACCAATGCAGCTGCAATGATAGATGCTGGTCGTTCTCTGGAACAATTACTTATAATGCCTGATTTTATGATTTTAGAACATTGTGTTCTGCAACTTTATAAAAGCCAAAGTTTTCTGCAAGGACAGAGCCATAAACTGTAGCTGTCACCCAGTACAAGTAACACAGTACTACCGTTCAAATAATGGTCCACTATTCATTAATTATCAAATAGCGCCACCATGGGGTGTTTGAGGGATGCTTTCCAGAAGGCATGAGATGAAGATGTGGGCATAACATGATGTCACCATTTACATCATCAAGTGGGAGGAGCAAGGAATATGACACACTTAAGGCCCCCATTCAATACTCAGACCAGTCTGAACTGCAGATCGCATCAGATTTCTCTTGAACTGTCCCGGGAGCGTCCTGGGAATCAGATCGGACCCTGGCTTTAATTTTCACTACATTCACTTCTGATGTGATCTATCATGTGCCCGATCGCATCAGAAATATCTGATGCACACATGCTACATGCGATTGACCTGATGCTGCTGCTGCTGCCGCCACGTCCTGTGGCGGGTGGGAGTGGCCAGGGAGATGCCAGTCAAGTGACGCTTCAGATGAATCTGATCAGATACATCTGAAGTAAAAAAAACACTCCGATGTGCACCTGATTTCTTCAGATTCAGATAAATGGTTGGGGCAGCCTCAGAGATCTGTAGTTCAGACATATCTGACACGGGAGTGAGCCATAGTCGCCTACCCTCCCTCATTCTGCAGGAGACTCCCTGAAATAGCAGCAATCTCCCTCTCTCCCTGAAAAGTCCAGCAATCTCCCACATTGCACCTTATCCCCATTATGCAGCTATTACATTCTTGGGGGGGAAATAAATCAGAGATACATACATTCAAATGGGATCATTAATGCCATTTCCCTGCATTGGTTATGAAGCACAATGATCCCTATGGCCACTTACAGTATATGGAACCTCTTGTAAAACACAATACACGAACAAATCCAGCAAAATATCAGTGTCTTTTCTTCAACAAATAGATCTTACTAACTTTTGGGCTCATTTACATGTGGATGCAAGTAATTTTTATGACACGCCTCCCCGATGTAGCAGTACACGCCCTCGCTGATAGCTGTTACTTTCACAATCTCCCTGAAATTATTTTTCAAAAGTAGGCAAGTATGGAGTGAGCATCGGATCAGAAGAGCCATCCGATGTGACACTTTTCTTCAGATATGACGGTCAGATGCATCGAAGTCTGAAGAAAACTGCCCAAATCGGACTAGTGGATGGGGGCTTTAGCGTTTTCAATGCTAGTCTCCACCCACATTACAAGCACCTAAACCCCCCTCCCGGGAGCAAGTTCCGGGACTCTGGAGAGCGGGGGTGGGGGCGGTGGTGGAGGCATCTTAGGTTTAGGGTGCAGGTGGAGTGTTAGGCTAAGGTGGTTAGGTTTAGGCTATGGGGAGGGGGGGTTAGGGTTAGGCACCTCCAGGGAGTGTTAGGCTGTAGGAAGGGGGAATTAGGTTCAGGCGCCACCAGGGAGGGTTAGGCTGTGGGGCGGAGGTTAGGTTTAGGCTGTGGTAAGGGAGGGTCAGGGGGCCATGTGGGGAAGAAAAGTATTACTTATCTTCCCCTGTCGGGATTCTGATAGTCAAGATGCCACTGCCTGTATTCTGACTGCTGGTATTCTCTACCCAACCCACCTGGAATACCTGCAATAATCCAAGTGTGTTTGTTGAGCAAACTAGCAATGTGTGGGTTCACTAGGATCCTTTATCAAACTACAGCAAGACATGGTTCAAACAGATTCCTTTTCAGCTTAAGTTTTTGTGCCAAAACCACTTTTCTCTATCGTCCTAGTGGATGCTGGGGTTCCTGAAAGGACCATGGGGAATAGCGGCTCCGCAGGAGACAGGGCACAAAAAGTAAAGCTTTTCCGATCAGGTGGTGTGCACTGGCTCCTCCCCCTATGACCCTCCTCCAGACTCCAGTTAGATTTTTGTGCCCGGCCGAGAAGGGTGCAATCTAGGTGGCTCTCCTAAAGAGCTGCTTAGAGAAAGTTTAGCTAGGTTTTTTATTTTACAGTGATTCCTGCTGGCAACAGGATCACTGCAGCGAGGGACTGAGGGGAGAAGGAGTCAACTCACCTGCGTGCAGGATGGATTGGCTTCTTGGCTACTGGACATCAAGCTCCAGAGGGACGATCACAGGTACAGCCTGGATGGTCACCGGAGCCGCGCCGCCGGCCCCCTTGCAGATGCTGAAGGCAGAAGAGGTCCAGAATCGGCGGCTGAAGACTCCTGCAGTCTTCTAAAGGTAGCGCACAGCACTGCAGCTGTGCGCCATTTTCCTCTCAGCACACTTCACACGGCAGTCACTGAGGGTGCAGGGCGCTGGGAGGGGGGCGCCCTGGGAGGCAAATGAGTACCTATAAAGGCTAAAAATACCTCACATATAGCCCTAGAGGCTATATGGAGATATTTAACCCCTGCCTGATTTCTCTAAATAGCGGGAGACGAGCCCGCCGGAAAAGGGGCGGGGCCTATCTCCTCAGCACACGGCGCCATTTCCTCTCACAGCTCCGCTGGTCAGGACGGCTCCCAGGTCTCTCCCCTGCACTGCACTACAGAAACAGGGTAAAACAGAGAGGGGGGGCAAATTTATGGCGATATTTTTATATAACAAAGCAGCTATAGGGGAGCACTTATTATAAGGCTATCCCTGATATATATATAGCGCTTTTGGTGTGTGCTGGCAAACTCTCCCTCTGTCTCCCCAAAGGGCTAGTGGGTCCTGTCTTCATTAGGAGCATTCCCTGTGTGTCTGCTGTGTGTCGGTACGTGTGTGTCGACATGTATGAGGACGATATTGGTGTGGAGGCGGAGCAATTGCCAAATATGGGGATGTCACCTCCTAGGGGGTCGACACCAGAATGGATGCCTTTATTTATGGAACTACGGGATAGTGTCAACACGCTAAAGCAGTCGTTTGACGACATGAGACGGCCGGACAATCAATTAGTGCCTGTCCAGGCGACTCAAACACCGTCAGGGGCTGTGAAACGCCCTTTGCCTCAGTCGGTCGACACAGACCCAGACACAGGCGATGACTCCAGTGGTGACGGTGACGAATCAACCGTATTTTCCAGTAGGGCCACACGTTATATGATTTTGGCAATGAAGGAGGCGTTACATTTAGCTGATACTACAGGTACCACTAAACAGGGTATTATGTGGGGTATGAAAAAACTACCTATAGTTTTTCCTGAATCAGAAGAACTAAATGACGTGTGTAATGAAGCGTGGGTTGCCCCTGATAAAAAGCTGATAATTTCAAAGAAATTATTGGCATTATACCCTTTCCCGCCAGAGGTTAGGGAGCGCTGGGAAACACCTCCTAGGGTGGACAAGGCGCTAACACGCTTATCTAAACAAGTGGCGTTACCCTCTCCTGAGACGGCCACACTTAAAGATCCATCAGATAGGAGGATGGAAAATATCCAAGAAAGTATATACACACATGCAGGTGTTATACTACGACCAGCTGTAGCAACTGCCTGGATGGGCAGTGCGGGGGTAGTTTGGTCAGAGTCCCTGATTGAAAATATTGATACCCTGGACAGGGACAATATTTTACTGTCGTTAGAACAAATAAAGGATGCATTTCTTTATATGCGTGATGCACAGAGGGATATATGCACACTGGCATCACGGGTAAGTGCTATGTCCATTTCGGCCAGAAGAGCTTTATGGACGCGACAGTGGACAGGCGATGCGGATTCAAAACGGCATATGGAAGTTTTGCCGTATAAGGGGGAGGAGTTATTTGGAGTCGGTCTATCAGATTTGGTGGCCACGGCTACAGCCGGGAAATCCACCTTTCTACCTCAAGTCACTCCCCAACAGAAAAAGGCACCGACTTTTCAACCGCAGCCCTTTCGTTCCTTTAAAAATAAGAGAGCAAAGGGCTATTCATATCTGCCACGAGGCAAAGGTCGAGGGAAGAGACAGCAACACGCAGCTCCTTCCCAGGATCAGAAGCCCTCCCCGGCTTCTACAAAAGCCTCAGCATGACGCTGGGGCTTCTCAAGCGGACTCGGGGACGGTGGGGGGTCGTCTCAAAAATTACAGCGCGCAGTGGGCTCACTCGCAAGTAGATCCCTGGATCCTGCAGATAATATCTCAGGGATACAGGTTGGAATTAGAGACAGATCCACCTCGCCGTTTCCTGAAGTCTGCTTTACCAACGTCCCCCTCCGAAAGGGAGACGGTGTTGGAAGCCATTCACAAGCTGTACTCTCAGCAGGTGATAGTCAAGGTACCTCTTCTGCAACAAGGGAAGGGGTATTATTCCACTCTTTTTGTGGTACCGAAGCCGGATGGCTCGGTAAGGCCTATTCTAAATCTGAAGTCCTTGAACCTGTACATAAAGAAGTTCAAGTTCAAAATGGAGTCACTCAGAGCAGTGATAGCGAACCTGGAAGAGGGGGACTTTATGGTATCCTTGGACATCAAGGATGCGTATCTCCACGTTCCAATTTACCCCTCACACCAGGGGTACCTCAGGTTCGTTGTACAAAACTGTCACTATCAGTTTCAGACGCTGCCGTTCGGATTGTCCACGGCACCTCGGATCTTTACAAAGGTAATGGCCGAGATGATGATTCTTCTTCGAAGAAAAGGCGTATTAATTATCCCATACTTGGACGATCTCCTAATAAGGGCGAGGTCCAGAGAACAGCTAGAGATGGGATTAGCACTGTCTCAAGAAGTGCTAAAACAGCACGGGTGGATTCTGAATATTCCAAAATCCCAGTTAATGCCGACAACTCGTCTGCTGTTCCTAGGGATGATTCTGGACACGGTTCAGAAAAAGGTTTTTCTCCCGGAGGAAAAAGCCAAGGAGTTATCCGAGCTTGTCAGGAACCTCCTAAAACCAGGAAAGGTGTCTGTACATCAATGCACAAGAGTCCTGGGAAAAATGGTGGCTTCTTACGAAGCGATTCCATTCGGCAGATTCCACGCAAGAATTTTCCAAAGGGATCTGTTGGACAAATGGTCAGGGTCGCATCTTCAGATGCACCTACGGATAACCCTGTCTCCAAGGACAAGGGTGTCTCTTCTGTGGTGGTTGCAGAGTGCTCATCTATTGGAGGGCCGCAGATTCGGCATACAGGATTGGATCCTGGTGACCACGGACGCCAGCCTGAGAGGCTGGGGAGCAGTCACACAAGGAAGAAACTTCCAGGGAGTATGGACGAGCCTGGAAACGTCTCTTCACATAAACATTCTGGAACTAAGAGCAATATACAATGCTCTAAACCAGGCAGAACCTCTGCTTCAGGGAAAACCGGTGTTGATCCAGTCGGACAACATCACGGCAGTCGCCCATGTGAACAGACAGGGCGGCACAAGAAGCAGGAGTGCAATGGCAGAAGCTGCAAGGATTCTTCGCTGGGCAGAGAATCATGTGATAGCACTGTCAGCAGTGTTCATCCCGGGAGTGGACAACTGGGAAGCAGACTTCCTCAGCAGACACGATCTTCACCCGGGAGAGTGGGGACTTCATCCAGAAGTCTTCCACATGCTGGTAACCCGTTGGGAAAGACCAATGGTGGACATGATGGCGTCTCGCCTCAACAAAAAACTGGACAGGTATTGCGCCAGGTCAAGAGATCCGCAGGCAATAGCTGTGGACGCGCTGGTAACGCCTTGGGTGTACCAGTCGGTGTATGTGTTTCCTCCTCTGCCTCTCATACCAAAAGTATTGAGAATTATACGGCAAAGAGGCGTAAGAACGATACTAGTGGTTCCGGATTGGCCAAGGAGGACTTGGTACCCGGAACTTCAAGAGATGATCACGGAAGATCCGTGGCCTCTACCTCTAAGGAGGGACTTGCTTCAGCAGGGTCCCTGTCTGTTTCAAGACTTACCGCGGCTGCGTTTGACGGCATGGCGGTTGAACGCCGGATCCTAAAGGAAAAAGGCATGCCGGAAGAAGTCATTCCTACTTTGATTAAAGCAAGGAAGGAAGTAACCGTGCAACATTATCACCGAATTTGGCGAAAATATGTTGCGTGGTGCGAAGATCGGAGTGCTCCGACGGAGGAATTTCAACTGGGTCGATTCCTACATTTCCTGCAATCAGGATTGTCAATGGGTCTCAAATTGGGATCTATTAAGGTTCTAATTTCGGCCCTGTCGATTTTCTTTCAAAAAGAATTGGCTTCAGTCCCTGAAGTTCAGACCTTTGTTAAGGGAGTGCTGCATATACAGCCTCCTGTGGTGCCTCCAGTGGCACCGTGGGATCTCAATGTGGTTTTGGACTTCCTAAAATCTCATTGGTTTGAACCACTAAAAAAGGTGGATTTGAAATATCTCACATGGAAAGTGACCATGCTTCTAGCCCTGGCTTCTGCCAGGAGAGTGTCAGAATTGGCAGCTTTATCTTACAAAAGCCCATATCTGATTTTCCATTCGGACAGGGCAGAACTGCGGACTCGTCCGCATTTTCTCCCTAAGGTGGTGTCAGCATTTCATCTGAACCAGCCTATTGTAGTGCCTGCGGCTACAAGTGACTTGGAGGACTCCAAGTTACTGGACGTTGTCAGAGCATTAAAAATATATATTGCAAGGACAGCTGGAGTCAGAAAATCTGACTCGTTGTTTATATTGTATGCACCCAACAAGATGGGTGCTCCTGCGTCTAAGCAGACGATTGCTCGTTGGATCTGTAGCACAATCCAACTTGCACATTCTGTGGCAGGCCTGCCACAGCCTAAATCTGTAAAGGCCCACTCCACAAGGAAGGTGGGCTCATCTTGGGCGGCTGCCCGAGGGGTCTCGGCATTACAACTTTGCCGAGCAGCTACGTGGTCAGGGGAGAACACGTTTGTAAAATTTTACAAATTTGATACTCTGGCTAAGGAGGACCTGGAGTTCTCTCATTCGGTGCTGCAGAGTCATCCGCACTCTCCCGCCCGTTTGGGAGCTTTGGTATAATCCCCATGGTCCTTTCAGGAACCCCAGCATCCACTAGGACGATAGAGAAAATAAGATTTTACTTACCGATAAATCTATTTCTCGGAGTCCGTAGTGGATGCTGGGCGCCCATCCCAAGTGCGGATTATCTGCATAAATTGTACATAGTTATTGTTAACTAATTCGGGTTATTGTTGAAGGAAGCCATCTTTCAGAGGCTCCGCTGTTATCATACTGTTAACTGGGTTTAGATCACAAGTTGTACGGTGTGATTGGTGTGGCTGGTATGAGTCTTACCCGGGATTCAAAATCCTCCCTTATTGTGTACGCTCGTCCGGGCACAGTACCTAACTGGAGTCTGGAGGAGGGTCATAGGGGGAGGAGCCAGTGCACACCACCTGATCGGAAAAGCTTTACTTTTTGTGCCCTGTCTCCTGCGGAGCCGCTATTCCCCATGGTCCTTTCAGGAACCCCAGCATCCACTACGGACTCCGAGAAATAGATTTATCGGTAAGTAAAATCTTATTATTGATAATTCATACATTATAAATATATATATATATATATATATATATATATATATATATATGAACAATAAGAGGCGGCACTCAGCAGACTTGTGAAAAAACTTCAGACCAATATATTCAGTGCAGTCAACGTTTCGGGGAACACCTCCCCGTCTTCAGGTCCCCGAAACGTTGACTGCACTGAATATATTGGTCTGAAGTTTTTTCACAAGTCTGCTGAGTGCCGCCTCTAATTGTTCATCTGTGTGTATACAAAGGGTTTGACCCTGAGGAGGGCACCGGAGCAAGTTACACCCACTGCTTGGGGAGGCCATGAGTGCCGGAGTACTTTCTGCTTATATATATATATATATATATATATATATATATATATAAAAGTGTTCAGCAATACTACAGCAAGACATGGTATATATATATATAAGTGTTGTATATATATATATATATATATATACAATACTCCCCTTTTGCGCTATTTTAGTAGAATAATGATATAATAGGCAGCCACTTTGACTAAGTCCCCTGATAGAGAGGACTGAACAAACAATATATACAACAATAATGAATCGGCGCCCCTGTATTGTGGTATCCGGATGATAGACAGACAGTGTCTAGTTAGACAGTCAATAGATAGACACCACATGTTAGACAGACATTAGTTCGACAGGGTCAAACAGTCGACATGTAAAAGGTAGACAGTACAAAAGGTCGATAGGGTTAAAAGCTCGACATGAAAATGGTCAACATAAAAAAGATAGACAAATGTTTTTTTTTTTTTTTATATGTTTTTGTACTATTTCATACCTTCTCTATCCATGTCGGCATAGAGTTGGTTATAAACCTTGTGGCAAGCGAAGTGAGCCACCGTGCCCGAAGCGTGGCGAGCGAAGCCTTTCTACAATTGGGCGTCCCAGATGACAAAACTATCCACACAAACCACAAAAATGCAAAAACCATGGTGTCTACCTTTTTTATGTCGACCATTTGACCCTGACGACCTTTTGTACTGGCTACCTTTTTTCATGTTGATCTTTTGACCCTGTCTACCTAATGTCTGTCTAACATATGGTGTCTATCTATTGACTGTCTAACTAGACACTATCTATCTATTATACCACACCCTGACTGTCTAACTAGACACTATCTATTATACCACACCCTGACTGACTGTCTAACTAGACACTATCTATTATACCGCACCCTGACTGTCTAACTAGACACTATCTATTATACCACACCCTGACTGACTGTCTAACTAGACACTATCTATTATACCACACCCTGACTGTCTAACTAGACACTATCTATTATACCACACCCTGACTGTCTAACTAGACACTATCTATTATACCACAGCCTGACTGTCTAACTAGACACTATCTATTATACCACACCCTGACTGACTGTCTAACTAGACACTATCTATTATACCACACCCTGACTGTCTAACTAGACACTATCTATTATACCACACCCTGACTGTCTAACTAGACACTATCTATTATACCACACCCTGACTGACTGTCTAACTAGACACTATCTATTATACCACAGCCTGCAGTGGCGCACCCAGGGGGGGGGGGGGGGGGGGTTCCGAGCACCTAGAAACCCCCCTCCACTAAAAAAATAATAATATTTTTTTTGTTTGTTTTTTGTTTTTTTAGCTGCATGAGTATTATTAATGGCTGTCTAGCGTCCTCTGCAGCCTGCTGTCTTCCTGGTGGCACTTGTAAGAGCAATAAAAGTTTATTTTAATTATAGTACATATATATATTTCCCTCATGTGCTTATCCATTCTTACTTTAATAATCTTCAACTGCATCAACTCCAGCAGTCTTCTGCCACCTGATACTTATTCCAGTGTTATCTGCTGATGTAACTATGTTTATTTACCCTGTACTTGTCCTATACTGTCATCAACTGTAAGTTTCTGTTTTCCTGTTTGATTATTCATGTACTCTGTAACTGGGCGCTGCGGAACCCTTGTGGCGCCATATAAATAAAGGATAATAATAATAATAATATATCCATGTGCATACATATATACACATGTATATACATACATACATATAAACACACACACACACACACACACACACACACATGATAGATATATATACACGTGTGTGTGTGTGTGTGTGTGTGTGTGTATATATATATATATATATATATATATATACTAGGTGCTTCATCGCACCCTACGGGCGCTCTTCACACCGTCGCAAGGGGCTACGCCCCCTTAACCCTTGCATGCCTTTCTGGGGTTCAATATTTGTATTATATAGGCCCTCATTCCGAGTTGTTCGCTCGGTAAAAATCTTCGCATCGCAGCGATTTTCCGCTTAATGCGCATGCGCAATGTCCGCACTGCGACTGCGCCAAGTAAATTTGCTATGCACATTGTAATTTTACTCACGGCTTTTTCATCGTTCTGGCGATCGTAATGTGATTGACAGGAAATGGGTGTTACTGGGCGGAAACAGGCCGTTTTATGGGCGTGTGGGAAAAAACGCTACCGTTTCCGGAAAAAACGCAGGAGTGGCCGGAGAAACGGAGGAGTGTCTGGGCGAACGCTGGGAGTGTTTGTGACGTCAAACCAGGAACGACAAGCACTGAACTGATCGCAGATGCCGAGTAAGTCTGAAGCTACTCAGAAACTGCTACGAGGTGTGTAATCGCAATATTGCGAATACTTCGATCGCAATTTTAAGATGCTAAGATTCACTCCCAGTAGGCGGCGGCTTAGCGTGAGCAACTCTGCTAAAATCGCCTTGCGAGCGAACAACTCGGAATGACCTCCATAGAGTATTACCTGCATTCCTATGTTAGTGGTTAAATATTGCACAATGAAAGGGCGTGCGATGGTGAAGCAGGCGCAGCCCCTTGCGACGGCGTGAACAGCACCTGCAGGGCACAATGTACAGAATGTAGCAGGTGCGGGGGGGGGGGGGCTGTGGATGGGGGAGGGTGTCGGTAGATGCTGCGGGTAGAGGGGGGGTGGAAGCGGGGGGGCCCGGATGGGGAAGGGTCGGGAGATGCTGCGGGTGGGGGAGGGGCAGAGGAGTGGGGGCTGCAGATGGGGGATGGGGTCCGGAGGCACTGCCGGTGGGGGAAGGGCTGGGGTGCCAAGGGTGGGAGAGGGGCAGGTGCGGGGATGTTGCGGATGGGTGAAGGGTTCCGGAGGTGCTGTGGGATGGGAAGGGGCGGGGGTGGGGTAGGGGGCCCGGAGGTGCCGTGAGTAGGGGAGGGGCAGGTACAGGTGGTGCAGCGGATGGGGAAGGGGGTCCGGAGGTGCTGCAGGTGGTGGAGGGTCAGGTGGGGGAGGGGTGGATGAGGGGGGCACCGCGGATGGAGGAGGGTGTCTGCAGATGCTGCGGGTGGAGGGGGGGCAGGTGTGGGGGGAGACATATATGGGGGGTGGATGGTGGAGGGGGTCTGGAGGTGCTGTGGGTGGTGGAGGGGCAGAGGAGTGGAAGCCGCGGGTGGTGTAGGGGGTCTTGAGGCACAGCGTGTGGGGGAGGGGTGGGGTGCCGCATGTGGTAGAGGGGAAGGTGCGGAGGTGTGGTGCATTGGGGAGGGGTCTGGAGGCGCTACGGGTACTGTACCTGCCAAAAAGGTAGTTGGAGGGTATGCAGTAACAGGGCCAGGACAGGGGTGACAGGGTCAGGACAGGGGTGACGGGGCTAGGACAGGGGTGACAGGGTCAGAATATGGGTGACAGGGGTGACAGGGCCAGAACAGGGGCGACGGGGCCAGAACAGAAATTACAGGGACAGGATAGGGGTGACATGGCCATGGTAGGGGCGGCAGGACCAGGACAGGGGTGACACGGCCAGTATAGGGTTGACAGGGCAAGCACAGGGGTGACAGGGCCAGGATAAGGGTGACAGGGCCAGGATAAGGGTGACAGGGCCAGGATAACGGTGACAGGGACATGACAGAACACAGGGCACGGGAGAGATTGGTATTAGGGACAGAACAGTGGTGACAGACAGATGTGTCTTACCGGAGTCACTTCTGCTGGCTGCTGCTGTTCCACTCCAACCTGTTGGGATCTGCTGCTGGTGGAGACTTGGCATGGCTGACTCTCTCAGGCTGGAGTCCTGCTTCCTCTGCCTGTCCGCATCCCTCCCCCCCTCCTCAGTCACACACCGCAGACCTTGAGCAGCTGCCGGGCACTGTGGTAAGGGGAGACTGGGAGTGACTGGTTAGCCCCCCAGGAGATGCTGCGGCTGGAGGGAGGAGGGGGTCATAGCATGCACGTGGCGCGGACCTCGCGGCTGCCGGGCACTGCGGTAAGGGGAGACTGGGAGTGACTGGTTAGCCCCCAGGAGACGCTGTGGCTGGAGGGAGGAGGGGGTCGGAGCCTGCAAGCAGCGCGGACTTCTGCAGCGCTGCCCGCCAGCTAAAGTGTGTGAAGGAGCTGGGCGCACCTCACTGCGGGCGGCAGCACTGCAGCTAGCGGTGGGGTTGCCGGGGCTGGAGATAACAGAGGCAGTACGGAACCTGCACAGCGGCAGGTGCCCCACAAAACTGCAGCTAAGAAGTGTGGAGTGTGCTAGAAAGTGACGCTCCTCCGCGCCAGAGAGACCCGGCTGAGTGTCCTGATGTGGGGGGTCAAGTACACAGTGAGCCGGTGCCCGTCTGTCTGTACGGCATACACCCTCACACACCCCCACACCGTCCCGATTTTCGCGGGACAGTCCCATTTTTTAGGGTCTGTCCCGCTGTCCCACCCGTGGGCCACAGTGTCCCGCGGTGGTGGTGGTGTTGGGGGGGGGCAGTTGGGAAGCTCCTGTACTCTCTGTTTTGCTTAGAGCAGCGGTGAATTTAGTGGAGACAGAGGGAGAGGGGGCATCAGGGGGTACGGATTAAGGGGGGGTTCCAGCAGCAGAGCCGGATTAAGGGGGGCAGGGGGTACGTACCATGGGCCCCACAGTTTTATGGGGCCCCTTGGCTGAAGTAGCTCTGTCCCAGCTCAGAAGCTCCCCCGTCCTGCCAGCAACAGCGGCAGCATTGTGTTACAGTCAGCACACGCTGCTGCGTGTTGGCAGGTCTGTGGTGTTGCAGGGAGGCAGCAGTCTCCCTGCTTTCTTCTGCCTGTGCGGGTGTGTAGGGAGGGAGCGACCACCTCCTCTGGATTTACCTCTAGCTGAGGGGCCAAAATTCCATTAAAGAAAAAAATGCCTGGAATTTGCATGAGGGGGCGTGGCTTCGCGTGCGCGATTAGGCCACGCCCCCAATCCCACAGCAGGCACAGCAATGAGATAGGGCCCCTTGTCTTAAGTGCCCTGGGACCCCAGACTCATAATCTGCCCCTGGGGGCATGCCAGCAGCTCGCAGAGCGCTGGGCATGCCCCCTCACTGACGAAAACGGGTGCCCTCCCGTGAAGCCACGCCCCTTTCGTTGACCACGCCTCCTTTTCGCCGTGTGGTGTTTTGTGTGTGTGTGTGTCCCTCCTTCTGTCTGAAGAAAGCTGGGAGGTATGCATCCCTGCCTGTGCCATGCCCATACCATCTGCTTCTGCTGCTGGTCTCCTATAGATTTGCCCAGTTCTGTGACTTATTTGAATAACTCCACCCACCACTGTAACTCCGCCCAGCGTTACAGCACAGAGTCACAGATTAAGGCAAATATACAGGAGATATATATACTGTATGTGTGTACACACACACATATATATATATATATATATGCATGTTTAATATGCTGTGTATATGTATGTGTCTGTATGTATGTATATATATATATACTGTATATATATATATCCTGTATATTTGCCTTAATCTGTGACTCTGTGCTGTAACGCTGGGCGGAGTTACAGTGGTGGGTGGAGTTATTCAAATGAGTCACAGAACTGGGCAAATCTATAGGAGACCAGCAGCAGAAGCAGATGGTATGGGCATGGCACAGGCAGGGATGCATACCTCCCAGCTTTCTTCAGACAGAAGGAGGGACACACACACACACACACACACACACACACAAAACACCACACGGCGAAAAGGGGGCGTGGTCAACGAAAGGGGCGAGGCTCTACGGGAGGGCACCCGTTTTCGTCAGTGAGGGGGCATGCCCAGCGCTCTGCGAGCTGCTGGCATGCCCCCAGGGGCAGATTATGAGTCTGGGGTCCCAGGGCACTTAAGACAAGGGGCCCTATCTCATTGCTGTGCCTGCTGTGGGATTGGGGGCGTGGCCTAATCGCGCCCGCGAAGCCACGCCCCCTTATGCAAATTCCAGGCATTTTTTTTTTTATGGAATTTTGGCCCCTCAGCTAGAGGTAAATCCAGAGGAGGTGGTCGCTCCCCCCTACACACCCACACAGGCAGAAGAAAGCAGGGAGACTGCTGCCTCCCTGCAACACCACAGACCTGCCAACACGCAGCAGCGTGTGCTGACTGTAGGACAATGCTGCCGCTGTTGCTGGCAGGACGGGGGAGCTTCTGAGCTGGGACAGAGCTACTTCAGCCAGGGGGCCCCATAAAACTGTGGGGCCCATGGTACGTACCCCCTGCCCCCCTTAATCCGGCTCTGCTGCTGGAACCCCCCCTTAATCCGTACCCCCTGATGCCCCCTCTCCCTCTGTCTCCACTAAATTCACCGCTGCTCTAAGCAAAACAGAGAGTACAGGAGCTTCCCAACTGCCCCCCCCCCCCCAACACCACCACCACCGCGGGACACTGTGGCCCACGGGTGGGACAGCGGGACAGACCCTAAAAAATGGGACTGTCCCGCGAAAATCGGGACGGTGTGGGGGTGTGTGAGGGGGTATGCCGTACAGACAGACGGGCACCGGCTCACTGTGTACTTGACCCCCCACATCAGGACACTCAGCAGGGTCTCTCTGGCGCGGAGGAGCGTCACTTTCTAGCACACTCCACACTTCTTAGCTGCAGTTTTGTGGGGCACCTGCCGCTGTGCAGGTTCCGTACTGCCTCTGTTATCTCCAGCCCCGGCAACCCCACCGCTAGCTGCAGTGCTGCCGCCCGCAGTGAGGTGCGCCCAGCTCCTTCACACACTTTAGCTGGCGGGCAGCGCTGCAGAAGTCCGCGCTGCTTGCAGGCTCCGACCCCCTCCTCCCTCCAGCCACAGCGTCTCCTGGGGGCTAACCAGTCACTCCCAGTCTCCCCTTACCACAGTGCCCGGCAGCTGCTCAAGGTCTGCGGTGTGTGACTGAGGAGGGGGGAGGGATGCGGACGGGCAGAGGAAGCAGGACTCCAGCCTGAGAGAGTCAGCCATGCCAAGTCTCCACCAGCAGCAGATCCCAACAGGTTGGAGTGGAACAGCAGCAGCCAGCAGAAGTGACTCCGGTAAGACACATCTGTCTGTCACCACTGTTCTGTCCCTAATACCAATCTCTCCCGTGCCCTGTGTTCTGTCATGTCCCTGTCACCGTTATCCTGGCCCTGTCACCCTTATCCTGGCCCTGTCAACCTTATCCTGGCCCTGTCACCCCTGTGCTTGCCCTGTCAACCCTATACTGGCCGTGTCACCCCTGTCCTGGTCCTGCCGCCCCTACCATGGCCATGTCACCCCTATCCTGTCCCTGTAATTTCTGTTCTGGCCCCGTCGCCCCTGTTCTGGCCCTGTCACCCCTGTTCTGACCCTGTCACCCATATTCTGACCCTGTCACCCCTGTCCTGGCCCCGTCACCCCTGTCCTGACCCTGTCACCCCTGTCCTGGCCCTGTTACTGCATACCCTCCAACTACCTTTTTGGCAGGTACAGCGCCTCCAGACCCCTCCCCAATGCACCACACCTCCGCACCTTCCCCTCTACCACATGCGGCACCCCACCCCTCCCCCACACGCTGTGCCTCAAGACCCCCTACACCACCCGCGGCTTCCACTCCTCTGCCCCTCCACCACCCACAGCACCTCCAGACCCCCTCCACCATCCACCCCCCATATATGTCTCCCCCCACACCTGCCCCCCCTCCACCCGCAGCATCTGCAGACACCCTCCTCCATCCGCGGTGTCCCCCTCATCCACTCCTCCCCCACCTGACCCTCCACTACCTGCAGCACCTCCGGACCCCCTTCCCCATCCGCTGCACCACCTGTACCTGCCCCTCCCCTACTCACGGCACCTCCGGACCCCCTACCCCACCCCCGCCCCTTCCCATCCCACAGCACCTCCGGAACCCTTCACCCATCCGCAACATCCCCGCACCTGCCCCTCTCCCACCCTTGGCACCCCAGCCCTTCCCCCACCGGCAGTGCCTCCGGACCCCATCCCCCATCTGCAGCCCCCACTCCTCTGCCCCTCCCCCACCCACAGCATCTCCCGACCCTTCCCCATCCGGGACCCCCCGCTTCCACCCCCTCTACCCGCAGCATCTACCGACACCCTCCCCCATCCACAGCCCCCCCCCCCCCCCCCCCGCACCTGCTACATTCTGTACATTGTGCCCTGCAGGTGCTGTTCACGCCGTCGCAAGGGGCTGCGCCTCCTTCACCATCGCACGCCCTTTCATTGTGCAATATTTAACCACTAACATAGGAATGCAGGTAATACTCTATATAATACAAATATTGAACCCCAGAAAGGCATGCAAGGGTTAAGGGGGCGTAGCCCCTTGCGACGGTGTGAAGAGCGCCCGTAGGGCGCGATGAAGCACCTAGTATATATATATATATATATATACTAGAAACAAATCAGGAGAGCGCACTGGTAAATGTAAAATCATTCACTTTATATAGAAAAAAGCAATATCCACATACATTGCAGTTAAAACTTCCAAGCTCCGTGAAGTTCACACGACCAACAGGATTGTGCTCAATCGAGCTGGAACTGTCTTGTCGGCTCTGGATCCGGCGGGTGACGTCACAACGTCCTCAGCAGATAGCCACGCCCAACGCGTTTCGACCAATCACTTCTGTGCATGCGTATGCGGTGCAATGCGCACGCACGTCATACTATTACAACGAATGATGTCGTTTCACACAAGGTCTAGCGAAGCTTTTCAGTCACACTGCTGGCCGCAGAGTGATTGACAGGAAGAGGGCGTTTCTGGGTGTCAACTGACCGTTTTCAGGGAGTGTTCGGAAAAACGCAGGCGTGCCAGGAAAAACACAGACGTGGCTGGGCGAACGCAGGGCGTGTTTGTGACATCAAAACAGGAACTGAACAGCATGAAGTGATAGCAAGTGCTGAGTAGGTTTTGAGCTACTCTAAAACTGCACAAAAAAATGTTGCCGCCGCTCTGCGATCCTTTCGTTCGCACTTCTGCTAAGCTAAAATATGCTCCCAGTGGGAGGCGGCATAGCGTTTACACGGCTGCTAAAAACTGCTAGCGATCGAGCAACTCGGAATGACCCCCATTGTAACATATCACCACTCCCCCATCAATGCTAAATATAAGGGTCATAGGGGGTCATTCCGACCCGTTCGCACGCAGCGGCTCTTCACTGCAGTGCGAATGGGTCGGGACTGCGGCTCCACGGCACTCTTCGTCGGGCAGCGACGACGCCAGCGCTGAAAGTGATCGCTGCGGCGATCGCAAGAAGATTGACGGCGGGGAGGCGTCCGGGGCATCTACTCACCGTTTTCTGGGCATGGAGATCCGAATGCAGGCGTTTGGAGGGCGGATGTCTGACGTCAATTCCGGGACCTTCGTCACTGGATCCGTCGCACAGGGTAAGTAAGTCTGACCCTGGTCTTGTTTTGCAGAAAACTTTTTTAGCATAGCAGGGCTGCACAAGCGTTCTCAGCCCTGCTATGCAGAAATACACTCCCCCATAGGCGGCGTCTAGTTGATCGCACAAGCGGCAAAAAGTTGCTACGTGCGATCAACTCGGAACGACCCCCATAGAGACAGTGTTATACCATGTTATGTCAGAGGGTATATTCTTTTCAAGCAAGAAGTTGTAATAATCATCAGGAATTTTCAGCCAATCGGCTCTGGATACATGTGATATAAATTAACAAATACATTATGAAACCTGCATACTGGAATGGGTGGAGTGGCCCTTCAGACAGGGGCCCCATAAAGACAGGATGTGTACGAGAATGAATCCTATAATCCATATCTCCCAGCATGTACTTTACTAGAAGTGGGACTGTCGCGCCCAATTTTTAAAAGGGGTGTGGTCTACTGAAATGGGGGTGGCTTTGCTGGAGTGCCGCGATGCCCCCTCTCCCACAGTCTTCAGTGAATAGACGCTGTGCAGCAGTAACAGGACCCTCCCAACTGCTCCCTCCACCCCTATTGCGAGACACTGCGGACTGCGGGTAGGACAGCGGGACAGTCCCAAAAAAATGGGACTGTCCAGCGAAAATCGGGACAGTTGGGAGGGATGTATAATTGATGTCCTGTTGATGCATAAAACCCACACAAGTTAATGTAAAATTAGTAATTTAGTTTTTATTCTGATATTTGTATTCTAAGTAATCATCTTATTTATAATAATAGCCGTGGCAATCACTATAATCTACATACAGTAGTGAGACACGTATATTAATCTTTATGGTGAGGGTATGTGTATTACACGTGGCACTGTATATGTAAGGCAAAGCTGGATTCTCACTGCTCGCTTCATCAATGTCTCATGTGATCGGCCTGTGTCCGGGCAGCGTAACCTGGCACACAAGCCATTCTCTTCCCAAAGGAGACGATAATCTAATGACCTGTTCTGCCATACATGGAACGTGCAGCGATAGGTCCATCACCCCTGATACTCGCACATTACTATCCGCAGCGCAGGCCAGAATAAGCAGCAGGAATTGAAGACTCTTGTGGAGATAAACAGTTCATGCCCATTACACAGCGCAGAACATCCCAACATGCTTCATTCATCTGATCCACGCTGTACGTTATAGGGCCGCAGATTATCTTGTCTGATCTGTAGTTGTGATCGTGTGCGGAATCTTGGTGTTGTCCTGGATGGTAGCTTGACACTTAAACATCAGATATCAGCCACAATCAAATCCTCATTCTTTCCCCTGAGGAACATAGCCAGAATCAAGCACTTAATTCCCTCAGATGATCTGCCAAAAGTCATCCATGCATTTGTATCATCTCGATTAGACTACTGTAATGCCCTCTACCTTGGTCTCCCAGCAAAAGAATTCACCGCTGGTGCAAAACACAGCTGCCAGGCCATTAACCAACCAGCCCCGTTCTAGCCACATAACACCCATTCTCTACTCCCTTCACTGGCTGCCTGTAAGATGGCGAATCATCTTCAAGATTGGTTTACTGACTTTCAAAGCATTACATGACCAAGGCCCAAGGTACCTGAAGCAGCTTCTGACCCCATACTGCCCCACTCGATTACTGCGATCTGTAGATGAAGGACTTTTAGCAGTACCTAGAATCTACCGTAATTCATCTGGGGGTCGAGCTTTTAGTCATGCGGCTCCGACTCTATGGAACTCACTTCCCCGCACAGTGCGAGAGGCCCCAACTATAGAATCCTTCAAAAGTAGACTCAAGACTTTCCTCTTTACTCAGCATTTCCATAATGTGTCTTTTAGTATCTTCATGTTTCTGTATTTTATGAAAATGTACTTCATTATTTTCTGTACTATATTATGCTATGTATCTGTTAAGCACCTTGAGTCCTATTTGGAGAAATATATATAAATAAAATTATTATTATTATTTTTATTATTACATCGCCCAATGTGTATGGGCCTTTACAGTACCAAGTTGTAATCCTTCTGCAGTGCTTTCTGTTAGCCAGCAGATGGCAATATCTGCGTTATAATCTGTGAAATGCAATCGGCCTGTTGATGTAAATGGTGAGTTTGACGACTATATTTAATGTATCATTTCGCATTATCATTCGTCTATGTTTCTATAGAATAAAAAATAAAATACACTTTGTATCAGCAAACAATAATTGAATCTTTGGTAAACTTCTGTATTAGCCTAGGGTGCCTGGAAGTTGGAACCCTTAGTCAGGCCCTGGGCAGGTGGCTAGTCTTCTATAGGCTTATGAATAGCACCAGGCCATTGAATCATAGAACACTTTGTCCAGAGGCAATTAATACATCCATTGCTTTAGTTCCAGAACAGAACTTTCATCTGTATTTAGTTGTAGGGATAGTATAGCGGCACACAATTCTGGTGTGGTTTATGAAATCATTGTGTTGTGCACTGTCCACAATAAAGTCACACTTGCCTACTGTCCTACAAGTTGCAGGAGACTACGATATTTTAGGCAGTCCTCTGCACCCACAGAAGAGTGGCTATATCTTCCGCATCCCACCTGCTTTCTAGTGAAGCTGGCAGGATGAGGAGATTATACATTAACGGTGCCGTATGGACAGGGCCGGTTCAAGGGCGCATAGCGCCCCGGGCAGGAAAGGGGGCGTGGTCTAATACAGGGGGCGTGGTCAGTTACGCCCCCTGTACATTCTAGCACCGCTTGAATGCTGAGCGATGCGCGATGACGTCATCGCGCACCGCACAGCAAAAGGTCCTCTCCACGAAGGGAAACTAGACGCTATGCGTCTAGTTCCCTTCGTGGAGAGGACCTTTGCTGTGCGGTGCGCGATGACGTCATCGCGCACCGCTCAGCAAAGTTACTCTCCACGAAGGGAAACTAGACGCATAGCGTCTAGTTCCCTTCACAGGGGACGGCAGCGGGCAGCGGGGAGCGGGCATTTGAGGCGGACGGGAGACACAGCGGGCAGCAGTGGCGGATCTTGCCACGGTGCGGCACCCTCCGGATGGCGCCAGCGCCCTCCGGAAGGCGGCGCCCCGGGCAAAAGTCCTGCTTGCCCGTGGCAAGATCCGCTACTGCGTATGGAAGAGGTGGGGCTAAACAGTGCATATTTGCAACATTTAGCCCCGACGCCTCCCCGCGGACCCACAGATCATGGCAATTTGGGGGTGGAGCCTAGTGACTGACAGCCTGGGCCCATCCCCCCAAAGTAGCATGCAGCAGTTCCTCTCTGGGGTTCTCCCTAAGATCTATCTCCCAACTTTTTATTTCTATAAAGAGGGACCCACTTTGCTGCGCGCTTCCCGAAAAAGGGGCGTGACCTAGGGAAAGGGGGCGTGGCTTCATGTAGGACCCGCGATCACGAACCATGCCCCCTTTTTCGCCACTGAGGGGGCATGCCCAGCGCTCTGTGAGCCGCTGGCATGCCCCCTCTCCCTCTGACTCCAGTGAATAGACGCTGTGCGCATGCGCACAACGTCTATTCACCGCTGCTCTGCTAAGCAGGGCAGCGAGTGCAGGAGCCTCCCAACTGACGCCCCCACCGCGGGACACTGCGGCCCGCGGGTGGGACAGCAGGACAGTTCGCAAAAAATGGGACTGTCCTGCGAAAATCGGGACAGTTGGGAGGTATGCCTAAGAAGAGACCTCCTATTTCACATGCACGGCCGAAGGCCTATGCAAGCCGCCGGAAGGGGGGATCCCTCCCTGGGGATTTGTGCAGAAAGGAGCCCAAAAGCTTCTATAGGTAGCGGCCATCAGGTACAAGATCTGGAAAGTGTTTATTTCGATATGGTTGATACATATCATGTGACAAACCTCCGAAAATGGTAGTTTTACTGTGAGCACATCAATGCTTCACTGATAGGAGGCGACACACAAACTACTGCGGTACAAGTGTGTAATATGGTATACATTACAGCACACACCGCTGTCCTGTGTATAGTGTAACTTCTACCACATTAAATCAATCTGTCTGTCTGTCTATCTAGCTAACATAGGTGGTCATTCCGAGTTGTTCGCTCGGTAAATTTCATCGCATCGCAGCGATTTTCCGCTTAGTGCGCATGCGCAATGTCCGCACTGCGACTGCGCCAAATAAATTTGCTAAGAAGTTAGGATTTTTACTCACGGCTTTTTCTTCGCTCAGGCGACCGTAGTGTGATTGACAGGAAGTGGGTGTTTCTGGGCGGAAACAGGCCGTTTTATGGGCGTGTGGGAAAAAACGCTACCGTTTCTGGGAAAAACGCGGGAGTGGCTGGAGAAACGGAGGAGTGTCTGGGCGAACGCTGGGTGTGTTTGTGACGTCAAACCAGGAACGACAAGCACTGAACTGATCGCAGATGCCGAGTAAGTGTGGAGCTACTCAGAAACTGCACAGAGAAGTCTTATCGCAATATTGCGAATCTTTCGTTCGCAATTTTAAGAAGCTAAGATTCACTCCCAGTAGGCGGCGGCTTAGCGTGTGCAATGCTGCTAAAATCGGCTTGCGAGCGAGCAACTCGGAATGACCACCATAGCACAGTGCCACTTTTACTGTACTACCCATTTTATATCGTACCATACTCATCATCGCAGCTTTGGGGGACAAAGGGGGTCATTCCGAGTTGATCGTAGCTGTGCTAAATACAATCAGGAACACAGACATGCGGGGGGACGCCCAGCACAGGGTTAGTCCGCCCCACATGTCAGTCCCTGCCCCGTCGCTGAAGTATAAAAGCATCATACAGCTGCGATGCTTTTGCATTTCAGTAGAAGCTCCCGGCCAGCGCAGCTTTTGCGAGCTGGCCAGGAGCTACTCGTCGCTACCCGACTCGCAGCAGCTGCGTGTGACGTCACGCAGCCGCTGCGGCCCGTCCCCCACACGGTCCGGCCACGCCTGCATTGGCCGGACCATGCCCATAAAATGGCGGCCGAACATCGCCGTGCCACCCCCTTCCGCCCAGCGACCGCCTCTGCCTGTCAATCAGGCAGAGGCGATCGCTAGGCAACGACAGCCGTCGGCTGTCAGCCATGCGCCGGCGCATACACAGTTCTGACCTGATCATTGCGCTGCGATAAACTGCAGCGAGCAATCAGGTCAGAATGACACCCATAGAAAGGTGGAAGAGAGGAATAGAATTGTACAGTATGTGTGCACCTAGCATTTTGGATGGAGGTGTAATTATAAACCCCAGGCTGCATAAACTCCAAGTGACTTCTCTGTAACTGGGAATGAGTAATGAATATGGGTGGTCATTCCGAGTTGATCGTTAGCTGCATTCGTTCGCTGTTCAGCGATGAGGCAAAAAAACGGCACTTCTGCGCATGCGTATGCAGCGCAATGCGCACACGTGACGTACAAGTACAACGAACGATGTAGTTTCACACAGGGTCTAGCGATGCATTTCAGTCGCACTGCTGGCCGCAGAGTGATTGACATGAAGTGGGCGTTTCTGGGTGGTAAATGACCATTTTCAGGGAGTGTTTGAAAAAACGCAGACGTGCCAGGAAAAACGCAGGCGTGGCTGGGCAAACGCACGGCGTGTTTGTGACGTCAAAACAGGAACTGAACAGTCTGATGTCATCGTAAGCGCTGAGTAGGTCTGGAGCTACTCTGAGACTGCACAAAAAAACTTTGTAGCCGCTCTGCGATCCTTTCGTTCGCACTTCTGCTAAGCTAAAATACACTCCCAGTGGGAGGCGGCATAGCGTTTACACGGCTGCTAAAAACTGCTTGCGAGCGATCAACTCGGAATGACCACAATGGTCACACATCGGAGCGTCTCCTGCTTTACTGTGGGCTTTGATATAAAGCATCTGCTATACGGCTGAAGCACCATCCGACCAAAAAAAACCCGTACACTGCGGGGCTGACTCAGGTTGGATTGCAATAAGCGATCCAACCACAAAAATTACAGAAAGGATGCGGGAGCATGCACAGGGCACGTCCTGCACATGTGCACACATTTTCTGCGGGTGCCCGCAGAAAATACGAACGCCTCTGCCAGTCAATCAGGCAGAGGCATTCCCGGGGCGGGGGATGGGGTCAACGCTCCGTTTCCTAGGCGGAGACAGAGCGTTGCGGGGAAAACGAGGGTGGCGTCATTAAAATGGGGGGTGCGGCATGGGCGTGATCCCCGCGTTACGTCAAACAAAGCTGTCGTGATCAAAAACTATATCGCCCTGCAACATCGCCCAGTGTGTAGGGCACTTCAGTGATTGATGTCATGTAATTATCCAGCTGGGAATAAATGGGAGCTGCCGTCTCAGGTGCTTTGTTTTATCCCATAGTCTTATCTGAAGCCAGCCCAGCTTTTGGATGCATGGAAAGTTATTTGTCAGTAATATATATCCTATTGGAAAGCCTTACTCTTGTTTCCCTGTTTGACAACCCTGGAAAAGATGTCCGTCCTCGGTGCACTCGGTGTACTCTCCGCCTAATCTGTCAGTAGTAGGTATTTACTTTGCACATTATGGTCCGATTCTGGGAGCAAAGCAAATAAGAGCCAGTAACTGTGCATCAGGGTAACACCATGCTGCGCTGCAGGTGCAGGGCCGGCTCAGGGTCTTTTTGCGCCCCGGCGGCCATAGGGGGCGTGGCTTCGTACAGGGGGCGTGGTCAGTTCTGCCCCCTGTACAGTAGTAGCGCCGCTGAGCTCATGTGCGGTGCGCGATAACGTCATCGCGCACTGCACCGCAAAGATCCTCTCCACGAAGGAAAACTAGACCCTACGCGTCTAGTTCCCTTCGTGGAGAGGACCTTTGCTGTGCGGTGCGCGATGACGTCAATGCGTACCGCACATCATTACAGAAAAGGTCCTTTCCACGAAGGGAAACTAGACGCGTAGCGTCTAGTTTCCCTTCACAGCGGGCAGTCCATGAAGGGAAACTAGAGGGGGCGTGGCTTCATACAGGGGGCGTGGTCAGTTACGCCCCCTGTACAGTAGTAGCTCTGATGTGCGGTGCGCGATGACGTCATCGCGCACCGCACAGCAAAGGTCCTCTCCACGAAGGAAAACTAGATGCTACGCGTCTAGTTCCCTTCGTGGAGAGGACCTTTGCTGTGCGGTGCGCGATGACGTCAACGCGTACCGCACATCATTACAGAAAAGGGTCCTCTCCACGAAGGGAAACTAGATGCGTAGCGTCTAGTTTCCCTTCACAGCGGGACAGCGACCAGCGGCAGCGGGGGGCACAGAGCAGCAGCGGATCTTGCCGTGGTGCGGCGCACTCCGTATGGCGCCGGCGCCCTCCGGAAGGCGGCGCCCCGGGCAAAAGTCCTGCTTGCCCGTGGCAAGATCCGCTACTGTGCAGGTGGGGCAGATGTAACATGTGCGGAGACATTTGAATGTGAGAGGGGTGCAGGGACGTGCAGTCAGGGGAGGCAGGGGAGGCAGTGCCTCCCCTGTCATTAATGAGTAAAATAATACAAAGAAGATACTTATGACACATAAGTATCTTCTTTATTATTTTACCTATCATTAATGTGTGTTTAAAATCACTTTGGGAGGCACCGATCGTGGTGCCTCCGTAGTGATTAGGAAAAGTATGGGGAGCGGGGGGCGGGCGCAGGCGGGGGCCCCTAGCAATGGGCTGGAAAAGCCCATTGAAATAACATGGGAAAGCGGCACCATTAGTGGTGCCGCTTTCCTACAGGGACGTGCTTTCAACCTATGAAAGCACGTCCCTGTGAGTGAGGCCACAGTGATTGGCCAGCGGATCCGTCACTGGATCCGCTGTCAATCACTGTATGGGGCGGCATCGGTACCTGCGGAGGTGCGGGCGGCGGAGGTGCGGGATGCGGCGGGCCGGGCGGCGGAGAGGCGGGCGGCGAGACGCGCTTTCAGGCTCCATGTGCAGAGTTTGGCAGCGGAAGCGGTACCCATTTCAAAAATGGCGCCTACAGCGTCATTTTTGAAATTCAAGATGGCTGCCGCGAGCCAATCATGGCTCGCCGCGTCATCGCCCCGCCCCCTCCCGCTGACTTATATAAGTCAGCGCGAGGCAGCGGCTGTCAGTCCGACGGCGGGAGGAGGAGCGGAGAAGAGCTCCTGAAGACGCCGTGGAAGTCCTGGATGGGCGGCGCTATGCAAAAGAGCTTAGCAGCCGCCGCCCCACAGGTGAAGATGCTGGAAGTCCTGGGAAGGCGGCGGCCATGCAAAAGAGCTTAAAGGCCGCCGCCTCCCAGGTGAAGACGTCGTGGAAGTCCTGGATGGGCGGCGGCTATGCAAAAGAGCTTAGCCGCCGCCGCCCACCAGGTGAAGACGCCGGAGGAAAACCCCAGAAGCCCTGGGGAGGTGGCGCCCTCCCAGGTGAAGACGCCGGAAGCCCTGGGAAGGCGGCGGCCATGCAAAAGAGCTTAAAGGCCGCCGCCCCCAGGTGAAGACCCAGTTTAATAAAGGATTTTTTAAAGAATGTGTTGTGTTTTTTTTTTTATATTTTCTTTACAGGTGGACTACAGGTGCCAGCGGGCCCTTTATGTCCGGGCATGCTGGCACTTGTGGTTCTCCAAGTGCCAGCATGCTGGGGCAGGCTTGCTGGGACCTGTAGGCCACCTGTAAAGAACAATATTACTATTCTTTGCAGGTGGACTACAGGTGCCAGTGGCCCTTTATGTCCGGGCATGCTGGCACTTGTGGTTCTCCAAGTGCCAGCATGCTGGGGCAGGCTTGCTGGGATCTGTAGGCCACCTGTAAAGAACAGAACATACAATGAACCCCGCACCCACCGCCACCAGGGGTGCGGGGCATAGCACTGGGCTATCAGCCCAGTGCTGGTTGTTGCTCGGGAAGGGGGACCTCATTTTGATTTTTTGGGGGCCCCACTTTCCGAGGAATTCCAGCCCTGGGCTGACTGGTTTGGGGGGTGTTTAATGGCATGGCAGGGGGACCCCACACTGAGTGTCTCCCCTGCTATGGCATTATCCCCCCTGGCTGGTTCTGCCTGGTGCTGGTTTTAGTGGTGTGGGGGGATTGCACTTTTTTTTTTTTTCGGGGGGGGGGGGGGGGGGGGGGGGTGTTTTAGCTGCAGTGCCTCCCCAGGCCCTGACCTCACCGCACGTCACTGGAGGGGTGTGTCCTAGCTGAAATCTAAACTGCAGTGTAATGAAGCTGCCAGCATTTGTGGTAGGGATGGTCATTGTCAAGTTAAGCATCGTTGGTCATACTTGCCCGAGAGGAGACTCTGCAGGAGACTTCAGGGGGCGGGGCCATGCTGTGGCATGATTCGCGTCATTTTAACCCCTTCCCCACCCCACAGACTCGCGAATATGGGAGATTATCTCTCCATCCTGCCCGCATCACTAGGGTGCGGCAGGATGCGGGAGACCTGCTACTCTTTCCGGGGGTTGCAGGGGGCTAACACAAAAAAAACAGGGCCTCCTGCAGCTCCCGGGAGAGTAGGCAAGTATGTCGTTGGTACCATTGATGGAAAACTTAAATGGTGTAAACCAGTCTTACCATAGTAGCCCTTTAATCCGGAACACTCATGCATTTCTTAGGTTCTGTGGCCGATTAAACCAGGTGAAATGCAGACTTGAATTAAGCCAGCCACAGAACCTGTGTAAGGCTCCGTTCACACATAGGCGGCCAAGCGGGTCGCGTTTAGGCCCCGCAGAACACGATCAGTGTGAACACAGAAACCCCCTCCCGACCAAGCATTACCCGCGTGGCCGCTACGTGTGGCCTTGGTCTAATTCATGAGTGTCCCACTCCCAGATTAAAGAGATAGTAAGGTAAGCCTATGTAAAACTATCTGAAAGGGAACCGTCAATAGTTTCGCCCACCGATGGTTATCCCTGCTTTTCTATTTACTGAGCTGCAAGTCAATCATTGCCTGGGGGCGGGGCCTTGTGGATGTTAAGGGGCGGAACTATTGCCGACACTTAATCGAAAAATAAAAATAAAAATAGGGTGGTTTTTATACCATCGATGGTGGTAAACCAACTCTCCCTCCCCCATACACGGTTAAAGTATTCACCCATTGAGTATATACCATTGATGTTTTTGAGACATCGATGGTCATCCAAATGTGGGTTTCATACAAAAGCAGCCAGTATTTACCCTGAGTGCAAAAAATAAAGCACACGTATGTGCACCCCTGGCAGTGCAGCAGGGTCGGTTCCAGATACAATTGTTACTTGCTCTTTTCATTTGCCCCCAATTCAGAATCAGCCTCTATGTTATTAGTCCAGTGTCTACAAAAGTGTAACCTGACTTCCCAGGTGTAGAATGGGTTTGCTTCCTGCACAGGAGAGAGGGCTGCCTCGTTAAAAAACCAAATAGCCCAGGTGTGGGAGGGACTGAACAGGACCTCAGGGGAAAACAATAAGGCTTGACAGCAACATAAGAGATGTTCCTGTTACAAGGAAGTAATGACATATGAAATGAGAGAATCCTGAGGTGCGACACTAGACACTGCTTTACCAAGACAGCTGAGGCTGGAGTACGGAGGAGGCATCATGGATATGGTAAGAAGGCTGATTATAGTAACTCAATGCTGCTTGTATTCAGTAACGGTGTCGTACTCTGCCAAACAGTGATTGAGACCTGGAAACGCACTATTACAGGGGCTTCTTCTGGCTGGTCCTCTGTAACCCAGTGCTCAGCAAGGATTTATACGCAAAGACTGCATATAGGTTATAAATAGAAATAAATCTGTTTTTCTATGTTCAGTTACTGTGGGGCTACTACTAGTTTAACCTGATTTACAACCAAAGTTATAATGATATTTGTGTCTAGAAATGAAGTGTAGAGCGGATGGAAGTTCATGTAATCTGGTTGTGCATATCTGACCGATGTGATTGTTTTCCACCTCAGGAGTACAGGTGTGTTAATTAGGGTATCCGTTCAGATGCTCGACCATGTTATGGTCGACAGTCATTAGGTCGACCACTATTGGTCGACATGGACACATGACATGTCGACATGCGTTTTTTAACTTTTTTTCTTTTGGGGAACTTTTCCATACTTAACGATCCACGTGAACTACGATTGGAACGGTAATCTGTGCCGAGCGAAACGGTAGCGGAGCGAAGGCACCATGCCCGAAGCATGGCGAGCGAAGCGGTGCACTAATTGGGGTTCCTGGTCACTTTACGCAAAAAACGACACCCAAAAAAGTTAAACTCATGTTGACCTTTTCATGTGTCGACCATGTGTCCATGTCGACCAATAGTGGTCGACCTAATGACTGTTGACCATTCATACCCGAACCGTTAATTAGTGACTGGCTGATTCTATTACAGTAACACCTGTGTTCCTGATAGATTGTAAAGGTGCACTGTTTGGGGAAGGGGGGATCTGTAACCGGATCCATTGCACTAAGGGCACGTTTACCAATGGCTGATAATATTGATCACTTTCTGCTTTTCACAGTTTATTCGCAAGTTTAATAGTTGCCCAAGTAATTAAGGTGTTAATTCAGACCTGTTCGCTCGCTAGGGTTTTTTTGCAGTCCTGCGTTCGCATAGTCACCGCCTATGGGGGGAGTGTATTTTAGCTGTGCAAGTGTGCGATCGTATGTGTAGCAGAGCTGTACAAACAGATCTTGTGTAGTCTCTGCTCAGCCCAGGACTTACTCAGCCGCTACGATCACTTCAGCCTGTCCGGGACCGGAATTGACGTCAGACACCCGCCCTGCAAACCGCTTGGACACGCCTGCGTTTTTCCATCCACTCCCAGAAAACGAACAGTTGCCACCCACACACGCCCTCTTCCTGTCAATCTCCTTGCGATCGCCCGTGCGAATGGATCCTTGGCGCAAACCCATCGCTGACTGCTTTGTACCTGTGCGACGCGCCTGCGCATTGCAGTTTGCGAAAACGCACAGCAGAGATCGGGTCTGAATCGGCCGCTAAGGCAGTGATGGGGAACCTTTGGCACTCCAGCTGTTGCTGAACTACACCTCCCAGCATGCCCTGCTACAGTATTGCTATTTTGGCATGCTGGCACTGAATTAAGGGGTCACCTCACCCCCAGCAGTCACAGCTTTTGGCTGTTGTGTGGAACCAGGGATTAGCACACAAATCATCTTTCTAATATTAATAATACAAGTATCCAACACCTGTCCTGATCACGTGTAATAATCAGGTTTGCAGCTTGCTGCTAGTCCATAGAGCATGCGGACAAACAACCTGCAGCCAATCGGATCCTCAGAATGATCGTAACAGTGGGAGATGGGTGCAGTGTGATTTTGTGGGAGGCAGTAATCGCTATTCTCCAAGAATGTCTGGGAGATGTCTGGCTTAGGGGGAGACCTGTCACCGTGCCGAATGATCAGGATATTTGTTTGCATGCTGGGACGGCAAAGATCATGTCGGCACCCTCCGTCTGAGTGATCACTGAGACATCCGTGGCAGGAGTACGCAATTGGCAGCAGCATCATTCATACTCTTATCGCCACTTCTGTGAATGATGGGGGTCATTCCGAGTTGTTCGCTCGCAAGCGGATTTTAGCAGATTTGCTCATGCTAAGCCGCCACCTACTGGGAGTGAATCTTAGCATCTTAAAATTGCGAACGATGTATTCGCAATATTGCGATTACACACCTCGTAGCAGTTTCTGAGTAGCTCCAGGCTTACTCGGCATCTGCGATCAGTTCAGTGCTTGTCGTTCCTGGTTTGACGTCACATACACACCCAGCGTTCGCCCAGACACTCCCCCGTTTCTCCGGCCACTCCTGCGTTTTTTCCGGAAACGGTAGCGTTTTTTCCCACACGCCCATAAAACGGCCTGTTTTCGCCCAGTAACACCCATTTCCTGTCAATCACATTACGATCGCCAGAACGAAGAAAAAGCCGTGAGTAAAATTCCTAACTGCATAGCAAATTTACTTGGCGCAGTTGCAGTGCGGACATTGCGCATGCGCATTAAGCGTAAAATCGCTGCGATGCGAAGATTTTTACCGAGCGAACAACTCGGAATGACCCCCGATGTTATCAAGTCTCACACAGAGAAATGGGGCATAGTTACCAACAGTGACATAACTAGAAATTTTTCTCCGCCAAGCCAAAACATTCTCTGGAGCTCCCCTCCCCCCCCATATTTGGCACTATAAAAGTGATGAATAAGCGCGTGCATGCAACATAAAAGGGGTGTGGCCTTGTTGAAAGGGGTGTGGCCTTGCAAGAGCAGACTACCTTATACCCCAGTTTTGTAACCTGCATGCCCAGACGTTAGCCACCACAGGAAAAACAATAATCCTGATTCATGCTCCTTACATTATTTGTCATTTTCCTCCTTATAGTAATGCCCAGTATACATTATGCCACACACTGCAATGGCCCTTAGACATTATGCCACACACAATAATGCCCATTACACATTATGCCGCACACCGTAATGCCCCTGACACATTATGCCGCACACCGTAATGCCTGTGACACATTATGACACACATCGCAATGCCCGTTATACAGTATGCCACACACTGCCATGCCCCTCAGACATTATACCACACACCGCAATGCCCGTGATATAGTATACCACACACCGTAATGCCTGTGACACATTATGCCACACACCGCAATGCCCGTGATACATTATGCCACACACTGTAATGCCCCTCAGACATTATACCACACACCGCAATGCCCATTACACATTAAGCCCTACAGTAAGGCTTCTAATTACTTTTAAATTACCTGCTTGTTGCCAGGGGTTTCATGCTCTTGGTTCCATGCACGGTGCCAGGGGTTTTCATGCTCAGGGTGTCATGCTCGTTGCCAGGGGTTTCATGCTCAGGGTGTCATGCTCGGTGTTATGCTTGTTGCCAGGGGTTTCATGTGCTGGGTGTCCAGCTCGTTGCCAGGTGGTAATGCTTGTGGTGTGATGTTTGTTACCAGGGGCTAATGCTTGTTGCTGGGGGGTGTGCCCCCAGTGCCAGATATTCCCCCCCCCACAGTGACAGATAAAAATATGCCCCCATAGTGCCAGTGTCACATATGCCCCCAGTGCCACATATTCCCACCACAGTGCTAGATACACATATGCCACATATGCCCTCCCAGTGTCAGCCACACATATGCCCCCAGTGCCAGATACACATATGCCTCGATTGCCACATATGCCCCCCAGTACAAGCTACACATATGCCCCCAGTGCCAAATATGCCCCCCGTGCCAGATACACATATGCCCCCAGTGCCACATATGCCCCCCTGTGCCAGATACACATATGCGCTGCTGTGCTGTGTGTGAGTCCAGGAAGGAGGGCATAGTGCGCACCTCTTCTGTCTGTGTCCGTCCTGTGTCTCTGGCAGCGGAGTTGCTGTCAAATGAAGCGCCGGTTCGTGAACCAATCCGAGCTCGTGGACCGGCAGCTGTGGCTCCTGACTGGCTGCCGGTCCGCGAGCGCTGATTGGCTCATGCCGCCGGAGACACAGGACGGACACAGGAGAGGGGCGAGCTGCGTCCTCCTTCCCGGACTCGCACACAGTGACAGCACTATTCTACACTAAATCCGTGGCGGCTCCCCTGCAGCCCTGCGCCTCCAAGCCTCTGCGGTGGCTGCGTGGGTGGTAGTTATGCCACTGGTTGCCAATTTTCGCTCTGCAGGGCCGGCTGTACCATAGACAGCTGCCTAGGGTGCTGGGATCTATGGGACACCACTGGGTCTACAGATCACAAAATTAAGTATGTCTCTAAAAGAATCATCCATGTTGTACTTAATGCAAGTGGTGGCTGTGGAACTTATATGTCACGCTTTCATCTGAAGTTCTTGGAAGTGGTGGTTGGGGGCAGTACGCTTAAGTTTTGCCTAGTATACCGAGAAACTGCACAGACCCTGCCCCTCTGGGAGGGAGAAGCTAGGTTGGCACAGCAGACGTTTTTTGCTGAGGGGGAGCATGGCTTAATATAGGGGCAGTGTGGGGGGTGATACGGCACGTGACACGTCCATTGAGGCTGTGCAGGAGGCGTGGCTGCACAATTAGAAACATCATGGAATGTTGAGATTATCAGCATTGTACAGCAGGGGGCGTGGCTACCATGGCGATATTCAGCACAAATTGCACCCCCAGGTTTCCAGTCTGATCACTTCAGGAGTGGCAGGTAGGATGGGCTCCAGGAGACTTGCCCACTCTTCCGGAGGGCTGGGATCACCACCCAATTTTCCGTAGCTTCCCATTTGTCCCAGTACAGTAGGCAAGTGTGGAATGGGGGGATCAGGAAGCCACAGACTGATAGTTATATAGTGGAAGGAGCAGGGTCTCCAGCAGCACAGAGTATATCAGGAGATGAGTGATGCATCAGTAAGGACAGGGCTGCATGTGACAGGGGCAGTGACATGATGTGAGGAGGGGAATGGCGGCAGCAGGAACCCACAGACTGAGAGTTATATAGTGAGAGGAGCAGGGTCCCCAGCAGCACAGAGTATATCAGGAGATGAGTGATGTGTCAGTGAGGACAGGGCTGCATGTGACAGGGGCAGTGACATGATGTGAGGAGGGGAATGGAGGCACAGGAAGCCACAGGCTGAGAGTTATATAGTGGGAGGAGCAAGGTCCCCAGCAGCACAGAGTATATCAGGAGATGAGTGATGTGTCAGTGAGGACAGGGCTGCATGTGACAGGGGCAGTGACATGATGTGTGGAGGGGAATGGAGGCACAGGAAGCCACAGGCTGAGAGTTATATAGTGGGAGGAGCAGGGTCCCCAGCAGCACAGAGTATATCAGGAGATGAGTGATGTGTCAGTGAGGACAGGGCTGCATGTGACAGTGACATGATGTGAGGAGGAGAATGGAAATAGATAGTACCTTGCATATGACTGATGAGAATAACGTTGCTGGTATGTCTGCAAGGCGTTTCTGTAACAAGAAAGAGATGACGCCTGATGAGGAACTGTGCTTCTAAAAATCAAAGATATGCAATACAGAAAAAATATGCGTGAGGAGGTGGAACCGGTATGAGACGCTATTTGGGCACTTTTCTCCAGATCATTTACTGCTGCAGATATTGGGAGCGTGCGCCCAAAAGGGTTTGTGGCTTCCTAGGACTTTCCATTTACATCACTGTGGGGGGGCGTGCTCCGCAGTCCAGGTCATGTTGGGCTGCCCCAGAGACTCTGCCTGAACTGTCGGCTCCTACACTGTGACAAGGCTGGGGGCACTATGTGATAATGTCCGAGATCAGCACCCGATTCCTCTTCACTGAGGAGCCGGCCTCTTAGTGTAACCCCCTGGAAAGGTGACACCCAGGTGCGGCCTGCACCTTCCGCACTCCTCTAGTATACCAGGTGTATTGACAGGTGAAGTTGGGGTCAGTTAGTCTATTTCAATGTGACAGGAGGCTCTTATGAGTTTCTATAAGGCCGAGTCAGGTTTCGGGGCCTAATTCAGCATGGATTGCAATTGCATAGCAATGCAAAGGCAGTAGGATGACCTCCTTGCTGCATATGCAATCCCAGCGCAGCAACTGCGTCCCTTACTCAGGCTGGCCGTCGCAGTAAACTGCATCTTGCCACACAGTCCTTGGCTTCACCACTCCCAGAAAATGGGGGCGACGCAACTCCGATCACACCGCCCCTCCCCCCGAATTCCTGCCTGTCTACCAGGCAGAGGCGTTTGCAATCCTGGGATGCGATGACATGACTCACACATGCGCAGAATGGGTCCTGCATCTGCGCAGTTTCCCGATAATCAAGAAGCTCGATATGCGTGAAATTTCACCACAACATTGCTCGGCTAAAGCGGTGTACACACTATACAATACTGAACTATTAATTGGGTGCTCGACCTGCTTTATTGTGTAGTGTGTGTATGAAAAATTGTTTCGCTGATAACCCAGAAAAATCATGGTCACAAATACGCTCTTGAGATGATCGCATCGATAGACCAAGACAGAAAATCTCGGCCTCAGTCTCCACTGTTGGGTGGGCGTTCTCAATCTGACCATATTTCCTCCCTTTTTCAGTGATTACATCGTCATCGCCCATGTAGGCAGAAAACAGGTTGCACTTTTTTTTTTTTTTGTTTTTTTTTATTAAATAGAGTATAGCTCAGATATTGGGGAATTTAATTTGCTGAAAAATCATTTGTCAGGACACGTTGGGTATGGATCCCCGCCGGCAGTGGGGCGAGCGGGATTCCGGGTGTCGCCATTGTTAACGGTCGGAATTCCGGCGTCTGCATCCTGAATGCCGGGATCCCGACAGCTCTAGAGAGGGGTGTTTCTCCGTTTCTAACGTAAAGCTAACTTTTTTTCTTTTAAATATCAGCATGGCTCAATTGTTTTATATCCATCAAAGCTACAGATTAAAATGTCATGGCACCTCTGGGACCGCCACTGCTAGGGACCCATACAAGGGGCATATCATGACCGGCCTAAATTGCTTGTTGCTCATTGTCACAGACATCCGCGTGAATGGGTCACACAACCAGACCCCGACCGCTGTGCTAGCTTCACCCAACACTGTTTAGGCTCCGTGTAAGAATGCAGAGAAGGAATGCGGCTCACAAGCTGCAAATATGCTTTAAAAATGCCGTCAGATCTTATCGGGGAGATTGGTGACAAATGTCAAACTGTAAAATAAGATCCCGCAGAAGAGTCGCATGGTGTAGCACAGGTGGGGTTCTCTTGTAGACATTAGATTTATTGCATTGTTTAATTGTGCCCCATAAAAATGACGGCGAAAAACCTAGGGGCAAAACAATTACTGACATCTTTGTTTTTCTTAAAAACTGTCCTCGCACTGTCACCTAGACCAGGCAGCCGGATCTTACCAGGTGTCAGCATAGAGACCTTTGTATAGAATCCTATTCATGACGTATGTACGAACATTGTACACAAAAGGCAAAATAAAAAAACGTATCACAATGTTTGCTCCAGTTCTCCAGAAGAATACACCGGGTACCCGTGATCTAAAAAGTCTGAGGTTAATGAATCCGTTCCCCTCTGAAAACTCAAAGCTTCTGAACAATTCCATTTTACGGACAAGTGATGTGCGTGCGAGCGCGGCCAGGTCTAAGCAGGACTAAAGGTATATCCCTGGCCCCAGGTTCTGTAAAAGATGCAAGAATCTCATTATGGGGTCAATGCAATTACATGCAGTCTTACAGTGCATCCGGAAAGTATTCACAGCACTTCACTTTTTCCACATTTTGTTATGTTACAGCCTTATTCCAAAATAGAATAAATACATTTTTTATTCCTCCAAATTCTACACACAATACCCCATAATGACAATGGGGGCCATTCCGAGTTAATCGCACGCTGCAACTTTTTGAAGCCCATGCGATCAACTAGACGCCGCCTAGGGGGGAGTGTATATTGCATAGCAAGGCTGCGATCGCTTGCGCAGCCGAGCTATACAAAAACATTTTGTGCAGTTTCTAAGTAGGTCTGGCCTTACTTACCCACTGCGATGACTTCAGCGTCTCAGGTCCCGGAATTGACGTCAGACATCTGCCCACCAAACGCCTCGACACGCCTGCGTTGGGATCTCCACTCCCCGTAAACGGTCAGTTGACGCCCCCGGAACGCCTTCCTCCTGTCAATCACGGTATGATTGTGGCAGCGATCATTTTCTTCTTTAATTCAGTTGCTGCCCGGCGTTCCCTGTCGCCGGGCAGCGACGTGCCTGCACTTTGCGCCCGCTGTGCATGCGCATTCAGGACCCGTTCGCATGGCTGCGAAAAAAAGCAGCGTGCGATTGGGTCGGAATGACCCACGATGTTTAAAAAAATTTTTTGCAAATTTATTAAAAATAAAAAAAACGAAGAAATCACATGTACTTAAATATGCACAGCCTTTGTTCAATACTTTGTTGATTCACCTTTGGCAGCAATTACAGCCTCAAGTCTTTTTGAATATGATGCCACAAGCTTGGCACACCTATCTTTGGGCAGTTTCGCCCATTCCTCTTTGCAGCACCTCTCAAGCTCCATCAGGTTGGATGGGAAGCGTCGGTGCACAGCAATGGTGCAAATAGAAAAAATGTCTTATATGTGTGTGTGCGCGCGCCGAAAAAATGGGTGTGGCCAAATGCCACATGGGGCATGGCCAATTAAAATGGGGGCGTGATGCACATATGGGGTGGGGGCAGATACACATATGACCCCAATAGTGCCAGATACACGTTGCCCCACATTGCCAGATACACGTTGCCCCACAGTGCCAGATATGCCCTCAGTGCCAGATACCGAAATGCCCCCCCAGTGCCAGATATGCCCCTAGTGCCAGATACACATGTCCCCGCAGTGCCAGATATGCCCTCAGTGCGAGGTACATATGTTCTCACAGTGCTCCCCATTCCCCTGCTGGTTACCGCGCTGCTGCTGTCCTGTGTGTTAGAGGAGGAGAGCGCAGCGTGCGCCTCTCCTGCCACTCAGTCTCCGGCGGCGGTGCGGGTGTCTACCTACAATTAGGTGCCGATCCGTGAGCCAATCGGGAGCCTTGGCTGCTGGTCCGCGAGCTGTGATTGGCTCTCAGGCCGGTGCCGAATTGAAGGTAGACACTGAGGGGCAAGAGAGGCGCATGCTGCGCTCTCCTTCCCTCAAGCAGCAGCGGCACGGTGAGCAGCGGAGGGAGCGGCGGCCCGGCGGCGGTGGATACAGTGTACCACTGGCTAAATTCTTGAGGGTACGCCATACTCGCCCGTACCTGCCCACTTGCACTGCTGGTGCACAGCCATCTTCAGATCTCTCCAGAGATGTTCAATCGGATTCAAGTCTGGGCTCTGGCTGGGCCACTCAAGGACATTCACAGAGTTGTCCTGAAGCCACTCCTTTCATATCTTGGCTGTGTGCTTAGGGTCGTTGTCCTGCTGAAAGATGAACCGTCGCCCCAGTCTGAGGTAAAGGGCGTTCTGGTGCAGGTTTTCATCCAGGATGTCTCTGTACATTGCTGCATTCATCTTTTCCTCTATCCTGACTAGTCTCCCAGTCCCTGCTGCTGAAAAATATCCCCACAGCATGATGCTGCCACCACCATGCTTCACTGTAGGGATGGTATTGGCCTGGTGATGAGCGGTGCCTGGTTTCCTCCAAACATGACGCCTGGCATTCACGCCAAAGAATTTAATCTTTGGCCCTCATTCCGAGTTGTTCGCTCGCTAGCTGCTTTTAGCAGCATTGCAAACGCTAGGCCGCCGCCCTCTGGGAGTGTATCTTAGCTTAGCAGAATAGCGAACGAAAGATTAGCAGAACTGCTACTAAATAATTCCCTGTAGTTTCTGAGTAGCTCCAGACCTACTCCTAGACTGCGATCACTTCAGTCCGTTTAGTTCCTGGTTTGACGTCACAAACACGCCCTGCGTTCGGCCAGCCGCTCCCCCATTTCTCCAGCCACTCCTGCATTTTTACCTGGCATACCTGCATCTTTTAGCACACTCCCGGGAAAACTCTCAGTTACCTCCCAGAAACGCCCATTTCCTGTCGATCACTCACCGATCAGCAGTGCGACTGTAAAGCGCCGCACGAAAACCAGCAAATCTACTAAGTTTTGTGTTAAATAACTTAGCGCATGCGCATGGTACGCAGCGCGCATGCGTATTTCTCTGACGTCCTAGTGGATGCAGGGACTTCCGTAAGGACCATGGGGGATAGCGGCTCCGCAGGAGACTGGGCACAAAAGTAAAAGCTTTGAGACTACCTGGTGTGCACTGGCTCCTCCCCCTATGACCCTCCTCCAAGCCTCAGTTAGATTTTTGTGCCCGGCCGAGAAGGGTGCAATCTAGGTGGCTCTCCTGAGCTGCTTAGAGTAAAAGTTTAGACTTAGGTTTTTTTATTTTCAGTGAGTCCTGCTGGCAACAGGCTCACTGCAGCGAGGGACTAAGGGGAGAAGAAGCGAACTCACCTGCGTGCAGAGTGGATTGGGCTTCTTAGGCTACTGGACATTAGCTCCAGAGGGACGATCAAAGGTTCAGCCTGGATGGGTCCCGGAGCCGCGCCGCCGGCCCCCTTACAGAGCCAGAAGAGCGAAGAGGTCCGGTGAAATCGGCGGCAGAAGACGTTCCTGTCTTCAACTAAGGTAGCGCACAGCACTGCAGCTGTGCGCCATTGCTCTCAGCACACTTCACACTCCGGTCACTGAGGGTGCAGGGCGCTGGGGGGGGAGCGCCCTGAGACGCAATAAAACACATACCTTAGGATGGCAAAAGAAATACATCACATATAGCTCCTGGGCTATATGGATGTATTTAACCCCTGCCAGTTTTCCAGAAAAAAGCGGGAGAAAAGGCAGCCGAAAAGGGGGCGGAGCCTATCTCCTCAGCACACAAGCGCCATTTTCCCTCACAGCTCCGCTGGAAGGACGGCTCCCTGACTCTCCCCTGCAGTCCTGCACTACAGAAACAGGGTAAAACAGAGAGGGGGGGCACTATTGGCAGCTAATATATATATATATATATATATATATATATATATATATATATATATATATATATATATATATATAGAAACAGGATTCAATTCCTGCGCTGCATGTCCATGTTTTCCAGAGTCTCTATTGAAAGTTATTTCAGTGCTGCTCGATCCCACTCCCAGCCAGGGAGTAATTGGTATTGGTGCTAGAGACAAATAAGGAGAGCGCACCGGTAAACGTAAAATCATTCACTTTATATAGAAAAAGTAATATCCACATACATTGCAGTAAAAGTATCCAAACTCAGCGAGGTCCACACGACCATCAAGAATTGTACTCCACCGAGCTGGAAGTGACTCGTCGGCTCCGGACCCGGCGGGTGACGTCACAACGTCCTCAGCAGATAGCCACGCCAACGCGTTTCGACCTATCACAGTCTTCGTCAGGGGATGTGGTTAGTGTGTGTAGGTACGATCTTATATACCCATTTCAACTGATAACAGCTGCTCACAATTAATTGTATTCCATAACAGTGCAATTATATTTAACAATTAATTCAAAACGGCAGATTATTCATACAAGTCTTTCAGCAAGAGTTGTCCATCCCATTTATCGCATATCCTTTGACCCAGAATTTTAATTAAATTATAAATATCCAGAATAGTTCTAATTAGAAATAGTTATTTCATGGTCTAGCTGTCTGCTACCAGACACAGTTGGTCCCAGCTGTTCATTATAAGGCAGAAAATGGAATTGACAGCTCTCACTTCGCAAAGTCCAGAATAGTCCCTACCAATAACAATTCATTTTAATACTACATAAATTTAAAAACAACAATGTTATTCAATACACATGTATCATAATTTAAAATGTATTACCAGATATATCATAATGGTTATAGAGGCTTATAGATCTATTGTGAACATAAACATTATTTTAGTAGAACACGCTGCTATTGTTTATTTGCCTATTTCCTAAACACCCTATTGGCATAAAAAATTTTTATTTTTATTTTTTTAAAGAGAGATTTTTATATCTAGAAATAGATTAATTCTCAAATCATATCTTGAATAGCTAGCTGAAAGGAAAGCATTATTTCTTTTTAGTAGGCTGTAACGGAAGAGAGAGTAAAAATACAGATAAAGATAAAGAGTGTGTGTCAGCCATAAACCCCCCCCATAGATCCACTCGCCGGGATTTAGCCACTGCCGCGTCTGGATCATCAGAAGGGACCTGACTTTCACATTTAGCAGTGTAAAAAGGGTACTATATCACATCCCTCATTAAGACCAAATGGTACGAACGTATTTAATGTATAAATCCAGTAAGTTTCTCTCTGGCTTAATTTTTTCAACAAGTCTCCACCTCTCTCATCCAGGCAGATCCTCTCTATTGCCTTGAAGGAGAAACCATTTAAACTAGAATTAGTATACTCTAAGAAGTGTCGTGGAACACTGTGATTATCTACTTTATGTAGTATATTGCGAGTGTGTTCAAGTATACGTAGTTTTAACATACGCTTGGTCTTTCCAATATAGCGTTTCCCACATTTGCACTCCAGCATATAGATTACATGGGTGCTTACACAACTTAGTTTACCTTTAATTTTCCATGATTTATCATTACAAGAATTCGAGAATTGTTTATTGTCTCTATTTACAAACTGACACATTTTACATTTATTGCAAGGGAAAAACCCTTCTAATCTGTTACATTCCTCATATTTGTCAACTTTTTTGATATTACTAGGGGCTAGACAATCCTTCAGGGAACGTGATTTTTTATATATAATTCTAGGATGTTGTGTAATCACATCTTTAAGCAACGGGTCAAGGCTTAGTATGCCCCAATGTTTATTTAGGATTTTCTTAATTTCCCCTCCGCCCTTATTAAAGCGGGTTACAAAGGGTACTCCTAGTTTATCCATATGGTCCTTTCCTTTTCTTTTGTCCTTATATACTAAAAGATCTTGTCTGTCCCTATTTAACGCTTTCTCATAGCACTCCTGTATTAGAGTATCTGGGTACTTTTTCTCCTTAAATCTCTCGCTGTAGATCTGGACCTGTTCATTAAATTTAGTTTGTTCAGAACAATTCCGTTTGAGACGGATGAACTGAGAATAAGGAATGTTCTCAATCCATTTTTTGTAATGACAGCTTTGGAAGTGTATATAGCTGTTACGATCTATGCTTTTAATATATGTATAAGTATCGATCTTTGCTCCTTCACAGGATTTACTACTATCTAATACAAGATCTAGAAACTCTATGGTATCATTATTGTACTTATAGGTAAAGTGTAAATTAAATTCATTATTATTCAATTCAATCATAAATTCATCCAGCATGTCTATACCTCCAGACCATACGACAATAATATCGTCTATGAACCGCTTATATTTATGTATATATTTCAAAAATCGATTATTGTTAAATATAACTTCCCTTTCCCATTTACCCATATACAAGTTTGCTAGACTCGGGGCATAAGGCGTTCCCATAGCTACGCCGCACTCTTGATTAAAGAAGGTTCCCTGAAAGTTAAAGTAATTATTTTTAAGTATATATTCAATACACTCCAATCTAGTTTAAATGGTTTCTCCTTCAAGGCAATAGAGAGGATCTGCCTGGATAAGAGAGGGGGAGACTTGTTGAAAAAATTAAGCCAGAGAGAAACTTACTGGATTTATACATTAAATACGTTCGTACCATTTGGTCTTAATGAGGGATGTGATATAGTACCCTTTTTACACTGCTAAATGTGAAAGTCAGGTCCCTTCTGATGATCCAGACGCGGCAGTGGCTAAATCCCGGCGAGTGGATCTATGGGGGGGGGGTTTATGGCTGACACACACTCTTTATCTTTATCTGTATTTTTACTCTCTCTTCCGTTACAGCCTACTAAAAAGAAATAATGCTTTCCTTTCAGCTAGCTATTCAAGATATGATTTGAGAATTAATCTATTTCTAGATATAAAAATCTCTCTTTAAAAAAAAAAAAAAAAAAATTTTTATGCCAATAGGGTGTTTAGGAAATAGGCAAATAAACAATAGCAGCGTGTTCTACTAAAATAATGTTTATGTTCACAATAGATCTATAAGCCTCTATAACCATTATGATATATCTGGTAATACATTTTAAATTATGATACATGTGTATTGAATAACATTGTTGTTTTTAAATTTATGTAGTATTAAAATGAATTGTTATTGGTAGGGACTATTCTGGACTTTGCGAAGTGAGAGCTGTCAATTCCATTTTCTGCCTTATAATGAACAGCTGGGACCAACTGTGTCTGGTAGCAGACAGCTAGACCATGAAATAACTATTTCTAATTAGAACTATTCTGGATATTTATAATTTAATTAAAATTCTGGGTCAAAGGATATGCGATAAATGGGATGGACAACTCTTGCTGAAAGACTTGTATGAATAATCTTCCGTTTTTGAATTAATTGTTAAATATAATTGCACTGTTATGGAATACAATTAATTGTGAGCAGCTGTTATCAGTTGAAATGGGTATATAAGATCGTACCTACACACACTAACCACATCCCCTGACGAAGACTGTGATAGCCACGCCCAACGCGTTTCGACCTATCTGCTGAGGACGTTGTGACGTCACCCGCCGGGTCCGGAGCCGACGAGTCACTTCCAGCTCGGTGGAGTACAATTCTTGATGGTCGTGTGGACCTCGCTGAGTTTGGATACTTTTACTGCAATGTATGTGGATATTACTTTTTCTATATAAAGTGAATGATTTTACGTTTACCGGTGCGCTCTCCTTATTTGTCTCTAGCACCAATACCAATTACTCCCTGGCTGGGAGTGGGATCGAGCAGCACTGAAATAACTTTCAATAGAGACTCTGGAAAACATGGACATGCAGCGCAGGAATTGAATCCTGTTTCTATAGAATCAATTGCCATTTGTTCAACTGCAGCAGCATTCCGTGTGTTATATTGTATAAATTGATATATCATATACTGTTTCTTACGATCTCAGCAACAGTCTATAGTGGTTGTGTGGAGTTAATTTATTCTTGATGGCTTTTTTAAGAAGTGATAGAAGAAACTTGAGAAGTGAAGAATGCCATAAGATGTTTGATGAGCACTTAGATGTTGGTTTTAAAAAAACTTTTAAAGATAAAGATATTGGTTTAGACTTAGACTCCCTTTGGAACAAGTTAGAAAGAGTGTATATAAGAGATATGAAATTAAATTGGGAAATTACGACACTAGAAAAATATGTTGAACATAAAATGGTACCAAGGGGGCTGAGGCTTTTTAAAAAACCTACTTTCGGTAATGAGAGGCAGACTTTCATGCAGGAATGGAACCAGATATTAGAGAATAGTTCTATGGATTTAATGAGGCTTATTATTTTAGAAAGAAAAAAGGAATTGGTTGAGATAGATAAAGAAATTTGTGAACTTGAAAAACAACTAGATCCCGTTAAAGATCTAAAAGAGTTAAATGATCTCAAAAGTGAGGGGGATATACGTATCAAAAAATTAGAAAGTGAGATTTTAGAAACGAAGGTCAGCAAGTTTAAACGTGATACGATTAATTATAGAGAGGGTACAATTAGAAACTGGCCCAAACAAAGAAGGGATTGGAACACAAATGTAAAAACAAATTATCAGCACAAAACCCAATATACAAATAAGAGGTTTTCGAGAGGGAATGAGAGAGAAGGTGATAGGATTCCATTGACAAATAGATTTGAAACATTGCAAACACCTGATCATAGAGAACAGAGGACACATTCTAGTTTAAATGGTTTCTCCTTCAAGGCAATAGAGAGGATCTGCCTGGATGAGAGAGGTGGAGACTTGTTGAAAAAATTAAGCCAGAGAGAAACTTACTGGATTTATACATTAAATACGTTCGTACCATTTGGTCTTAATGAGGGATGTGATATAGTACCCTTTTTACACTGCTAAATGTGAAAGTCAGGTCCCTTCTGATGATCCAGACGCGGCAGTGGCTAAATCCCGGCGAGTGGATCTATGGGGGGGGTTTATGGCTGACACACACTCTTTATCTTTATCTGTATTTTTACTCTCTCTTCCGTTACAGCCTACTAAAAAGAAATAATGCTTTCCTTTCAGCTAGCTATTCAAGATATGATTTGAGAATTAATCTATTTCTAGATATAAAAATCTCTCTTTAAAAAAAAAAAAAAAAAAAAAATTTTTTATGCCAATAGGGTGTTTAGGAAATAGGCAAATAAACAATAGCAGCGTGTTCTACTAAAATAATGTTTATGTTCACAATAGATCTATAAGCCTCTATAACCATTATGATATATCTGGTAATACATTTTAAATTATGATACATGTGTATTGAATAACATTGTTGTTTTTAAATTTATGTAGTATTAAAATGAATTGTTATTGGTAGGGACTATTCTGGACTTTGCGAAGTGAGAGCTGTCAATTCCATTTTCTGCCTTATAATGAACAGCTGGGACCAACTGTGTCTGGTAGCAGACAGCTAGACCATGAAATAACTATTTCTAATTAGAACTATTCTGGATATTTATAATTTAATTAAAATTCTGGGTCAAAGGATATGCGATAAATGGGATGGACAACTCTTGCTGAAAGACTTGTATGAATAATCTGCCGTTTTGAATTAATTGTTAAATATAATTGCACTGTTATGGAATACAATTAATTGTGAGCAGCTGTTATCAGTTGAAATGGGTATATAAGATCGTACCTACACACACTAACCACATCCCCTGACGAAGACTGTGATAGGTCGAAACGCGTTGGGCGTGGCTATCTGCTGAGGACGTTGTGACGTCACCCGCCGGGTCCGGATCCGACGAGTCACTTCCAGCTCGGTGGAGTACAATTCTTGATGGTCGTGTGGACCTCGCTGAGTTTGGATACTTTTACTGCAATGTATGTGGATATTACTTTTTCTATATAAAGTGAATGATTTTACGTTTACCGGTGCGCTCTCCTTATTTGTCTCTAGCATATATATATATATATATATATATATATATATATATATATATATATATATATATACAGCAGCTATAAAGGGAGTAACACTTATATAAGGTTATCCCTATATATATATATATATATATATATATATATATAGTGCTCTGGTGTGTGCTGGCAAACTCTCCCTCTGTCTCCCCAAAGGGCTAGGGGGGTCCTGTCCTCTATCAGAGCATTCCCTGTGTGTGCTGGGTGTCGGTACGATTGTGTCGACATGTATGAGGAGGAAAATGATGTGGAAGCAGAGCAATTGCCTGTGTTAGTGATGTCACCCCCTAGGGAGTCGACACCTGACTGGATGGTTGTATTTAAAGAATTACGTGACAATGTCAGCACTTTGCAAAAAACTGTTAACGACATGAGACAGCCGGCAAATCAATTAGTGCCTGTCCAGGCGTCTCAGACACCGTCAGGGGCGCTAAAACGCCCGTTACCTCAGTTGGTCGACACAGACCCAGACACGGATACTGAATCCAGTGTCGACGGTGAGGAGACAAACGTAATGTCCAGTAGGGCCACACGTTACATGATCACAGCAATGAAGGAGGCATTGAACATTTCTGACACTACAAGTACCACAAAAAAGGGTATTATGTGGGGTGTGAAAAAACTACCAGTAGTTTTTCCTGAGTCGGATGAATTAAATGAGGTGTGTGATAAAGCGTGGGTTTCCCCCGATAAAAAACTGCTAATTTCTAATAAATTATTGGCACTATATCCTTTCCCGCCAGAGGTTAGGGCGAGTTGGGAAACACCCCCTAGGGTAGATAAGGCGCTCACACGCATATCAAAACAAGTGGCGTTACCGTCTCCTGATACGGCCGCCCTCAAAGAACCAGCTGATAGAAGGCTGGAAAATATCCTAAAAGGTATATACACACATACTGGTGTTATACTGCGACCAGCAATCGCCTCAGCCTGGATGTGCAGCGCTGGAGTGGCGTGGTCGGATTCCCTGACTGAAAATAAAGGATGCATTACTATATATGCGAGATGCACAGAGGGATATTTGCACCCTGGCATCAAGAGTAAGTGCTATGTCCATTTCTGCCAGAAGAGCGTTATGGACGCGACAGTGGTCAGGTGATGCGGATTCCAAACGACATATGGAAGTATTGCCGTATAAAGGGGAGGAGTTATTTGGGGTCGGTCTATCGGACCTGGTGGCCACGGCAACTGCTGGAAAGTCCACCTTTTTACCCCAGGTCACTTCTCAGCAGAAAAAGACACCGTCTTTTCAAACTCAGTCCTTTCGTTCCCATAAGAACAAGCGAGCAAAAGGCCACTCATTTCTGCCCCGGGGCAGAGGAAGAGGGAAAAGACTGCACCAGGCAGCCTCTTCCCAGGAGCAGAAGCCCTTCCCTGCTTCTGACAAGTCTTCAGCATGACGCTGGGGCTTTACAAGCGGACTTAGGCACGGTGGGGGCCTGTCTCAAAAATTTCAACGCGCAGTGGGCTCACTCGCAAGTGGACCCCTGGATTCTGCAGGTAGTATCACAGGGGTACAAATTGGAATTCGAGACGTCTCCCCCTCGCCGGTTCCTGAAGTCTGCTCTACCAACGTCTCCCTCCGACAGGGAGGCAGTATTGGAGGCTATTCACAAACTGTATTCCCAGCAGGTGATAATCAAGGTACCCCTCCTACAACAGGGAAAGGGGTATTATTCCACGCTGTTTGTGGTACCGAAGCCGGACGGCTCGGTGAGACCAATTTTAAATCTAAAATCCTTGAACACTTACATAAAAAGGTTCAAATTCAAGATGGAGTCACTCAGAGCAGTGATAGCGAACCTGGAAGAAGGGGACTATATGGTATCTCTAGACATCAAAGATGCTTATCTCCATGTCCCAATCTACCCTTCTCACCAAGGGTACCTCAGGTTTGTGGTACAAAACTGTCATTATCAGTTTCAGACGCTGCCGTTTGGATTGTCCACGGCACCCCGGGTCTTTACCAAGGTAATGGCCGAAATGATGATTCTTCTTCGAAGAAAAGGCGTCTTAATTATCCCTTACTTGGACGAACTCCTGATAAGGGCAAGGTCCAGGGAACAGTTAGAGGTCGGAGTAGCACTATCTCAGGTAGTGCTACGTCAGCACGGGTGGATTCTAAATATCCCAAAATCACAGCTGATTCCAACGACACGTCTACTGTTCCTAGGGATGATTCTGGACACAGTCCAGAAAAAGGTGTTTCTCCCGGAGGAGAAGGCCAGGGAGTTATCCGAGCTAGTCAGGAACCTCCTAAAACCAGGACAAGTGTCGGTGCATCAATGCACGAGAGTCCTGGGAAAAATGGTGGCTTCTTACGAAGCGATTCCATTCGGGAGATTCCATGCAAGAACTTTTCAGTGGGATCTGCTGGACAAATGGTCCGGATCGCATCTTCAGATGCATCAGCGGATAACCCTATCTCCAAGGACAAGGGTGTCTCTCCTGTGGTGGTTACAGAGTGCTCATCTTCTAGAGGGCCGCAGATTCGGCATTCAGGATTGGATGCTGGTGACCACGGATGCCAGCCTGAGAGGCTGGGGAGCAGTCACACAGGGAAGAAATTTCCAGGGCTTGTGGTCAAGCATGGAAACGTCTCTTCACATAAATATCCTGGAACTAAGGGCCATTTACAATGCCCTAAGTCCAGCAAGGCCTCTGCTTCAGGGTCAACCGGTATTGATCCAGTCGGACAACATCACGGCTGTCGCCCACGTAAACAGACAGGGCGGCACAAGAAGCAGGAGGGCAATGGCAGAAGCTGCAAGGATTGTCCGTTGGGCGGAAAATCATGTGATGGCACTGTCAGCAGTGTTAATTCTGGGAGTGGACAACTGGGAAGCAGACTTCCTCAGCAGACACGACCTCCACCCGGGGGAGTGGGGACTTCATCCAGAAGTCTTCCAAGTGATTGTAAACCGTTGGGAAAAACCAAAGGTGGACATGATGGCGTCCCGTCTCAACAAAAAATTGGACAGATATTGCGCCAGGTCAAAGGACCCTCAGGCAATAGCGGTGGACGCTCTGCTAACACCGTGGGTGTACCAGTCGGTGTATGTGTTCCCTCCTCTGCCTCTCATACCAAAAGTACTGAGAATCATAAGAAGGAGAGGAGTAAGAACTATACTCGTGGCTCCGGATTGGCCAAGAAGAACTTGGTACCCGGAACTGCAAGAGATGCTCACGGAGGACCCGTGGCCTCTACCTCTAAGAAAGGACCTGCTCCAGCAGGGACCTTGTCTGTTCCAAGACTTACCGCGGCTGCGTTTGACGGCATGGCGGTTGAACGCCGGATCCTGATGGAAAAAGGCATTCCAGATGAAGTCATCCCTACCCTGATCAAAGCCAAGAAGGATGTAACCGCGAAACATTATCACCGCATTTGGCGAAAATATGTTGCGTGGTGTGAGGCCAAGAAGGCCCCCACAGAGGAATTTCAACTGGGTCGTTTCTTACATTTCCTGCAAGCAGGACTGTCTATGGGCCTAAAATTAGGATCCATTAAGGTTCAAATTTCGGCCCTGTCGATCTTCTTCCAGAAAGAACTGGCTTCAGTGCCTGAAGTTCAGACGTTTGTCAAGGGGGTACTGCATATACAGCCTCCTTTTGTGCCACCAGTGGCACCTTGGGATCTCAATGTAGTTTTAGGGTTCCTAAAATCACATTGGTTTGAACCACTCACCACTGTGGACTTGAAATATCTCACATGGAAAGTGGTAATGCTGTTAGCCCTGGCTTCAGCCAGGCGTGTCTCAGAATTGGCGGCTTTATCATATAAAAGCCCTTACCTAATTTTTCATTCAGACAGGGCAGAATTGAGGACTCGTCCTCAATTTCTCCCTAAGGTGGTTTCAGGTTTTCACATGAACCAACCTATTGTGGTACCTGCGGCTACTAGGGACTTGGAGGACTCCAATTTACTGGACGTAGTCAGGGCCCTGAAAATATATGTTTCCAGGACGGCTGGAGTCAGAAAATCTGACTCGCTGTTTATCCTGTATGCACCCAACAAGCTGGGTGCTCCTGCTTCTAAGCAGACGATTGCTCGTTGGATTTGTAGTACAATTCAGCTTGCACATTCTGTGGCAGGACTGCCACAGCCAAAATCTGTTAAAGCCCATTCCACAAGGAAAGTGGGCTCATCTTGGGCGGCTGCCCGAGGGGGCTCGGCTTTACAACTTTGCCGAGCAGCTACTTGGTCAGGGGCAAACACGTTTGCAAAATTTACAAATTCGATACCCTGGCTGAGGAGGACCGGGAGTTCTCTCATTCGGTGCTGCAGAGTCATCCGCACTCTCCCGCCCGTTTGGGAGCTTTGGTATAATCCCCATGGTCCTTACGGAAGTCCCAGCATCCACTAGGACGTCAGAGAAAATAAGAATTTACTTACCGATAATTCTATTTCTCGTAGTCCGTAGTGGATGCTGGGCGCCCATCCCAAGTGCGGATTGTCTGCAATACTTGTATATAGTTATTGTTGCAAAAATCGGGTTATTTTTGTTGTGAGCCATCTTTTCAGAGGCTCCTTCGTTATCATACTGTTAACTGGGTTCAAATCACAAGTTGTACGGTGTGGCTGGTATGAGTCTTACCCGGGATTCAAAATCCTTCCTTATTGTGTACGCTCGTCCGGGCACAGTATCCTAACTGAGGCTTGGAGGAGGGTCATAGGGGGAGGAGCCAGTGCACACCAGGTAGTCTCAAAGCTTTTACTTTTGTGCCCAGTCTCCTGCGGAGCCGCTATCCCCCATGGTCCTTACGGAAGTCCCAGCATCCACTACGGACTACGAGAAATAGAATTATCGGTAAGTAAATTCTTATTTTTCCACCTAATCACTGCGTTGCGAAAAACGGCAAAAAGTGAACAACTCTGAATGACCACCTTTGTCTCATCAGACCAGAGAATTTTGTTTCTCATGGTCTGAGAGTCCTTCAGGTGCATTTTGTCAAACTCCAGGCAGGCTGCCATGTGCTTTTTACTAAGGAGTGGCTTCCGTCTGGCCACTCTACCATACAGGCCTGATTGGTGGATTGCTGCAGAGATGGTTGTCCTTCTGGAAGGTTCTCCTCTCTCCACAGAGAAATGCTGTAGCTCTAACAGAGGGGCTATCGAGTTCTTGGTCACCTCCCTGACTAGGGCCCTTCTACCCTGATCGCTCAGTTTAGACGGCCAGCCAGCCCTAGAAAGAGTCCTGGTGGTTCCGAACTTCTTCCATTTATGGACTATGAAGGCCACTGTGCTCATTGGGACCTTCAAAGCTGCAGATATTTTTCTGTACCCTTCTCCAGATTTGTGCCTTGAGACAATCCTGTCTCTGAGGTCTACAGACAATTCCTTTGATTTCATGCTTGGTTTGTGCTCAGACATGCACTGTTTAGTGTGGGACTTTATATAGACAGGTGTGTGCCTTTCCAAATCATGTCCAATCAACTGTATTTACCACAGGTGGATTCCAATTAAGCTGTAGGAACATCTCAAGGATGATCAGTGGAAACGGGATGCATCTGAGCTAAATTTTGAGCTTCATGTCAAAGGCTGTGAATACTTACGTGATGTCATAGTTTATTTTCTTTTCTTTTATAATCTCACAAACCCTATTTTCACGTTGTCATTATGGGATATTGGGGGTCATTTTGACCTGATTGTACGCTGGCGTTCATCGTAGTGATCAGGTCAGATGTGCGCATGCACCGGCCCCATAGTGCGCCGGCGCATGGCTGACAGCTGACTGCTGTCGTTGCCTAGCGATCGCCTCTGCCTGATTGACAGGCAGAGGTGGTCACTGGGCGGAAGGGGGTGGCACGGCGGCATTTGGCTGTTGTTTTGTGGGTGCGGTCCGGCCAACACAGGTGTGGCCAGACCGTGTGGGGGGCAGGCCGCAGCGGCTGCGTGACGTCCCACACAGCCACTGCGACCCGGAGAGCGATGAGTAGCCCCCGGTTAGTACACAAAAGCTGCGCTGACCGGAAGGTACTTCTGCGGGGGGGGAGGGGCGGACTACCCCTGTGCTGGTCATCTCCCCCCCCCCCCCCCCATTGCAGGGTTCCTGATCGTAGCCCTGCTAAATTTTGCAGGGCTTTGATCAGGTCTGAATTAAGCCCATTGTGTATAGAATTTTGATTACGTTTTTTTATTTTATTCCATATTGGAATTCCTACATTTCTTTTCTCCTCTCCAGGAGATACCTGGAGAGCAGAAGCAGGTGGGCGGCGACGGAGGCGGGGCTGAGCCAATGACATTATTAGGTCCCACCCACTACAAAAGCAAATACCGCGATTGGATGGTATTTGCATATGGGCGGAGCTTTGGCGCAATTAGCATATAACCACATCGTTAAGCTCCGCCCCCTCTGCTGGTCCGCAATTTATCACTATTTTTAGCTCTTCATTCGGCCCACTTACCTAGGATGCGCGCATAATGCGCAATTGGTGCCCACTCTTCCAGGGCTGCGGGGGTCTACCCGAGAATTCGGGAGAGTAGGCAAGTACGGAATAAGGCTGTAACATAACAAAATGTGGAGAAAGTGAAGCGCTGTGAATACTTTCCAGATGCACTGTACATGGCATGTTCCCAAGCACATCTCCCGTATATATGATATATACTGTACCCCGGCCCCCCTCTCTCAGGGGGCCCCCCAGCACGAGCACAGTGACTAGCTCTCCCTCTTGTGCAGCAGCATAATCAGGCACACAGAATTCAAGAGGGACAGTATGTATGCATAATACACCCCCCCCCCCTCTCCTTTCCCATGGTCCTCCAAGTCTTAATCTTGTCCTGACTTTGAGTCCTATTGGGAGAACACTACTAAATTACATTCTTATTACTGGTCCATAAAATTTCCACAAAAAGACTGCTGGGACGCTGTAAAGAAGAATGACCTTCACAGAATGGCCTGACAATTGCATAATTCATGCAGATGGCATGACTCTCTTCCCCATATATACACACCACCACCATCACACACACACACTCCGCAAACATGTGCAATAATAGCCCATAATAACTGTGAACAATAATCCATTCTGTTCTACAAGCCTCAAGTATGTTTCTAATAACAGTAAAAGCAAAACCAATGTTTAGTCAACAGCAACGAGGGCACGCAGGTGCCAATTTATAAATCGGTGGTGCCAGGGCTTGTGAGCAGAATTAGGAGGGTGCTGTGCAGTTGCAGCAGAACCTATCTATGGCACGGACGGCCTGACACGACACTGCAGTGAATCCTGCGGGTCCTAATTCATTATTATTCCCTTGTTTTGCACTTTTGTGGCATGCAGTCATCTAGCTGAAACAATATTGTTTCATTTATTGTCTATTCTCTGCTGTAGTATTATCACAGTGTTTTTGCACCCTGTGATTTCTCCAGCCTTGGCACTGGCTAGGCGTGCTGGTAGTTACAGTCCCACAACTGCTGGAGAGTCAGCCGTTACCTATCTCTGCAGAAGCAGGTAAGTACAATAGGACCTGTTATGTGTTTTTTTTATTTAATTAGTCCCTGAATTAGATTGCTTTTGTGTGCCTGTTGTAAGTAAATTAGATTGCCAGCTCTGTTGGGACGGGGATGTGCCTGGCCTCTATGATTGTACAGCTGCATGTAAAGGCTTTATATAAATCATGATGGTAATTGTGATGGGGAAGGGGGGGGGGGGGGGGGGGGGGGGTTGTAAGGAATTCTGCAGATATCACAGTTCTGTTTGTTTTCTATTGCACCTTAGGAAGAACCACTAGACTTTAAATCGCTTTGTGAAAAGTATACACATGCCAGCCGCTCTAGCACCCTGCCGGCAAACTATTCCAGACCCCAGCATGATCAGATCTCTGCAGCCAACATTTCCCATGTACGTTCCAATCCAGCGTTGCAGGGTGTCATCTCCGTTCTAGAGGGCCAAGTCAAGCCACCCATTGCAAAGAAGCCTGCTCTGCCAGTTGGTATTTCGGGTATTGCAAAGCCGTCGCTTGCACCGGCAAATAGGAGGCCTACAGACTTTCTCAGAGCCAAGTTATCAACAGAAAAGGAGTCCATGAAGTTAAATAAAATGTTCCGACAGACTTTGCATATTATGGACCACTCCAGGATGGAAGGGGATGGAAAGAGTGACAGTCGCCCACAAGTCTACAGACTGTCCTGTCCGAACATCCCTGAACCAAGGGCCCCCCAGCCTGCGGCTCCAGACTGCTATGAAGATGTGGACTCTGATTTTCTGACCAAGGCAGATCCTTCATTGGTTACTAATGACCTGATCAAATCTGCTAATAGCTCCCCATCAATGAGCAGTAAAACATGGAGGCCTGTGGAACACAATTATTCATTTCCGTCCCATAGCCTTTCTCCAACGAAAGCGAATGTCTCTCACAGTCACAAGCTGGATGGTAAGTGTTCTTTAACCTTTTAACTGATTATCTGTTTCATTAGATTTAAACAAAATGGGCCTGATGCGGTGTTGAAAGTAAATTAGGAAAAAATTGTGTCTATTTGCCGAAATGCAAAAGTATATGTACCTCCAGAATTTGTCCACCTCTCTTTGGGCACCTGGTTTGTTGCTTGTCTTCATTATCTGTGGCCACTTGCACCTGTTCTATACCAGGAGCAAATGAGCATTAAGATATCATTACGATACAGTACATTGCTTGAAACCGTCTTGGTTACTATCATTAAGACTTTGTTATCATACGTCTTACTACTGATCGATTTCCCCTGATGAAGTCTTTTCTAAGACGATACGTGAAGGAAGACACACTTCATCACTGCTGGGGACACCGCTGTCATTGAACTCGCACCCTGAATGGTGGGACTGAACCCCAATCTGAATCTGAACCCCAAGTTTTGATCTGGGTTGACACCTTGGAGAGAGTGCTAATGGTAGAACTTCAGAATTTATAAGAAATTGATCCCTATAATGAGAATTTACAACATTTTAATTTCTCTAACGTCCTAGTGGATGCTGGGACTCCGTCAGGACCATGGGGAATAGCGGGCTCCGCAGGAGACAGGGCACATCTAAATAAAGCTTTTAGGATCACATGGTGCGTACTGGCTCCTCCCCCTATGACCCTCCTCCAAGCCTCAGTTAGGTTTTTGTGCCCGTCCGAGAAGGGTGCAATCTAGGTGGCTCTCCTAAAGAGCTGCTTAGAAAAAGTTTTTTTAGGTTTAAATCTCAGTGAATCCTGCTGGCAACAGGATCACTGCATCGAGGGACTTAGGGGAGAGATTTCCAACTCACCTGCGTGCAGGATGGATTGGAGTCTTAGGCTACTGGACACTTAGCTCCAGAGGGAGTCGGAACACAGGTCCTCCTGGGGTTCGTCCCGGAGCCGCGCCGCCGATCCCCCTTACAGACGCTGAAGACGGAGGTCCGGAAAGCAGGCGGCAGAAGACTCCTCAGTCTTCATGAAGGTAGCGCACAGCACTGCAGCTGTGCGCCATTGTTGCTACACGTCTCACTGATTCAGTCACGGAGGGTGCAGGGAGCGCTGCTGGGGGCGCCCTGGGCAGCAATATTAAATACCTTTAGTGGCAAAATAAATACATCACATATAGCCATTAAGGCTATATGTATGTATTTAACCCAGGCCAGTTTTCTTAAAACCCGAGAGAAAAGCCAGCCGAAAAAGGGGCGGAGCTTATTCTCCTCAGCACTCAGCGCCATTTTCCTGCTCAACTCCGCTGGTGAGGAAGGCTCCCAGGACTCTCCCCTGCACTGCACTACAGAAACAGGGTAACAAAGAGAAGGGGGGCATAATTTGGCGATATTGATATATTAAAAGCGCTTATATCAAAAACAACACCTTCTAGGGTTGTTTATATACATTTATAGCGCTTTTGGTGTGTGCTGGCAAACTCTCCCTCTGTCTTCCCAAAGGGCTAAGAGGGTCCTGTCTTCGATTAGAGCATTCCCTGTGTGGCTGCTGTGTGTCGGTACGTGTGTGTCGACATGTATGAGGACGATGTTGGTGTGGAGGCAGAGCAATTGCCGGTAATGGTGATGTCACCCCCTAGGGAGTCGACACCGGAATGGATGGCTTTAGTTATGGAATTACGTGATAATGTTAGCACATTACAAAAGTCAGTTGACGAAATGAGACGGCCGGAAAACCAGTTAGTACCGGCTCAGGCGTCTCAGACACCGTCAGGGGCTGTAAAACGTCCCTTACCTCAGTCAGTCGACACGGGTACCGACACAGATGAATCTAGTGTCGACGGTGAAGAAACAAACGTATTTTCCAATAGGGCCACACGTTATATGATCACGGCAATGAAGGAGGCTTTGCAGATCTCTGATACTGCTGGTACCTCAAAAAGGGGTATTATGTGGGGGGTGAAAAAACTACCTGTAGCTTTTCCAGAATCAGAGGAATTGAATGACGTGTGTGACGAAGCGTGGGTTAACCCAGATAGAAAACTGCTAATTTCCAAGAAGTTATTGGCATTATACCCTTTCCCACCAGAGGTTAGGGCGCGCTGGGAAACACCCCCTAGGGTGGATAAGGCGCTCACACGTTTATCAAAGCAAGTGGCGTTGCCGTCTCCTGATACGGCCGCCCTCAAGGATCCAGCAGATAGGAGGCTGGAAACTACACTGAAGAGTATATACACACATACTGGTGTTATACTGCGACCGGCAGTAGCCTCAGCCTGGATGTGCAGTGCTGGGGTAGTGTGGTTGGATTCTCTGACTGAAAATATTGATACCCTGGATAGGGACAGTATTTTATTGACTCTAGAGCAATTAAAGGATGCTTTTCTTTATATGCGAGATGCTCAGAGGGATATTTGTACTCTAGCATCAAGAGTAAGCGCGATGTCCATATCTGCCAGAAGAAGTTTATGGACGCGACAGTGGTCAGGTGATGCGGATTCCAAAAGGCATATGGAAGTATTGCCATATAAAGGAGAGGAATTATTTGGGGTCGGTCTTTCGGACCTGGTGGCCACGGCAACTGCCGGCAAATCCACTTTTTTACCTCAGACCCCCTCCCAACAGAAAAAGACACCGTCTTTTCAGCCGCAGTCCTTTCGCTCCTATAAAAACAAGCGACCAAAAGGACAGTCTTATCTGCCGCGAGGCAGAGGAAAGGGTAAGAGAGGGCAGCAAGCAGCCCCTGCCCAGGACCAGAAGCCCGCCCCGGGTTCTACAAAGCCATCAGCATGACGCTGGGGCTTTACAAGCGGACTCAGGAGCGGTGGGGGGTCGACTCAAGATTTTCAGCAATCAGTGGGCTCGCTCACAAGTGGACCCGTGGATCCTGCAGATAATATCTCAGGGTTACATGTTGGAGTTCGAAAGGTCTCCCCCTCGCCGGTTCCTAAAGTCTGCTTTACCAACGTCTCCCTCAGAAAGGACGTCGGTTTTGGAAGCCATTCACAAGCTGTATTCTCAGCAGGTGATAGTCAAGGTACCCCTCCTACAACAGGGAAAGGGGTATTATTCCACACTATTTGTGGTACCGAAGCCGGACGGTTCGGTAAGACCTATTCTAAACCTGAAATCCTTGAACCTGTACATACAGAAATTCAAGTTCAAGATGGAGTCACTCAGAGCAGTGATAGCGAATCTGGAAGAAGGGGACTTCATGGTGTCCCTGGACATAAAAGATGCTTATCTGCATGTCCCAATTTACCCCTCACACCAAGGGTATCTCAGGTTCGTGATACAAGACTGTCATTATCAGTTTCAAACGCTGCCGTTTGGTTTGTCCACGGCCCCTCGGGTCTTTACCAAGGTAATGACCGAAATGATGGTTCTTCTACGAAGAAAAGGCGTATTAATTATCCCTTACTTGGACGATCTCCTGATAAGGGCAAAGTCCAGAGAACAGCTGGAAGTCGGTGTAGCACTAACCCAGGTAGTGCTTCAGCAACACGGGTGGATTCTGAATCTTCCAAAATCTCAATTGACCCCGACAACTCGTCTGCTGTTCCTGGGAATGATTCTGGACACGGTTCAGAAAAAGGTGTTTCTCCCGGAGGAGAAAGCAAGGGAGTTATCCGAACTTGTCAGGAACCTCCTAAAACCAGGAACTGTGTCAGTACATCAATGCACAAGAGTCCTGGGAAAGATGGTGGCTTCTTACGAAGCGATTCCATTCGGCAGATTCCATGCACGGACATTTCAGTGGGATCTGCTGGACAAATGGTCCGGATCGCATCTGCACATGCATCAGCGGATAACACTGTCACCAAGAACAAGGTTGTCTCTCCTGTGGTGGTTGCAGAGTGCCCATCTGTTAGAGGGCCGCAGATTCGGCATACAGGACTGGGTCCTGGTGACTACGGATGCCAGCCTACGAGGCTGGGGAGCAGTCACACAGGGAAGAAACTTCCAGGGCGTGTGGTCAAACCTGGAGACGTCCCTTCACATAAATATACTGGAGCTAAGAGCGATCTACAATGCTCTAAGCCTGGCAAAATCGCTGCTTCAGGGTCAGCCGGTGTTGATCCAGTCGGACAACATCACGGCAGTCGCCCACGTAAACCGACAAGGCGGCACGAGAAGCAGAAGAGCAATGACAGAAGCTGCAAGGATTCTGCGCTGGGCGGAGAATCATGTCATAGCACTGTCAGCAGTGTTCATCCCGGGAGTGGACAACTGGGAAGCAGACTTCCTCAGCAGACACGACCTTCACCCGGGAGAGTGGGGACTTCATCCAGAAGTCTTCCACATGATTGTGAACCGTTGGGAAAAACCAAAGGTGGACATGATGGCGTCTCGCCTCAACAAAAAATTGGACAGATATTGCGCCAGGTCAAGAGACCCTCAGGCAATAGCTGTGGACGCTCTGGTAACACCGTGGGTGTACCAGTCAGTGTATGTGTTCCCTCCTCTGCCTCTCATACCAAAGGTACTGAGAATTATACGGAAAAGAGGAGTAAGAACAATACTGGTGGCTCCGGACTGGCCAAGAAGAACTTGGTATCCGTAACTTCAAGAGATGCTCACGGAGGATCCGTGGCCTCTACCTCTAAGAAGGGATCTGCTTCAGCAGGGACCTTGTATGTTCCAAGACTTACCGCGTCTGCGTTTGACGGCATGGCGGTTGAACGCCGGATTCTAAAAGAAAAGGGCATTCCAGAGGAAGTTATTCCTACCTTGATTAAGGCTAGAAAGGAAGTGACTGTACAACATTATCACCGCATTTGGCGGAAATATGTTGCGTGGTGTGAGGCCAAGAAGGCTCCAACGGAAGAATTTCAATTGGGTCGATTCTTACATTTCCTGCAAGCAGGATTGTCTATGGGCCTAAAATTGGGGTCCATTAAAGTTCAAATTTCGGCCTTATCAATCTTCTTCCAGAAGGAATTGGCATCAGTGCCTGAAGTACAAACTTTTGTCAAAGGTGTACTACATATACAACCCCCAATAGTGCCTCCAGTGGCACCGTGGGATTTGAACGTAGTTTTGAATTTTCTCAAATCTCATTGGTTTGAGCCTCTAAAATCGGTAGATTTAAAATACCTTACATGGAAGGTAACCATGCTATTGGCCCTGGCTTCAGCCAGGAGAGTTTCAGAGTTGGCGGCTTTATCATACAAAAGCCCATATCTGATTTTCCATTCGGACAGGGCAGAACTGCGGACACGTCCTCATTTTCTCCCTAAGGTGGTTTCGGCTTTTCACTTGAACCAGCCTATTGTGGTGCCTGCGGCTACTAGCGACTTGGAGGACTCCAAGTTACTGGACGTTGTCAGAGCATTAAAAATATATATTTCAAGGACAGCTGGAGTCAGAAAATCTGACTCGTTGTTTATATTGTATGCACCCAACAAGATGGGTGCTCCTGCGTCTAAACAGACGATTGCACGTTGGATCTGTAGCACAATCCAACTTGCACATTCTGTGGCAGGCCTGCCACAGCCTAAATCTGTAAAGGCCCACTCCACAAGGAAAGTGGGCTCATCTTGGGCGGCTGCCCGAGGGGTCTCGGCATTACAACTTTGCCGAGCAGCTACGTGGTCAGGGGAGAACACGTTTGTAAAATTTTACAAATTTGATACTCTAGCTAAGGAGGACCTGGAGTTCTCTCATTCGGTGCTGCAGAGTCATCCGCACTCTCCCGCCCGTTTGGGAGCTTTGGTATAATCCCCATGGTCCTGACGGAGTCCCAGCATCCACTAGGACGTTAGAGAAAATAAGAATTTACTTACCGATAATTCTATTTCTCATAGTCCGTAGTGGATGCTGGGCGCCCATCCCAAGTGCGGATTGTCTGCAATACTTGTACATAGTTATTGTTACAAAGATCGGGTTATTACTATTGTTGTGAGCCATCTTTTCAGAGGCTACTTCGTTTTTTGTTATCATACTGTTAACTGGGTTCAGATCACAAGTTGTACGGTGTGATTGGTGTGGCTGGTATGAGTCTTACCCGGGATTCAAGATCCTTCCTTATTGTGTACGCTCGTCCGGGCACAGTACCTAACTGAGGCTTGGAGGAGGGTCATAGGGGGAGGAGCCAGTACGCACCATGTGATCCTAAAAGCTTTATTTAGATGTGCCCTGTCTCCTGCGGAGCCCGCTATTCCCCATGGTCCTGACGGAGTCCCAGCATCCACTACGGACTATGAGAAATAGAATTATCGGTAAGTAAATTCTTATTATCCTTACAAAGAACATTTTGTAGAAAGGAGAAGATCTCAGACTTTTTTGGGCGATATCCAATCAGCCACGGTAATTTACAGCAGTTAATGAATTTGCCAGGGGGCTATCCTATTAGCCTAGATGCTGGCGCTTCTCCCCGATGCCATCGCTTATCAGGGATTTTGTTTCGCCCGCATAAGATAGGTGAAACAAAATCTCCAAATAACTAAGCGTTTTCTCTGCAATAAAAACAGGTAATTTTTCTCCGGAAAAAGGGCTACAATTGGGTAGCCAGATAACGACCATCGGGCAAAAATCGGGAAAATAATAATAAAAAAAAAAATCCCCCCCTCCCCCCGACCTTTTGACATGTCGACCTTGATCATGTCCACCTAGAGACCCTGTCGACCTAGAGATCGGATCCCGAGGATCCACCTTTAATTCCATCATTGTAGAACACCACTTACGAGTAAGTGACGTGATTGCACTTTATTATAGTTTGATACTTGTGCGTCTATTTTTTTCCCCCATGTGCTAGTATTAGAATGTATATTGAGGTCATTGTGATTGGAGTACGTGTGAGGATTTCTTATTGACGTGAAGATGCAAAATGGTGATAAGTATGATGGTTATAACAGGTACAGAGGAAATGCCTGGAGGCTGATTCTGAGTTGGGGAAAAAAGCATTAAACATTATACCTGGTACCAACCATGTTACACAGCAAGGGAGACAAATACTTTTGTTATTCCTAGGTGCAGGGTAAATAATGGCTGCTTTTGCATGTAGCCGAAAATGCTTTGTTTACACTGCAATTCAGATTTGAGTTTGGACATGTTTCTCCTAATTGTAAGTCCTCTGACCTCACCCCGACCCCCAACTTTTTTTTTTTTTTTCTCTCTCCGGTACCTGTGAGGCCCAGTATTATAACATTACATTTCTGTCACTTAATCAGGGCAGGTTTGTCAAAGCTTTATTCCATCCAGTATGTTACTGCTGAGTAAGTAATATCATTGTTGTTTAGCCAAGGGGCCTACACCAATCTCCACTCCTCTGCTGGTGGTCCTATTTTGCAGTTATCAGGAGCAATAAGCAACTCAAGTGGGTGAAACTCCCAGCAGCTCCTGGAAGAGGATCCTTCTGTTATGACACTCGGATACACACAGGGATAAAAGCAAGTCTTTATGCATTTCTCAGGCTAATAGAGACTCTGTGGCTTATGCAGAAACCAGTCTGGAATGAAGCTTTGCTGTACCTGGCCAGTTTAATTGAAAGAAATGTATTATTCCAATATTGCTTCTTCATGTGAATTTCCTCTGCACTTGTTCTAACCATCCTATTTATCACAATTTTTACATTTTTGGAACTGCAGGGTCCCACAAGGGTCTATTCTCTACCCTCTGCTATTCTTGCCGTCCTTCTCTTCTATTGTGAGCGAATTTGCTTATTTGGTCTCAGGTTCTAGCACTGCATGGAAAAAAAGCCAGCTCTGCTTCTCCTCCACTAACCAACTGCCTCTCTGCTGTAGCACACTTGCTGCTTTGGTGTCATCCAATACTCTTCACGTCCAGTCTGCCTCCCAGTCCTGTTGCCCACCTTTAAAATATAGAATACACCCTTTCTCACCCAAAATGCTGACCAAAGCATTATTACCCCCCCCCCCCCCATATCCATCTCTCCCCATTTCAGAATATCCTAAAAAAGCATCCTCTCTTGAAACACCACATGCCCTGCCAATTCCCGCAATGCCCCCTATGGTCCTCCATACCCTATTATCCTTACTCATTCTTGCCTACACAGCCCTCAACAATATCCCCCCCCCCCCCCCTTCTACATCGTATATCTCATCCTGAAAATGTTTCCTCATAAACGTCAGAACCTGAACTTTTCTCTGACTCCCTCCCACCTACGGGACTTTTCCCGTTATGTTGCCCATGTATGGGATTTCCTATCACTCTTGCCTACAGTGGCGTAACTACCACCCCCGCAGCCACTGCGGAGGCGTAGGGCTGCGAGGGCAGCGCCAATGATTGCTGTTGTATGTGAGACTGTGAGTTCAGGAAGGAGCCGGAGAGCACAGTGCGCGCCTCTCCTGTGTCCCTCCTGGATCTCCGACGGCGGCGGGTCTGTGAAGTGCGGTTCGTGAGCCAATCAGGAGGCGCAGCTGCCGGTGCGCGAGCTCTTGATTGGCTCACGAACCGGCACTTAATTTAACAGACATGCCGCCGGAGACACAGGAAGGACACAGGAGAGGAGCGCAGTGTGCCCTCCGGCTCCTTCTCGGACCCACTGACTGTACCCTCCTTCCTGGATGGCACAGCAGCTGGGGGAGGGTGTGTACCTGGCACTGGGGGACATATTTGGCACTGGAGATATGTGTAGCTAGCACTGGGAGAGGAATATGGGGCACTGAGGGCATATGTGAATCTGGTACTATGGGGGCATATGGGTCACTGTGGGCATATGTGTTTCTGGCACTAGAGGGGGATATTATTATCTGGCACTGTGGGGGAATATCTGGCACTGGGAGCACAGCCCTAGCAACAAGCATTACCCCTGGTAACGAGCACAACACCCAGCTCATGAAATCCCTGACACCAATCATTACCTCCTAGCAACGAGCATGACACCCAGTGCATGAAACCCCTGGCAAGGAGCTTGACACCCAGCACTGGGAGCACAGCCCTAGCAACAAGCATTACCCCTGGTAACAAGCATAATAACACCTAGCGCATGAAACCCCTGGCAGCGAGCATGACGGCCTGAGCATGAAAACCCCTGGCACCATGCATGGAACCAAGGCATTAGTGTGTGGTATACTTTATCACAGGCATTGTGGTGTGTGCTATAATGTCTCAGGGGCATTGCAGTTTGTGGCATAATGTATAACGGGCATTGTGATGAATGGCATAATGTGTCACAGGCGTTATGGTGTGTGGCATAATGTGTTGGGCATTACGGTGTGTGGCATATGTGTAATGGGCATTATTGTGTGTGGCATAATGTCTAAGGGCCATTGAAGTATGTGGCATAATATATACTGGGCATTACTATAAGGAGGGAAAATGACAAATAATGTAAGGGGCATGAATCGGGATTATTTTTCTTTTCCTGTGGTGGCCAACGTCTGTACGTGCAGGTTGCAAAACTGGGGTATAAGGTGGTCTTCTCCTGCAATGCCATGCCCCTTAATGCAAAGGCACACCCATTTCAGAAAGGCCACACCCCCTTTTTGCGGCATGCAGATTCATCACATTACTAGTGGCAATTATGGGAAAGGGGCACCAGAGAATGTTTTGGCTTGGGGAGAAAAATGTCAAGCCACTGCTTGACTAGACTCAACCTTCAGACCTTTCAACATCTCTGAAAGCCCCATTTTCACCAGAGGTTCTCCTCCTCCTGTACCTACATCACACTGGTAAACGCTTGCTTGTCATGATCACCACCCCGAGTTCCATTCACACCCATTGTCTGATATGAGCCCATTTCCTACTAAATTGTATTACTCTTATGACCCTCCTTACCATTTTATGTATTGCAGCTATATTTACCGTGGTTCACTTGTATGCTCCCCTTTGTGTCACTGTACAAACCAACCATCTCCGCCCTCCACTCTGTCCTGCCCCACCCCCCTCTCTGCAGTACTGAAACTTGTTTCTCCGTCCAGAACTCTCCCCACTGCACTGTCCACCTCACCTCGGCCCCCTGCACACATATATTGCAATAGAAAAATAAGGCAGTTTGTATCTCCTAGAAACCCTGTAGACCACTTCAAATGCATTGCTTACATGTCTCATGTAGTGACTGACCTGTGTATTGGATGAACAATCTACGCATGGTTGATGGACAATTGTATTGTAGGTGGAGATGACAAACAGAAACCATATTGTGTGAGTAAGACACCTAAGTTGAAATCTCTTCCATCAATCGAATCTCTGGGACCACCACCACCCAAAGACCCCAGACCCCCAAATGTGGATCTTAGTGCATTTCTGACTGGGTCACAGCAGGATAGGACAGAGAACGTCCGTGAAGGTAAGTGCAGACCTGGAATAGTACACAAGTCCATTGGACAACTAAATTTCCGTCTTTGGAAAACCCTCCGGGGGAAAAAGAATTCAGGATACTTCTACCATTGAGGGTGTGCAAGATGAAAATGGGGTACATGTCATTATAAAGTATAGTATATAGTATACAGTATTTACACTTTGCAAACACACTTCCTGTATTTTAGCCTTTCTGTTCTCCTAAAGTCCTGCTCAGTTAATGCAGAATGCAGGGGGTCAACAAATGAATGAGATGAGAAATAATCGGTTATACAGAAGCTGGTCAGTTGAGAGGAATAGGATGGAGAGAGGTCAAGAGGTGGTTTGTTTAGGAAAGGAGATTGGGAAGATGCTGGTGGAAGGAGATTGGATGACTGGTGATCTTAGAGGCAGGGTAGGTGCACGGTTCCTAGGCAAAGCTCTCAGGTCTACTATTCCTCCTCCCACCGGTACTCCCATCCTAGCTCTACAAGTTTATGCCATACGGCACAAGATGCTTGGTACAAATGAGACGCTCCGTCACAATAGCACTAAATATTGTGTTTTGGTCACCTCATAGATCCAAAACCTTACATCACTGCATTGTATTCTGCTCCATACTACTTTTACTGTTTTAGAATCTTGGATGGCTGATACATTTGCCGAGCCCTCACCACATCATACTGGGCTACACCTAAATACTGGGATCTACTAACATTGCGTTTAAGTGCAAATTTTAGATTGGACCACAGCAGCCAAGAGCCAACACATCCCCAGCTACCCGTGTCTCTTGAACTGGACAAGTAAAAGGCCATTTCTTATGGTGCAGATAATCTATGATCTATCTTGCTCACTGGACCCCCCCCCCCCCCCTGACATATCAGACTCATTGCATTAAGTATTTGTCCATAGACCGAAGCACGTTCAGAGTTTATCATACACTAGGTGCTTCATCGCGCCCTACGGGCGCTCTTCACACCGTCGCTAGGGGCTACGCCCCCTTTAGCCTTGCATGCCTTTCTGGGGTTCAATATTTGTATTATATGGAGTATTACCTGATCCTTTGTTAGTGGTTAAATATTGCACAATGAAAGGGCGTGCGATGGTGAAGGAGGCGCAGCCCCTTCGATGGTGTGAACGGCACCTGCAGGGCACGATGTACAGAATGTAGCGGGTGCGGGGGGGACTGCGGATGGGGGAGGGTGTCTGTAAATGCTGCGGGTGGAGGGGGGGCGGAAGCGGGGCGGCCCGGATGGGGAAGGGTCGGGAGGTGCTGTGGGTGGGGGAGGGGCAGAGGAGTGGGGGCCGCAGATGGGGGAGGGGTCCGGAGGCACTGCAGGTGGGAGAGGGGCAGGAGTGCCACGGGTGGGAGAGGGGCAGGTGTGGGGATGTTGCGGATGGGTGAAGGGTTCCGCAGGTGCTGTGGGATGGGAAGGGGCGGGGGTGCCTGGGGGTGGGGTAGGGGTCCGCAGGTGCCGTGTGTAGGGGAGAATTAGGTACGGGTGGTGCAGATGATGGGGAAGGAGGTCCGGAGGTGCTGCAGGTGGTGGTGGAGGGGTGGGTGAGGGGGGGACCGCGGATGGAGGAGGGTGTCTGCAGATGCTGCGGGTGGAGGGGGGGCAGGTGTGGGGGGAGACATATATGGGGGGTGGATGGTGGAGGGGGTCTGGAGGTGCTGTGGGTGGTGAAGGGGCGGAGGAAAGTGAGCCACGGGTGGTGTAGGGGGTCTGGAGGCTCAGCGTGTGGGGGAGGGGTAGGTGCGGAGGTGTGGTGCATTGGGGACGGGTCTGGAAGTGCTGCAGGTGCTGTACCTGCCAAAAAGGTAGTTGGAGGGTATGCAGTAACAGGGCCAGGACAGGGGTGACAGAGTCAGAACAGGGGTGACGAGGCCAGGACAGGGGTGATAGGGCCAGGACTGAAATGACAGGGACAGGATAGGGGTGACAGGGCCAGGGTAGGGGCGGCAGGACCAGGACAGGGTTGACAGGGCCAGTATAGGGTTGACAGGGCAAGCACCGGGATGACAGGGCCAGAATAGGGGTAACAGGGCCAGCATAAGGGTGACAGGGCCAGGATAACGGTGACAGGGCAAGGTAAGGGGTGACAGGGCCAGTATAGGGTTGACAGGGCAAGCACAGGGATGACAGGGCCAGGATAAGGGTGACAGAGCCAGGATAAGGGTGACAGGGCCAGGATAAGAGTGACAGGGCAAGGCCAGGGGTGACGGGTACATGACAGAACACAGGGCACGGGAGAGATTGGTATTAGGGACAGAACAGTGGTGACAGAAAGATGTGTCTTACCGAAATCACTGCTGCTGACTGCTGCTGTTCCACTCCAACCTGTTTGGATCTGCTGCTGGTGGAGACTTGGCATGGCTGACTCTCTCAGGCTAGAGTCCTGCTTCCTCTGCCCGTCTGCATCCCTCCCCCCCTCCTCAGTCACACACCGCAGACCTCGCGCAGCTGCCGGGCACTGTGGTAAGGGGAGACTGGGAGTGACTGGTTAGCTCCCAGGAGACGCTGCGGCTGGAGGGAGGAGGGGGTCGGAGCCTGCAAGCAGCTGGGACTTCTGCAGCGCTGCCCGCCGGCTAAATTGTGTGAAAGAGCTGGGTGCACCTCATTGCGGGCAGAAGCGCTGCAGCTAGCGGTGGGGTTGCCGGGGCTGGAGATAACATAGGCGGTACGGAACCTGCACAGCGGCAGGTGCCCCACAAAACTGCAGCTAAGAAACGTGGAGTGTGCCAGAAAGTGCCGCTCCTCAGCGCCAGAGAGACCCTGCTGAGTGTCCTGATGTGGGGGGCTCAAGCACACAGTGAGCCGGTGCCCGTCTGTCTGTACGGCATACCCCCTCACACCCCCCCATACCTCCCAACTGTCCTGATTTTCGCGGGACAGTCCCATTTTTTTTGTGGTCTGTCCCGCTGTCCCACCCGCGGGTCGCAGTGTCCCGTGGTGGAGGGTGGGGGGGGGGGGGCAGTTGTAAAGCTCCTGTACCCGCTGTTCTGCTTAGCAGAGCAGCGGTGAATAGTGGAGACAGAGGGAGAGGGGGCATCAGGGGGTACGGATTAAAGGGGGGTTCCAGCAGCAGAGCTGAATTAAGGGGGGGGGGGCAGGGGGTACGTACTGTTGGACCCACAGTTTTAGGTGGCCCCCCGGCTGGAGTAGCTCTGTCCCAGCTCAGAAGCTCCCCCGTCCTGCCAGCAACAGCGGCAGCATTGTGCTACAGTCAGCACACGCTGCTACATGTTAGCAGGTCTGTGGTGTTGCAGGGAGGCAGCAGTCTCCCTGCTTCTGCCTGTGCGGGTGTGTAGGGGGGAGCGACCACCTCCTCTGTATTTAGCCCTAGCTGAGGGGCCAAAATTCCATTTAAAAAACAACAACATGAATTTGCATAAGGGGGTGTGGCCTCGTGGGCCGCAAATAGGCCACGCCTCCAACCCACAGCAGGCTCAGCAATGAGATAGGGCTCCCCTGTCTCAAGTGCCCTGGGCCCCCTGGACTCATAATCAGCCCCTGGGGGCATGCCAGCAGCTCACAGAGTGCTGGGCATGCCCCCTCACTGATGAAAATGGGGACCCTCCCGTTAAGCCACGCCCCTTTTCGCCGAGTGTGTGTCCCTCCTTCTGCCTGAAGAAAGCTCCTGCAGAAAGCTGGGAGGTATGCACCCCTGCCTGTGCCATGCTCATACCATCTGCTTCTGCTCCTAGTCTCCTGTAGATTTGGCCAGATCTGTGACTCATTTGACTAACTCCGCCCAGTGTTGTGACTCCGCCCAGCGTTAGCCCAGATCTGTGACTTTGTGATTCATTTGCTATTATATAGGAGATATCCTATCACATCTATAGTATTTAGCATCTTTGCATCATATGTGGGTGGAATGCAATATATATTTGTATATGTTCTGCAGTTGACAGCTTTGAGGCTGGTAGTCCATTTGCCACTAAGGGCCCAGCTGCCTCTGACGCACTGGTTCTGCTGTTTTTGCTAGTTTTGCTTCGGTTTTTGAGAGATGTCCTGCCATTGGTTACATATGGGCATTATGGATCCTTCGCCATGGAAACCACCCCTCCCCATTTATCCAGGGACTGGTAACGAGATTCACATTGAAACAAACCCTTATCAAAAAGGCAAACGTTCAAAATGGACTTTCATGTCTAGTATTCACTTTTGTTAATTTGTGAATTTAAACTTATAAAGAAATAATGAAAATGTACGTACAAGTGCAGATACTGTTGCAAATTCCCCTTCATGCATTGGTGGAACACAACAATGATCAAAAACCATCCCTAACAGTTGTCCAGTGAACTCTGTAGCGCCATGAGATAGGGAGTGGGAGTATAGAGAGATGGTGGCACCATACTGTACATGTCTGGCAGGTATAATGTTACACATTTTATAAATACTATACTGTTATGTAAACAGAAAATAAACAAAATAAGAAATGTCATTTTGGTCTTTTGGCCATTTCGACTTGCATACGATTTTATGAATAAGAGCCATCATCCTGAAGTGCTTCTGCCTGACTCTGCATAGCCAAATAGTGACTAACGACTTTACCGTTCCTATTGCAGACCTGCCGCAGTGCCGTACACTTGTGAAATCTGTGATCTCAAACAGCTCTGTTCTTTGAAATAATTTTTGGTCTGATCCCTACTGTTCCCTGCTGCTGTCCCTGACTTGCAGCGCTAATGCCAGATCTTTAAGTTTTTACCCTTAACTAGCCACCTGAAATATTCACCCATACGCTCCATCTAAAGTTGCAAACTCACATGAACGTAGAACGTATTTTAATGCTTTCAGTAAATTCCTGCAAATTTATCTCCTATATAATAGCCCAGATCTGTGACTTTGTGATTCATTTGCTAACGCTGGGCGGAGTCACAACACTGGGCGGAGTTAGTCAAATGAGTCACAGATCTGGCCAAATCTACAGGAGACTAGGAGCAGAAGCAGATGGTATGAGCATGGCACAGGCAGGGGTGCATACCTCCCAGCTTTCTGCAGGAGCTTTCTTCAGGCAGAAGGAGGGACACACACTCGGCGAAAAGGGGCGTGGCTTAACGGGAGGGTCCCCATTTTCATCAGTGAGGGGGCATGCCCAGCACTCTGTGAGCTGCTGGCATGCCCCCAGGGGCTGATTATGAGTCCAGGGGGCCCAGGGCACTTGAGACAGGGGAGCCCTATCTCATTGCTGAGCCTGCTGTGGGTTGGAGGCGTGGCCTATTTACGGCCCGCGAGGCCACACCCCCTTATGCAAATTCATGTTGTTGTTTTTTAAATGGAATTTTGGCCCCTCAGCTAGGGCTAAATACAGAGGAGGTGGTCGCTCCCCCCTACACACCCGCACAGGCAGAAGCAGGGAGACTGCTGCCTCCCTGCAACACCACAGACCTGCTAACATGTAGCAGCGTGTGCTGACTGTAGCACAATGCTGCCGCTGTTGCTGGCAGGACGGGGGAGCTTCTGAGCTGGGACAGAGCTACTCCAGCCGGGGGGCCACCTAAAACTGTGGGTCCAACAGTACGTACCCCCTGCCCTCCCCCCCCTTAATTCAGCTCTGCTGCTGGAACCCCCCTTTAATCCGTACCCCCTGATGCCCCCTCTCCCTCTGTCTCCACTATTCTCCGCTGCTCTGCTAAGCAGAACAGCGGGTACAGGAGTTTTACAACTGCCCCCCCCCCCCCACCCTCCACCACGGGACACTGCGACCAGCAGGTGGGACAGCGGGACAGACCACAAAAAAATGGGACTGTCCCGCGAAAATCAGGACAGTTGGGAGGTATGGGGGGGTGTGAGGGGGTATGCCGTACAGACAGACGGGCACCGGCTCACTGTGTGCTTGAGCCCCCCACATCAGGACACTCAGCAGGGTCTCTCTGGCGCTGAGGAGCGGCACTTTCTGGCACACTCCACGTTTCTTAGCTGCAGTTTTGTGGGGCACCTGCCGCTGTGCAGGTTCCGTACCGCCTATGTTATCTCCAGCCCCGGCAACCCCACCGCTAGCTGCAGCGCTGCTGCCCGCAATGAGGTGCACCCAGCTCTTTCACACAATTTAGCCGGCGGGCAGCGCTGCAGAAGTCCCAGCTGCTTGCAGGCTCCGACCCCCTCCTCCCTCCAGCCGCAGCGTCTCCTGGGAGCTAACCAGTCACTCCCAGTTTCCCCTTACCACAGTGCCCAGCTGCCGCGAGGTCCGCGCCGCGTGCATGCTATGACCCCCTCCTCCCTCCAGCCGCAGCATCTCCTGGGGGCTAACCAGTCACTCCCAGTCTCCCCTTACCACAGTGCCCGGCAGCTGCGCGAGGTCTGCGGTGTGTGACTGAGGAGGGGGGGAGGGATGCAGACGGGCAGAGGAAGCAGGACTCTAGCCTGAGAGAGTCAGCCATGCCAAGTCTCCACCAGCAGCAGATCCAAACAGGTTGGAGTGGAACAGCAGCAGTCAGCAGCAGTGATTTCGGTAAGACACATCTTTCTGTCACCACTGTTCTGTCCCTAATACCAATTTCTCCCGTGCCCTGTGTTCTGTCATGTACCCGTCACCCCTGGCCTTGCCCTGTCACTCTTATCCTGGCTCTGTCACCCTTATCCTGGCTCTGTCACCCTTATCCTGGCCCTGTCATCCCTGTGCTTGCCCTGTCAACCCTATACTGGCCCTGTCACCCCTTGCCTTGCCCTGTCACCGTTATCCTGGCCCTGTCACCCTTATGCTGGCCCTGTTACCCCTATTCTGGCCCTGTCACCCCTGTGCTTGCCCTGTCAACCCTATACTGGCCCTGTCACCCCTGTCCTGGTCCTGCCGCCCCTACCCTGGCCCTGTCACCCCTATCCTGTCCCTGTCATTTCAGTCCTGGCCCCGTCGCCCCTGTCCTGGCCCCATCACCCCTGTCCTGGCCCCGTCACCCCTGTTCTGACTCTGTCACCCCTGTCCTGGCCCTGTTACTGCATACCCTCCAACTACCTTTTTGGCAGGTACAGCACCCGCAGCGCTTCCAGACCCGTCCCCAATGCACCACACCTCCGCACCTACCCCTCCCCCACACGCTGAGCCTCCAGACCCCCTACACCACCCGTGGCTCACTTTCCTCCACCCCTTCACCACCCACAGCACCTCCAGACCCCCTCCACCATCCACCCCCCATATATGTCTCCCCCCACACCTGCCCCCCTCCACCCGCAGCATCTGCAGACACCCTCCTCCATCCGCGGTCCCCCCCTCACCCACCCCTCCTCCATCCGCGGTCCCCCCCTCACCCACCCCTCCACCACCACCTGCAGCACCTCCGGACCTCCTTCCCCATCATCTGCACCACCCGTACCTAATTCTCCCCTACACACGGCACCTGCGGACCCCTACCCCACCCCCAGGCACCCCCGCCCCTTCCCATCCCACAGCACCTGCGGAACCCTTCACCCATCCGCAACATCCCCACACCTGCCCCTCTCCCACCCGTGGCACTCCTGCCCCTCTCCCACCTGCAGTGCCTCCGGACCCCTCCCCCATCTGCGGCCCCCACTCCTCTGCCCCTCCCCCACCCACAGCACCTCCCGACCCTTCCCCATCCGGGCCGCCCCGCTTCCGCCCCCCCTCCACCCGCAGCATTTACAGACACCCTCCCCCATCCGCAGTCCCCCCCGCACCTGCTACATTCTGTACATCGTGCCCTGCAGGTGCTGTTCACACCATCGAAGGGGCTGCGCCTCCTTCACCATCGCACACCCTTTCATTGTGCAATATTTAACCACTAACAAAGGAATGCAGGTAATACTCCATATAATACAAATATTGAACCCCAGAAAGGCATGCAAGGCTAAAGGGGGCGTAGCCCCTAGCGACGGTGTGAAGAGCGCCCGTAGGGCGCGATGAAGCACCTAGTAATTAAATATGTGCAATAGGGAAGAGCGTCATCATTTTGATGCAGAATGTTCCTAATTTCAAGCTGACCACGGACAAGGGGCTGTATACAGTTTCTTTATAGCTTAGTGTTCAGACTTTTTTGTGTGTATAAATTAATTATGGGAGCAGGAAATGTGCGGATGAGCTAAACACAGCTTTGTGTGTCCTTTTGTATAGATCACCATTACTACTGTTGTGTATATAAATGTTAGATATGCAGCTGTATTTATATATTCAGAAGGCAAGAGGTGATGCATGAGAAACTGTCAGTAATAATGTTACTTTATTTTATCTTGAGCCGCCATTCTCCCAATACAGGGTAAGTCTCCCAAATCCGAAATACAGAATATTGTAATACAATTTTTTTCTTTTTTTTTAGTGCAACCAAGATATTGACACCTTTGCTTTCTGTTGGTTCAGTGTACACACACTTTGTTTCTTGCACAAAATTATTAATAATATATTGTAGAAAATTTACCTTCTAGCTGTGTGTATAAGGTGTACATGAAACATAAATAAATTCTGTGTTTAGACTTGGTCCCACCCCCAAAGTATCTCATTAAGGTATGCAAATATTCCAAAATTGTTTCCCTAATCTTAGCCTTGTCCTAACTAACACATCACTCGTCTCCTGATATACTCTGTGCTACTGTGGGGAGGGGGCTGCTCCTTCCACTATATAACTCTGTCTGTGGCTTCCTGCTGCCTCAATTCCCCTCCTTACATTGTGACACTGCCCCGTCACATGCAGCCCTGTCCTCACTGACACATCACTCATCTCCTGATATACTCTGTGCTGCTGGGGGGAGGGGGCTGCTCCTTCCACTATATAACTCTCAGTCTGTGGCTTCCTGCTGCCTCCATTCCCCTCCTCACATCATGTCACTGCCCCTGTCACATGCAGCCCTGTCCTCACTGACACATCACGCATCTCCTGATATACTCTGTGCTGCTGGGGGACACTGCTCCTCCCACTATATAACTCTCAGTCTGTGGCTTCCTGCTGCCTCCATTCCCCTCCTTACATTGTGAGTGCCCCTGTCACATGCAGCCCTGTCCTCACTGACACACCACTCATCTCCTGATATACTCTGTGCTGCTGGGGGCTCCTTCCACTATATAACTCTCAGTCTGTGGCATTATGCTTATACAACCTTCAGCTATCTTATTCCATGGCTCCCTGCTGCCTCCATTCCCCTCCTCCCATCGTCACTGCCCCTATTACATGCAGCACTGTCCTTGCTAGTATCCGATTGATAGATAGACAGTGTCTAGTTAGACAGTCAGGGTGTGGTATAATAGATAGACAGTGTCTAGTTAGACAGTCACTAGGTCGACACCATATGTTAGACAGACATTAGATCGACAGGGTCAATAGGTCGACATGAAAATGGCAGACATAAAAAAGAGGATTTTTTTTTTTACATGGTTTTTGTACTATTTCATACCTTCTCTATCCATGTCGGCATAGAGTCGGTTATAAACCTTGTGGTGAGGGTATGCCTTTCTACAAATGAGGGTCCCAGATGACAAAACTATCCACACAAACCACAATAATGCAAAAACCCCTGTGTCTCCTTTTTTATGTCGACCTTTTGACCATGTCGACCTAATGTCTGTCTAACATATGGTGTCTATCTATTGACTGTCTAACTAGACACTGTCTATCTTTTATACCGCAACCGTCCTCAAGGACACATCACTCATCTCCTGATATACTCTGTGCTGCTAGAGGACCCTGCTCCTTCCAGGATCTAACTCTTTCGGGTCTATTTACTAAGACTTGGACGGAGATAAAGTACCAGCCAATCAGCCTAACTGACATTTTTCAAACTCTGCCTGTGATTGTCTGGGACAGGGGTACATTTACTAAGCAGTGATAAGAGCAGAGAAGTGAGCCAGTGGAGAAGTTGCCCATGGCAACCAATCGCCACTGAAGTAACATCTATAATTTGCATACTATAAAATGATACAGAGCTGCTGATTGGTTGATGGGGAAATATCTCCACTGGCTCACTTCTCTGCTCTTATCACTGTTTAGTAAATGTACCCCTTTATCTCCATCAACTTTATCTCCATCCAAGGCTTAGTAAATAGACCCCTAAGTCTGTAGCTTCCTGCTGCCTCCATTCTGCTCCTTACATTGTGACACTGCCCCTATCACAGTGGCTCTTAGGGGGATATTCAATTGTTTGAAAAGTCACTTGGGTGTCTGTTTTTTCCTATCTAATAGACAGGGGGGAAAAACTGCACCCAACCGACTTTTCAAACATTTGAATTCCCCCCTTAGAGTCTTGCTAGTTTGCCAGTCAATCACTGAAAGATGACAAGCGAGGCTAGATATACTATATGGCAGCGTTTCTAATCCGCCGCTTTCCGGTAGGTTTTAATTTGAAATTTAAAGCGCCACCAATATTAAAGTGCAAAAACGTTGGACTGTGCACTTCTTAGTGGCGCTTTAAATATCAAGATCAATCCCGCCACCGCTAAGGAAATCCCGGCAGTAGTCTTCTCTCCAGGGAGCAGATCCTGAGGGTCTCCAAGTAAGGTCTGGATAGTCCTTTTCCGGGGCCCCTGATTTTCAAATATGCAGTTCGTTGTTGTGGGGACTGCATCTTATGGGGGTTCTATAAAAGTCACCACTGACACTTGTACCCAGGAAGAAGAAAGAGCAGTGCAGATGTACTCTTTGCCTGGGCTTGTTGGATGGGCTTCCAACCCCCCCTCCCCCCCCCCCCCCACACACACACACACACAGAAGCTGTCAGCGGGTGGAGGGGGAGGGAGGTGGGGGCGTAGCAGCCTGTCTTTACCACACCCTGGTTATGGAGCCACAGAACAGAATGGGTTTTATTTTCATTTGTGGTTGTGTTAAAAATGGCGGCTGAGTAGAACAGGAAGTGTAACACCTGATAAGGGAACCTAGAGTAGTTCCATAATGATTACACCGAATGCCAGAGGGACCTCTCCCACACACATGCTGGGCGTACGTAAAAGATAAATATTCTCTTTAAAAAGTATAAACCATCATCTTGCTGTAAATAGCGTCACATACGTGTGTATCACCTGCATTGTATTCTATGCTGAGTTTATCACTGTTTTGTTCTCTGCAGAAACCCCTGGCGCTGAATACGAGCTCTCCTCTCCAAGGTACGGTCCATGTGTGCTTGCTGTGTGTTATTAGAGACGGTAACAGCGGTTACTGATGGTAAAAGGGTATTCCCGGTACCATAAGAGTAACGAAATAAGGGCCTTATTCAGACCAGGGCGCAGCCGCATCCAGGTGATCTGCACGCGCTCACCGGCCACTGTGCGCATGTGCGACCTTACAAATTGCGGCTGCATCTAGAAGGATGCGGCCACAGTGCGAGTGACCGCGGCTGCCATCAGGGGGCGTCGTCGTGGTGTGGCACCCCGAACAGGAGCAGTCCGGGACCATTTTTGGGGCGGCTGTGTGACCTCACACGCATCTGCTCTGAAAAATAAAATGACCGCCAGACAGCGCTGTCAGGGGTCAACGTTAGTTCCGATGGGTCCGCAATCTAATTCCGCCCGCATTGGGCGGCCTCGCACATTAGAAGAAAAAAAAAGTGTGTAGCACAGATATTGGGACCTTCCTCTAGGCAAATAATTGTCCCGATCAACAACAAAAAATCGGGCAGTGTGTACCTAGCTTAAAAGGTAATGAGGTATGACTCAATTGGAAGAGTGCCCAGACATTTTTACATGCCACATGCCGCATTTTAACCTGTTGCATACAGCAAATAATACGTGTGGTTTGTACCACGCAGAAGCTTTGTGTGTGTACGTGTGATTTGGGACTATATATGTATTGGTTCTATTGGGATTATTTATATATGTATGTGTCTAACTGGGATAATGTGCAGAGTTGTAATCTCCGGTTATGGCTTTTATTTGATGATTGATGATTGTCCTTTTAATCAGTGATTTTGTATTTTGCTCCAGCTCGGCTCTTAGTGAGGGTGAATATTACGAAGATACTTTTCATTTCGATGAATCGGCAGAAAGCGGTTCCAATATGTATGAAGTAGAGGCATTGGATCATGGTATGTTCTATCACAACCGGTTTAACTGCTCAGCTGGCTCTTCTTCCTCCCTTTTTTTTTTCCCCCCCTCAAAAACTACTTGGTGGCTTTTTTTTTTTTTTTTTAAATGTATTTATTATTATTATTTTTAAATTAAGTTTAGAACATATTTAAAAAAATGTGCTTCAATACTTTATTAAAAAACAAAATTGCCTAGGCTGGTGATATCGCTTCCCGCCCCCCCCCCAGTTTGATATTAGTTATTGATCAGCATTGATCTCCAGTTTGGTATTAGTTATTGATCAGCATTCCCATGTTGTCGCACCTATATATTCTTATCTATGGTGCTTTTTTTGGAATGGGGTCTATTTATTAAGCCTTTGATGGAGAGAAAGTACCAGCCAATCAGCTCCTAACTGTCATTTTTCAAACCCAGTTTGTGACATGGCAGTTAGGAGCGGATTGGCTGGTACTTTATCTCCGTCCACTTTATCTCCATCTAAGGCTTTAGTAAATAGACCCCTTGATCTTTGAAATATATATAGCACACAGTGAGGCCCGTTGGCCAACAAATTCCAGTGTTTAAGCTGTAAGTCTCTCTTTCTGCAGAGACCTCAGAAGTGGAGAAGAATGAACCATTTGCCACAAGGTACAGTGAGTATAGTAATAGAACTGTTCTAAAGCTTTGCAGTGTCTATGCGGTACATATGTTCTCATACGCTGTTACTGAAGTCACGGCACACATCCCCTCCCCCTGCGCCTGGTCATGGGGGATTTAGCCACATAGAGTGTCTTTCTCGCTGAAAATTTGCATCTTCTTCGTGCAAAGAAAAAAACATGGAGACAAAACTACTCCTACTAAATCGTGCTAGATCCATTTGACGTGCGACCTCTGTGTGTGATTTCGGATGAGTCTGCGTAAGGTGTGCTGTGATGCCGCAGCTTTTTCTCACGGCAAGATCCGTTCTGCTTCATCCGTGACTTTGTACGTGTTTAAATCGCATTCATGTGCAGTCCAGCGTCTCTGGTACACTGTGAGTGTTGGTTCTCGCACTGTATGGCGTATAGAATCTAGAGGTATGAATAAGGGTTTTTTTTATTGCTCCATTTATAGTTTGTTTTTTCCCCCTACAAGAACAAAAATATATTCCAGTCTAGTTTCAGGATTTGTTAAGATGATTTGCTATGTGAGTCCACCTCGCTCTTATAGTAAGACAGTTAGAGAGGGCATGTTTGTATGGGATGTGGTTAGCATCCCGGCAGTTGGGATGCCGGGGGTCATGTGACTGACGCCAGAATCCCGACACCACTCGGAATCCCAACGCTGGAACAGCAAGTGCCAACATCCTGAAGGCAAGTATTGGAGCCACTCTTGGGGTTAGGAGGGGGGGTTAGGGTTAGGCACTAGATGGGGAGGGGGCTTAGCCCTAGCCGCAATCACCCCCCGTGTCTTAAGGGCCCTATACACCTATCCGACCGCATGTCGGAAGCTATCGCAGGCGATCACCCCGGCAGCCTCCCCGGGGGCAGGATCGGCCAAGATAGATTGTATGCTGCCCTTTTGCATACGATGTATCTTGGCCGATCCCAGCCATGCCCCCAGGTTGGACGTGATTGAATGTGCGGCACGTTCAATCTGGAGGATCCGATCCGATGATCATGGGAACGTGCATCAGATCGGATCAGAAACACCTAAAAAATGCCCGATTTCATCCGATATATCGTGCCGAATGCCCGAAATCGGGCATTATCGCTCTAGTGTATGGGGCCCTTTAGCCCTAGCCGCCAACCCCAGTGTCTTAACCGTAGCCACCACCCACACTATCTTAGCCCTAGCTGCCACCCCAAGCGGGTTAGGATAGGGAATTACCCCGTTGCCTGTCAGGATGCCGGTGTCTGTCATGTGATCGCTAGCATCTTGACCATTGGGATCCTGTATCAACCCATTTTTATATAAAGGGGGAGATTTACTAAGCATTAAAGAGTGATAAAACGGAGAGAGTACAAGCCGATCAGCTCCTAACTGCCATGTTACAGGCTGTGTTTGAAAAATGCCAGTTAAGAGCTTATTGCTTGGTACTTTCTCTCTCCAAGAGTGAAGTCTCCCACCTCCACCAATGCTATTGGATATAATAATTCAGTCCATCTCTCTTCTGGACTCTTGGAATGGCATGTCATAATCTTATTTTTATCGCATACCCTTTCAGCACTTTGAGCGACAGTGTAGTAGTGCCACTGGCAGGAGATTCGATTCTTCTTTGTAAAGGCCATAGGAGGCAATATATCAATCCTTGGGGAGAGATAAAGTGGGGAGAGATAAAGTACCAACCAATCATCTTCTGTCATTTTTAAACACATCCTGTAACACTGCAATTATGAGCTAATTGGTTGTTACTTTCTCTCCGCAGTTTGATACATCTCCCCTATTAAATATAAAATAATTTTACTCACATACAAGGCTATTAACCAAACAACATACATCTCTTCACTCATCTCAAAATATCTCCCTACCCGACCTCTCCGCTCTGCACAAGATCTGCGTCTCTCATCCACACACATTACTTGTTCACACTCAAAATTACAGGACTTTATCCGGGCTTCACCCACTCTGTGGAATGCCCTCCCGCGCACAGTAAGACTCGCCTCTAGTCTCCAAAACCTTTAAATGTTCCCTGAAAACTCACCTCTTCAAACAAGCCTATCAAATTCCAGACCCACCCACATAACCTTCAGTGCCTCCCTATCTAATTACATCCTCTGTAGAGTATTCATAACATCACATATCTTGTCTTTCTTTAGTCTCACACCCTCCGGACACTTGGCCAACTTTGTGGGGTATCATTATACAACCCATTAAGAACCTAGCAATCTGGTGGACCATTATGCAATAGGTAGCATCTATCCTTGTGTATCTATGCCTATTTCCCTATAGATTGTAAGCTTGCGAGCAGGGCCTTCCTACCTCCTATGTCTGTCTGTTTTTACCCAGTTTTGTTCTATTACTGTTCTAATTGTAAAGCGCAACGGAATATTCTGCGCTAATTAAGAAACTGTTAATAAATAAATAATATAGTAAGTGAGTAGTTGGTGGTGGTCTTAAAACACTGATCTTTATTACAGTCACTGTGCACAGTACAATATTAACTGAACAAAACAAAAACAATCTGGCCCTCACTCTCTCTCAAATTACCGTCCCACCTTTCGGCTCCTATGCCTCTCCAAGCTACTTGAGAGACTTGCCTACGCTCTCCTCACACACTTTCTTAACTCGCACAACTTATTGGACCCACCTCAGTCAGGCTTTCGTTCCCAACACTCCAGAGACAGCACTGACTAGTGAATGATCTGGTCACTGCGAACTCTAAAGGCCATTACTCTCTACTTATTCTTCTAGATCTCTCTGCTGCATGTGACACTGTTGACCACGCTCTTCTCATTTAAACACTACAATCCTTAGGTCTCCAGAACACAGCCCTTTCTTGGTTCTAATCCTGGCTATCTAAGGCTGGGGCCACACTTAGCGTTTTAGCGGGACCCGCTTGGCCGGAAGAGGGTTTTGTGTTCACACGGATCCTGTTCTGCCGAATGCCGCAGAACAGGATCCGGTCAGTGCCACAACAGGATTTCAAGAGAACACAGTGCGGCACAGCCACACTGTGTAAACGCATACATTCATGTATCTGTTCAACTTGAAATCCTGTCATGGCATACGCAGCCAGATCTGCGTCCATCTCCTCACATGCTGGGGGCTGCCTCCCGATGCATCCACCATCAATTATGGCTGACCCCTGGCTGCGCTGTCGGGCAGTCTTCCGCCATTTTTTAAAATGGGTGTGGCTGCATGTGATGTCACACAGCCTCCTCAAACGGTCCTGGCTTGCCCCCGTTTGGCTGGTCACGCTCTGCAATGCCGCATCTCTGCCCTGCGAATTCCTGTTGCTGTCAATCATCTTGCGGCCGCATCCTTCCTGGATGCAGCCGCTAGGAGAAAGGTTATGCATGTGCACTGCGTGCGCAAATCTGATTGACGCGGCCGCATCCATCTCTGAATCAGCTCTTTCGGATTTCAGTACCATCTGTACACAGATAATACTGACATATACCTATCCTCACCAGATTTATCAGCGTCTGTGTTGGGCCGTGTCACTGAATGCCTTTCGGCCGTGTCATCTAAGATGACATCTCGCCACCTCAAACTCAACATTTTCAAAACAGAATTAATTATATTCCCGCCAGCCAATAGTAGTTACAAACCTGACATCTCTTTCACTGTTTATTACTCTACAACCACTCTTACCCCACAAATTCGCCACCTAGGTGGTGTCATCCTTGACCCTGAACTGTCCTTTGTTCCCCACATTCAATCTGTCTCAATATCATGTTACATACATCTAAGAAACATATCCAAATACGACCATACCTTACATAAGACACAGCAAAAACTCTAATCCATGCTCTCATTATCTCCCGCATTGATTATTGTAATAGTCTCCTGACCGGTCTTCCAAAACATAGACTCTCACCACTGCAATCCATTCTGAATGCAGCTGTGAGGCTAATCTTCCTCACTAGACGTTTATCATCTGCAGATCCGCTCTGTCAGTCCCTCCATTGGTTACCTGTATTCTACCGCATTCAATATAAAATACTTTTACTCGCACACAATCTATTAACCAAATTGCACCAACATACATCTCTTCACTCATCTCAAAATATCTCCCAACCAGACATCTCCGCTCTTCACAAGATCTACGTCTCTCATCCACACTCATTACTCTCTCCCATGCACGACTGCAGGACTCTCTTTGGGCAGCACCCACTCTGTAGAATGCCCTCCCACGCACAATAAGACTCTCCTCTAGTCTCCCAAACCTTTAAGCGTTCTCTGAAAACTCACCTCTTCAGACAGCTTATCAAATGCCAGAACCACTGACTCAGCCTTCATAAACTTTCCTATTAAATTACATCCCCACTGTACAGTCCACAAATATCATCCTTGCAGGGGCATAACTAGAATTTGTGCGCCCCATACAGTGCGACCAAGAGGGTGTCAGGGGGAGACGGGGAGAGAGGCAGTGCCAGGGAGAGGGAGAGAGACAGCGTCTAGGAGAGAGAGACAGTGACAGAGAAAGTGTGAGGGACAGAGAGACACTGTCAAAGAGAGAAAGTGTCAGGGAGAGAGAGAGGATGGTGAGACAGTATCAGAGATAAAGAGAGTGTCAAGGGTAGATGGAGAGACCATGTCAGGGTGTGTCAGAGGAATAGAGTGTGTCAGGGAGAGAGAGGGGGTACAGACAGGGAGGAGAAGCGAACAGGAGATACCTTTCCTGATTACAGCCGAGGTCTCTGATGGGGATGGGCATCTCACCGCATTAGGCCCTGCCCCCTAAGTACCCACGATCATGGCACTGTACTGCTCTGCTGCCGGAACTCAGAGCCAGCCAGGTAGCTCCCCCCCCCCCGTCTCCCCCACACACACTGCTGCAGCGCTTTGGGGGAGCTACCGACGGCAGCCATTCTTCTCCTGGGCAAGAGTGAAGGGAGGGAGTGGTATTGCTATAATGTCGAGGGCAGGAAGGTACATCACTGTTTCCACCTGTTACTCAGGAAGTGCCTCTGCGGCGAATATTCAGCATGATCCATTAAATAAAGACACACTTCTGCAGTTCTCCAGAGTAATGTTGTGATTGGCACACAGACTACTTTGCTATCAGAGTAATACATTGCAGAGGATAACTCCATGAAGTTATTCACAATATTATTACACATGGAAAACGCATTATTAAGTGAGTTGTGTTTAAATATTTAAGTCTAATCGAAAATATTTTTATTCCAGTCCGAGCTCGGAGGAATTGGACCAGGAATGCTATACGGACATTCTGAAATTAAGTGATTTAGAATCTGATTTAAATGTTTACGAAGAAGAGGAAACCTGTAAGTCACATTTTATTAATTTAACCGTGCTGGAATGTCATTGCTAATGTTGAGTTTAGAGACTCATTGAGTGGTTGATCCAATGCCAGGTATTGGGTGCAAGATTTGCAGCTCAGATATATCATTGGGGGTAATTCTGAGTTGATCGCAGCAGGATTTTTGTTAGCAGTTGGGCAAAACCATGTGCACTGCAGGGGAGGCAGATATAACATGTCAGACTAAAACAAACAAAAACTGCTGAAAGCTCCTCATAATAAATTGTTCTAAATAAAAAAAATCCCCAATTTCAATGCACTGCTGTGTAGGCACTGTGTATTTGCCTAATTGAAGGAAACTAGATTGAAAAAAGAACTCGGCTGCGCAATGAAATTGGAAACATGAACAAAAACTGACGTATGCTGAGAAATTATAAAGAAAATTTAATATGACAATAAAATAAATTTCATACAATAAAACATATAGTCTGGACTTAAACCTTATAAGGAAAATAGTAAAATACCCTGTACTGGATATCAGATAAAGCAAGCACTTGTGGTGTGAGCAGTAACAATATGTAACATTTGTATCCAACAAGTAGAAACAGTATCGTATCCTGGATATGAATGAATTGTTAGAATGTTTTAAACTGGTAACTGCAGTCCCATGAATCTATTAATGGAGCTCCTTTATGTAGAAATGCTCCGATGTCCGATAAAGCCAAAATGACCTCTCCCGTGGGCTGGTTACTAACCGAGCGTCCTCGGTTAGATTATCCTGCGTTGCCCACCACGTAGCGGTCACTGGTGGGCAACGCAGGATAATCTAACCGAGGACGCTCGGTTAGAAACCAGCCCACGGGAGAGGTAATTTTGACTTTATCTGACATCGGAGTATTTCTACATAAAGGAGCTCCATTAATAGGTTCATGGGACTGCAGTTACCAGTTTAAAACTTATGAATTACTCCACATTCTAACAATTCATTCATATCCAGGATACGATACTGTTTCTACTTGTTGGATACAAATGTTACATATTGTTACTGCTCACACCTCAAGGGCTTGCTTTATCTGATATCCAGTACAGGGTATTTTACTATTTTCCTTATAAGGTTTAAGTCCAGACTATATGTTTTATTGTATGAAATTTATTTTATTGTCATATTAAATTTTCTTTATAATTTATCTCAGCATACGTCTGTTTTTGTTCATGTTTCCAATTTCATTGCGCAGCTGAGTTCTTTTTTCAATCTAGATATAACATGTGCAGAGAGAGTTAGATTTGGATGGGTTTTTATTTCTGTGCAGGGTAAATACTGGCTGCTTTATTTTACACTGCAATTTAGATTGCTGATTGAACACACCACACCCAAATCTAACTCTCTCTGCACATGTTATATCTGCCCCCCCTGCAGTGCACATGGTTTTGCCCAACTGCTAACAAAGATCCTGCTGCGATCAACTCAGAATTACCCCCATTGTCTCTGTTTACTGCAGATTCCAGTGCTAGCATATAGGCCAGATTCATGTTGTATTGCTCAGTGGGCTGTGCACAAATGTGATGCGGTGGGTTCAAGCTCAGATTCTGGGTAGAGAGATAAAGTACCAACCAATCAGCTCCTAACTGCCATGTTACAGTCTGTGTTTGAAAAAGGACAGAAGCTGATTTGGTACTTTTTGCTCTCACCACTTTATCTCTCTCCAAAGTTTGAAACCTCTTCCCCCTTGGAGCAATAGCCACAAGAAACCCCCTAAGTTCCATAACACAGAGGTCTACATAAAGGATCTGCGTGTGTACCCATTTGCCATAATTATGGTTATTCTGTAACAGTGGTTCCCAAAATATATAGTATATCCATGCTTGGCCACAGGTGACCTAATTAGTACCTTAGTCAATATGACGTAACTATCTGTGCTAAGCCATAGATATCCTTAAAACCTGCACTGTTAGTGCTCCTTGAGGACTGATGGGAACCACTGTTCTATAAGAATTACATCATCATAAAGACCTCCGCAAATTTCTAAGCAAGACATTAATTTTCTGAGTGGTGCGTGCGGGGAAGGGAAGCCTGGGTCTGTTGGTACTTATGGTGACGCTATCAGCGACTGGCGTGACATCAATGAGCAGCACTGCCTTCAGCTTGCGCACACACAGACCTCCGCATTAGTTTAAGGTGTACTGGCATTAACATTTGGTATTATATACGGCGCCCACAGCTGCCCACAACCACAGCCACTTGAACCAGACTCAGCCCCATAATCCCATAATGTTATTCCAGGTCCTCCGATACTCAGCCACAGATGCAGCACTGGAAGAACCCCATTGTTATTGCACCTGGAAGGCTGCACATCTTTTTCCTCAGCAGCTCTCCAATGCTGCTAAAGTCCAAAGTACAAGGCAATGTTGTAGCGCAGATTACATCTGACTTACTGTATACTCTGCGCTGTTTTCATCCGTGACCTGTCTTCCTAGTCCTCCTGAGACAATAATTAATTATTATATGATTTGTTGTAGATACTTTGTCTGACCCAGATCTTACAGAGGACAGTTACTATGAGGTACGTCTGACCTTGTGCCTCAGCTAAGATGAAGGCAACACAGGATCTGCGTCCAGTTCAGCTATTATTTATTTATTTATTTTATTTATTAATAAATAATTGTATATATTATATGTGTGTGTGTGTGTTTTTGTTGTTTAACCACTTTACTGGCATGGTCAGATTTCATGCAACTGCGCCGTCCACCCCCCCCCCCCCCCCCCCCCCGTTTTTGACGAGGAGATCCATTCCGCAGATGTGCATAATATAATGTTTAAATATTTAAAAAAATACTTAAATAAAATAAATTTAAAAAACACAATGTTAACGTTTTTGAAGGGAAAAATCGCCAGTTAAGTGGTTAAAAAACAAAATACAACATTTCATTAGTTTTTTTTAAGTGAATTCCTACATCCAACTTGTGTATACCTATTTAAAAAAAAAAAAAAAAAAAAAATATATATATATATATATATATATATAGATGTGTGTGTATATATGTGTGTGTGTGTATATATATATATATATATATATATATATATATATATATATATATATATATATATATGTGTGTGTGTGTGTGTGTGTGTGTATATATATATATATATATATATATATATATATATATATATATTTATATTTAAAAAATAGAGATAAGGGCGCCTTCTAGTGTCTAGATAAATAAATATAGTGTATACCCAGTGTGAAAGGAAAATTGGACACTACTTATCTGGGGCATGTATTTCTCTTCGGTCACGAGACCAATATTGGTACATAAAAGAGATAAAGGAAATATATCATAGCGCGTACCGTTTTTATACCATTGATCAGCAAAGATATGGTTGTATATAAAAAACCTTATAGGGATGAACAAATCCCATAATTTAAAATCCACAGTCAATATACAGACTTCATCATGACGAAACGCGTTGGGACTGCTGTACCTGAACCTCCTATAAGGACAGATAAGCCTAATATATATTTATTTCTTGTACATTTGCATTGTTACTATTTGTATGGTCTATATGAAAAATATTTGACGTACCAGCTTTCAATGTGGACAGATAAGCCTGATTGAATTTTATATATTGTACGCTCACACTTCTACCATTTGTTTTTATGTGTTGTATTAAAATTTGTAAAAACCTTTTTATCCCTGGCTGTGGATTTTAAATTATGGGATTTGTTCATCCCTATAAGGTTTTTTATATACAACCATATCTTTGCTGATCAATGGTATAAAAACGGTACGCGCTATGATATATTTCCTTTATCTCTTTTATGTACCAATATTGGTCTCGTGACCGAAGAGAAATACATGCCCCAGATAAGTAGTGTCCAATTTTCCTTTCACACTGGGTATACACTATATTTATTTATCTAGACACTAGAAGGCGCCCTTATCTCTATTTTTTAAATTTCACTATATGTGTGTGTTCCAAGCACATGTTCTTCTGTTTAAGGTTGCTGCCACTCGTTTTTAAGAGGAGTGTCAATTCAGTGAATTAATTTTATATTAATTGTGTATTATAGTTCTCTACCACGTGCTTTAGTAGTGCAATTCCAAGTGTCACCTGGGCGCCTCCGCATCTATTTTGGTTTTGATATATATATATATAACAACATGCAGGTCCGGCTCTCCCATTATCCAGTCCAATAGCGCTGGGTGCCTCCACAAATATTAGAATAAACACAGCTGAAGGTGCGGCACTCCAAGCGACATAATAAAAAGACTTACATCTGTGTTGAGGACAACGTTTCAATGCTTTTACTTGTGCATTTTCATCAGGTCAAGTGAACAACAATCAAAGTGCTTACCTAAATAGTGTGTGCAGACGCCATCACCACGCTTCCGGAGCACAGGCACACGCCCGGTCCGTCGGCGCTCCCACATGACATCATTACTCACAGCCGGTTACTATAGCAACAATAATACACAATGCAACATGAACATCATTAAAGTGCGTAATAGACAGAGCAACCATATCAGTCAACATGAATATAAATAGATCTACAGCAAGACCAGCACTAGGGGCTAGTTATAAATATAACATTAGATCCATATATAACAGCATACAATAACCATATGTGGCAGATGCTATTTACATGTACCATATGTCTTGCAGCCGCAACACACTAATAATGACAGTCGAACTATGTGGCTATATTGGGTCATATTGTATAGAGACCCTGTATGTGTAAGCACAACGGTCAATATGGCACAAATACTGCAGGTAAAAGATATTGGTAAATCACTACGGCTATATAGTATCCTCTAGACCTAGAGCTTATAAAAATACATTTAGACCTAAATGTTCATTAAGGCCTCTAGGGTGCAGGGTCCCCAGGCGGTGAATCCACCTGGTTTCGCATTGGAGCAATTTAAGGCATCTATCACCACCCCGGATCAGGGGGGGAACGTGATCGATCATCCGATACCGCAACGACACCAACGGGTGTCGTGCCACCGCAAAGTGTCGTGCGACCGGCTGGTCACTCGAACCTTTAACAATAGCCGCCTTAATAGCCGACCGGTGGGCTGCCATACGCTCTTTAAACATTCTTTCTGTTTTGCCTATGTATGACAACCCACATGGGCACAATATCTGGTACACTACAAATTTCGAAGAACAAGTTAATGTGTAATTAATAAACATAGCTCTACCCGTGAGTGGATGAGGGAAGCTTTTTCCACTAACCATGAATTGACATGTGGTGCATGTACATCTAATGCACCCTCTGGAATTAGCCTGCAGTAATCTCTGTGGGTTTGGGGAGATATCTGCTTTAACAAGCATGTCCCTAATGTTGCGCCGTCTGGTATAACATGACATAAGTTTCGTATGTCCCAAATTAAGTTCCTGGTCGGATTGTACTATATGCCACATTTTCTTAGAAATTTGGTTAATGCCACTACTCGCTTGGCTAAATTGGCCCACCCATGGGAGGATTGCATTGGGCTCATTAGTTATAGGTTTAGCTTGTAATAATGTAGACCGATCTGTGGCCAGGGCCTTCAATTTGGCTTGCTCAAGGAGTGTAGATGGGTAGCCTCTAGCCAGAAATTTGCTGATCATACTGTTCATTTGGGTTTCCGCTAGTACAGGATCTGAAGTGATCCGGCGGACCCTAAGTAGCTGGGAATAGGGTAAACCCCGCTTCAGCGGTGTGGGGTGAAAGCTAGAGAAATGCAGCAGGTTGTTCCTATCCGTGGGTTTACTGAAAATGGATGTATTAATAAATCCATCCTTGATAGAGATATCAACATCCAAATAGCTTACAGAGTGTGTACTCATGTTATATGTAAATTTAACTGGATGGTTACACTGATTATGTGTCTCTAGAAGGTGGACTAACCTTTCCTGGCTGCCCTTCCATATAATGAGCAGGTCATCAATGTAGCGGCAGTACATGATGATATTGGCCGCTACTTCAGGGTCTGAAAAGAATATCTCCTGTTCGACCTTGAACATGTAAATGTTAGAGTACGATGGGGCCACCGGGGACCCCATCGCACAGCCTGTCTGTTGCAAATATATTTTCCCATCAAACATGAAGAAATTTTTTGTTAGCGTCATGTATAGCAGGTCCAAGCAAAATTTTAAATCTGGCCCTTTAAATTCAGGGTGCTCATACAAGAACTCTTGGGCTGCCTGTATACCTGCATCGTGAGGGATTATAGTATACAGACTCTGTACATCAATACTGCAAAGAATAACATCACTATCAAATTTACTCAACATCTGTAGCTTACGTAACAGAGTACTTGTATCCAGGAGATATCGAGGATGTGACTGGATGCATGGCTGAAAGAGCATCAAGGAAGAGGGCTACCGGTTGAAAAAGGGATTTATTGGCCGATATAATGGGCCTCCCAGGGGGTTTAATAAGACTCTTGTGAATCTTGGGAGTGGTGTACAGTAATGGTATCACTGGAAATTTTGTCTGTAACGCCTTACAAAGTTCACTTGAAATAATCCCTGTTTCAACCGCCGTCTGCAGTGCAGTAGATAACTCAGACAAAAATACAGAAGTTGGATCCCCAAGTAGGGGCCTGTAAACAGAAGCATCATTAAGTTGAGATATAATTTCAGATCTATAATCCGTTATATCCTGCAGTACCAGGGCACCGCCCTTATCGTCAGGCCTAAACACTATATTGGAGCAGTTAGACAAACGATCAAGCGCCAGTCTCTCTATTTTAGATAGATTACTTCTCTGATGTGGTAGAGAAGCAATGTGTTGGTCAGTCTCAAGTTCAAACAGACGCATAAAAGTTCGAATTGATGCGTTATGTGACTGCGGTTCAAAAGATGACCTCGGCAAGATTTTCCTTACTTTAGCCGGTATTTCCATATTCTCAGCTGCCACCACCGTGTTCTTAGCAAAATTTTCTTTTAGCTTTAGTTGGCGGTGTAAACGGTACTTGTCGACTTTCCACTGTAGTGGGTTTATAGGGCAAGAAGGTATATATGACAAGCCTTTAGATAGTACTGACTTCTCCACTTCGCTGAGCTCATAGCTGGAAAGATTGATGACTAAATTTTCTGGTATCGCGGATTCTTGGGAGGGCGCCCCACTCTTCCCCTTCCTCTGCCATTGGTGCCCCCGTCTGGTATATCGGCGGTGCCTCTTACACCAGGGATCTTGGCCCTGGTTGCTACCCCTAAAGGGTGGCCACTGCGGGTTGCTTGAGAGGTAGGTTCAGAGTCGCTGGTGGTAGAAGTATGTTCATTGGAAGACTCAAGGTCACGAGTGCGGTGTGTTCTGCGGCGAAAAAAAGGTCGCTTAAAGTCTCGTTTAGTGGCCCCATCAACCCACCTGTACACATTGTGCTGTTCGTAATCAGTGTCGACTTTTTGTCGTTTGGATGCCTTGAATTTAATAAGCTCCCGTTTATGGAGCTGTAGTTGGTCATTAAGTTTAGACAGCCAATCAGCTGTGGTGTCAGCTTGCAAGTTGGCCTTGTGTTTAGACTCAAATTCAGCTGCTTTAGTTTTATATGAATTCATCTCTTTTGTAGACTGCTCAATTATGAGCAACATTAAGTCCATAGAGCACCGGTTTAGGATCCCGACCCATTTACGGCAGAAATTAGGGTCATTACGTCCAATTGTAGGCGAATTTCGCACTCGCAATCCGCGAGGTATTTTTTTAGATCTATAATAGTCCGATAAGGACAGGCAATGGTACAGATAGTCTATTTCTTTGCGCTTAATTTTTAAAAGTTCATGGTAAATATCCTCAGATGAAAGTGCTTCTTGTTGGTCACTGAGTAATGCTGAGTGTAGAATGGCATCAGCCTCAGCTTCAGTGTAGCCATGTAACTCACCAATCGGGTATTGGGTCATGGACTTGCCTGAAATAAATGTGTCTGCGTTCTCATCAGCCATATTACACACCAAGAAGCCAGCTCAATAGTGTACAGACTGTTATGGCGACTAGAGTGACCTTACAAGTCCACTCAAATAATGCTAATATCGCCACAGGTTCCAGCGGTAGGTGCAAAATGCAGGTGGAAGTCCAACCATTAGTGCAAATGAGATAAATATATAAAGTGCAAGCCAAAAAATGCTTGTGCAGTAACCAGTCTGGTTAAGCCAAATAGTACAATAAAGTGCAGTAGTGCGTAGAGCAGACACTGAGAGGAATTTAAAACAGCAGTAACAGATGGGGAGCCCTGACAAATGGTAACCACTCCAACGTTGTGGGCACCACTATCTAAACAACATGCAGGTCCGGCTCTCCCATTATCCAGTCCAATAGCGCTGGGTGCCTCCACAAATATTAGAATAAACACAGCTGAAGGTGCGGCACTCCAAGCGACATAATAAAAAGACTTAAATCTGTGTTGAGGACAACGTTTCAATGCTTTTACTTGTGCATTTTCATCAGGTCAAGTGAACAACAATCAAAGTGCTTACCTAAATAGTGTGTGCAGACGCCATCACCACGCTTCCGGAGCACAGGCACACGCCCGGTCCGTCGGCGCTCCCACATGACATCATTACCCACAGCCGGTTACTATAGCAACAATAATACACAATGCAACATGAACATCATTAAAGTGCGTAATAGACAGAGCAACCATATCAGTCAACATGAATATAAATAGATCTACAGCAAGACCAGCACTAGGGGCTAGTTATAAATATAACATTAGATCCATATATAACAGCATACAATAACCATATGTGGCAGATGTTATCTCCTGCAGTATTTGTGCCATATTGACCGTTGTGCTTACACATACAGGGTCTCTATACAATATGACCCAATATAGCCACATAGTTCGACTGTCATTATTAGTGTGTTGCGGCTGCAAGACATATGGTACATGTAGATAACATCTGCCACATATGGTTATTGTATGCTGTTATATATGGATCTAATGTTATATTTATAACTAGCCCCTAGTGCTGGTCTTGCTGTAGATCTATTTATATTCATGTTGACTGATATGGTTGCTCTGTCTATTACGCACTTTAATGATGTTCATGTTGCATTGTGTATTATTGTTGCTATAGTAACCGGCTGTGGGTAATGATGTCATGTGGGAGCGCCGACGGACCGGGCGTGTGCCTGTGCTCCGGAAGCGTGGTGATGGCGTCTGCACACACTATTTAGGTAAGCACTTTGATTGTTGTTCACTTGACCTGATGAAAATGCACAAGTAAAAGCATTGAAACGTTGTCCTCAACACAGATGTAAGTCTTTTTATTATGTCGCTTGGAGTGCCGCACCTTCAGCTGTATATATGTATGTATATATATATGTATGTATATATATATATATATATGTATGTGTATATATATATATATATATATATATATATATATATATATATATATATATATATATATATATATATATATATATATAAAACAAGTATGAAGTAGGCGGCACTCACGGCTCCAGTGAAAGAAAGACAGGACACTGTCTAATTCATATCGACGTTTCAATGTTTCCAATAAAACATTTTCATCAGGATAACCAAATAACAGTGAACGACTTACCTAAATACCCCTCTGCCGTCCCGCGGGGGTAACAGGGGGTTACTTTTAGTTAAAGCTGAAGCCAAGTGGATTTTCCTACTTGACACCTTGTCCCCAAAGGGGTTAAATGAACAATCCGGTTTATCTTGCTTCCTATAGTTGCCTTTTTTATTACTCTAATATTTCAATAATTTATATTGCTGTTATCTCCTGCATTCTCTTTTCATAAGTTGTTACATGCCTACTTGCCTACTTCATACTTGTTATATACAGGTGATTGCATGGTCACCATTGGAGGGCACCGGCATTATACCATTTCATATATTTTGCAAGGAGGAGTGCCGCAAACAGACTTTATATATATATATATATATATATATATATATATATATATATATATATATATATATATATATATATATATATACACATACACACATACACACACACACACACACACACACAAATAGTTTTATATGAGGAGCACTATAATTAATTAGAAATGTCTCAACTGGTTAAAAATCACTTGGAATAGTAGAGAATATGAACTGAGGAATGACTGTTATTACCTTAATGCACACACCCAATGTATTCATGTATAAAGATTCATTTATTAAAATACAGTAAAAACAATTGTTAAAATATTAGAGATTTCATTTTTGCAAAACAGTTTTTCACCAAAAACAGCAATGACAACTTTCAGGCTTTTAATAGCCCATTAACTTTTACAGATATGACATATAGTTGTTTTGTTTTTATTTTATATATATATATATATATATATATATATATATATATATATATATATATATATATATATATATATTTAAAATTTACTGTATGTATATATAGTGTGTATGTGTGTATATGTATGTGTATGTGTATGTATGTATGTATATATATATATATATATATATATATATATATATAGTGTGTGTGTGTGTAATATATATCTATATATCTATATCTATAATATATATACTTACTGTGTGATTTACTGGCAGTCGGGTTCCCGGCAGTCAGGACACTGAGTCCCATCGCGGCCTCGCTGCGCTCACCATGCATCAGGCCCAGTGGCTAGGACCACCACCAGAGTGGGAATTCCGGGCTGCTGCCGAGATTCTGGTGTCAGTATCCTGAATGCCGGGATCTCAACAGCCGGTAAATGAACCGCATCCCTATATAAATCCCCATCGGATCCTAGTAAGTATTTAAAACCTACCCCCTAACCCTAACCATCCCTTCTCACAGCTTAACCCTCTCCCTAGTGCCAACTCCTAACCCTGATCCTCCACACTTACCGACGGGGACCGGTGGGATTCTATCTGCCAGGGAACCATCGATGGTTTCACCCACCGATGATTGCCCCTGCTTTAGTGTGCAATAAGCTGTGGGCTTTCCATGGCTGGTGGCTTCTGTAATTAATTAATTTATATATATAAAAATATATATCTATCAAGTAAAACCTTGCAAAAAAAAAACAACAAAAGTTTATATGTACAGTAAATGTTGGGGTAGATTTACTAAACCTTCTAAAAATGAAAAGTGGTGGTGTTACCCATAGCAACCAATCCATTTCTGGCTATCATTTCTCTAGAAAATGACAGAATACGATTGGTTGCTATGGGCACCATCACCACTGTGATTATGGGAAATCTCTCATATTTAGGCCAGTATTAATGAGCTTCTGTTTGTTTGGCTGCACAGGCAGAATAAATACTCTGTAAATATTCCTGAGCTAATCAAACTTTAGGGTAACTGTACAAATATGCTGCCAGTTACCTTGTCTGTAAATATTTCTCCTTCCTCGTGTACATAAATTCCCCTTAGGTTCCCGTCACGCAAGGCTTTCCCGTCTGTCCACATTCTGAGCTTCTGCGTGACTGCCTTCACCATGCCATATTTGCTGTACACTATTACTAGTAACCTCTCTCTCTTCCTCAGGTTTCTGAGGAGGCTCATAAAGAGCTCGGGTAAGGCTTTCGTGCCAACTTGGGCCAATTCCAGATACTTTGTTTTGTACTTTGTTTGCTTACAGGATTATTATTTTTTTTTGTTCTAAAACCTTAATTTAAATATATATTTCTAAGATTTTTTTTTTTTTTTAGAAAATGGATAATTGTTATTCAAGCTCTGCACTAGATTACTCATAAAGGGGCCTATTCAATTACACGCTTGACTTAACGCAGGAGGATAGCCTTGAGTTGTAACATTCAGAGCTAGTCACTTAAAACCCATTTCCTCCCGCAGTAAATCACGGCTAATGCTAATTAACACACAGATCCTGGGTAAAGTGCCCGTGGTCGCATGGCGGTAAGGTAAAAAAAAATCCTGACTTTCCGCAAATTTCTGTTAGCACCGAAACCCATGGTGAGTGTAGCCCGCAAGCTGTAATTGAATAGCTCCAGGGTAAGTCCGCGGCTAATTGAATATGCTCCAAAAAGTTGTCAGTGGGGGGCGTCATAACTCAGTGTTCTGCTGTGATTGGCTGGCCACTTTGGCAGCCTACACTATCTGCCAGTCGCAGTTACTCCTCAAATGTGCCATTAAACATATAATAAAAAAAATTAATGTACCCTTGCTTTATATTATTATTTTTATTATCTGATTTTCAGGCCACCCACCACAGTGATGGAAACTTACCCTAGCTTTGCCTCCTCTGAAGGCTATCACAGGTAAGTGTAGTTATAGATGTAGCCTGCACTCATAGGTTTGTTTACGACCTTCTGGATACATTGTGAAAAAGGAATCTTGTGTGTGCAGAATACAGTTAAGCGGAATTTTATATTCATTTTACTTTTTTTTTTTAACAGCCATATTTTATTCTTTTTCTTACACTTAAAATACATACTTAAAACATCTCATACAAACATTTCATTAAAACATAGAGCGATATATACTTGTACAAACATATTTATAACCACACACTTTTATCAATGTCTTCCCCTGTGCCGAGTCCCGCCACTCCCCCAATATCCTCACTTTCAATCATTTATTCTCTATTGTAAATATCACTTTAATTGTGTCACCTCATCTGGTCAACTATAATTCTATAAATTACCCATTTTCAAACTCTCTTTTTATTACTTTGTATTAATTTGTGTTACCGTTTAAATTTATTTAACAAAATATTATTTAATAAAATGACGTGTTTAGAATTTTTTGTGGTTTTTAGGATTTTTTTTTATCATGTCTAAATTATTTTAATTTATAACTAGTGTGGATTATTGTCAGGTGTCGCAGCCCTCAGCACAGGTGGTTCCACATACATACCCCTTCTTCCACCTCAGCGTGACGTACAACCCGATTTACCTCCTCCCTCTCCCCCCCCGTCCCTCGAACTTCTATTTATACCACTATCTAATACCTTGATTCTACTCTATCCCATCATTGTAATATCTTGACTGGAGCCATCTATTCCATATCCTTCTGTATTTTATTTCTGCGTTTCTATAATATATATATTTTTCATGAGCAGCTGTCGTATTTACCAGTATTTTCCATGGCCAAATATCTGGGCCCTCTTTAGCCATCCATGTCCTGGAAATAATTACTGTCGCTAAGGGACATAGATTAAACAGGTATTGTTTAGTGTATCTATCCAGATTATCCTCTTCACATATACCTAATAAGCATAGCATGTCATTGTTGTTATTTCTATGCCGGTTTTAGCTATACATTCTTTGACCTTATTCCAGAAGGCCCTAAAATCAGGACAGTCCCATAATAGGTACAGAAATGTACACTCTCCCTTTCTACATTTTGGACATTTGTCAGTTTTTGCCCCATATATTTTTTTCAATCTTACTGGGGTAAAATATGTCCTATGTAAGATAAACAAATTAATTTGCTGATATCTAACTAAGCTTGCCCCCCTTCCCCTGAAGGATGCCACAGCTGTCTTTCATAAGTTATCACTAATTGGACCTAAATCTGTTTCCCATTTGTTTTTAAGCCCTGGAAGATCTGCTTGGTGATGTCTATTTGATAAAAATGAATATATCTGCAAAATCACTTTCTTTGGCCCCAGAGTTTTTAAATATATTTTAATCGGGGAATCACCTACTCTTGGGCAAGGCTCAGAAAATTGTATATTCAATGCATGTCTCAGGGGGATATCCAATTATCCCTGTTAAAACATCGGTTCCTATGCTTCACCGATTTTTTATTTTTTATTATTTTTTTAATTTCTTTACAGGCTATCCAGATGGATCGCCTGTAAAAAAAAAAAAAAAAATACCCCTTTCTCCCGAAAACACACAGGTCAAGTGAAACCTGTGTGTTTTTCGTGTGAAACATCTAAGTTTTCTCTGACGTCCTAGTGGATGCTGGGAACTCCGAAAGGACCATGGGGAATAGCGGCTCTGCAGGAGACGGGGCACAATTAAAGAAAGCTTTTAGGTCACCTGGTGTGCACTGGCTCCTCCCACTATGACCCTCCTCCAAGCCTCAGTTAGATTTTGTGCCCGGCCGAGGTTGGATGCACACTAGGGGCTCTCCTGAGCTTCTAAAAGAAAGTATAGAATTAGGTTTTTTATTTTACAGTGAGACCTGCTGGCAACAGGCTCACTGCAGCGAGGGACTAAGGGGAGAAGAAGCGAACCTACCTGCTTGCAGCTAGCTTGGGCTTCTTAGGCTACTGGACACCATTAGCTCCAGAGGGATCGACTGCATGGAACTGGCCTTGGTGTTCGGTCCCGGAGCCGCGCCGCCGTCCCCCTTACAGAGCCAGAAGCAAGAAGAGGTCCGGAAAATCGGCGGCAGAAGACATCAGTCTTCACCAAGGTAGCGCACAGCACTGCAGCTGTGCGCCATTGCTCCTCATACACACTTCACACTCCGGTTACTGAGGGTGCAGGGCGCTAGGCGGGGGGCGCCCTGAGCAGCAATAAAAACACCTTGGCTGGCAAAAATATCACAATATATAGCCCCAGAGGCTATATATGTGATAATTACCCCTGCCAGAATCCATAAAATAGCGGGAGAAAAGTCAGCGAAAAAGGGGCGGAGCTATCTCCCTCAGCACACTGGCGCCATTTCTCCCTCACAGCTCCGCTGGAAGGAAGCTCCCTGGCTCTCCCCTGCAGTCTACACTACAGAAAAAGGGTAAAAAGGAGAGGGGGGGAGCACTAAATTTAGGCGCAGTATATATAACAGCAGCTATAGGGGACATAATTCAGTTAGTCCCTGCATTATATAGCGCTCTGGTGTGTGCTGGCATACTCTCACTCTGTCTCCCCAAAGGGCTTTTGTGGGTCCTGTCCTCTGTTAGAGCATTCCCTGTGTGTGTGCGGTGTGTCGGTACGGCTGTGTCGACATGTTTGATGAGGATAATGCTGTGGAGGTGGAGCAGATGCCTATAGAAGGGATGTCACCCCCTGCGGGGCAGACACCTGAGTGGATGGACTTATGGAAGGAATTGCGTGCACGTGTCGACTCCTTACACAAAAAAATTTGACGACATGCCAAATGCGGGACAGCCGGCTTCTCAGCTCGTGCCTGTCCAGGCGTCTCAAAGGCCATCGGGGGCTCTAAAACGCCCGCTACCTCAGATGGCAGATGCGAATGTAGACACGGATACTGACACCAGTGTCGACGACGATGAGTCTAGTCTAATGTCCACTAAGGCCATTCGTTGCATGATTGAAGCAATGAAAGAGGTGTTACAAATTTCTGATATAAACCCAGGTACCACTAAAAAGGGTATTATGTTTGGGGAGAAAAAACTACCCGTAGTTTTTCCCCCATCAGAATAATTAAATGAAGTGTGTGAAGAAGCGTGGGCTTTCCCTGATAAAAGATTGGTAATCTCTAAGAAGTTACTAATGGCGTTCCCTTTCCCGCCAGAGGATAGGTCACGTTGGGAGACACCCCCTAGGGTGGATAAAGCGCTCACACGTTTGTCTAAAAAGGTGGCACTACCGTCTCCGGATACGGCCGCCCTCAAGGAACCTGCTGATAGATAGCAGGAGGCGATCCTGAAGTCTGTATATACACACTCAGGCATTATACTTAGACCAGCTATTGCGTCAGCATGGATGTGCAGTGCTGCCGCTGCGTGGTCAGATTCCCTGTCAGAGAATATTGACACCCTAGACAGGGACACTATTCTGCTAACCATAGATTATATAAAAGACTCTGTCAGGAATCGACTTACCAGACTGGCATCCGTCCGCCGCTGCGGACTCCGTCCTGGCTCCCTGCGGTCACCTGTCGCCTATGCCCCTGCCATGGGACATCATCAAGGTCCTGGGAACTCTCCTGAGCCAGCGGGCGTGTGCGCGCCGCGTCCCCGCTGGGCCGCGGCGTGGGCGCCGCCATGACAGTTTCCAAACAGCTAGTATGCTGCGGCCAATCCGGTGCGTGGCCGCACCCACTGTCCTTTCCTCCATCCAATCCCTGCACACCATGGGGTATATAGGAGGCTACAGTTTCACCTCACAGGCATCCTGGACTTTGTGTCATTCTGACAACCTGCATGAAAGGATCGGCTCCTGTTTCTCCTGAGTTCCTGGTTCTCTGCTAAGAACTTATACTCCTGGTGATTCTGCTTTGCTCCCGTGGAACTTCAAGGCTCAGCAATACCAGCAACCTGCATTGGGCTTCACACTCATCACCACCTTGTGTGCTTCAGCCTGCAGTTGAAGACTAAACTCCAGGTGTGTTCATTCCTCCACCTGTGACACAGCTTGCTGCTGCCAGTGCCTCATCACCTGCACTGTGAGTTGGTCTCCTGCTTATGCTCAGGTTTGCAATATCCATCTACTGCCTTAGTTCTCTGTTTTAAAACCCTGCTCTGGTTTCCAAACCAGTATCATTTCATTAACATTCTTTCTGTTGTTTTACATTACCGGATATGATTTCTCAAGTCATCTATCATCCATTGCCATAGACTATTTGTTATCATTCCAAGTATTTGACTTTCTCATCTGATATTATTATTTCTGCTGCATTTCTGTTTAAAACTTATCTGCTAATAAAATACCATTGCGCTCATGCGCAAGAACGTGATACAACCTCCTCGTCTCTTTCCTCCTACCTCCACTGACCCACTAGCGCCCCCTCCGGGGACACAGACCAAACACAATCTGACAGTAAGTCCAGGATCGATGGACTCGGATGGTGGACGGAGTGTGGGGTCAGAGGCCTTGCAAAATCTGGTCTCCCGTCTGGATGGTCAAGAGGTTGCGCAGCAGCAGATGCTTCACTTTCTACAAGGGATGTCCTCCCGATTGGATACACTGCAGCAATCCCTGCCAAGTGTACTCTCACCTACTGTTACCCCAGCACCTGCCAGTGCTGTAAGTTCTTCTATGTCGGCTGCATCAGCTCCAGTGTCTCGTCTGCACCTGCCCGTGCCGAGCAAATATGATGGCAGTCCTAAATTATGTCGCGGGTTTCTTAATCAGTGCGAAATACAGTTTGAGTTATTGCCACATAACTTTCCTACACCAAGGTCCAAGGTTGCCTACATCATTTCCTTACTCTCTGGATCTGCTCTGAATTGGGTGTCTCCTCTGTGGGAACGTGCTGACCCTCTGATCAATAACTACTCAGACTTCGTGTCAACCTTTAGACGGATCTTTGACGAGCCTGGTCGTGCAACATCAGCTTCGGCAGACCTGATCCAACTTCGTCAAGGTAACCGAAGCATGGGACAATATGTCATCCAGTTCCAGACGTTGGCTGCAGAAGTCCAATGGAACAACCAAGCTCTGGTAGCAACCTTCTGGCACGGACTTTCGGATCGGATCAAGGACGAACTGGCAACCCGTGACATCCCTGTTCAACTGTCTGACTTGATCTCCCTGTGTATAAAGCTGGACTCTCGCATCCGCGAACGCAATAATGAACGCGCTCGGAGTGAACCTCGCAGAGTAAGGTTCATACCTTCTGTACAGTTTCAGCCTCCTTCTTCTGACGAGCCTATGCAGGTAAATAGGTCCCGCCTAACCCCTGAGGAGCGGGCAAGAAGATTACGAGAGAGGCTTTGCCTATACTGTGCTGCTGCGGGTCATCAAATTAACTCCTGCACGATGCGTTCGGGAAACGCCAGATCCTGACTTGTAAGGGAGGAGTCAAGTTAGGATCATTCAGTCAAGCTCCTTCTCAACAAGATCTCATTCTTCCAGTGACGCTAGAAACTTCCGTTGGGCTCCAGTCTGCGTCAGCATTAGTGGACTGCGGTGCTGCAGGAAATTTTATCACCCAAGCTGCGGTAAACAAATTTTGCTTGTCTACCTGTGAACTCTCTTATCCTGTATACATTACTGCTGTGGATGGTAGTAGAATCTCTAAAGGGAACATTTCACATCAAACTACCCCAGTGGTTCTGGGAGTTGGATTTCTCCATTCAGAAGTGATCAAGTTCCTGGTCATCCCTCAAGCCACCCAGGAGATTGTCTTGGGCATGCCTTGGCTTCAACTACATAACCCACAGTTCGACTGGACAACGTTGCAGCTTACCTCATGGAGTTCACACTGTCATCATTCCTGCTTAGCCCAAGTGTGTCCCATCAAGTCTACCGAAGTAAAGTCACAGCTAACACTCCCAGCAGCTTATCAAGACTTCGCAGACGTCTTCTGTGAAAAGGCTGCTGATATCCTGCCGCCCCATAGGGAATGGGATTGTCCCATCGATCTCCTTCCTGGCAAGAAGCCACCCAGGGGGCGCACCTACCCTTTGTCTGTTCCTGAAACAGAGGCGATGAGTAATTACATCAGAGAGAATCTTCAGAAAGGATTCATCCGTCCGTCATCATCACCCGCTGGTGCAGGTTTCTTCTTCGTCAAAAAGAAGGATGGTGGACTACGTCCATGCATTGACTATCGGGGTCTCAATGACATTACCATCAAGAATAGTTATCCTCTACCACTTATTACCGAACTTTTTGATAGAGTTAAGGGGGCTCGCATCTTTACCAAGTTAGATCTCCGCGGTGCCTATAATCTCATCAGAATCCGGAGTGGTGACGAGTGGAAGACAGCCTTCAACACTCGAGATGGCCATTATGAATACCTGGTAATGCCATTTGGGTTAAGTAATGCTCCAGCGGTATTCCAACACTTCGTGAACGAGATCTTTCGTGATGTCCTGTATAAGTACCTTGTTGTTTACTTAGATGATATTCTTATCTTTTCTCAAGACCTTCCATCTCATCGCCTACAAGTCTGTGAAGTTCTCCGACGTCTTCGTGAGAACCGTCTCTACGGGAAATTATCTAAATGTACCTTCGAAGTTCCCTCTATACCCTTCCTGGGGTATATAATTTCCGGATCGGATCTTCAGATGGACCCGGCAAAATTGGAAGCCATTGCCAATTGGTCCATTCCAAACTCCCTCAAATCTATCCAGCGGTTCCTGGGTTTTGCCAACTATTATAGAAAATTTATTCGAGGATTCTCCACTCTCATCGCTCCTATTACCAACCTGACTCGGAAAGGGGCAGATCATTCCAACTGGTCAGAAGAAGCCTTGGCAGCCTTCCGGAAGATCAAGCTAGCCTTTATATCTGCTCCAGTGCTGTCACAGCCAGATGTCAACAGGCCGTTCGAGTTGGAGGTAGATGCCTCTACAGTTGGGGTTGGAGCTGTTCTCTCCCAGAAGGGATCTGATGGGAAAGTTCACCCTTGTGGATTCTTTTCTCGCAAGTTTCTTCCCGCAGAAGCTAACTACTCCGTGGGAGATCAAGAGTTACTGGCAATCAAACTGGCTCTCGAGGAATGGAGATATCTCCTAGAAGGGGCTAAACATCCGTTTAACATCTTCACGGATCATAAAAACCTGCTATACCTAAAAGCAGCTCAGTGCCTTAACCCTCGCCAGTCCAGGTGGGCTATGTTTTTCTCACGTTTTAATTTTAGGCTTCATTTCCGCCCAGGTTCACAGAATGTGAAAGCCGACGCATTATCCCGGTCCATGGAATCAGAAGAGGGAACATCTGACTCTGTGCCACATTCCATCCTGAGTCCCGTGGTTTTCGCTGCCTCTCAAGTCTCTCCAGCTCCACCTCCGGGTAAGACTTTTGTTTCCCCAGAACTCCGTCCCAAGTTGCTAGCTTGGGCCCACCAATCCAAGTTCACTGGTCATCCTGGTGTCCTGAAGACATTCAAGTTCCTTTCTGCGTCATATTGGTGGCCGAAGATGAAAGTGGACATCCAGGATTTCGTGGCATCCTGTCCTAAATGTGTGCAGCACAAGACTCCTCGTCAGTCTCCAGCAGGTCAGTTACAACCCTTATCTGTCCCTAAACGTCCTTGGTCTCACCTATCAATGGATTTTATCACTGATCTTCCACCTTCTCAGGGACATAACACTATTTGGGTTGTAGTGGACAGATTTTCCAAGATGGCTCATTTCGTTCCTCTCCAGGGTCTCCCTTCAGCCCCGAAACTTGCCCAGATCTTCCTACAGGAGATCTTCCGTTTACACGGTTTACCCTCCGAAATAATATCTGATCGGGGGGTACAGTTTGTAGCAAGGTTTTGGAGGGCCCTCTGTTCTGCCATGCAGATAAAATTGAAATTCTCGTCATCATACCATCCTCAGACGAACGGGCAGACAGAGAGAGTCAATCAAGAACTTGAGACTTTCCTAAGGCTATATGTAACATCCTCCCAGGATGATTGGTTCAATCTGCTCCCATGGGCCGAGTTTGCCCATAACTTTCGTTACCACACTGCTACAGACACGACACCTTTCTTTGCAGTCTATGGGCAACATCCCCGGGTACCTGAATTCCAAGAACTCCCTCACATGGATGTTCCTGCTGCCACTACTGCTCTGACTCAGTTTTCCTCCATTTGGAAAAGAATTCATGTTTCCCTCAAAAAAGCCTCCAGTCGATACAAGATCTACGCCGACCGCAAGAGACGTGCGGTTCCCCATTTGAAACCGGGGGACAGGGTTTGGTTATCAACCCGCAACCTTCGTCTCAGGGTCCCATCCATGAAGTTTGCACCACGCTTCATTGGTCCATACCCTATTGAGAGTGTCATCAACCCAGTGGCTTACAAGTTGAAATTACCACCTTCACTTCGTATTCCTAATGCCTTTCACATTTCTCTCCTCAGACCTCTAGTCCTAAACCGCTTTCAGAATACTCTTCCAGCAGGTCCCAAGGTTCGAACTCAGCGGGGCGTGGAATTTGAGATCAACAAGATTCTGGACTCTCGTTGCCGGTATGGACGTCTCCAGTACCTGGTCGATTGGTTCGGTTATGGCCCAGAGGAGAGAAGCTGGGTGAATTCATCTGATGTCCATGCTCCTAGGTTGGTCCGTGTCTTCCACAGCACTCATCCCTCCAAACCACGTGGGTGTTCGGTGTCCACCCCTAAAGGAGGGGGTACTGTCAGGAATCGACTTACCAGACTGGCATCCGTCCGCCGCTGCGGACTCCGTCCTGGCTCCCTGCGGTCACCTGTCGCCTATGCCCCTGCCATGGGACATCATCAAGGTCCTGGGAACACTCCTGAGCCAGCGGGCGTGTGCGCGCCGCGTCCCCGCTGGGCCGCGGCGTGGGCGCCGCCATGACAGTTTCCAAACAGCTAGTATGCTGCGGCCAATCCGGTGCGTGGCCGCACCCACTGTCCTTTCCTCCATCCAATCCCTGCACACCATGGGGTATATAGGAGGCTACAGTTTCACCTCACAGGCATCCTGGACTTTGTGTCATTCTGACAACCTGCATGAAAGGATCGGCTCCTGTTTCTCCTGAGTTCCTGGTTCTCTGCTAAGAACTTATACTCCTGGTGATTCTGCTTTGCTCCCGTGGAACTTCAAGGCTCAGCAATACCAGCAACCTGCATTGGGCTTCACACTCATCACCACCTTGTGTGCTTCAGCCTGCAGTTGAAGACTAAACTCCAGGTGTGTTCATTCCTCCACCTGTGACACAGCTTGCTGCTGCCAGTGCCTCATCACCTGCACTGTGAGTTGGTCTCCTGCTTATGCTCAGGTTTGCAATATCCATCTACTGCCTTAGTTCTCTGTTTTAAAACCCTGCTCTGGTTTCCAAACCAGTATCATTTCATTAACATTCTTTCTGTTGTTTTACATTACCGGATATGATTTCTCAAGTCATCTATCATCCATTGCCATAGACTATTTGTTATCATTCCAAGTATTTGACTTTCTCATCTGATATTATTATTTCTGCTGCATTTCTGTTTAAAACTTATCTGCTAATAAAATACCATTGCGCTCATGCGCAAGAACGTGATACAACCTCCTCGTCTCTTTCCTCCTACCTCCACTGACCCACTAGCGCCCCCTCCGGGGACACAGACCAAACACAATCTGACAGACTCAGTCTTATACATGAGAGATGCACAGAGGGAGATCTGCCGGCTGGCATCTAAAATAAGTGCATTATCCATTTCTGCTAGGAGAGGCTTATGGACTCGCCAGTGGACAGGGGATGCAGATTCAAAAAGGCACATGGAAGTTTTGCCTTATAAGGGTGAGGAGTTATTTGGGGATGGTCTCTCGGACCTAGTTTCCACAGCAACTGCTGGAAAGTCAGCATTTTTACCCCATGTTCCCTCACAGCCTAAAAAGGCGCCGTTTTATCAGGTACAGTCCTTTCGGACTCAGAAAAACAGGCGTGGAAAAGGCGGGTCCTTTCTGTCCAGAGGCAGAGGTAGGGGGAAAAGGCTGCAGCAAACAGCAGGTCCCCAGGAGCAAAAGTCCTCCCCCGCTTTTCCAAGTCCGCCGCAGGACGGTGGGGCTACACAGGCGGAGCCAGGTACGGTGGGGGGCCGCCTCAAAAATTTCAGCGATCAGTGGGCTCGCTCACAGGTGGATCCTGCAAATAGTATCTCAAGGGTACAAACTGGAATTCGAGGCGTCTCCACCCCACCGGTTCCTAAAATCTGCCTTGCCGATTACTCCTTCAGACAGGGAGGCTGTGCTAGCGGCAATTCACAAGCTGTATTCCCAGCAGGTGATAATCAAGGTGCCCCTACTTCAACAAGGACGGGGTTACTATTCCACACTGTTTGTGGTCCGAAACCGGACGGTTCGGTGAGACCCATTTTAAATTTGAAATCCTTGAACACATACATAAAAAAATTCAAGTTCAAGATGGAATCGCTCAGGGCGGTTATTGCAAGCCTGGACGAGGGGGATTACATGGTATCCCTGGACATCAAGGATGCTTACCTGCATGTCCCCATTTACTATCCTCACCAGGAGTACCTCAGATTTGTGGTACAGGATTGCCATTACCAATTCCAGACGCTGCCGTTTGGACTGTCCACGGCACCGAGGGTGTTTACCAAGGTAATGGCGGAAATGATGATACTCCTTCGAAAAAAGGGAGTTTTAATTATCCCGTACTTGGACGATCTCCTAATAAAGGCGAGGTCCAAGGAGCAGCTGTTGGTGGGAGTAGCACTATCTCAGGAGGTGCTACACCAGCACGGTTGGATTCTGAATATTCCAAAATCACAGCTGGTTCCGACGACACGTCTACTGTTCCTGGGTAGGATTCTGGATACAGTCCAGAAAAAAGTGTTTCTCCCGGAGGAGAAAGCCAAGGAGCTGTCACCTCTAGTCGGAGACCTCCTGAAACCAAAACAGGTATCGGTGCACCACTGCACGCGGGTCCTGGGAAAGATGGTGGCTTCTTACGAAGCAATTCCTTTCGGCAGGTTCCATGCCAGAATCTTTCAGTGGGACCTGTTGGACAAATGGTCCGGATCGCATCTTCAGATGCATCGCCTAATAACCCTGTCTCCAAGAACCAGGGTGTCTCTGCTGTGGTGGCTGCAGAGTGCTCATCTTCTAGAGGGCCGCAGATTCGGCATACAGGACTGGGTCCTGGTGACCACGGATGCCAGCCTTCGAGGCTGGGGGGCAGTCACACAGGGAAGAAACTTCCAAGGACTATGGTCGAGTCAGGAGACTTCCCTACACATAAATATTCTGGAACTAAGGGCCATTTACAATGCCCTAAGTCAGGCAAAATCCCTGCTTCTACACCAGCCGGTACTGATCCAGTCAGAAAACGTCACGGCAGTCGCCCATGTAAATCGACAGGGCGGCACAAGAAGCAGGATGGCAATGGCAGAAGCCACAAGGATTCTCCGATGGGCGGAAAATCACGTACTAGCACTGTCAGCAGTGTTCATTCCGGGAGTGGACAACTGGGAAGCAGACTTTCTCAGCAGGCACGACCTCCACCCGGGAGAGTGGGGAATTCATCCAGAAGTCTTCACACTGATTGTAAATCGATGGGAACGGCCACAGGTGGACATGATGGCGTCCCGCCTAAACAAAAAACTAGAGAGATATTGCGCCAGGTCAAGGGACCCTCAGGCGATAGCTGTGGACGCTCTAGTGACACCGTGGGTGTACCAGTCAGTTTATGTGTTCCCTCCTCTGCCTCTCATACCAAGGGTACTGAGAATAATAAGAAAACGAGGAGTAAGAACAATACTCGTGGTTCCGGATTGGCCAAGACGAGCGTGGTACCCGGAACTTCAAGAGATGATCTCAGAAGACCCATGGCCTCTGCCGCTCAGACAGGACCTGCTACAGCAGGGGCCCTGTCTGTTCCAAGACTTACCGCGGCTGCGTTTGACGGCATGGCGGTTGAACGCCGGATCCTGAAGGAAAAGGGCATTCCGGAGGAAGTCATTCCTACGCTGATTAAAGCCAGGAAAGATGTAACTGCAAAGCATTATCACCGCATATGGCGGAAATATGTTGCTTGGTGTGAGGCCAAAAAGCCCCCAACAGAGGAATTTCAACTAGGTCGATTTCTGCACTTCCTACAAGCAGGAGTGACTATGGGCCTGAAATTAGGCTCCATTAAGGTACAGATCTCGGCTCTGTCGATTTTCTTCCAGAAAGAACTAGCTTCACTACCTGAAGTTCAGACGTTTGTGAAAGGAGTGCTGCATATTCAGCCCCCGTTTGTGCCTCCAGTGGCACCTTGGGATCTCAACGTGGTGTTGAGTTTCTTAAAATCACATTGGTTTGAGCCGCTTAAAACCGTGGATCTAAAATATCTCACGTGGAAAGTGGTCATGTTATTGGCCTTGGCTTCAGCCAGGCGTGTGTCAGAATTGCCAGCTTTGTCATGTAAAAGCCCTTATCTGATTTTCCATATGGATAGGGCGGAATTGAGGACTCGTCCCCAGTTTCTCCCTAAGGTGGTATCAGCTTTTCACTTGAACCAACCTATTGTGGTGCCTGCGGCTACTAGGGACTTGGAGGATTCCAAGTTACTGGACGTAGTCAGGGCCTTGAAAATGTATGTTTCCAGGACGGCTGGAGTCAGGAAAACCGACTCGCTATTTATCCTGTATGCACCCAACAAACTGGGTGCTCCTGTTTCTAAGCAGACTATTGCTCGCTGGATTTGTAGCACAATTCAGCTGGCGCATTCTGTGGCTGGACTGCCGCATCCTAAATCAGTAAAAGCCCATTCCACAAGGAAGGTGGGCTCATCTTGGGCGGCTGCCCGAGGGGTCTCGGCTTTACAACTTTGCCGAGCTGCTACTTGGTCAGGGGCAAACACGTTTGCAAAATTCTACAAATTTGATACCCTGGCTGAGGAGGACCTTGAGTTCTCTCATTCGGTGCTGCAGAGTCATCCGCACTCTCCCGCCCGTTTGGGAGCTTTGGTATAATCCCCATGGTCCTTTCGGAGTTCCCAGCATCCACTAGGACGTCAGAGAAAATAAGATTTTACTCACCGGTAATTCTATTTCTCGTAGTCTGTAGTGGATGCTGGGCGCCCATCCCAAGTGCGGATTGTCTGCAATACTTGTACATAGTTATTGTTAACTAAAGGGTTATTGTTGAGCCATCTGTTGAGAGGCTCAGTGTTTTCATACTGTTAACTGGGTATAGTATCACGAGTTGTACGGTGTGATTGGTGTGGCTGGTATGAGTCTTACCCGGGATTCAAAATCCTTCCTTATTATGTCAGCTCGTCCGGGCACAGTGTCCTAACTGAGGCTTGGAGGAGGGTCATAGTGGGACTTGGGAGGAGCCAGTGCACACCAGGTGACCTAAAAGCTTTCTTTAGTTGTGCCCAGTCTCCTGCGGAGCCGCTATTCCCCATGGTCCTTTCGGAGTTCCCAGCATCCACTACGGACTACGAGAAATAGATTTACCGGTGAGTAAAATCTTATTTTCGGACGAAAACGGGGATGTTTCGGGGGATTCTGCTTCGCCTTCCGGAGGCAGGTGAAACAAAATCACAGATAAGCCGCGGCACACGCCAGCTTATCGGGGCTAATTAGAAAGCCCCTGGCGGGACAATTAGCCCCGGTAAATTACCAGGGGCTAATTGGATATCCCCCTCAATTGCAAATACCTATAAAAATAGGTCAACGGCAGATGGAACTCCTCTTGCAATTGGGAAAACGACTTTAACCCTGTTGCCGTAATACATTTCCCAGACATACTATTCCTATTGGGCCCCGTACTTGATCTGCTTGTATATGTTTCAATTCAGCAAGACCTTTAGAGAATAGTGGAATATCCGCATCTATTCCTTCAGGTTTCAACATCCTTAATACATGACCCCAAATCTTAATTGCCTGGTTCACCAACACATATTTTTTCTAGAAAATAATTCAGAATGGCAGAATCTGGTGGCAACATCACTACTACTCATTTTTTTAGAAACAAAGGGGTCTATTTACTAAGCCTTGGATGGAGATAAAGTCGCTGGAGGTAAACTACCAGCCAACCAGCTCCTAACTGTCATGCCACAGGCTGCGTTTTAAAAATGACAGGAGCTGATTGGGTGGTACTTTATCTCCCGTCCACTTTATCTCCACTTAGTAAATAGTCCCTTAAATCCAGTCTACCCCTTAGGGCAGTATCCAATTAGCGGCAATCCGTTTTTGGCGGATCAAAACGGACAGATATCGCAATTGTTGACCGATGGTCATTGTCGCGGTAGCCAGTTAGAGGTCATTTTGATAGTCTAAAAATGTACCCGGCATTGTGCGATAACACATGGGATCCGGGATAAGCTCCCGATCCCACGTGTTATCGCGGCTCCGGCAGCAAAAATAGGTCTTTAATTACCTACCGGTAAATCCTTTTCTCGTAGGGGTATAGACGGGTCCACTAGGAGCCATTGGCACTTTAAGAGTTTGAAAGTGTGGGCTGGCTCCTCCCTCTATGCCCCTCCTACCAGACTCAGTCTAGAAACTGTGCCCGAGGAGACGGACAGCTTCGAGAGAAGGATTATACATAGATAGTGGCGAGATTCACACCAGCTCACACACAAGGCAAACCAAACTAACCAGCAACAGCTGGACAATATTACTTACCAAGTAACAAAACAGTACTTACCCAAGAACGAAGCAGTAATGAACTAAGTAACTACTGCAGGATCATGAAGCACTGGGCGGGCACACAGATTAGGCCTGACTGAACCATCCTGTTTCGGTACCACGAAAAGGTTCGAATAGTAACCCTTGTTTTGCATCTGGCGAGGAACTGGTACAATAACCTGTGCCTCCACCAACTTCTGGATGGCTCCCTGTAGGATAGCCCTGTCTGCCGGCAAAGCTGGCAAGCCTGATTTGAAGAACCGGTGAGGCGGGAGATCTTGAAATTCCATCCGGTACCCCTGGGACACAATATCTTGTACCCACGGATCCAGGCCAGACAACACCCAGACGTGACTGAAATGTCTGAGTCTCGCCCCCACCGGCCCTGCCTCCAGGCCGTGTGGTCCACCGTTATGCTGATGACTTTGGCGTACCTGAAGCAGGCTTCTGTTCCTGGGAACCTGAAGCAGCAGGTTTCTTGGATTTTGGTCAACCTCCTCTAAAGAAGGTGTTGGACGGCTTGGCCTTTCTTGTTTTAGCAACCCGAAAGGACTGTGAGGCAGCTGAAGAAAAAGGTTTCTTCGTAGCAGGTGCAGCTGAGGGAAGCTGTGTAGGGTAGCGTCTCCACACCTCTCCTGGATTCCGTGTTGGCAGACCACTGGCGCAGCCAAAGTCCCCTACGAGCTGAGAAAGACATGGAAGATATCCCTGCTGCCATGGAACCCAGGTCTTTCATGGATTCCACCATAAATCCTGCAGAATCCTGAATGTTGCGTAAAAACAATTCAACATCACTTTTATCCATAGTATCCTAATCCTCAAGTAAGGGGGTGGCGGCATGCTACCAGGGTGAGCGAGTTCCTGTGGCGGGGAACGTTCAATCCCCTCAGGAGCTCAGTGTCCTGTCAGCGGAAATAGTGGCTCAGACCCCGCAGTGCGGACACTACTCACCCCCCCCCCCCCCCTTAGTACCTCAAAGCCAGCAGCCTCCCTGTAAAATGGTAAACTCTAAAAATAAACTTTTTCTAAAGAAGCTCTGTAGAGCTCCCCTAGCTGTGTCCGGCTCCTCCGGGCACATTTTCTAAACTGAGTCTGGTAAGAGGGGCATAGAGGGAGGAGCCAGCCCACACTATCAAACTCTTAAAGTGCAAATGGCTCCTAGTGGACCCATCTATGCCCCATGGTACTAATGTGGACCCCAGCATCCTCTAGGACGTAAGAGAAAGTGTAATCCATGATAATTGCTGCCATCTGGGCTAGTTGGATAGCCCCCAGTGATACAATTACCCGCAGTCATTGAACGCAGGTAATTGTATTCCCCCCTTAGAGAGCTGTCCCATTGTACATCATTGTGATAAATGCCCTGTTAGGTCCTGTCAGAGGCAATATACTATTTCATGTTGTACTTCTCAGCGCTGGTGAGATGGAGATGGAGAAGGGCTCGCCTGCAGGGAGCGAAACCTACACTATGGAGACAAAGACTGGAAAAAGTGAAAATGGGGTCAGTACAGAATTCCAGGTATTTGTTCATTTGTCTGAATAATTGTTACTTTTGCATTTACGAAATAGTCTCCAGTATTGGTGTAGAACCTATTAGGTGTGAGTCAGTGGCGTGCGGTGAGGTCAGTGGCTGGTGAGGCACTACAGCCATAATGTCCGCCACATCCTGCCGATGACCCCTACCGCCGTCGAGCCAATGCCTGCTACTGCCTCTGAGCCGATGCCCGCTGCCACCGCCAATGGCTTACAAACTCTCCCACCATCAACTGACCCAGGCCTCCTCCACTAATTTGCATCTCAGTCCGATGTCGCCAATGCCTTCTGCCTGCCTGCTCATCATACTTGTTGTATATTGTACATTTTTATAGAAAAAAAAAAAAAATTAGTGTTTGGGACTGGGAAGGGAGTGGGGGGAGGACATGAATGCAATTTTGTTGTCCAGGGCTTCCATTAACTTAATGGAGAAGGGTCTGAATGGGTTAAAAAAAAAATGCGTGAGGTCTCCCCTACTAAGTATAACCAGCCTCGGGCTCTTTGAGCCGGTCCTGGTTGTTTAAATACTGGGAAAAAATTTGGACAGGGGTTCCCCGTATTTTGACAACCAGCACCGGGCTCTTAGTCCGGTCCTGGTTTCAAAAATACGGGGGACAAAAGATGTAGGGGTCCCCCGTATTTTTGAAACCAGCACCGGGCTCCACTTGCCAGGGACATAATGCCACAGCCATGGGACACATTTATGTAGGTACCTGCGGCCGTGACATTACCCCCCCAACTAGTCACCCCTGGCCGGGGTTCCTTGGAGGAGTGGGGACCCCTTAAATCAAGGGGTCACCCCCCCTCCAGGCACCCAAGGGCCAGGGGTGAAGCCCGAGGCTGTCCCCAGCACCCCTGGGTGGTGGGTGCCGGGCTGATAGCCATGTGTGTAAAAAAAAAAAAAAAAGAATATTGTTTTTTGTTGTGGAACTACAAGGCCCAGCAAGCCTCCCCTGCTTGCTGGTACTTGGAGAACCTCAAGTACCAGCATGTGGGGAAATACCGGGCCCGCAGGTACCTGTAGTTCTACAACAACAAAAAATACCCAAATAAAAACACAACTCACACACCGTGAAAGTAAAAACTTATTAAAACACACTTACACACTCACACATACTTACCTACATCCCACGCCGGTCACATCCACTTGTCCATGCAGAATCCAATAGGGGTACCTGTAAAAATGAGAGACAGATTACTTGCCTACATCCCACGCCGATCACGTCCACTTGTCCAGTAGAATCCAATAGGGTAGGGGTACCTGTCAAAATGAACATTGGCCCTCATTCCGAGTTGATCGGTCGCAAGGCGATTTTAGCAGAGTTACACACGCTAAGCCGCCGCCTACTGGGAGTGAATCTTAGCTTCTTAAAATTGCGACCGATGTATTCGCAATATTGCGATTACTAACTACTTAGCAGTTTCAGAGTAGCTTCAGACTTACTCTGCCTGTGCGATCAGTTCAGTGCTTGTCGTTCCTGTTTGACGTCACAAACACACCCAGCGTTCGCCCAGGCACTCCCACCGTTTCTCCGGCCACTCCTGCGTTTTTTCCGGAAACGGTAGCGTTTTCAGCCACACGCCCCTGAAACGCCGTGTTTCCGCCCAGTAACACCCATTTCCTGTCAATCACATTACGTTCGCCGGAGCGAAGAAAAAGCCGTGAGTAAAAATACTTTCTTCATAGTAAAGTTACTTGGCGCAGTCGCAGTGCGAACTTTGCGCATGCGTACTAAGCGGATTTTCACTGCGATGCGATGAAAAATACCGAGCGAACAACTCGGAATGAGGGCCATTATACTTACAAACTGAGAGCGAGAGAGAGTGTGAGGGCGGGATGTACTAAGCAGTAATATAGCGGTAAAACGTTACCGGCCCGATGCCTTTTCCCCGTATGTTCTATTAATCCTCAGCCTACTGCGCTGTCAGTTGCTTCCGCATGTCCTGTTACACGTGACTTCTTCGTCACTGTACCTGCTGTCATAGGTAGCCTATTATTCCATCACGGGCACCGTATGTACGAACGTACAGGACCCGTCACCTCCAGGCATATGTGCCATTGTTTAATGATCGGAGGTGATGGGTCCTGTACATTGGTACATACGGTGCCCGCGGTGGACCAATAGGCTACCTATGAGAGCAGGTGTCGTGCAGAAGTCACGTGTAACAGGTGCACGTGATAGCGTGGCAGGCTGGGGGTTAACTAAACACGGGGAAAAGGGGTGTGTGTGGGGGGGGTGCAGCTTGATTAAAATCAAATAAAAATGAGTATCAGGCAACGCATGTAGGGGTGTACACACACACACACACACACACACACACACACACACACACACACACACACACACACACACACACACACACACACACACACACACACCCCCCCCCCCCCCCCCCCCCCTCTCTACACCTACCTGCTGAGAGCTGCTGCCAGGGGACAGGGAGAGAGAGTAGCTCCGGTCAGCGGGAGGGGCAGGATGGGGAGAGCCGCACAGTAGCTCCGGTCAGCGGGAGGGGCAGGATGGGGAGAGCCGCACAGTAGCTCCGGTCAGCGGGAGGGCGCAGGATGGGGAGAGCCGCACAGTAGCTCCGGTCAGCGGGAGGGAGCAGGATGGGGAGAGCCGCACAGCACACACCTCCGTTCAGGTCAGCGGGAGGACGGAGGAGAGCCGCACACACTCCAGCGGCACTGCTCCCTCCCGGCTACCACCAGTTCACTCACCGCCTGGCCCCGCCGCCTCCAGCGCCGCATGTGTGTGATTGGACGGCGGCTCCAGCACTGGATCCGCTGTCCAATCACAGGTGCCTCGCTGACATGGGGGTGGTGTCCCTGTCAGCGAGGCACTTGTTTAAGTGCCGCTTTCCATATATTTTGTAATGGGGTTTTACAGCCCCGTGCTTGGCCCAGCCCCCCCGCTCCCATTATCCACGGGAGGCACTGCTATCAGTGCCTCCAAATGTACTTGAAGGACCTACAATTATTAGAATAAAATAAAGAAGATACTTATGACACAGAATATGTGTCATAAGTATCTTCTTTATATTCTTTTAATACTGAATCACATTGGAGGCACTGCCTCCCCTGCCTCCCCTGACTGCACGTCCCTGGTGTGAGTTGCAGAATGTGAGTTGCTGTTTTCTCTGCAAATTCATATTTTGCAATCCAGTTATAAACTCTCACATTGAACCACTCAAAGTAAACTCATGTTTTTCTGGTCGCACCTCACTGAGGGTGAGAGATGGAGGGGAAAATCCTTATTTTAAGGGTAAAATGGTGGGACACAGTGCAGACCCCATTGGACACCCCTGTAGAAAATAATGATCACAATTCATGCGCCAATACAGCAGCCCGAATAAAAAGTGGTATTAAGTGTCACCAACACTTACAAATGGAACAAGGAATGAAAGTAATTACCACACAAAATCACAGGCGCTTCTCAATGAAATTTCAAGGGATACCCAACATCATTATTGTGATGTAAATAGACCCTTAAAAACAACATAAAACACAAGCATAGTGTAATACTGTTTAGAACATAAGACAATCGGAAGGAATGGTTTTTAGATCAGACTCGCACCCAGACAAATGGTCTACTCAAGGTAGACCAATATCGCCTTGTGGGGGTGCGGGCCACCAGCTTAGTTTGTCCCAATCCTTCTCTACTCTGGTGCAGACTCTTCTCCGAACAGCCCATTCAAAATATTCATGCGGATGCAGAAGAGCTGAAAATAGTGTAATAATGTTTTTTTTATTTTCCAAACATGTATAAAAACATTTTATGACAAGTGGACTCTCACTGAGCTCTATGGTCCACAGATGGAAGTAGACAACAGCATGTTAATTATTTACAACCAGGCGTCCCCAGGAGTGTTCATTAACAGCCAGGCGAATCCTCCACATGTCCTCTTGCTACCTTCACCAACGCGTTTCGTTAACTAGATGTTCTCTTTTTCAAGGTATTGGACACCCCCCTAATGACTAATTAGGCAATTGGAAGTTTCCAATTAGCTTAATTAGTCCAATAATGACATGTCATTTTTGGGGGGAGTTAAAAAAAAAATGCAGCCTCAGATTACCCCATATCAACTTTTTCATTACTTTATGTACCCCAATTTTTTTTTTTTAAACTGTTTTTATTGAAGCAATATAAGTAGTACATACATATATATCCACAGTAGATCAGACTAATGCCAGAAAGGTAAATATAATAGGGTAGTGTACAGGAATATATTGTAATGAAACACCTGTAATCAAACACCATATCTATTACAGATGGAAAATAATACCAAACATTCATGAAGTGTGTATGGAGACTTCATGTCCCACCGGTCTAAAATCCATCACACGGTAGACCCAAACATACAGAGTTCAGACTGACAAGTGAAATTTTTTTTTTATGTACCCCAAATTTAATCAGGGTATTTTTTTTAAATAATTGCTTTTTTGAATTCTCAGGCGCGTGGATTCGTAGGAATGTCTGCGCGTTTCATGATACCACTCGCACCTAATTGATTTAACCCCATTGTATGAATGAACAACTTACTAACTACAAATCATAAAGATGGGCGTGTCTGTGGCATGGAGTGGGTGTGGTTAGCACTGATTATCTTCCAATCACCCATGCTATGCACACAGCAGTCAATGAGAGGCGTCAATGTAATTGCAGAATAGGACAATGCAGTCTGGCCATGAAGGCGGGACACTGCCCTCAAATCGGGACTGTCTCCCTGACATTGTTGGACATTGAAAGGTTTTTAAAGTTTCTCCATTGTATACTGTGTAATACAGGGGGAAAATCTCTCACCATCGGCCTCTGACCATCGATGGTTGCTGATCTATCGATGGACGGTGACCAATTCTATATGGAACGTTGCTGAATCGCTGCCTCACATCTCTTACAATAAATGCCTGTTGGTACAGATGTGTAAGGGGGTGCTGGTACCACCCATGAACCACAGATCCTGTGCTTCGGAGTCTCTGATGGGGAGGGGGGGGGGTGAGGGGCATCCTGTATGACCAGATCCCTATGTCTGTAACCCCAAAGTACACTCCCATGCGGTAAAGTATAACCCTAAGCATTCCATTACCCAATACTCTCTGCCTCTGCTGATGATTGAATGTTTTCACATCTCTGGACAGGTAAATACAGTCTATACAGCAACGATTATGGAGGGCTTTAAGCCTGAAAAGCACACACTTACTGTGATGAAAGGGGATAAGGTCAAGATCATTCGCATTACAGACTGTCCCATAGGAAAATGGTTGGCACAGGATGAGAACGGAAGCTGTAAGTCTTAGTAAATAGTGATGTTCAGACAGCCAGGGAGATAAGGTGACCTCACAAAGCCCCACAATAACATTTCGAGGGGTTGGGGCATTTCATCCATTCCCCTGTGGCCCCTTAGCTGTTTCGGGTCAGCACATGCACAATAAACATCGCAGTAGGTGCTGCCAGTAGCGGAACTACCATCGTTGTATAAAGTGCAGTGACACTGGGCCCCTGTAATCTCTGCACCCTGCCACCGGGCACATGAGGTGGCATTGCTAGACTCTGATGAGCTGATTGGTAGCTTAGTATTGTGGCCACTATATTTCAAGACCACCATAATTCTTTCCTATTGGAAATAACGTAGAATTAGCTGTAATGTGTGGCATATCCCCAGTTCTGCCATTCCCCCATTCCATGGTTCCTGTTTACTTTCATAGATGGATTTGTTCCCGTGTCGTGCGTGAACATCAACAAAGATATCTTAAACTATCACAACGCACCTTCGTCACTGATTCCAATCACCCCTGAGGACAAAACCAGGACACCCAACGGGTAACTAAATGGCACTACTACAATCGTCCTGAATCATAGTAAAGAGACTCTGTCCAAATTCCAGCTAGAAATATGCAAATATTCCATTGGCTTTCATGCTAATTTGCTGATAGGGGGCACTGTTCCTTTGTAATAAAGCCTGGAGAATATAGGCTTATTTATTCCCACATGTTGCACCGAATATTTATATAAAAATGTGTTTTATGTTTGTATATACTACACGCAGTAATATAGACATTGAGATGGTCAATGTTTCTCTCCCGTAGCGGAGCTGGAGCGGACTTATCCATGGGATCTGACAGCTGTAAGTATAATGATTCCATGGAAACCTTTATTTTGCTCTTAAAGATTATTTTCCACCTCTTTTTATCCCCTTTCGGAAAGTAGGGATGGCCATTTTTGGGGTTATCCATTGATGGTGACCATCGATGGTACCATGCAGGGAAAACCTTGATGGTGTGAAACAATCTGCAAGGTAATGATCGATGGTTTCACCCACCGTTTTCCCTGCTTTAGTGTGCAATGAGCTGTGGGGCTTCATGGTTGTTGGGGGCAGAGCTAGGCTCTTTGTCCCGCACCTTGGAGGAAGAAATTTTGTACTAAAAATTTGGTAGCTCCGTATAATAGATGGCTGGAAACCATCTGGTTCTCCCCCATCATTTGGTAAAAGTAGTAACCATTGGTCAAAAACCATTGATTTCAAATCATCGATGGTCAATGGCCAACCCTATCACCAAGCCTGTAGCTAGAACCTTTTCTCTCCCTCCCCTCCGTCTGACAATGGAAGCACAGATTAACCACCTACCCTTTCGTCCGTGCCAATAACTGGTATACAGCTCTAACCTGGAGCAATGTCTGCGATTTGCATGCTGGTCAGGCTAATTGGCATACTAACCAGGTCTATTATTTTGTTAACCAGCCTCTTTAGTTTCCTCATAAACCTGAGACCAAGAATTGTTACCCAGCGGTCGTATTTAGGGTGATATACCTTCTATTTTTTTTACAAAGACCATTCAAAGCCAGTACTTACCACATAGCACCTGCCATAAAGGTAACGAGGGTTGCATATAGATGTGTTGCATAATTACTAGTATTTTTCTGTCAGCCACTAGGGGACACTAGCACAACTTCAAGACTGTGGGGTGATGATGGTGGCTTACAGGGAGCTGGCACTTTAAATAATCTAAGAAATGAAACAGGCTCCTCCCCCTCAATCCCCCATAATCCCCCAGTTTTGAATTTGTGCTGGGTTCAGTATGATTTACAGACGGACACAATACAGTCGGCCATAATCCCGACAGCCAATGACCTACAGTCAAAATACCGACATGGTCAAAATACCGACATGGTCAAAATATTGACATTCATTATGCTGACATGTTCAAAATGCCGACATAGGGGTATATGCAATTAGCGGCGAATTCCCGAAATTGTCGAAAAACTGCACTTTTTCGCCAAAAAAAAATATTCGACAATGCAATTCAGTACTTTCCGACAAAAAATGGACTTTCAAAATTCGACTTTTTGAAATTCGACTTTTTGCAAATTCGACTTTTCTGCAATGATACAAGTGCTGCAATTCGACAAAAGCATATTCAATTCAAGTTTGGAAATTCGACAGCAGTGCTTTTAGACAGTAAATTCGTCATTTTCAATCCGCCACACTTTGGAGGGTGAAACCAATAAAAAAAATTTAAAACATGTTTTTTTTGTGGTTTTTTTTTTCTTGGTAATATCAGATCTATTTATATTAGAAGGGATTAGGTACTTGGTTTGTCTTTTTTGGAGGCACAAGTATTATTTATATATTTTTAAAAATAATATTATTTTTTTATAGATGGAATGGTAAAATCCCGGAAAAAAATGGCGTGGGGTCCCCCCTCCAAAGCATAACCAGCCTCGGGCTCTTCGAGCTGGTCCTGGTTCTAAAACTGCGGGGAAAAATTTGACGGGGGATCCCCCGTATTTTTAAAACCAGCACCGGGCTCTGCGCCTGGTGCTGGTGCAAAAAATACGGGGGACAAAACGAGCAGGGGTCCCCCGTATCTTTCACACCAGCATCGGGCTCCACTAGCTGGACAGATAATGCCACAGCCGGGGGTCACTTTTATACAGTGCCCTGCGGCCGTGGCATTAAATATCCAACTAGTCACCCCTGGCTGGGGTACCCTGGGGGAGTGGGGACCCCTTCAATCAAGGGGTCCCCCCCCAGCCACCCAAGGGCCAGGGGTGAAGCCCGAGGCTGCCCCCCCCCCCCCCCCATCCAAGGGCTGCGGATGGGAGGCTGATAGCCTTGAGTAAAATGTCCGAATATTGTTTTTTCCAGTAGTACTACAAGTCCCAGCAAGCCTCCCCCGCAAGCTGGTACTTGGAGAACCACAAGTACCAGCATGCGGGAGAAAAACGGGCCCGCTGGTACCTGTAGTTCTACTGGAAAAAAAATACCCAAATAAAAACAGGAGACACACACCTTGATAGTAAAACTTTATTACATACTGCCGACACACACATACTTACCTATGTTGACACGCCGACTGCCATGGTCTCCGACGATCCGAGGGTACCTGTGAAAAAATTATACTCACCTTCCAGCGTCCAGAGGTACATCCACGTCCAGAAAATAATCCACGTACTTGGCAAAATAACAAAACGCAAAGACCCGACCAGCGAACTGAAAGGGGTCCCATGTTGACACATGGGACCCCTTTCCCCGAATGCAGAGAGACCTCTCAGAGTGACAGCTGTCACAGAAAGGTCTCTAAAGCCAATCAGGAAGCGCAACTTCGTTGTGCTCACCTGATTGGCTGTGCGCTGTCTGAACTCAGACAGCGCATCGCACAGCTCCGTCCATTACTTTCAATGGTGGGAACTTTGCGGCTAGCGGTGAGGTCACCCGCCGGTCAGCGGCTGACCGCGGGTAACCCCACCGCTGACGGCAAAGTTCCCACCATTGAAAGTAATGGAGAGGCTTTGCGATGCGCTGTCTGACAGCTCAGACAGCGCACAGCCAATCAGGTGAGCGCCACGGAAGTAGCGCTTCCTGATTGGCTGAAGGGACTTCAGTGACAGGAGTCACGTGGTGTCCCGGCATTCGGGGAAAGGGGTCTGATGTGAAAGCATGGGACCCCTTTCAGTCCGGTGGTTCGGGTGTTCGTTTTTTTTTTTTTTTTAACAAGTACGTGGATTATCTCCCGGACACTGGATTGAGGTGAGTATAATTTTTTTCACAGGTACCCTCGGATCGTCTGAGACCGTGGCAGTCGGCGTGTCAACATAGGTAAGTATGTGTGTGTCGGCAGTGTGTAATAAAGTTTTACTTGTCACGGTGTCTGTGTACTGTTTTTATTTGGGTATTTTTTTTCCAGTAGAACTACAGGTACCAGCGGGCCCGGTTTTCTCCCACATGCTGGTACTTGTGGTTCTCCAAGTACCAGCTTGCGGGGGAGGCTTGCTGGGACTTGTAGTACTACTGGAAAAAACAATATTCTTGTCATTTTTCTCAAGGCTATCAGCCTCCCATCCGCAGCCATTGGATGGGGGGGACAGCCTCGGGCTTCACCCCCGGCCAGGGGTGACTAGTTGGATATTTAATGCCACGGCCGCAGGGCACTGTATAAAAGTGAACCCCGGCTGTGGCATTATCTGTCCAGCTAGTGGAGCCCGATGCTGGTGTGAAAAATACGGGGGACCCCTACTCTTTTTGTCCCCCGTATTTTTTGCACCAGCACCAGGCGCAGAGCCCGGTGCTGGTTTTAAAAATACGGGGGATCCTCTGTCAAATTTTCCCCCGCATTTTTAGAACCAGGACCAGCTCGAAGAGCCCGAGGCTGGTTATGCTTTGGAGGGGGGACCCCACGCCATTTTTTTTCCGGGTTTTTCCCGTTTTTTTAAATCGCCGCAAAATCCGGCAAATCGGCCGTTTTTCGCCCGCGGGACTGTCGAATCCGTTTTTTATTGAATATGGTGAATTCCGGCAGCCACCTGCCGGAATTCACCTGTCGAATTGTGTCGAATTAAAAAACAGCGAAAATTTGCCGCGATTCGCCGTGAATTGCATATACCCCATAGTCAGAATACCGACATTTTGAAATGTCAAAATACCATCATGAGTTTTACTGTTTTGTTTTTTGTGTGTCAATTGTCGACACAGTTCGACATGGGCACCGTCTAAGTGTAGCGCTGCATTCGCCATGCTTCAGGCACGGTGCCTCGCTGCTCTCGGCACACTATTATATTCCCCCTCCATGTCCACTGGGATGATAAAGTATGAACAAGTCTGTTTTGGGGGGAAAATTGCTTAAAAACGCATGTCTGCATTTTGACATGTCTGCATTTCAAATGTCGGTATTCTGACTATGTCGGCATTTTGAACATGTCTGCATAATGAATGTCGGTATATTTTACTGTGTCTGTATTTTGACTGTCAATGGCTGTCGTGACCGTCGGTATTGTGTCCGTCGGCAAATCAACTGCCACCCTATTATTCTATTCAGTTTCTGTATACAGCTGTGTATCTTGTATTGAAAGTTAAAAACCAGTACCTCCATAATTCACATATCTCCACTTTGATAATCCACCCAATCATCACCAAATAGACTACATCCCCTATTAGCTGATTATGGGGGTCATTCCGAGTTGATCGCCCGTTAGCTACTTTTTGCAGCGCCGCGATCAGATAGTCGCCGCCTATGGGGGAGTGTATTTTCACTTTGCAAGTGTGTGATCGCATGTGCAGCCGAGCGGTACAAAAAGATCTTGTGCAGTCTCTGAGTAGCCCAGAACTTACTCAGCCGCTGCAATCACTTCAGCCTGTCCGGGACCAGAATTAATGTCAGTCACCCGCCCTGCAAACGCTTGGACACGCCTGCGTTTCTCCAAACACTCCCAGAAAACGGTCAGTTGACACCCACAAACGCCTTTTTCCTGTCAATCTCCTTGCGATCGGCCATGCGAATGGATTCTTCCTTAAATCCATTGCACAGCAATGATCCGCTTTGTACCCGTACAACACGCCTGCGCTTTGCAGTGTATGCGCATTTTTGACCTGATCGCACTGCGGCGAAAAAAAATAGCGTGCGGTCAGGTCGGAATGACCCCCTAAAAACTTCATTTTACCGCAGGAAATATAATGTTGGGAACCTGATTTGACTGGATAGTTGGGGGGCAGGATTACTAAACCCCAGCTCCAGACATTGTCCAGCTTTATATCCGGTTCTACGATCCATTAACAATTGCATGTTTTCCTGAAAAAGACGTGAGACTATGGACCGGATGTAACGGCTTGAGAGATGGCCGGAGCTCCGAGACTCCGGCCGAACTCGTATGTTATTTTATATCCTTAGGGTTGTAATGTTTCCGCTCCTGTACGGCGACATTGCAGAACCCCTTTAGAAAGTGTTTTGTAACACTAGGTAAAACTAGAAGGTGCGAGATTTTCCTCGTCTATGGCAATTTGATTTCTTTCAATTTACAGCTTGTATATTCTAAGGAATAAAGTAAAATGAAACAGAATATTGTCTGTCGCATAAAGATGTATTTAAGCACTGCGCACTATGGGGTCTATTCATGTAGCAGTGAAAAGTGTGGAGAAGTGAGCCAGTGGAGAAGTGGCCCATCACAACCAATCAGCATTGAATTAACATTTATAATTTGCATACTATAAAATTGTACAGAGCAGCTGATTGGTTGCCATGGGCAACTTCTCCACTGGCTCACTTCTGCTCACTTTTCACTGCTTCATGAATAGACCCCTATATAACAATGCCTGCGTCCTTTGTTTAGGAGCACATAGGACTACTGAGCAACTGCTAAGAAGCTTCATATGCAATGTATGTGTGTAATAGAATTTGTTACATTTGATGGCGGAAGAGCGGAATGACGCAGAGAAACTGTAGGTATTGTATAAACGCTAGCGCCGGGATGTAATGAAGTCCCGAATCCAGCGGCCGTGCAGGATAACGGCCGAACTTGGACTTTTTTTTTTAATGTGGCAATCATTTACGAGCCTAAACCATGCCGTGTAAAGAATTGTCCTTTTAAAAAACGTCCAAGTTCCAGCACGGGCGCTGAACCGGGAGTTCATTACATTCCGCCCCGTGTGTGAGCTGAGAAGCCTCTTTTGCATGGGTGAGAATTATATCTACTAACTACTAGTGATGTCAGAGAGGGATGCATTGGTAGGATGGCCATATATGTGTTCACACCACTATTGCTATATTTAAAATAAAAATAAAACTTCTTCACTTTTTTTTTTTAGATTCCATAAAATCCAATGATGTATATGACGACATTGGGATCAATCCTGTAGCACCAAACAAGTCAGTAGCTTCCATTTATCATAATCTAATGTTTACAAACACATTTTCCTATTTTATCTTTCTGTGGCCCAATAGTTGTTGTTGTTGTTGTTGTTGTTGTTGTTGGTTGTTTTTCCATTATTTCTTTTCTTGCTCTTTTATGCACTTTTTAGGATGTTTTTCTGCAATCTGCTTTTCAGATACAATCTTTGCTAATCCGATTCTGCTTTCTACATACTTTTGGGCCTTTGCTTCCGCTTCCATGGATTTTGAATCCCTTGTATGTTCAACTATTTAAATCTCGCTCCCCCCACGCTCCCCCATTACTTCCAAAGGGATCCGGTCTCTAGGTCGAACACTATAGGTCGGCAGTAACTAGGTCGACAGGGTTTCTAGGTGGATAGGGTCTCTAGATTGACATGTTCTAGGTCGACAGGTCAAAAATTCGACCCGAGTTTTTCACATTTCTTTCTTTTTTTTTTTTTACTTTTTAATGCTTAACGATCCACACGGACTACAATTCGGAATCGTAACCTGTGCTGAGCGAAGCGAGGGGACGCGGTGCACGAATTGGGGTTCCCAGTCACAGTACAGAGAAAACGACACCAGAAAAACATAAACTCATGTCGACCTTTTGACCTGTCGACCTAGAGACCCTATCGACCTAGCTACTGTCGACCTTGCATACCACACCCACTTCCAGTACTTTATTTTTTTACCAACATTGGTTTCTTTTTCTTCCTAGACATTGTCTTTCCATATAGCACATACAGTGCGTGTAGGGGCGGATTGGGATGGAAAACTAGCCCGGGAAAATTTATGGAAGCGGCCGTCATAGGGGTGCAGTCTGATGAGGTGGTGGGGTCTGTTCAGATGGGCGGGACCCCTTCTCATAGGGCCTGATTGGACGCAGTTGCACCTTCCTTACGTCTGTTACTGCAGGCCAGGGGTGGATTGGGAAATAAATATGTCCCTGTAGAAGTGACCCGACATGGGAAGCACAAGAGGTATAACACAGCGTGTAACCATGGTGGCATCACTGGATGGCAGAGTTTCTGTACTGCAGAGGTGGAATAACAGGGATGAAAGGGGACATTGCAGTACACTGAGTGGGGTGGGCTGCCTGTAAGTGCCCCCTCACCTGTACATTAGAAATGCCTTTTCACTACGTATTAATTGAATTTTAGTACAATGGTTTATGCTAGGTGAATTATAGCGATCGCCAGCGAGTGTTTTTCTGATGCCTTTATCTTCTGATTTATCTACCCATGAGGACAAAGTCATAAGGGCCCCATGTACCACCCACTGACAAGAAAACACTCGTAGAAAGTAGTTAAGACCAGGGTCACTGAGAGGGGGAGGGGTGGCGGGTACTAACTATCCGGGCCCTGGTTCCATTACCCCTCCCCCACTTACCTGTCTGCAGTAGCAGCCGCAGCCTCTCTCCAGCCCAGCACAGGTGTATGCTGGGCAGCAATGGGACTGGGGGAACTGCCGCTGCTGCACAAAATACTTTTTCCCTTTTTTCTTTTCTTTTTTGAAGGGGGAGTGAACACACCTCCTGTGATAATGCCACCCCCCAAAAAAGTTCCCAGGTCCTGCAGAGCGCTCTACAGCCCTGACTAAGATCAGAAAGACTGCCCCCGCGGCTGTGGGTCCCGTAGCATCTGCTTCTATGGTAGTTACCCCCTGGTCCTAAGTGTCCTCTCACTGGGCATGTCTTTGTTACACCCACTATATACCCACTCATTCTGGTTGGATGTTACCATGCATTTGTTCATTTGTTACTGTCATTTTTAATAATATTTACCTCCCAAATACTTCCCCTTTTCCTTAAGGTGGGTACACACTGGCCGATATATTGGCCGTTCTCTTGAACGGACGATATATCGCGGGTCCGTCGCCCAGTGTTTACGGACGATATATCTGTGAACTCCGTCGTTCACAGACACATCGCGTCGGCCCTGCAGCACAGCAGACGGCCAATATATCTACCGATATATTGGTGGGTCGCTGTGTGTGTACAGGCGGTCGGCCGACCGCCCGTACACATGCTGCGGCAGCCGGCGGTGATTGACAGCTGAACTGTACACGCCCGCCCAGTTCATGACGTCCGTCCCAAACGGATCGGGCAGTGTGTATGCTCTACACACTGCCCGATCCATCCATAGATATATCGGCAGATATATCTATCAGTGTGTACCCACATTTAGACTAACCCCTGTTACTGGTCTGCACTTGTCTATTACTTGTCACCCTCCAGTTCGAAATTTAAACTTTCCTGTGTACCCCATTATATAGGCCATGTTGGGAATACCGGGGCCCAATGTACATGCGGCACCATCCACTGAAGGGGGCTGTGGCCGTGCGCATTCCTAGTTAATAGCCTTTTTTCTTGTGATACTGGATTAGCCCACAGAACTAGCACTTCAACTGTGGGTGATGGGTGTTTTAAACTGCCATTTTTCTCTTACAAAACTTTATGCACTTATTTTTCTAATTTGTAGTCCTGTTGGAAAAAGCAAAGGATTTGTGCACTTATTCCGTAGGGACAAAGGCAAAAAAGAAGATTTAGGGTGAGTGTTGCATTAAGTCGATTTAGTGAATAGTTGATTCTATAGATGGTCTAAAAATCCAAGTTAAACTATTTTTGTTTGTACTCTGCAACCTGTCAGATGTACTGTTCATTTGGTGTATGACTATGTAGGTGCCATTGGCAATCCTGGATTATGGGAAAACCTTCAGATTTTATGACTTTCCCAACCCCCTCCCCCCCCACAACTTTTTACTAGAATAAATGTACTGTATTGGTTGTACATGTCCACCTGCATGTTCTACCAAATAAATGATATCCTCTTTCTGGCTACCATCTTGGTTTTCTACTAAGGCCCCTGTATCCTCCAAACAGAGCTGATTATTTTTATTGCCCTTGGATATGACACATTTGAGCTCTGTTTAGAACTGTATATTACCAGATCTGTTTTGCACTCTATATAAAGGCGATGAATGAAACCAGATACAGTAGAGTATTGTGTAATAGAGGTTTGGAGATGGCATCAAGGAGGTAAATGCCCTTATTTAAATAATTCCATGGTCCGTTTCCATATAGCAACACAGGGCACATGGTTACACTAGGGCTGCCCACACATTCAGGCAATGGGCTCTTGTGTATAGGGAACTAATAAATAATGACTTCTCTTATTCATGTTATGTTGTTGTTGTTTTATGACTGTTTTTCTATTCCTGCAGATCCGGATACGCAACACCTCATTTAAGTAAGTATTTTATAATATATTACATAAAACTTGTCGGCAAGATTGAGCGAAAAAGGAAATGGTGCTTGTAAACACTGGTATTTCTTATGTTACCTCCGTCTCATAGTCATTCTGTTGAAAAGTGGATATTGGTTTATTCCTGAAAACTGAAACATTCATAACTGCAACCAATCGGATGGTTTTATTCCACAAACTTCACTACCAAAAAAAAGAAAAAAAAGCCTAACTCGGGTTAGGCCCCATTGGTTCCTTGCAACTTTTTGACCATCCTTCTGGTCACTATGCACCTGCAGTCAGCTCACTGGCTTCAATTATTTGACATCACCTTGACAAATACAGTATTTTTGGCCTCATCAAGTGCACTTCTTGCTGCTTTCAACTTCCTGAAGGCCACCAGGTATAGTTCATTAGGTCTACACGGAAAAGGTCTATAGTTAATAGGTCGCCCCCAAATAGTTGACAGGGTTATTGCCTACTATCATACCACACTGTTAGATGCCCAATACCATCCGATATTGGAAGCTAAGCAGTGTTGGACTTGGTTAGTACTTGGATGGGAGACCACCTGGGAATACCAAGTGTAGTACAAACCTGACGAAACAAAATACTCTGTGCCTAACACTGATAGCAGAATCCACACTCATCTTTCTTCAAACTAAAATCGTAAACATATCTGTATCTGTCGAATATCCCCATGTAGCCCAGATAGCGCTTCTCAATCACCACTGATATAAGGGTACCCAACTGGCACTCCATAGGATCAAATTCTGAAAGAAGAAGGCCATTTGATAGCCATTATCTACCGGGTTCACTACGGCTGGCCGGCGGTCGTGCTCCCGGCGACCAGCATACCAGCGCCGGGAGCCCGACCGCCGGCTTACCGACAGTGTGGCGAGCGCAAATGAGCCCCTTGCAGGCTCGCTGCGCTCGCCACGCTACGGGCACGGTGGCGCGCGTATTTTATTCTCCCTCTATGGGGGTCGTGGACCCCCACGAGGGAAAATAAGTGTCGGTATGCCGGCGGTCGGGCTCCCAGCGCCGGTATACTGAGCGCCGGGAGCCCGACCGCCGGCATACAGAAGATCACCCTATCTACCCACATGAGTTCCATATGCAATGACCAATTCCCAATGTACTAAAGAAATCTTTCTGTTGGTTTAAGTCAGGCTTTTTCAACCAGTGTTTCGTGGCACACTAGTGTGCCGCGACCAGTTGCAAGGTGTACCGCGGAGCCAGAGCAGCTTCCTGCACCTTCAGAGCGAACTGTTGGCCCAGGCTCTTCTTAGAGGATCAGTCGTGCTCTGGCCATGACCTATGCCTTGAAGACGCGGCGGTGTGATATCATAGGTCACGGCCACCACATATCACCACCCAGCCAGCCCACCCGCCTGCATACACAGCTTTCTTTGCCCACCCACATCCACACCTGCCCGCTGCTCCATATTCACAGCACTCCACTATGAACAACCCCCGCCACTGAGGAACAGGGAGGAGGTCAGCTGACCGGTAGTAGCTAATATTTGTTATGTTATTTTTCCTGTGGGGAACAATAGGATTTCAATAGGATTTATGGGGGGAACAATGTGAATAATTCATGTGGTGAGCAATAGGATTTATGTAGGGAGCAACATGATTTATGTGGGGAGCAACGTGATTGTTTTTTCTGTGTAGGCCAATGTATGTGTGGAATTTTTTTTTTTTTACTGTGAGGGCCAGTGTGTGTGTGTGTGTGTGTGTGTGTGTGTGTGTGTGTGTGTGTGTGTGTGTGTGTAATTTTTTTTTTTTTTTTTAACTGTGAGGGCCAATGTGTGTGTGTGTGTGTGTGTGGAATTTTTTTTTCTGTGGGAAACTGATGGTCTGCGTTGGGAATTTTAAAATATTGTGTGCCGCGAGTAAAAAAAAGGTTGAAAATCACTGGTCTAAGTGATCACGACAAGTACTCCCTGTTACGTGATCTTAAATGTATACGATGACCACAGAATATTTGTTTTTATTATTTTTTATTATCTGTATTGTTTGTTATTTTGGATACACTGGTATTTAAAAAAAATGATTATGAATTTAAAGCTATGTTCTAATTTTCGTCAGTTAACCTATTTGTTCCTTTCCAAGAGTGCACCCAAAAAAGAGTAGTCTTCTTCTCTTCCCTCTGTAGCCCAGCTGTATTTACTGACTCTGGGTGCACCGCCAACATGACCGCATCAGCGGGGCACCCCGTGCATTGTCAATTTTGGTTCTCTTATGATTATCTAATTTACTGGTGCGGAATCGCACACCTTCAAAAGGTCGACAGCAAAAAGGTAGACAACAGAACAGGTTGACGGAGTCAAAAGGTTGACATGGAAATGATCAACACACAAAAAGTGGATTTTTTTTTGTTGTTGCCATTTTTGGTTGTCCTGTTTTATTTTTAACCACTTATGACCCAAATTAGTATATTGCATACCCTCGCATGGCTCACTTCTCTTACCATGCTTCGGGCAAGGTTACTTTTCCCAATTGTAGTCCACGTGGATGGTAAAGTATGAAAAAGTTGGGGGAAAAAGTTGTCGACCTTTTGTACTTGTTGACCATTTGGGGACAACCTATTGTCTATAGACCATGGGTCTTCAACCTGTGGCCCTCCATCTGCTGTGGAACTACACACCCCAGCATGCCCTGTCACAGTTTTGCTATTAAGGTTTGCTACAACTGAGGCAGGGCATGCTGGGATGGGTAGTTCCACAGCAGCTGGAGGGCAGCAGGTTGAAGACCCATGCTATAGACCTTCTCTAATATAGATCTATAAGCCGGATACCACCCCATCTAGGGATCATCCAATAAAACCGCCACCCGTCAGTATGAAACGGTGTGCGCTGGCAGGAATCCAGTTGCCGGGGTGATCATGTCATGTGATATTTATTTACTTATTTACACATTTAGAAACTGGTATCTCCCTAGTCAATATTACTGGACCTCAAGGCACTTTTATCGTATACTCTAGGTCTATCATAAAGGCCCATTTACCTAGAATTACTCTCTATGGGCGGGATTTACTATAAGCCATCGCTGCCTACCGCAGCGATACTAATCGCATATGTACTAACATATGCGATTACTATCGCAATGCGGTATAGGAGCCCCCCCGCGATGGGGTCTCGGGGGTCAGCGGGGGGTCTCCGTCACCTCTCAGACTCGGGAGGTGACCTGTGCAGGGAGTCCCCGGGCTCCTCCTCCTCCCCCCTGCAGCCGGAAGGAGACAAGGCTGTGATGCGGGGGAGAAGGAGGAGTGGGGCTGCACCAGCAGCAGCTCAGGTATGCCGGGGGGAAGGGGAGGTTGTCGTGAGCGGCGTGGAGCGGCGGCGTGGGGCAGCGGCGGCGGTAAGAATCCCATAGGCTTCTATAGGGTATCGCCATAAAAAGATGGCGATACCGTATGAGGCGAAAACGCGGCGGTCGGGAGTTAGTACGTATGAAAATGCAGTAAAACGGGGGTTTTACCGCATTTTCCCTTTAGTAAATCCCGCCCAATATGTCTATACAACGTCTATCAGGTTCATCTATACAGTGCCCTCTAGAGGTGAACACAGAACACTACGAGATAGAATGTACTTTGGCCCTCATTCCGAGTTGCTTTTAGCAGCATTCCACACGCTAAGCCGCCGCCCTCTGGGAGTGTATCTTCGCTTAGCAGAATTGCGAACGAAAGATTAGCAGAATTGCGGATAAATTATTCTTAGCAGTTTCTGAGTAGCTCCAGACCTACTCTTACATTGCGATCAGCTCAGCCCGTTTCGTTCCTGGTTTGACGTCCCAAACACGCCCTGCGTCTGGCCAGCCACTCCCCCGTTTCTCCAACACTCTTGCGTTTTATCCTGGCACGCCTGCGTTTTTTCCGCACACTCCCAGAAAACGGTCAGTGTCCGCCCAGAAACACCCACTTCCTGTCAATCACACTCCGATCACTTCAACGATGAAAATTCTTTGTTTGGACGTGAGTAAATCTACTAAGTTTTGTGCTAAATTACTTAGTGCATGCGCACTGCGTACCATGCGCATGCGCATTTTTGCCTTAATCGCTCCGTTGCGAAAATCAGCAACGAGCGAACAACTCGGAATGACCCCCCTTTATCATTATAAAGTACTCCAGTAATTAAAGTATGAGTACTTCTGTAATTAAAGTATGATCGTTCAACACGGCGCTATTAACATAACAATGAATGAAACTGTTCTCTTTGAAACCCAGTTGTCTCTGAATGTCGGGAACTGTTTATAAATAATATAAATCCTTGATGTATATTCAACAATTTTAATACACGGTAGGGTTATAGACTGTATAATATACTATGGAAAATGTTCCACCCATGGGATTTAACTAGATCCTGTTTACAATTGCTCTGAGCTGAGAGTTTAGGAAACTCTAGGAGAATATATTGTATCACATTACTATAATAACACTGCATTCAAAATAATTCTTTTATTATAATAATAATAATAATAATAATAATAATAATAATACAGCAATATTGCCATAAAATAGGGAGAACAGAGCACAACATTTGGAATATATACGTAGCCAGTGCGAAATAAAGAACTGTCGCTGGTAATAGGTAGCACGGTTGCTGTAGTGGTCAGCACTACCATCCCATACAGATGTATGTAGTTTGTATGTTCTCCCCTTGTTTCTGTTGGTTACCTCCTGGAGCTTTGGTTTCCTCCCACAATCCAAATATATACAGGTAGGTTACTTGAATTCTGACAAAAATATGTTAATTCATATTTTACATATGTTGAGAATTTTTGCCAGTTAATTTTGTGCTGAACTGTTTTTACACTGTATATACAGGATGTGTTTCCCCATTTAATACAAATCTCCAAGTGCCTGGAACCTGAGTATTTGCTGCCACCTGCTGGTGTGGTTTTAGAATTGTCACCTGTTATTGAAGTAGTTTGCCACTAATATTTTCCTTTCATTGAAACATAAGCTCTGCGCCCAAATCATTCCTTTACGACACAACGTATAAAGTGATTCTACCATGTTCCAATCCATCTTTTATTTTCTATTTCAACAGACACAATGTCCCAAGAGGGCTCTGAATATTCCACCCAGGGTATAAGCAGACCGCATGAAAAGTGAGTTCGTTTCTTTGATTCCCAGCCAGAGATCGCTGCAAAATAGGGGGAAATATACACGAAAGTTTAATTCCGGTCATTTCTATTTAAGAGAGAAGGAAGAGAAGTCGGCAGGTTGGCGGACAATATTCCACTCAAACAAGGAGCAGAGAGGGAGGTCCGAGACCCTAGGGGCGGAAGGGTCTGTATTCGCTCATTATTTGGAAGGGTCTGTATTTAATCATCTTAGACGACCACTAAACCACATTGATTTGGTTCCTTTGGCAGTGTTTGCTGTATGATTTGGAATATTCCCCAAAGTTTTAGGTGGTCAAGTTTGTTCTGTCGACATTCGGTAACTAGAAATCACATTGTCTATAGTTACAAAATGTAGACCTGTTCAGAATGTCAAAAACGACACTGTCGACATGAAAAATTTCTAGATGAACAAAATGTCCACAGGTACTTTTAATATTGACACTCGAGTTTTAGCCTAACCCTAAAATTTCTATTTGACCGGCATAACATTTTGCTGGTGTCAGCATTGACAATTGACATGTGATGTCGACATAATGACTACTTACCCTCTTGCAGACTGCAGCAGGTTTGCCACCAGGGTATGTCTGTATTTTTATGCTATATCCATTTTTCCTCTGATTAATAAGTGTTGCAGTCCATGGAGCACCGAAACGTGTCCACTGTCTGATAGTGACGTATCTTGGAGTACCTGCCGCATCAGGCCTGTTCCAAATATATTGCCCTTATTTATCAATAAGTGATCAATTGCACTGAGAGTGATAAATTGCATCAGCCAATCAGCTCCTTACTACCATGTTACAGACTGTGTTTGGAAAATGACAGTTAGGAGCGGATTGTCTGGTGCAATTTATAACGCACGGTGAAATGTATCACTTATTGATAAATAAGGGCACTAATGTGTAGAATACGTTTGCTCTCATTATGTAACAGAATCACCCTCTGCTCGGTCTCGCATGTTAGTATGGTCTTCTGTGAGATTTCAGTGTACCCTCATAAAACACAGATTTGTGAAGTGCTTTTTTTATCCTAAGTTTTCCATAGCAGAATGTAACTTTCTCATTCTTGCCATAAGCCTAACGAGCACTTTAATGCTCCGTTTTTAAGGATAGGCTTTCCTGGACACATTTACATGTGTGCTATATTCTCTCTACGTATTTATGTTGGACACTGCCGCTCTCTGGGAGTTATTACAGTCTTTCAAATGTTCTCGTTTCCTTGCCTTGATTGGTGCTTTTCAATTAACATTTTGCTTTGAATGTTCTTTGATCTTCATGATGAAGCTAATGTTTGGAAATGCACTAAAAAACTGTGGGACCTCTCGCAGACAGGTGTCCTTATTTTAAAACAAATGTAAACATTTTAACTGTACCCAGCTCTGTTACTTTCACCATTCAGCTGTAGCCACCCCTTCTACCAGCTTATGATGAGGGTGCTAAGTTGCTAACCATATATTTGTTTTTAGATATGACTGCACCAGGTGGAGCTAATATATTACGTAAAGCCTATATTACAGTACAGTGTGCTCGGTTCTCATTATTCTATCGATGTTCCCTTGCAGAAAACTTAACACACCAGGAGTGCTGAAAAAGTACGCCAAAGAGGAGAAGATTTTCCGAGAGAAGTTCAAGGTATGGATACACCGCCAAGAGCACATGGTAGGGTGTGTGTGTATGTATGTATGTATGTATGTATGTATGTATGTATATATATATATTAGAGTATAGGGCTATATATAAGAGCACATGGTAGGGTGTGTGTGTGTGTATGTATGTGTATATATATATATATATATGTATTGGAGTATAGGGCTATATATAAGAGCACATGGTAGGGTGTGTATGTGTGTGTGTATATGTATATGTATATATATATATAATATGTATTGGAGTATAGGGCTATATATATGAGCACATGGTAGGGTGTGTGTATTGTGTATATGTGTGTGTGTGTGTGTATGTATGTATGTGTATGTGTGTATATATACATACACATGATGGGGTGTATATATTTATCTTTTGGTCATAAAATGTGATATAGTCATTAGGTCGAAGGTAACAATATCAACATTCATGATGTCACCACTACAATGCTGACATTCCGGGAATGCTGACATGCCAAATGCCAACTTAGTCAGAATGTTGACATTAGAATCAGACTGCGGGACGTTGGGGTGGCCCACTTGGGGGATGCTGTGGGGAATGGGGGGAGAGGTTAGGGATAGAGCAGGTATACTCCCTGAAACACTGCTTCATCCGCAGACTCTGTTGGAAGTCACATGACCACTAAGACCCAGAAGTCTCCGCTCGAACTTCTGCAGCCGTCCGTCACCGCTGGGCCAGCAGAGACGATCTGTTGGCATTCTATCATGTCAACATTTCATCAGTGTCTACATGATTTCATCAGTGTCTACATCAGGCTTTTTCAACCAGTGTGCCGTGGCCAGTTGCAAGGTGTGCCGCGGAGCCAGAGCAGCTTCCTGCACCTTCAGAGTGAACTGTTGGCCTGGGCTCTTCTTAGAGGATCATTTATGCTCCGGCTGTGACCTATGCCTTGATGATGCGGCGGTGTGATATTATAGGTCACGGCCGCCGCGTCTACCACCCAGCCAGCTCACCCACCTGCACACACATCTTCCAGTTCTCGCCCGCATCCACCGCTTTCCTTGCCCACCCACAACCACACCTGCCCAACCGCCCGCTGCTCAGTATTCGCAGCACTCCACTATGAACAACACCCGCTACTGAGGGACAGGGAGGAGGACAGCTGACCGGTAGGGGCTAATGTTTGTTATGTTATTTCCCCTGTGGGCAACAATAGGATTTATGTGGGGAGAATAAGGATTTATGGGAGGAAAAATGTGATTGTTTTTTCTGTGTAGGCCAATGTATGTGTGGATTTTTTATTACTGTGAGGGCCAATGTGTGTGTGGTTTTTTTTTTTCTGTGGGGAACTGATGGTGTGCCATTTTAAAATATTGTTTGGTGTGCCGCGAGTAAAAATAGGTTGACAATCACTGGTCTACATGATGACTGTTGACATGGTTAAAGTCGACACAGTATCCCTAACACCATAATCGGTGCTGAAAGTAGGGTGGTACAGAGTACCATTAATAAATATGGTGGTGGTACACAGTACCACCAGCCCACCGCTGAGGCATAATTTCTAAGGGACATTTTTGTAAAATGGTGTCAGTGGCATAACTTGGCATTACAGTGTGTGCCATAATGTGTAATAAGCATTACGGTGTCTGAAATAATGTGTCAGCTGCATTACGGTGTGTGCCATAATGTGTAATGGGCATTACGGTGTGTGCCATAATGTGTAATGGGCATTACGGTGTGTGCCATAATGTGCAATGGGCATTACGGTGTGTGCCATAATGTGTAATGGGCATTACGGTGTGTGCCATAATGTGTAATGGGCATTACGGTGTGTGCCATAATGTGTAATGGGCATTACGGTGTGTGCCATAATGTGTAATGGGCATTACGGTGTGTGCCATAATGTGTAATGGGCATTACGGTGTGTGCCATAATGTGTAATGGGCATTACGGTGCGTGCCATAGTGTGTAACGGGTGTTACAGTGTGTGCCATAATGTGTAATAGGCATTACAGTGTGTGGCATAATGTGTAATGGTGTGTGGCACAATGTGTAATAGGCGTTATGGTGAGTGGCATAATGTGGCCATGCCCCTATTGTCATGTAGCCCATCCCCTAGTTTTGTGTGACCATGCCCCCCCATGACACGTGACCACGCCCATTTTTACTATCCGTACCACTAAGAAAAAAATTCTACTTGCACCACTGACCATAATATATACTGTATGCCATGGTGCCCTCGACCAGACCATTCCTGGAGTCCACACTTGTCACACTGAATCGATGTGTGTTATTTGTTAGTGCATCTCCCTCAGAGTGTTTATTATGCTTTATTTAGTATACCGGAGATATTAATGCTATAAATATTGCGACTATCAATGACCTGGCTCCACTATCGGCAAAAGAGAAGCTGGAACTTGCAGTCACGGCGGGAGAAACCGTTGAGGTCATAGACGTCGTCAATGAGGAAAAGATCATCTGCCGAAATATTGCCGGGAAATGTGAGTCTTGCTTTTCTGCCCCGTCTTCTTATATGGGAAATGGAAACACTGTTCAAGCATTTTGGTGCATCTAAAAAAAATGTAAACAATAAAATAATTTGTAATTTATGGTCTTTACTCCCTACTGTTCTCTAAATCCCCATCTGGCGGTTCCGTAACAACTCTCTGATTCAAATGTTTCCAACTCCTGAGATTGTCTCCTGATATTCATATTAGTACAGTATGTTTGGCTTGTCCATAATTTTACCTGTAATTACCCAAGCAGCCAAAGCCTAACATAGAGTACCTGGAACCTAACCCCCTAACATAGAGTACCTGGAACCTAACCCCCTAACATAGAGTACCTGGAACCTAACCCTAAAGTCGTGTCTCCAGTAATAACTGTCCTGGTCTCTGATAGGCTGGGTTTGGTTTTGCAGGCATTTGTCTTGTCTAAGCTAATTGGTACATACCAACGACTATGCTTCTCTTTTTCAGATGGATATGTCCGGATTGAGTATTTAAACTTTCAGTAAGTTGATCACTGATACAGGTGTCTGTACATTTATTGATAATGCAACAAATGGGAAGTCAGTGGGTCCTGTTTGTATTTATTTCTAACATGTCCCTGGAAAGTATCGTTTCTTATCGGCACATAAAAGCAGTGATTTTTATTGGCTAATCATCATCATTCCCATGCTAGGATAGTGGCCTATGGAAAGAGCACCTTCCCGGCGAAGAATACATAATAGATGGCCTTCAGGATGCGCCAATGTGGAGAAATCTAGAGGTCTCTCTCCATCAAAAATAAAATGTAAACTATAGGCTGCAAAGGCATTTGTTATCGCATGTTATACATTGACCATATTCTCAGTCACCACAGAAACTTATGGGGGGGCTGTTTATTTGACCGAAAACATGGGATAAACTTCATAAGCAGATTAATGTAGGGGTGCAGAGGATACTGTACCCTGGACCCTCTCTTTCAGGGGGCCCCCAGCCAGAGCACACTGACATCACTAGATCTCCCTCTTGGGCAGCAGCATGCAGCAGGACAGTATGCAGTGCAGGTAGAGACACAGGAGTATCAGGTTTCATGAGCTACCAATGTAGCTTCCCAACCTGAGGATAGATAGGAAGGGGTTGAGAGCTGTAAGTGACCCAAGGATCCCGGGTTCTCCTCCTCCTCCCTGCCTAGATGTCTGGTTTCTGTGTAACCTGTTATCTAATGAGAGCATATGGGTCTAGAGAGAGACACACAGAGAGTCCTGTCCCAGTGTGTAAGTAGTACAGAGGCTGCTGCTATTTTTGCATGTGACAAGATAAATTATAGGTTTTATTTTTCTATGTGCATTTAAGGTTGTTTAAGTTGTCTTTGTTCCACTACAGGAAAAATTAATAAAATAGTTGTGTCTCAATTAGGTGAAGCTATAAACAGTACCCGGGCATTATTAAACTATTAGTTTAATATACACAATCCATACATCCCAATATGACCCATTCCAGCAGGGACAAAATGCTCTCTACCTGGACTTCACCTCTATTAAAACACCTTCCTTATCAATTAAATAGTTCAACACAGTTGACGGCAAATATACATTAAAAGGGAAGTCCAGGTACAGAGCCTTTTGCTCATGGAATGGGTCATGTTGGGAGGTATGCACAATCTAATATACCCCCCCCCCCCCTTCCTTCCTCTAAGGACCCCCTGACTTAAGTGCCATGGACCCCACCAATGGTGTTTGATTACTGGTTGTCGGTAGCAGTTATTTGAAACATAAGGAGGAGGAAAGGTCATGCATTATAAAAATATTGAAAACGCAATCTGCTGGAAGCTATTCTCATTTTCTTATGTGTGTGTCTGTGACCATCATCAACTTACATCCAGTTCTTGGTGGCCGGTTATCTTACCTTTGCGCAGAGTAGAGGGCAGTCATACGGCACCAGGAATTACCAGTATCCCATAACTGTACATACAGTACTACAATAACTAGGATTCAAAAGAACACGTAATTGCCTCTCTCTTTATTTTTTCTTGTTTATTTTCTTTTTCTTTTTGTCTTATTACAGACCGGAACATTTCTCATAAAACAGAAAATAACTGGAGTAAAAAAAAAAAAGTGTTGGAATAAATGGACCCAATCTGTAAGAAGATACTCGGTGCGGAATATTAGAGTGTAAAGGCTGGGACGTGTAATAACTGCACAGGTCCTAAATGGCTGGATATTTAACTCTTAAGTTCTGATAATAGGACAGATGTATTAAGCCTGGAGAAGTGATAATTGGAAGGTGATAACGCATATGTCAATTTACATATTGGAGCTGATTGGCTGGTGCGTTATCACCTTGCACTTATCACTTCTTTATCACTTCTCCAGGCTTAATACATCTGCCCCATTATCTTTATTACACAACAATGAAATGTTATACACTTGGCCTAATTTTTGGAAATGTTTTTGAAACCTTCTATTGTTCCATCGGTGACGCTTGGAAGTCTGTAGTAGTCCAGGTACCCGGACAAGTTGATCCAAAGAATTGGATCCACTCACTTTTTGTGAGGTATAGAGACTGCGACGCCTTTATTACAGATCTCTGTATTGGCTAGAATCTTTTTAGAAGATGTTCACTTTACTTATCTGTGTTTCATATTGTATAAGTCTGCGTAAAGGTGAAGAACACTTAAGTATTTAATAAAATATATGTGGTGAGACGGCGTTTAATTTATGATCGATGTTATGGTTGTAGGGTTTCCTGCTGTATATCTGGATACAGAGATATATAAAGATACAGCATCATTTTTACATACAGCCAGAGAGTTTTAATGGAAATTAAAAGTGAACCTATATGATGTGTGTGGCTAATTGGTAAGTTACAGTGTTCGAGCATTTTAATTAGAATGATCTGAATCTTTCCATTCAGGCATGTATTACGTCTGTTCTAGGTCCCAAGTTGCAGTGGTAGGGGGAATATGGCACTGTACAGTATGAAAATAGAAAGACCAATGAATAACAGGACTATAATGAACCATTCTCTTATGTTATACTAATGATAGCATGGCAATAGAACATTTCCTATCAATTTTGTTTTTTCTGAACACGAGATCCATGAAGTGAGTTGGGTACGAATTCCCGGCGGAACCCCAACGCTGAGAATACAGACTGCTTCTGGGTATTTAACCTTACTCCTAATCCTAACTCACCCCTACCGCAGCCGAACCCTAACCCTCCCCTAGTGCCTAACCCCCAAATTGTCCTATTCACCTCTGGGATCTGTCGTCATTCTCAGCAGCAGGATTTTGACCGTCTGGATCCTGACCTCATCCCTATCAAATAACCTAGCGTTTCAATCAATACAAGAGATAGTCATTAGGTAGACGTTCATATAAACCGACACCTCAATTTCTGAAGTTATGACGTCAACACTGTCAGAATGTTGACACTAGGGTTAGGCTTTGAGAGAGTAGGGTTAGGTTTAAGGCGTTTTCTCTGACGTCCTAAGTGGATGCTGGGGACTCCGTAAGGACCATGGGGAATAGCGGCTCCGCAGGAGACAGGGCACAAAAGTAAAAGCTTTAGGATCAGGTGGTGTGCACTGGCTCCTCCCCCTATGACCCTCCTCCAAGCCTCAGTTAGGTTTTTGTGCCCGGCCGAGAAGGGTGCAATCTAGGTGGCTCTCCTAAAGAGCTGCTTAGAGTAAAAGTTTTATTAGGTTTTTTATTTTCAGTGAGTCCTGCTGGCAACAGGCTCACTGCAACGAGGGACTTAGGGGAGAAGAAGTGAACTCACCTGCGTGCAGGATGGATTGGCTTCTTAGGCTACTGGACACTAGCTCCAGAGGGACGATCACAGGTACAGCCTGGATGGGTCACCGGAGCCGCGCCGCCGACCCCCTTGCAGATGCTGAAGAGAGAAGAGGTCCAGAAATCGGCGGCTGAAGACTTCCCAGTCTTCTTAAGGTAGCGCACAGCACGGCAGCTGTGCGCCATTGCTCTCAGCACACTTCACACCAACGGTCACTGAGGGTGCAGGGCGCTGGGGGGGGCGCCCTGGGCAGCAATGAAAGTACCTATGCTGGCTAAAAATACATCACATATAGCCTCTGGGGCTATATGGATGTATTTAACCCCTGCCAGGTTGTCAGAAAAACGGGAGAAGAAGCCCGCCGAAAAGGGGGCGGGGCCTATTCTCCTCAGCACACAGCGCCATTTTCCTACACAGCTCCGCTGCTAGGAAGGCTCCCAGGCTCTCCCCTGCACTGCACTACAGCAACAGGGTTAAAACAGAGAGGGGGGGCATTTTGTGTGGCGATATTATAATATATTAAGATGCTATAAGGGAAAACACTTATATAAGGTTGTCCCTGTATAATTATAGCGTTTTGGTGTGTGCTGGCAAACTCTCCCTCTGTCTCCCCAAAGGGCTAGTGGGGTCCTGTCCTCTATCAGAGCATTCCCTGTGTGTGTGCTGTGTGTCGGTACGTGTGTGTCGACATGTATGAGGACGATGTTGGTGAGGAGGCGGAGCAATTGCCTGTAATGGTGATGTCACTCTCTAGGGAGTCGACACCGGAATGGATGGCTTATTTAGGGAATTACGTGATAATGTCAACACGCTGCAAGGTCGGTTGACGACATGAGACGGCCGGCAAACCAATTAGTACCTGTCCAGGCGTCTCAAACACCGTCAGGGGCTTTAAAACGCCCATTACCTCAGTCGGTCGACACAGACACGGACACTGACTCCAGTGTCGACGGTGAAGAAACAAACGTATTTTCCATTAGGGCCACACGTTACATGTTAAGGGCAATGAAGGAGGTGTTACATATTTCTGATACTACAAGTACCACAAAAAAGGGTATTATGTGGGGTGTGAAAAAACTACCTGTAGTTTTTCCTGAATCAGATAAATTAAATGAAGTGTGTGATGATGCGTGGGTTTCCCCCGATAGAAAATTATTGGCGTTATACCCTTTCCCGCCAGAAGTTAGGGCGCGTTGGGAAACACCCCCTAGGGTGGATAAGGCGCTCACACGCTTATCAAAACAAGTGGCGTTACCGTCTCCAGATACGGCCGCCCTCAAGGAGCCAGCTGATAGGAGGCTGGAAAATATCCTAAAAAGTATATACACACATACTGGTGTTATACTGCGACCAGCGATCGCCTCAGCCTGGATGTGCAGCGCTGGGGTGGCTTGGTCGGATTCCCTGACTGAAAATATTGATACCCTTGACAGGGACAGTATTTTATTGACTATAGAGCATTTAAAAGATGCATTTCTATATATGCGAGATGCACAGAGGGATATTTGCACTCTGGCATCAAGAGTAAGTGCGATGTCCATGTCTGCCAGAAGATGTTTATGGACACGACAGTGGTCAGGTGATGCAGATTCCAAACGGCACATGGAAGTATTGCCGTATAAAGGGGAGGAGTTATTTGGGGTCGGTCCATCGGACCTGGTGGCCACGGCAACAGCTGGAAAATCCACCTTTTTTACCCCAAGTCACATCTCAGCAGAAAAAGACACCGTCTTTTCAGCCTCAGTCCTTTCGTCCCCATAAGGGCAAGCGGGCAAAAGGCCAGTCATATCTGCCCAGGGGTAGAGGAAAGGGAAGAAGACTGCAGCAGGCAGCTCCTTCCCAGGAACAGAAGCCCTCCACCGCTTCTGCCAAGTCCTCAGCATGACGCTGGGGCCGTACAAGCGGACTCAGGTGCGGTGGGGGGTCGTCTCAAGAGTTTCAGCGCGCAGTGGGCTCACTCGCAAGTGGACCCCAGGATCCTACAAGTAGTATCCCAGGGGTACAGATTGGAAGTTCGAGACGTCTCCCCCTCGCAGGTTCCTGAAGTCTGCTTTACCAACGTCTCCCTCCGACAGGGAGGCAGTATTGGAAACAATTCACAAGCTGTATTCCCAGCAGGTGATAATCAAAGTACCCCTCCTACAACAAGGAAAGGGGTATTATTCCACACTATTTGTGGTACTGAAGCCAGACGGCTCGGTGAGACCTATTCTAAATCTGAAATCTTTGAACACTTACATACAAAGGTTCAAATCAAGACGGAGTCACTCAGAGCAGTGATAGCGAACCAGGAAGAAGGGGACTATATGGTGTCCCTGGACATCAAGGATGCTTACCTCCATGTCCCAATTTGCCCTTCTCACCAAGGGTACCTCAGGTTCGTGGTACAGAACTGTCACTATCAGTTTCAGACGCTGCCGTTTGGATTGTCCACGGCACCCCGGGTCTTTACCAAGGTAATGGCCGAAATGATGATTCTTCTTCAAAGAAAAGGCGTCTTAATTATCCCTTACTTGGACGATCTCCTGATAAGGGCAAGGTCCAGAGAACAGTTGGAGGTCGGAGTAGCACTATCTCAAGTAGTTCTACGACAGCACGGGTGGATTCTAAATATTCCAAAATCGCAGCTGATTCCGACGACACGTCTGCTGTTCCTAGGGATGATTCTGGACACAGTCCAGAAAAAGGTGTTTCTCCCGGAGGAGAAAGCCAGGGAGTTATCCGAGCTAGTTAGGAACCTCCTAGAACCAGGCCAAGTGTCAGTGCATCAATGCACAAGAGTCCTGGGAAAAATGGTGGCTTCTTACGAAGCGATTCCATTCGGCAGATTTCACGCAAGAATTTTTCAGTGGGATCTGCTGGACGAATGGTCCGGATCGCATCTTCAGATGCATCAGCGGATAATCCTGTCTCCAAGGACAAGGGTGTCTCTTCTGTGGTGGCTGCAGAGTGCTCATCTACTAGAGGGCAGCAGATTCGGCTTTCAGGACTGGGTCCTGGTGACCACGGATGCCAGCCTGAGAGGCTGGGGAGCAGTCACACAGGGAAGAAATTTCCAAGGAGTGTGGTCAAGTCTGGAGACTTCTCTCCACATAAATATACTGGAGCTAAGGGCAATTTACAATGCTCTGAGCCTAGGAAGACCTCTGCTTCAAAGTCAACCGGTGCTGATCCAGTCGGACAACATCACGGCAGTCGCCCACGTAAACAGACAGGGCGGCACAAGAAGCAGGAGGGCAATGGCAGCAAGGATTCTTCGCTGGGCGAAAAATCATGTGATAACACTGTCAGCGGTGTTCATTCCGGGAGTGGACAACTGGGAAGCAGACTTCCTCAGCAGGCACGACCTCCACCCGGGAGAGTGGGGACTTCATCTGGAAGTCTTCCACATGATTGTGAACCGTTGGGAAAGACCAAAGGTGGACATGATGGCGTCCCGTCTGAACAAAAAACTGGACAGGTATTGCGCCAGGTCAAGAGACCCTCAGGCAATAGCAGGGACGCGCTGGTAACACCGTGGGTGTACCAGTCGGTGTATGTGTTCCCTCCTCTGCCTCTCATACCCAAGGTACTGAGAATTATAAGACGGAGAGGAGTAAGAACTATACTCGTGGCTCCGGATTGGCCAAGAAGGACTTGGTACCCGGAACTTCAAGAGATACTAAGAAGGGACTTGCTTCAGCAAGGATCATGTCTGTTCCAAGTCTTACCGCGGCTGCGTTTGACGGCATGGCGGTTGAACGCCGGATCCTAAGGGAAAAAGGCATTCCGGAAGAGGTCATCCCTACCCTGGTCAGAGCCAGGAAGGAGGTGACCGCACAACATTATCACCACATTTGGTGAAAATATGTTGCATGGTGTGAGGCCAGGAAGGCCCCACGGAGGAATTTCAACTCGGTCGATTCCTGCATTTCCTGCAAACGGGAGTGTCTATGGGCCTCAAATTGGGGTCCATTAAGGTTCAAATTTCGGCCCTGTCGATTTTCTTCCAGAAAGAATTGGCTTCAGTTCCTGAAGTCCAGAAGTTTGTCAGGGGAGTACTGCATATACAACCCCCTTTTGTGCCTCCAGTGGCACTGTGGGATCTCAACGTAGTTCTGGGAGTCCTCAAATCACATTGGTTTAAACCGCTCAAATCTGTGGATTTGAAATATCTCACATGGAAAGTGACCATGCTGTTGGCCCTGGCCTCGGCCAGGCGAGTGTCAGAATTGGCGGCTTTGTCTCACAAAAGCCCATATCTGATTGTCCATTCGGACAGGGCAGAGCTGCGGACTCGTCCCCAGTTTCTCCCTAAGGTGGTGTCAGCGTTTCACCTGAACCAGCTTATTGTGGTACCTGCGGCTACTAGGGACTTGGAGGACTCCAAGTTGCTAGATGTTGTCAGGGCCCTGAAAATATATGTTTCCAGGACGGCTGGAGTCAGGAAAACTGACTTGCTGTTATCCTGTATGCACCCAACAAACTGGGTGCTCTTGCTTCTTAGCAGACGATTGTTAGTTGGATGTGTAGTACAATTCAGCTTGCACATTCTGTGGCAGGCCTGCCACAGCCAAAATATGTAAATGCCCATTCCACAAGGAAGGTGGGCTCATCTTGGGCGGCTGCCCGAGGGGTCTCGGCTTTACAACTTTGCCGAGCTGCTACTTGGTCAGGGGCAAACACGTTTGCAAAATTCTACAAATTTGATACCCTGGCTGAGGAGGACCTGGAGTTCTCTCATTCGGTGCTGCAGAGTCATCCGCACTCTCCCGCCCGTTTGGGAGCTTTGGTATAATCCCCATGGTCCTTACGGAGTCCCCAGCATCCACTTAGGACGTCAGAGAAAATAAGAATTTACTTACCGATAATTCTATTTCTCGTAGTCCGTAGTGGATGCTGGGCGCCCATCCCAAGTGCGGATTGTCTGCAATACTTGTACATAGTTAATGTTAACTAAAACGGGTTATTATTGTTGTGAGCCATCTTTTCAGAGGCTCCGCTGTTATCATGCTGTTAACTGGGTTCAGATCACAGGTTGTACAGTGTGATTGGTGTGGCTGGTATGAGTCTTACCCGGGATTCAAAATCCTTCCTTATTGTGTACGCTCGTCCGGGCACAGTATCCTAACTGAGGCTTGGAGGAGGGTCATAGGGGGAGGAGCCAGTGCACACCACCTGATCCTAAAGCTTTTACTTTTGTGCCCTGTCTCCTGCGGAGCCGCTATTCCCCATGGTCCTTACGGAGTCCCCAGCATCCACTACGGACTACGAGAAATAGAATTATCGGTAAGTAAATTCTTATTTTTGCCCAGTGTGTATGCAGAGCGATGATGTGCAAATCGCTGACCGGAAAATCACAAGTGCATACACACTGAGCAATTTTCTCCCGGCCCAGCGATTTTCACGGGGGTGAACCACTTTCTACAGTAGGAGACTGTGGAAAGTGGTTTACTCGGCCGGTAAAACAGGACGACGGACGGCGGCCAATGAAGATGCGGAGCGCACATCAGCAATCACCGCTCATCGCCCAGCCATACATACTAAGCGATTTTGAGCTCAAACTAGCTCAAAACGGCAAGTGAGCTACTTTGAGCTCAAAATTGCCAAGTGTGTATGGGTCTATAGGCAGTAGGCAGAAGTTGGGTCAGGGATAAGGGGAAAACCACTGCCCCAAGAGAGGTCTGTGCTAGAAGTCAAACTCGCATGACTGCCGGGACCCGGAATCTGCCTTTGGAATCGCTGAAGCCACCAGAGCAGGTAAGTCACTGCTGGCCCACCAAGGGTAATATGTCGACATTCTAACATGTCGACATTTCATCAGTGTCTACCTGATGAATGTCAACATGGCTATGTTGACATTATGGCTGTTGAAATATCATACTACACCCTTTTAATACGTCCATTACAGATGGGCATGATCTAATTCATTCCTCATACCATAGCAGCCCCCACGGTAGGTGGGGTGAGTTTATCTCCATAGAGAGAGAGTGACTAACAGATTTGTTGGCAGAAATTAAATGTATGGATTGGTGGATTCAGGCAAAGGGGTGAGTACCGTATGTATTAGAGTTTTATTGTGATTGAAGCACTGGAAAAGCAATAAACGGAAGATATGCTTGTCCCAAGTTTCTGGCCTATGTATTTTAAACCCCCAGGAAATGTCTTTTTTGCTAAACAGACTTTGAGAGTTTGGGCTTTTAGTAAAAGCCAGATAATGGGTCCTGGGGCTGTGGATGTGAGAGAGAAGGTAGGGCTCCATCCACATGGCCATTTTCGCGTCTTTAGGCCTTCAGCCTGAGATCAGGCTAATTAGGGACTGCACCTGTAGGAGGCTGATATAAGCTCTGACAGGGCTTGGCTCAGGGCTCACTGCCTGGGGGAACAGGCAGCAAACTTGTTGTGAGACACTGTGATTTACTTCGCTGTAAGTACTGTGCATATCCCTATATTTGTGGTAGGGTCATTAGGTCCTACCACCCTGAGAGAGGTAATCTATTATGTGCAGTTAGTGCTCAGACAGGCTAGGATTTATTTTTATGTTTTGTTTTAGACTGCACAATAAAACTAGCTACGGCTAGATTGCATGAAAACCCTGGACTGATGTGCTATATTCCTAGCTGCTATGTGTTTGGAGATCTTAAATTATTTACAGATCACTTAGTTTTGCAGGTACAATGGTGCCCCCATCAGAAATGTTGTGACCCCCTGTGAAGGCCACACAGTGTGGGTGTTGTGATCGGGTGTGGTTCATCAAATCGACAGTGTCTAGGTCGACAATGTTTAGATCGACCACTATAGGTCGACAGTCACTAGGTCGACATGGATGGAAGGTCGACAGGGTTTCTAGGTCGACAGGTCTAAAGGTCGACATGAGGTTTTTTTTTTTTTTTGGGTGTCGTTTTCTTCGTAGAGTGACCGGGATCCCAAATTAGTGCACCGCGTCCCCTCGCATGGCTCGCTTCGCTCGCCATGCTTCGGGCATGGTGCCTTCGCTTCGCTCAGCACACTTTACCGTTCCAATCGTAGTCCACGTGGATCGTTAAGTATGAAAAAATTCAAAAAAAGAAAAAAAATGTTAAAAACTCATGTCGACCTTTAGACCTGTCGACCTAGCACATGTCGACATAGAAACCCTGTCGACCTTCCATCCATGTCGACCTAGTGACTGTCGACCTATAGTGGTCGACCTAGACACTGTCGATCTTCAGACCGGATCCCGTTGTGATCACACCATGTTATTAATATCAGGCCCCACCCAACTCTGCTGAAGGGGAGTGTGACTGCAAATATTTAGCAGGCAAGGGCCCTGACCCCAGTTCTTTGTAGCCATCTGGATTTCATAGAATACAGAGACCTGTAATGATTTGTTACTCCGGCATAGTAACCCCAGCGGCTGTCAACCATTGTAAAGTGAAAACGCCCTCTACCCCAGGAGATCAGCTGTATAGGTGCCCCCCATAAATCTGCCACCTCTGCCATATGGGAAGTTAAAACTCTCAAACCACCATCTTCTTCTTTGTCTTCTTTTCCTCTTTTTTTTTTTTTTTTTTTTTCTTCTTATCCTGTACTTTTACTTGGCTTCTCAGTCTTTTTTTCTTTTTTTTATCATGTATAGGTCCTAATTTCTTTTTGTTCTTTATGCTATTAAAACCGCAATGCTTCCGTTGATGTTCAGGTCGCATGTGTTTCAATGCTCTTGGATTTCTATGTACCGTATGCCATATTTTGTATGGTTTTGTATGAAGCTTTGCAATAAAAATTCACTTTAAAAAAACAACAACTTTCAAACCAGCTTTTGTGTGTGTAACAAACAGACAACCACAATTAGAATCTCTTCACACTGTTACAATTTAATGAAATGATGCATCTATAATTTAGGTAAACAGAATTATATGTGCAGCTGTGTACAAATCTACAAACCAATAATAAATACTGTCTAATCTGTAATGCACATGGCGTTCTAGAGAGGTCACTAACAGATCTAGGCCTTTAATATCTACACACGTTTACAGATTATTTTTTTCTGTACACGGAAAGCTTTTTGACATGACATGACACACACACATGTATGTTACAAGATTGTCCTACGTAACACAACTAGTAACAGATACTGTATATGCAATTACTCTTTGCTTGGCTTAATCGTGCTAAGATGTGCTAGACTCAGAGATCTAAGCTCACCCTACCATCTACTAACCTAAATGGCAATATTCCAATACTTGCGGCTAGTGCTTCTCCCGTTTAGCGTTGAAAACCCATGGGATTACGCCACCATTGTTGGTTGGCTGCAACTTTGGCAAGTTTGTGGCCATATGAATTACATTTCTCAGCATTTAGTTTTCTTACTCGTTGCTTCATAACCACATTTGTCTGAAGATGTCAAGATCTACAAACCAATATTTAAGGCATTTTTTCAAGTGCACTAAATAGGCAAATACCGGCTGGGCAGCTAATTACACCCACCCAAGCTCTGCGTACGTGGTTTAACAGACGGTGGATGGAACATCAACAAGTGATCCAGGGGCACATCTGCTGGGTAGGGCTTTCCGAGTGCCCAGAACCCCATGCTTCTCCCCTCCCCCCCCCTCCCCTCCAAAGGGCCCATATTTTTTCTCATAGTAATTTTACAAAGGTGTTTAAGACACAGGGGATATGGAGAGCCTGATAACGGGTGGCATATGTGGGGTCTGATGGGCATAACAATGATGCGTGGGGGTATCCGAGGGTCTGTTATGCATCACAATGATGTGGAGGGAGGAATGAGGGTATGTGTGCGTGGAGTTGGGGGGCTCTGTTGGAAATTATAAGGGGCATGTCTGAGGATGTGTGGGGTTTGATGGGCGTATAAATGACACATGGGGGGGTCTGAGGGCATGTGGGAGGGTCTGTTGTGCATATGGAATGAGGGCGTATGGTAGGGTCTCTATTGGGAATTATAAGGAGGTCTGAGGGCATGTGAAAGGTTTGATGGGCATAAAATGGCAGGGGTGGAGGTCTGAGGGCATGTTTCAGATCTGATCTACAGAGATGAGCAGTAACCGAACATACCTGAACTTAGGGAATCCAAGTCGAATTGCGTTCCGGCTCGGGTCATCCGCAAGTTCAGATCTCTGATCGGAAAAACTCAGCTTGCGTGTTTTTGATGGGCTGTAAGTCTCTCTTTAGTGTTTTAAGATGCCATTTCACACTGGATATTAATGTTATTGATGTTAAGAATACTGTAGGAACAAATATAGGTCCACATTACATGATTTTAGCTGTTTTTTTTTTTTATCAACACCCAAGAACCCAAGACCAAATCCGAATCCAAAACATGGGGGTGATTTTGCCAAAACCGAAAAACAAAATCTGTGTTAGGTGTAGCATGGTGTGTACCGTGGCTCTTTTCTATAGGGACTACCGATCCCTATGTGATTCTGTAACTACCCTCCATCCACCATGCATTAAGCATTTGCCAGTCAGACCAAAGAAAACAGTTTATATTCTTGATGAGAAAATACTGGAGTTTTGCCACAAAACATTTCTATTACATATTCACATTAAGACACACATTACAAATAAAAATACAATTTGTCACTGATTGTGTACTGTTCACATAAGGTCACTGGCAAGATATTGATGCAGAACAATGGCAGCCAGTGGCGTTTATTAAATAGCGCTCCAGTGCGTTTAGGTTTTGGTAGAAATACATTAATCATCAACATTTCTGCATAGTCTGAGCTTAACAAGCCGGCAAGTTATCAAAGTTTATTTTTTATGTTAAATGTATCCACTATAAATCTACAGACAACAAGGAATAAGGCAATCCAGTGTAATAGAACGCCGACGTATCAAGAAAAGCTTAAGTGGACCTGTCTTCTAGGCGTGTACAAGGAGCATGTGCGATGCAGCCCCTCTGCTGTATATAACTATTGTCCATTATGTTCTTCGTTCTCTTTTTCACATTGTATTTTATAAGCCTTCTGTAATACCCGTTCCCTATGTTTCCAGCCAGTCCGGGCCATATATCTTGATGAAGGCTCGCTGGTTGGAAACATACTACTCCGAAAATTATGTAATACTGTCACTCGGCTCATTTGCATGTCTCCGCCCACACATACACGCTTCTGTAGCGGGGGATTTTTGGGTGAGGGTTCAATTTATCATATTGACAATTGGCAGCCCCAGATCTTCTCTATGGGGGTCATTCCGAGTTGATCGCTCGCTGCTGTTTTTCGCAGCGCAGCGGTCAGTTGAAAAAATGGCAAATCTGCGTATGCACTGCAATGCGCACGCGCGACAGACGGGTACAAAGAGCATCGTGGTTTTGCACAGGTTCTAGCGACGCTTTCAGTCACACTGGCGGTCACAAGAAGATTGGCAGGAAGTGGGAGTTTCTGGGTGTCAACTGACCGTTTTCTGGGAGTGTTTGGAAAAATGCAGGCGTGGCCGGGCGGGTATCTGACGTCATTACCGTGTCACTCGTCGCAGCAATCATCGCGCAGGATAAGTAACTACAGGGCTGGTCTTGTTTTGCACAAAATGTGTTTGCAGGCGCTCTGCTGCACAGGCGTTCGCACTCCTGCAAAGCGAAAATACACTCCCCCGTGGGCGGCGACTATGCGTTTGCACGGCTGCTAAAAACTGCTAGCGAGCGAACAACTCGGAATGAGGGCCTATGCCGATTGTCGCTTGCTTTTCAATCACTTACTGGTACACTGTAACCGATTCATAAACCGCTTTATCACCCAATAATATTCAGAGCCACTTTCATTACACGTGCTTGGGCCTTTAAGTACTTCATACAGCGCCTCCACAATTATTCGTGACCCTACCATTTATTACATAAATAACTATTCTTGCAGTGCTGGATCTTTCTCATACATCTAATGTGCCAATGGCATTGTATGCTAATAAGGCAGAGAAGGCCAGGGCTGTAGAGAGCTTTACTGTGCCCCAGTAATAATGGGGGTGTGGCCTAATTAGAGGTGTTTCCACGCCCCCTTGTAAAAAAAATAAGTATAGAAAATACTTTTTATGTGCTGCACGGGGGCGCTGTGTACCCCTCAGCCCGTGTCAGATCCAGGGAGAGGGGGCATGCGCTGGGCTGGGGAAAGAGGCTGCTGCCAGTGATTGGTAAGAGGTAGAGCCTGGCCCCAACCGGGCCCCTTTAAGATGCTTGGGGCTGGGTAATTCGTACTTGCTCCCCTCTCTACGCCACTGGAGAAGACAGACAGGTATTGTAGTAGTTTAAACTGATCTCTCATTCTGGGGCATATTGAGATGCAATAATTATAATTCTTTGCAACTTCATCGCAGCAATAAGAAATAATGTATGCTTGGAATGTATTAAAAAACACATCCAGACACAGAGGATCCGAGAGGAGCGCGTTCCGCGCTATTGTGCTACCGTGGTCATCAGAATCGGCATGTGTGAGCAGCCATTACCAGGAAGGGGTCCTGCAGATCCCTCTCCCAGTAAATTATGCGGAAAGTAGCCCATAGGCTACAATGGCCAACGGTATCTTAGGTATCTCACAAATAGCAGCCCCTATTAAAGCTATTTGTGTGATTAAAAAAAAATGGGTTCCGGCTTACCGCAATTTACAAAGCAGTGAAAAGCTTGCAATGACATTATCCTATACACGGCAATACGGAACTGTGCAGCCAGAGAGGCCACGATTAGTCCCAAATGGGTCAAACTACCGCATTGACCGCAGATACGCAGTTTATTGGCATGCGTAAAAAGCAGCGCTCGAGTAGCAGTAGTGCCAGCGCGGGCCCCCGGCGAGGTAAGCAATTGAACATGGGCGCACGGTGTGTGGTGTGGGCCCCCTTGGACCCGCCGGCCCACGTGCACTGCACATATTATAGATGCACCTATGTAGGGGAGATTATGGTTCAATATAGGGAGAGAGTGATAATTTTATTTTCTGAGGTGCCGCGGACTGTGATTCACTGTGGTTTCATGTGGGGAAGATGGGTCCATTTTAACAACACACTATATTATATTAAAATAATAATAAATATTAATAATAATAATAATAATTTTACATTTGGGTTAAATCCAATTCACTGCATTCAAATCATAAAAATACAAGTTCACTAAAGTACAAAACAAATTGTTATAGACAAAAGTATAAGAGGCTATTAACTTGTAGTCTCCAGATCAAGTGGCACTAGAAGCCCAAACAGGCTCTGCCTGCAGCTGGGATTTGTAGTTTCGCAAGTGGAGTTACCTTTTTTTCTACCTCTGTTTATCATTTCCAAACATCTTAGTTATCTGTTGTTTGCAAATACGCATTTAACACTGTCCTTGTGCATTTTATGTTCTGTAACAGAAAGCCAACGATTAGCGAGCTGGTGAAGTTTTTCTGACCCTCCCTAAAGTGCTGTGATGCACACAAGGGTCCAGATAGTGGTCATCATTCAGTCTCTAAATACAATCTTTTTAAATGTTAAAATCTATATAAATCCATCCATTACTTGGGTATTATATACTTCATATAACACCAAACTGTAATAAACGCTACAAAGCATTGTGGACGCTGCTAAACTCGCACAATAATCCACATTAAAATCAACATTCAAATAGAGCTCTTTCTATAACACGGAATAAGAACATTTCATCTCATCATCAGATCTACGGCTATTACTACTCCTATTAATCTTTTATTTCTCCATTACACCAGCCGGTGCAAGGCTGCCTTATATTAACCAGAATCTTGCATACATTCTCCAAAGCTGACCTCTACAGATGGGGAGAGACTATAATATAAGCCAGGGGTATCAACATTTGACCCTCCAGCTGCTGTGGAACTACAGGATGCCCTGACACAGTTTTGCTGAAGGCGGGAATGCAAAAACGGTGGCAGGGCATGCTGGGATATGTAGTCCCACAGTAGCTGGAAGGCTGCACGTTGATACTTCTGGTACTGTACAAACTATTTTGTTCCAGGTTTTGGAATTCACATGTACTGCATACTGTACGTACAAGAATATAGGAGTATATTTATTAAGGTGTGAGTTTCATAGAAGTGGGGATGTTGCTCATAGGAACCAATTAGATTCTAGCTATTATCTTCTAGAACAGTTATGGCTAACCTTGACACTCCAGCTGTTGTTGAACTACACATCCCAGCATGCCCTACTACAGTTTTGCTATTTGGCCACGATAAAATTGATGCAGGGCATGCTGGGATGTGTAGTTCAACAACAGCTGGAGTGTCAAGGTTAGCCATCACTGTTCTAGAAGGTACTAGATAAATGATAAGTAGAATCTGAGTGGTTGCTATAGGCAACATCTCCATTTCTATGAAACTTATGGCATATAAATATACCCCATAGGGAGGTATTCAATTAGCGCCAAAATCACAGCAATTTACCACAATTGCCATTTTCACGGTGAAAACTCCATTTTCGTGGGTGTCTGCACTCCCGCGATTTGCCCTATTCATATGCAAATTCGCAAAAACGGGATTGCCGCCAAATGGATGTTTATATGCATTTTTTTCCCAGCAAAATATGTGCTAAAATTAAACTTGGGGCACATAAAAATGAGTATAAGTGTATATTTGGGTCATTTTAGGGGACTTTTAAAAATAAAAGTGGAAACAGACTGATTACTCCCATCTGCAAGTCTAAAAATACTTGTCCCACTCATACAGCACCCCAATATACCTGTCCCATACCTTGTACCCCAATTTCCGTCATTTTGCACTTTTTCACCCCCAAAATGACATGTCATTATTGGGCAATTAAAAATAATTAAAAACTTCTAGGGGAGTCCCAGGGGTTCAGAACCAAATCCTGACATTTTTAACTTAAAATAGGGATTTTTCCCAAGTTTATCACCTGCTCAGATTTGGTGAATAAAAATTTGCGCATAATTGAATAGACGTTTGACGAAATTACAGCGAATGGTGGTAATTTCACGTCTTTTTACCGCAAAAACGCATTTTTGCCAGTAATTGAATACCCCCCATAGTGTGTTATTTTAATACATAGTGCACCATACTAACTCTGCAGGATACAATTTGTATACATGCCTGATTAATCAGAAGTTACCGATAAACGTATTTTCTACACAAATCGAAATGTTATTTTTTTTTTCAGTGCACAGAATTTCCTGGCGTGCCGCGTCTACGTAACTGCATTTTCTACTTGCGCACATATAAAAAATCAAAGGCAGCTGTTCATAATACAACTATAAAATACCGAAAAATAAATTTAAAAAATCTCGAGTTCTATTTATAAATTAGCTGTTTAATATAATCAGCGCAGGTTCTGTATTTTATTATGTCCTACGAAAAAAAAAAAAAAAAACAACAAAAAAAAACCTAATGGGAAATAATAAGGATTATTTATAAATATCTTACAGCTAACTATCTGAAGCAGCAGCTGTGTGGGGTTTGTGGTGTCTCAGTGCTGATTATCTGCACTCTACACAATGCCTGAGTTAAATGATAAAGCTTCTAAAAACAATCCACCAAATCTCACCAATTGTGCCATACGACTAGTTCTGTTTCGAAGTTTGGACGCCCCCAGTCTTTTTTTTTTTTTCTCATATAAAACTATACATCCCGAATTTTCGAACTCTCATCTGGTATTGGCCACTACCAGCTGTTCCATCAATGATCGATGTGCAGACCTCAGTCAACAGACCACCACCACCGATGGTTCCCCTTCTCCCCCCCGCCCCACCTTTACAAAATCAAGTGTCGCCAACAATGGTTTGGAATCGGACCTGCACCATTGATGGTAAAACAACTTGCCATCGGTCAAAGACCATTGATGGTTGTGAAGCCACCCCTAACCCTCACCTGTCTAATCACCCTTCCTCAGGAGTAATACTCTTCAGTGCAGCATGGAACGCCTGCTGCAAGATGAGCATGACCTGTTTGAGACGTCTGGATGTTGGAAACAGAACTGGTCACATTACTATGTGAAAAACTTCACAAATTGTTAACGAGCTAAAGTGGTGATCAGGCTGGCGCACATTTCAAAGAAATCCATGGTGTGGCTACCAGTTCGTGGGCTGGTTTGAGAGAATGAGCCTGAAAAGGAGCCGTAGAGTGGTCCACTTTGCGACTGGCAATCGGCTGTTGCTGAATCAATACTCAGTCGTGGCCGGTGCAGGCCGGCGGCTGAGCACGAACGCTGTGGCGTTGATGACCCGGACTTGTGCTCCATGGCTTCATCTGCAAAAAAAAAAGGCGATAAGCTTTCAGTGTGGATCAGGTTAAAGGGGAGATGTAGCAAAACTTCTAGAGGGCAAGTGCCTATAGCACCAATCAGCTTACAGGTGACATTTATCTAGTACATTGATAGCTAGAATCTAAACGGTTGCTATGGCAACTTCTCTACTTGTCCTCTTTAGAAGGTTGGCTATATTTACCTCCTATGTCAGTATGAACTAGTAAGAACTAGTAATCAAACCATGCACATTGAATTTTGTGAGGAATAACAGTAACATTCAGAAATACGTTCCAGGAGATAAGTATGTAATTCACAAAAGTGACAGTTCTATAAGCACATATGACTTTCTAGCTTAACACAATGGAAGGACAACGCATAGAGCCTTTCGAAGTCTAAAATTCCAACCAGAATTGTATATGTGTAGAGTTTACATGTTCTCCTCATATCTGTGTGGGTTTCCTTTGGGTGCTACAGTTACCTCCCAAACTCCAGAAACACACTAGTACAGAGGTTCCCAAACTGTGTGCCGTGGCTCCCTGGGGTGCCTCGGGACACTTGCAGGGGTGCCCTGGGTTGGTGGTCCAGGACCAATTCAAATTATTTATGGTCAATATAATAGGCAAAACCAGTGCTGGTGGCTGCCAGTCATAAAATATGTGGCCAAACAGAAGCAAATTTTGTCCCTCACCACACAACTGACCCTAAGGATGACATATAAATGCGATCTACTTAATGTAATATTTCTTTCTAAATTTCTCAATAAGAAATTTTTGGACTAGGGGTGCCGTGAAAAAAATTCTGATATTCTAGCGCGCCGTGATTCAAAAAAGTTTGGAAACCACTGCACTAGTAGGATAATTGGCTTCTGAATACATTTAACCCTAGTGTTTGTGCATATGTGTGATAGGGAATACTCCGCAGAAACTGATGTGAATACTCTCTTTAAAGCGCTAAATAATAAAATACTCATGTATTTTCTGATACAGTAGCTGTCCAGTTTCTGATAGCCGTCCAGTTCAGGGGTGGCAGTCTCTATCATGGGGGAATGTAGATTGTAAGTTCTGCTACACAGATACATGTAAATGCCTATGCAGCTAAGAAGAATATATAAATCATGGCTATATATGGGTTACAAACGATTTACTCAGCATCACAAAGGTGAAAATCCCGAATACCCCCCTAACCCTAAGCCTCCCTCCTCCGCAGCCTAACCCTCCCATCCCACAGCCTAAACCTAACCCTCCACAGGGGTGCTTAAAACTAACCCCCCTCCCCGCAGCCTAACCCTAACTCTCCTTTCCCTGCAGTCTAAATCTAACCTCAACCTCTGCAGGCTAATAGTATTAGGCGGCCGTATACCTACAATTGGAATGCCTGGTATCGGGATTCTGGAATAGGTATTTCGGCCACTTTCGGAGTTCCGGCGCCAGCATTCTGGTTGCGTATTGGGATTCTGGCGTAGGGATTCCCGACTACAAGCATCCTGATGCATGCCGCTATAAATATATCACACCTGTGTGCCAGTGATACATTCTGTACATGATGCGCTGGCAACGATCACTCACTTGGCTGCAGCTATCTAGAGCCTAACTTCCGGCTGCTGAGCATGAATGAATTACACCAGTTGGCATATTCAATTGTGCACTCGATTTAGAAAAACCCTGCGGAGCTCACGGCCTGTCACAAATCCTCACATTGGCCGCCACCACACGGCCATCATAGCACATGCGCAGCTTGTAAGCATGCATAGTAGCAGAATATAGCTCCACTGCGAACAACATTGACATACCTCCATCACTGAATCAGACCTCTACCTATAGTAACTCACATACTAAGGGGAAGGGGTGAAGTGGGATGGATACATGCATCATGGTAACATCTGAACACACAAAAATTTTATATTAAGAGCTTTACATTTATAGTCCAAAATTATCCACACTCACGTTTCCAAGAGATATAAATGCTGGGGTGTGTACCCAATAGGATAACAGACCATATCAGTATGATGCAGACCATGTAACTTACCATCAATACTTTTGAAGTCCAGCAGAAAGCTGCGGTTATCCACTTGGTAAAGCTGAAGGCTCATTTTGACATAACTGCCGGTGATCGGGTTCTTCCTCCGCACCCGTAGATGATACGGGTTCACCACCTGGGAAGAGGAATACTGTGACAATGTGGCGGCTGGGAGACACTTCTCTGATGTCAGGCAATACAGCGCCACGTGCTGGGGGCTTCGTGTCCTTTCACTATACTAAATATGTGGACATTTGTGCAAAGGTCTCCCTGCACCACAGTGACGTGACATGTAACTGCGTCTACACACACCCTGCAGGTTTCTCAACTAGCGTGTTTTATTATTATCATTATTATTATTAAGTAAATATTTACTAACAGTATTATTACTGACACTTTTGTTTCACAGCATCTCATCTAAACATCTACACTGAGACAACGTGTATCGGCTTCTCAAATATTTTCAGACACAGACGAAACACAAATGTAGAGTGAGTGCAACTCTAGTTGGCATGGCAAAGCTTGCAAGTTGGTACATGCATATGCCTATGCAGACTGGCATTATACTGGCAACTATGCCCATCTTAGAGACCAAATCTGCATCACACCCACAGTGTGGAATTCTCAGATCTATTGCATGTGTTTTAACAAAAGTTGTAAAGAAATTCCAATTACAAAAAATAGCAAAGAAACAAATATATTCACAACATAAAAGTAAATTTAGAAATGTACAAATTATCTGCTTTTAGATTAAATTAAGATTTTTTAGTGTCCGGGGGTTGATGTATCAACAGTAAAAAGAGTGGGGAAATAACAAATGCATTAGTTGCCCACAGCGAACAATAAACTTTGAGGTAGCATTTATCAAGTACACTCTATGAAATAATAGGTACAAGCTGAGGGGAATGTCAATGAAGGATCTGATTCGAATGTTATACGTCCTTACACTAATGTGGGAATCTGCCGCTATATGCGTAAATCCGACGCAGCATGTAGAAGCTCATCTTGTCCACTTTTACTATCCGAAACCATCATCCACCCGCATAATGCGATACTGCACAGAGGCCGCCAACACTCCCACCACACTTTCACGTGATTCTACAGTTCCTTTTGTTTGCTTTGGTTACCACCCAGAATTCCCATTTTACAGAAAGTGTGAAACCCACCTACCTGGACAAAGAGGTTGTCTCAGGGTAGGAATTGGGCAATGGCGTGGTGTTTACAGTGTACCCTGGGGCGACCTCTTCAACCCCAGTCACGTTGTGAGGAATATTACGATGCAGCCAGCAATAACTATCTCAGTGAGGCGAAGAAAGTGTGAAGAACCCCCGTGGAACGCTGTGTCTCAGCTGATACATGGCCCCTGTCCACAGGTAACGGAGATTATTATTGCACTGCTCACCTTCCAATCAAAATCCAGCTGCATCATTGCTCTGTACACCTCGGCCATGATGTCATGGGGCTTGCTCTGGCTGCGGATTCCCAGGTGCCACTTGGCTTTCTTCACCGCCAAAGGCTTGGGTTTAGTAGTGTTCAGGGCATCCAAGGGACATCGCGCCTTGGGGCTATCTGCGACTAATGGAGGCATACGCTCTGGGTGTGGCCTGACGCCGGGTGGGATGTGCATCTCGTCCATAAATGAGCCAGTGGGAGGGCTGGAGGCGAGGTAGAACTCACTGGCCTGGTTCATTATCCTTCGGTTGTCTATGATGAGGTGGTATGCCACCGCCAACTGGTCCTGAGGGTCCCCACTGTAGAGGCTGTTCATGAACTCGGACTCTGTACATTCAAACTTCTCACAAACCTCCTTCACAGCCTCATCGTCAATCACATTGGCATCATACGAGGGGTCTTCCGGGAACAAGTAGCTGGGCAAGTCCTGCTTGAACCATTCATGTTCTCTGTAAAGTACAATATTTTAATGACGGCAAAATCTAAGTTGCAGTGTAACAATAAAGCTGCCCCGCATGTGCGGGCTGCAGCATGCAAAAGCAGCCACTATTTACCCTGCATGCAAAATAAATGTATACCGTATGCACCGCTTGCATTGCAACATGGTTTGTTCCAGACACAAAGGTACTTGCTTATATGCTTTTCTTCTTCTTCTTCTTATTATTATTAATAATAATAATAATAATAATTTCTTTTTCTGGAATTCTTACAAGGATTGCAGAAAATGACTAGAGACTGCAGAATGTCTGCCACGTTCTGTCTGAGGAGACAGCAGCCACTGACCTCTGTGACTGTTGTTCATATAGAACAACAAGGAGGAGGTCATGGGACTCTGACTTTCCTGAGCACTAATATGTCTTACAGGTGCTCTCCTATACATCCTACTGTATGGCAGGCACTCTCATGTACATCCTACTGTATGGCAGGCACTCTCCTGTACATCCTACTGTATGGCAGGCACTCTCCTGTACATCCTACTGTATGGCAGGCCCTCTCCTGTACATCCTACTGTATGGCAGGCACTCTCCTGTACATCCTACTGTATGGCAGGCCCTCTCCTGTACATCCTACTGTATGGCCGGCACTCTCCTGTACATCCTACTGTATGGCCGGCACTCTCCTGTACATCCTACTGTATGGCCGGCACTCTCCTGTACATCCTACTGTATGGCAGGCACTCTCCTGTACATCCAACAGTATGGCAGGCACTCTCCTGTACATCCTACTGTATGGCAAGCACTCTCCTGTACATCCTACTGTATGGCAGGCACTCTCCTGTACATCCTACAGTATGGCAGGCACTCTCCTGTACATCCTACTGTATGGCAAGCACTCTCCTGTACATCCTACTGTATGGCAGGCACTCTCCTGTACATCCTACTGTAATGCAGGCACTCTCCTGTACATCCTACTGTATGGCAGGCACTCTCCTGTACATCCTACTGTATGGCCGGCACTCTCCTGTACATCCTACTGTATAGCAGGCACTCTCCTGTACATCCTACAGTATGGCAGGCACTCTCCTGTACATCCTACTGAATTGCAGGCACTCTCCTGTACATTCTACTGTATGGCAGGCACTCTCCTGTACATCCTACTGTATGGCCGGCACTCTCCTGTACATCCTACTGTATGGTAGGCACTCTCCTGTACATCCTACAGTATGGCAGGCACTCTCCTGTACATCCTACTGAATGGCAGGCACTCTCCTGTACATTCTACTGTATGGCAGGCACTCTCCTGTACATCCTACTGTACGGCAGGCACTCTCCTGTACATCCTACTGTACGGTAGGCACTCTCCTGTACAGTCTACTGTATGGCCGGCACTCTCCTGTACAGTCTACTGTATGGCCGGCACTCTCCTGTACATCCTACTGTATGGCAGGCACTCTCCTGTACATCCTACTGTATGGCAAGCACTCTCCTGTACATCCTACTGTATGGCAGGTACTCTCCTGTACATCCTACTGTATGGCAGGCACTCTCCTGTACATCCTACTGTAATGCAGGCACTCTCCTGTACATCCTACTGTATGGCAGGCACTCTCCTGTACATCCTACTGTATGGCCGGCACTCTCCTGTACATCCTACTGTATGGCAGGCACTCTCCTGTACATCCTACTGTATGGCAGGCACTCTCCTATACATCCTACTGTATGGCAGGCACTCTTCTGTACATCCTACTGTATGGCAAGCACTCTCCTGTACATCCTACTGTACGGCAGGCACTCTCCTGTACATCCTACTGTATGGCAGGCACTCTCCTGTACATTCTACTGTATGGCCGGCACTCTCCTGTACATCCTACTGTATGGCAGGCACTCTCCTATACATCCTACTGTATGGCAGGCACTCTCCTGTACATCCTACTGTATGGCAGGCACTCTCCTGTACATCCTACTGTAATGCAGGCACTCTCCTGTACATCCTACTGTATGGCAGGCACTCTCCTGTACATCCTACTGTATGGCCGGCACTCTCCCGTACATCCTACTGTATAGCAGGCACTCTCCTGTACATCCTACAGTATGGCAGGCACTCTCCTGTACATCCTACTGTATGGCAAGCACTCTCCTGTACATCCTACTGTATGGCAGGCACTCTCCTGTACATCCTACTGTAATGCAGGCACTCTCCTGTACATCCTACTGTATGGCAGGCACTCTCCTGTACATCCTACTGTATGGCCGGCACTCTCCTGTACATCCTACTGTATAGCAGGCACTCTCCTGTACATTCTACTGTATGGCCGGCACTCTCCTGTACATCCTACTGTATGGCAGGCACTCTCCTATACATCCTACTGTATGGCAGGCACTCTCCTGTACATCCTACTGTATGGCAAGCACTCTCCTGTACATCCTACTGTATGGCAGGCACTCTCCTGTACATCCTACTGTAATGCAGGCACTCTCCTGTACATCCTACTGTATGGCAGGCACTCAACTGTACATCCTACTGTATGGCCGGCACTCTCCTGTACATCCTACTGTATAGCAGGCACTCTCCTGTACATCCTACAGTATGGCAGGCACTCTCCTGTACATCCTACTGTATGGCAAGCACTCTCCTGTACATCCTACTGTATGGCAGGCACTCTCCTGTACATCCTACTGTAATGCAGGCACTCTCCTGTACATCCTACTGTATGGCAGGCACTCTCCTGTACATCCTACTGTATGGCCGGCACTCTCCTGTACATCCTACTGTATAGCAGGCACTCTCCTGTACATCCTACAGTATGGCAGGCACTCTCCTGTACATCCTACTGAATTGCAGGCACTCTCCTGTACATTCTACTGTATGGCAGGCACTCTCCTGTACATCCTACTGTATGGCCGGCACTCTCCTGTACATCCTACTGTATGGCAGGCACTCTCCTGTACATCCTACAGTATGGCAGGCACTCTCCTGTACATCCTACTGAATGGCAGGCACTCTCCTGTACATTCTACTGTATGGCAGGCACTCTCCTGTACATCCTACTGTATGGCAGGCACTCTCCTGTACATCCTACTGTATGGCAGGCACTCTCCTGTACATTCTACTGTACGGCCGGCACTCTCCTGTACATCCTACTGTATGGCCGGCACTCTCCTGTACATCCTACTGTATGGCAGGCACTCTCCTGTACATCCTACTGTATGGCAAGCACTCTCCTGTACATCCTACTGTATGGCAGGCACTCTCCTGTACATCCTACTGTATGGCAGGCACTCTCCTGTACATCCTACTGTATGGCAGGCACTCTCCTGTACATCCTACTGTATGGCCGGCACTCTCCTGTACATCCTACTGTATAGCAGGCACTCTCCTATACATCCTACAGTATGGCAGGCACTCTTCTGTACATCCTACTGAATGGCAGGCACTCTCCTGTACATTCTACTGTATGGCAGGCACTCTCCTGTACATCCTACTGTATGGCAGGCACTCTCCTATACATCCTACTGTATGGCAGGCACTCTCCTGTACATCCTACTGTATGGCAAGCACTCTCCTGTACATCCTACTGTATGGCAGGCACTCTCCTGTACATCCTACTGTATGGCAGGCACTCTCCTGTACATCCTACTGTAATGCAGGCACTCTCCTGTACATCCTACTGTATGGCAGGCACTCTCCTGTACATCCTACTGTATGGCCGGCACTCTCCTGTACATCCTACTGTATAGCAGGCACTCTCCTGTACATCCTACAGTATGGCAGGCACTCTCCTGTACATCCTACTGAATGGCAGGCACTCTCCTGTACATTCTACTGTATGGCAGGCACTCTCCTGTACATCCTACTGTATGGCAGGCACTCTCCTGTACATCCTACTGTATGGCAGGCACTCTCCTGTACATCCTACTGTATGGCAGGCACTCTCCTGTACATCCTACTGTACGGCAGGCACTCTCCTGTACAGTCTACTGTATGGCCGGCACTCTCCCGTACATCCTACTGTATGGCAGGCACTCTCCTATACATCCTACTGTATGGCAGGCACTCTCCTGTACATCCTACTGTATGGCAGGCACTCTCCTGTACATCCTACTGTATGGCAGGCACTCTCCTGTACATCCTACTGTAATGCAGGCACTCTCCTGTACATCCTACTGTATGGCAGGCACTCTCCTATACATCCTACTGTATGGCAGGTACTCTCCTGTACATCCTACTGTATGGCAGGCCCTCTCCTGTACATCCTACTGTATGGCAGGCACTCTCCTGTACATTCTACTGTATGGCAGGCACTCTCCTGTACATTCTACTGTATGGCAGGCACTCTCCTGTACATCCTACTGTACGGCAGGCACTCTCCTATACATCCTACTGTATGGCAGGCACTCTCCCATACATCCTACTGTATGGCAGGCACTCTCCTGTACATCCTACTGTATGGCAGGCACTCTCCTATACAGCCTACTGTATGGCCGGCACTCTCCTGTACATCCTACTGTATGGCAGGCACTCTCCTGTACATCCTACAGTATGGCCGGCACTCTCCCGTACATTCTACTGTATGGCAGGCACTCTCCTATACATCCTACTGTATGGCAGGTACTCTCCTATACATCCTACTGTATGGCAGGCACTCTGCTATACTGTACATCCTATGGCCAGCGCTCTCCTATACATCCTATGGCCCGTGCTCTCCTATGCATCCTATGGCCGGCACTCTCTTATACATCCTATGTCCGGTGCTCTCCTATACATCCTATGTCCGGCGCTCTCCTATACATCCTATGTCCGGCGCTCTCCTATACATCCTATGTCCGGTGCTCTCCTATACATCCTATGACCGACACTCAACTATACATCCTATGTCTGGTGCTCTCCTATACATCCTATGTCCAGCACTCTCCTATAAATCCTATGACAGAAGCTCTCCTATACATCCTATGTCTGGTGCTCTCCTATACATCCTATGGCCGTCGCTATCCTATATTGTACATAGTATAGCAGGGTCGTTCTCTTATACATACTGACGGCCGGCATACTGATTGTCGTTAATACATACTGATCCCTCTCCTGTACATACTATAGCAGGGACCCTCTCCTATACACAGTATGGCAGGGGCCCTCTCCCATACATACTATAGCAGGGGCCCTCACCTATACAGTACATACTATAGCAGGGGCCCTCTCCCATACATACTATAGCAGGGGCCCTCACCTATACAGTACATACTATAGCAGGGGCCCTCTCCTATACAGTACATACTATAGCAGGGGAGCTCTTCCATACAGTAGATACTATAGCCAGGGCCCTCTCCTATACAGTACATACTATAGCAGGGGAGCTCTTCCATACAGTACATACTATAGCAGGAGAGCTCTTCCATACAGTACATACTATAGCAGGAGATCTCTTCCATACAGTACATACTATAGCAGGGGAGCTCTTCCATACAGTACATACTATAGCAGGGGCACTCTTCCATACAGTACATACTATAGTAGGAGAGCTCTACCATACAGTACATACTATAGCAGGGGAGCTCTTCCATACAGTACATACTATAGCAGGAGATCTCTTCCATACAGTACATACTATAGCAGGGGAGCTCTTCCATACAGTACATACTATAGCAGGGGACCTCTTCCATACAGTACATACTATAGCAGGGGAGCTCTTCCATACAGTACATACTATAGCAGGAGATCTCTTCCATACAGTACATACTATAGCAGGAGAGCTCATCCATACAGTACATACTATAGCAGGAGCGCTCTTCCATACAGTACATACTATAGCAGGAGAGCTCTTCCATACAGTACATACTATAGCAGGGGTGCTCTTCCATACAGTACATACTATAGCAGGAGATCTCTTCCATACAGTACATACTATAGCAGGGGAGCTCTTCCATACAGTACATACTATAGCAGGGGAGCTCTTCCATACAGTACATACTATAGCAATAGAGCTCTTCCATACAGTACATACTATAGCAGGAGAGCTCTTCCATACAGTATATACTATAGCAGGAGAGCTCTTCTATACAGTACATACTATAGCAGGGGCGCTCTTCCATACAGTACATACTATAGCAGGGGAGCTCTTTCATACAGTACATACTATAGCAGGGGAGCTCTTCCATACAGTACATACTATAGCAGGGGAGCTCTTCCATACAGTACATACTATAGCAGGGGAGCTCTTCCATACAGTACATACTATAGCGGGAGAGCTCGTACATACAGTACATACTATAGCAGGGGCACTCTTCCATACAGTACATACTATAGCAGGAGAGCTCTTCCATACAGTACATACTATAGCAGGGGAGCTCTTCCATACAGTACATACTATGACAGGGGAGCTCTTCCATACAGTACATACTGTAGCAGGAGAGCTCTTCCATACAGTACATACTATAGCGGGAGAGCTCGTCCATACAGTACATACTATAGCAGGGGCACTCTTCCATACAGTACATACTATAGCAGGAGAGCTCTTCCATACAGTACATACTATAGCAGGAGAGCTCTTCCATACAGTACATACTATGACAGGGGAGCTCTTCCATACAGTACATACTGTAGCAGGAGAGCTCTTCCATACAGTACATACTATAGCAGGAGAGCTCTACCATACAGTACATACTATAGCAGGGGAGCTCTTCCATACAGTACATACTATAGCAGGAGATCTCTTCCATACAGTACATACTATAGCAGGGGAGCTCTTCCATACAGTACATACTATAGCAGGAGATCTCTTCCATACAGTACATACTATAGCAGGAGAGCTTTTCCATACAGTACATACTATAGCAGGGGAGCTCTTCCATACAGTACATACTATAGCAGAAGAGCTCTTCCATACAGTACATACTATAGCAGGGGAGCTCTTCCATACAATACATACTATAGCAGGAGAGCTCTTCCATACAGTACATACTATAGCAGGGGCGCTCTTCCATACAGTACATACTATAGCAGGGGAGCTCTTTCATACAGTACATACTATAGCAGGGGAGCTCTTCCATACAGTACATACTATAGCAAGAGAGCTCTTTCATACAGTACATACTATAGCAGGAGAGCTCTTCCATACAGTACATACTATAGCAGGAGAGCTCTTCCATACAGTACATACTATGACAGGGGCGCTCTTCCATACAGTACATACTATAGCAGGGGAGCTCTTCCATACAGTACATACTATAGCAGGGGAGCTCTTCCATACAGTACATACTATAGCAGGGGAGCTCTTCCATACAGTACATACTATAGCAGGAGAGCTCTTCCATACAGTACATACTATAGCAGGGGAGCTCTTCCATACAGTACATACTATAGCAGGAGAGCTCTTCCATACAGTACATACTATAGCAGGGGAGCTCTTCCATGCAGTACATACTATAGCAGGAGAGCTCTTCCATACAGTACATACTATAGCAGGGGAGCTCTTCCATACAGTACATACTATAGCAGGAGAGCTCTTCCATACAGTACACACTATAGCAAGAGAGCTCTTCCATACAGTACATACTATAGCAGGAGAGCTCTTCCATACAGTACATACTATAGCAGGAGAGCTCTTCCATACAGTACATACTATAGCAGGGGAGCTCTTCCATACAGTACATACTATAGCAGGGGAGCTCTTCCATACAGTACATACTATAGCAGGAGAGCTCTTCCATACAGTACATACTATAGCAGGGTCGCTCTTCCATACAGTACATACTGTAGCAGGAGAGCTCTTCCATACAGTACATACTATAGCAGGGGAGCTCTTCCATACAGTACATACTATAGCAGGAGAGCTCTTCCATACAGTACATACTATAGCAGGAGAGCTCTTCCATACAGTACATACTATAGCAGGAGAGCTCTTCCATACAGTACATACTATAGCAGGGGAGCTCTTCCATACAGTACATACTATAACAGGGGAGCTCTTCTATACAGTACATACTATAGCGGGGAGCTCTTCCATACATTACATACTATAGCAGGGGAGCTCTTCTATACAGTATATACTATAGCAGGAGAGCTCTTCCATACAGTACATACTATAGCAGGGGAGCTCTTCCATACAGTACATACTATAGCAGGAGAGCTCTTCCATACAGTACATACTATAGCAGGGGAGTTCTTCCATACAGTACATACTATAGCAGGAGAGCTCTTCCATACAGTACATACTATAGCAGGGGAGTTCTTCCATACAGTACATACTATAGCAGGAGAGCTCTTCCATACAGTACATACTATAGCAGGAGAGCTCTTCCATACAGTACATACTATAGCAGGAGAGCTCTTCCATACAGTACACACTATAGCAGGAGAGCTCTTCCATACAGTACATACTATAGCAGGAGAGCTCTTCCATACAGTACATACTATAGCAGGGGAGCTCTTCCATACAGTACATACTATAGCAGGGGAGCTCTTCTATACAGTACATACTATAGCAGGGGAGCTCTTCCATACAGTACATACTATAGCAGGGGAGCTCTTCTATACAATACATACTATAGCAGGAGAGCTCTTCCATACAGTACATACTATAGCAGGGGAGCTCTTCCATACAGTACATACTATAGCAGGAGAGCTCTTCCATACAGTACATACTATAGCAGGGGATCTCTTCCATACAGTACATACTATAGCAGGGGAGCTCTTCCATACAGTACATACTATAGCAGGAGAGCTCTTCCATACAGTACATACTATAGCAGGAGAGCTCTTTCATACAGTACATACTATAGCAGGAAAGCTCTTCCATACAGTACATACTATAGCAGGGGAGCTCTTCCATACAGTACATACTGTAGCAGGAGAGCTCTTCCATACAGTACATACTGTAGCAGGAGAGCTCTTCCACACAGTACATACTACAGCAGGGGAGCTCTTCCATACAGTACATACTGTAGCAGGAGAGCTCTTCCATACAGTACATACTATAGCAGGGGAGCTCTTCCATACAGTACATACTATAGCAGGAGAGCTCTTCCATACAGTACATACTATAGCAGGGGAGCTCTTCCATACAGTACATACTATAGCAGGGGAGCTCTTCCATACAGTACATACTATAGCAGGGGAGCTCTTCTATACAGTACATACTATAGCAGGGGAGCTCTTCCATACAGTACATACTATAGCAGGGGAGCTCTTCCATACAGTACATACTATAGCAGGGGAGCGCTCCTTTACATACAGGTGAAACTCAGAAAGTTAGAATATCGTGCAAAAGTTCATTTATTTCAGTAATTCAACTTAAAAGGTGGAACTAATATATTATAGACACATTACGTGCAAAGTGAGATATTTCAAGCCTTTATTTGTTATAATTTTGATGATTGTGTCTTACAGCTTTAGAAAACCCTAAATCCAAAATCTCAGAAAATTAAAATATTGTAAAAAGGTTTAATATTGTAGGCTCAAAGTGTCACACTCTAATCAGTTACTTAATCCAAACCACCTGCAATGGGTTCCTGAGTCTTCAAATGGTGTCTCAGTCTGGTACAGTACAAATCACAATCATGGGGAATACTACTGACCTGACAGTTGTGCAGGAAACCTTCATTGACACCCTCCACAGGGAGGGAAAGCCTCAAAATGAAATTGCAAAAGAAGTTGGATGTTCTCAAAGTGCTGTATCAAAGCACATTAATAGAATGTTAAGTGGAAGGGAAAAGTGTGGAAGTAAAAGGTGCACAAGCAGCAGGGATGACCGCAGCCTGTAGAGGATTGTCAGGAAAAGGCCATTCAAAAGTGTAGGGGAGCTTCACAAGGAGTGGACTGAGGCTGGAGTTAGTGCATCAAGAGCCACCACACACAGACGGATCCTGGACATGGGCTTCAAATGTTGGATTCCTCTTGACAAGCCGCTCCTGAACAACAAACAACGTCAGACGTGTCCTACCTGGGCTAAAGAAAAAAGAACTGGTCGGTTGCTCAGTGGTCCAAAGTCCTCTTTTCTGATGAGAGCAAATTTTGCATCTCTTTTGGAAACCAAGGTCCCAGAGTATGGAGGAAGAATGGAGAGGCACACAATCCAAGATGCTTAAAGTTCAGTGTGAAGTTTCCACAGTCTGTGTTGATTAGGGGAGCCATTTCATCTGCTGGTGTAGGTCCACTGTGCTTTATTAAGTCCAGAGTCAACACAGCTGTCTACTAGAACATTTTAGAGCACTTCATGCTTCCTTCAGCAGAGAAGCTTTATGGAGATGCTGACTTCATTTTACAGCAGGACTTAGCACCTGCCCACACTGCCAAAAATTACCAAAACCTGGTTCAATGACCGTGGGATTACTGTGCTGGATTGGTCAGCAAACTCGCCTGACCTGCACCCCATAGAGAATTCTCTTGGCATTGCCAAGAGAAAGATGAGAGACATAAGACGGAACAATGCAGAAGAGCTGAAAGCCGCTATTGAAGCATCCTGGTCTTCCATAACACCTAAGCAGTGCCACAGGCTGATAGAATCCATGCCACGCCGCATTGAGGCAGTAATTCATGCAAAACGGGCCCAAACCAAGTACTGAGTACATATGCATGATTATACTTTTCAGAGGGACGATATTTCTGTATTTAAAATCCTTTTTTTTACTGATTTTATGTAATATTCTAATTTTCTGAGATTTTGGATGTGGGGTTTTCTTAAGCTGTAAGCCACAATCATCAAAATTATAACAAATAAAGGCTTGAAATATATAATATTGCACTTTGCATGTAATGAGTCTATATAATATATTAGTTCCACCTTTTAAGTTGAATTACTGAAATAAATGAACTTTTGCACGCTATTCTAATTTTCTGAGTTGCAGGGGAGCTCTCCTGCACATACTATAGCAGAGGCGCTCTCCTACACATACTTTAGCTTGGGTGCTCTCCTATGTACCCCATAGAGTGAAGTCATCTCCTAGACAGCTGATGACTCAATCAGTGCTTAAGTGACTTTGTATAAACTCCTCCGTCTTCCAAACCGCAATTAAGTTTTCAAGTAAACTAAACAAATGAAGACATGAAAATGTGAGAGAGAAAAAAACAATAAATTGTCTCATACACTCAGTGTAAGAGCCCTTCCCGAGGGGCCCAGACAGGGTCAGAGAGTCGCTTACGGCTGAATAGCTGCAAGAGAACAGCACAGAACCGGGCCGGGAGTGCTTGTGTGATTGGCGTTCGATGCAGGATGTTGCAAATTACCCATAATCCCCTCTTCTACGCTATAAGACACTTTGCTGTGGATACAGTGAGCTTGTCATACCTCAGCACAGACTGAGGCCTCACACCTATCAGTCAGAGCCGTGTCGTCAGCCCCTCTCTGTTCTGGGTCATATGCAGAGCACTGTAACCTATTTACCTTTACAGCATTGCAGAATCACTCACGAGTCACTTTCCAAAAATGTTCTACAGATTTCTTCATCAACACATTTAACCCCAGAATTGTACTTAATAGGGTTAGACAGCCTGCGTCTCTCTAGCTATTGTGGAACTACAAATCTAAGCATGCCGTAACAGCTGGAGAGCCACAAACTACAACTATCGAAACACAACCGTACATCACACAGGGGGTTATTTATCAAATCTTGGCATGAGATAAAGTGGAGAGAGATATAGTACCAACCAAACAGCTCCTAGCTGTAATTTTTCTACAACAGCTTGTAAAATGACAGTTAAGAGCTGATTGGTTCGTAGTTTCTCTCTCATCACTTTATCGCTCTCCAAGATTTGATCTCCCCCAAAGATTTTAATTTAACACCAATATAGTTTACATGTTCTTCCCGTGTTTGCTTGGCTCTCCTCTGGGTGCTCTGTTTTACTCCCACATTCCAGAAACACAGGGGTAAGTTAATTGGCTTCTAAAAAATGAATCCTATCGTGTAGTAAATAATTGACACTGTCAGATATCCTCTATATACTGCTGCATAATATTTCTATGGGCCTAATTCAGATCTGACCGCAGCAGCAAAGTTGTTAGCAAATTGGCAAAACCATGGTGGTCATTCCAAGTTGTTCGCTCGCTAGCTGCTTTTAGCAGCATTGCACACGCTAGGCCGCCGCCCTCTGGGAGTGTATCTTAGCTTAGCAGAATAGCGAACGAAAGATTAGCAGAACTGCTACTAAATAATTCCCTGCAGTTTCTGAGTGGCTCCAGACCTACTCACAGATTGCGATCACCTCAGTCCGTTTAGTTCCTGGTTTGACGTCACAAACAAGCCCTGCGTTCGGCCAGCCACTCCCCCGTTTCTCCAGCCACCCCTGCGTTTTTACCTGGCACGTCTGCGTTTTTTAGCACACTCCCGGAAAACGCTCAGTTACCACCCAGAAACGCCCCTTTCCTGTCAATCACTCACCGATCAGCAGTGCGACTGAAAAGCGCCGCAGGATCCACAGCAAAACTGCTAAGTTTTTAGTTAAATAACTAAGCTCACGCGCGCTGCGTACCATGCGCATGAGCAATTAGCAACAAATCGCAGCATAGCGAAAATTGGCAACGAGAGAACAACTCAGAATGACCAACCATGTGCACTGTAGGGGGGGGGGGGGGGGGCAGATATAACATGTGCAGAGAGAGTTAGATTTTGGTGGGGTTTTTTGTTTCTGTGCAGGGTAAATACTGGCTGCTTTATTTTTACACTGCAATTTAGATTTCAGTTTGAACACACCCCACCTAAATCTAACTCTCTCTGCACGTTACATCTAACCCCCCCTCCCCTTCCCCCTGCAGTGCACATGGTTTTGCCCAACTGCTAACACATTTGCTGCTGCGATCAGATTTGAATTAGGCCCTTTATTGCTCTACTTTACACTGAATTGCAAATCTCCCCGTTCATCCTAATCAGAATTATTAGTTCCGTAGCTCTGTACAAAGATACAAGGGGGATAAAAAACAAACAATGGGGGTCATTCCGAGTTGTTCGCTCGTTATTTTTTTCTCGCAACGGAGCGATTAGTCGCTAATGCGCATGCGCAATGTCCGCAGTGCGACTGCGCCAAGTAAATTTGCTATGCAGTTAGGTATTTTACTCACGGCATTACGAGGATTTTTCTTCGTTCTGGTGATCGGAGTGTGATTGACAGGAAGTGGGTGTTTCTGGGTGGAAACTGGCCGTTTTATGGGAGTGTGTGACAAAACGCTACCGTTTCTGGGAAAAACGCGGGAGTGGCTGGAGAAACGGGGGAGTGTCTGGGCGAACGCTGGGTGTGTTTGTGACGTCAAACCAGGAACGACAAGCACTGAACTGATCGCAGATGCCGAGTAAGTCTGGAGCTACTCAGAAACTGCTAAGAAGTGTCTATTCGCAATTCTGCTAATCTTTCGTTCGCAATTTTGCTATGCTAAGATTCACTCCCAGTAGGCGGCGGCTTAGCGTGTGCAAAGCTGCTAAAAGCAGCTTGCGAGCGAACAACTCGGAATGACCCCCAATATGTTTATTTGGGTGTGATATGCATTCCTGGCGCTGAGAATCCCGCTGGTCATTAGATCGGCAGCTAGTATTATTATTATTATTATTATCCTTTATTTATATGGCGCCACAAGGGTTCCGCAGCGCCCGATTACAGAGTACAAATGCACATAAAAAACAGGAAAAGTGACTTACAGTTGAATACAATATAGGACAAGTACAGGGCAATTAAGCATAACTACACCAGTAAACAGAGATAAGTTCCAGGTGGTCAAAAAACTGTGGGATCTGGGCAGTTGAGGATTATTAAAGTAAGAAAAGTATAAGCACATGAGGGAAGAGGGCCCTACTCGTGAGAGCTTACATTCTAAGGGGAGGGGTAGACAGACAGGGATGACACAGATGGGGTACATAGAGAGCGTGGAACAGAGGGTTATGTTGAGATTTGGCTAGGTTTGGTAAAGAAATAAGTCTTAAGAGCCCGTTTGAAGTTTTGTAGAGAGGTGGAGAGTCTGAGGGGGAGAGGTAAAGAATTCCAGAGAAATGGAGCAGCACGTGAAAAATCTTGGAGATAGGAGTGGGAGGAAGTAATCAGAAGACAGGAGAGACGGCGTGCATTAGCAGAGCGAAGAGGACGGGTGGGAGAGTAAAGGGAGATAAGGTCAGAAATGTAGATGGGAGAGGAGTGGGTGAGTGCTTTGTAAGTGAGTGTGAGAAGTTTGAATTGGATTCTGAAAGGGAAGGGAAGCCAGTGGAGGGCCTGTAGGAGGGGGGAGGTAGACGTAGTGCGTTTGGTGAGGAAGATGAGCCGGGCAGCAGCATTGAGGATAGATTGGAGTGGAGAGAGGCGATTGTCAGGGAGACCAGTTAAGAGGAGATTACAGTAGTCCAGTCTGGAAATAATCAGTGAGTGAATAATGATCTTAGTGGCATCCTGTGTGAGAAAAGGTCTGATTCTAGAAATGTTTTTGAGATGAAAATGACAGGTTTGTGAGAGGTGCTGAATGTGTGGTTTGAAGGAGAGGGAGGAGTCAAGGATTACGCCAAGACAGCGTACTTGGGGGCTAGGGGAGATAGTTGTGCCATCAATGGATAATGAGATTGTGGGAGGTGAGGCTGTGCGGGATGGTGGGAAGATGATCAGCTCAGTCTTAGACATGTTGAGTTTAAGAAAGCGCTGAGACATCCAGGAAGAGATAGCAGAAAGACAGTTTGAGGTACGAGTGAGGAGAGCCGTGGAGAGATCAGGGGAGGAGAGGTAGATTTGAGTGTCATCAGCATAGAGGTGATATTGGAAGTTAAAAGAACTAATGAGTTCACCTAAAGAGGACGTATAGAGAGAGAAAAGGAGAGGACCAAGAACAGAGCCTTGGGGGACACCAACAGTTAGTGGAAGTGGGGGGGAGGTAGCATCATGAGAGGAGACAGAGAAGGAACGATCAGAGAGGTAGGAGGACAGCCAGGAGAGGGCAGTATCACGCAGACCAAGAGAGTGAAGGATTTGCAGAAGGAGAGGATGGTCCACAGTGTCAAAAGCAGCAGAGAGGTCAAGAAGAATAAGCAGAGAGTAGTGGCCCTTAGATTTGGCTGCATGGAGGTCATTGCAGACTTTTGTGAGGGCAGTTTCAGTGGAGTGGAGAGAACGGAAACCAGACTGGAATGGGTCAAGCAGTGAGTGAGAGGAAAGAAAGGCAGTGAGGCGGTTATAGACAATACGCTCAAGAAGTTTGGAGGCAAAGGGGAGGAGAGAGATGGGTCGATAGTTGGAGAGAGTGTTAGGATCAAGGGTAGGTTTTTTAAGAATAGGGGAGACAAGAGCATGCTTGAAGGCAGAGGGGACAGTGCCTGATGAAAGGGAGAGATTGAGAAGGTGGGCAAGATGGGAACAGGCAGAAGGGGAGAGGTAACGGAGGAGGTGGGAGGGGATAGGGTCGAGCGGGGAGGTTGTGGGGGGGGAGGAACGGATGAGGGCCATGACTTCCTCGCCAGATACATGGGAGAAAGATGTCAGAGTTGGTAAGAGGGAAGGGGAGGGGTGGCAAGGGATGGGTGGTGGCTGGTTGCTGGTCTGGTGGGAAGTGATATCCTGACGTATGGAGTCAATCTTGGATGTGAAATAAGTGGCAAAGTCAAGAGCAGACAATGAGGAAGGGAGAGGAGGTGGTGGTGGGCAGAGGAGGGAGTTAACAGTGGCAAAGAGGCGCCGGGGGTTGGAAGACTGTGTAGAAATGAGGTTTTTGAAGTATGATTGTTTAGCAAGGGAAAGGGCAGTACTGAAGGATGAGAGCATGAATTTGAAATGGAGGAAGTCTGCTTTAGAGCGTGATTTCCTCCACTGTCGCTCGGCAGTACGTGAGCATTTTTGTAGGTATCTGGTGCATTTGGTGTGCCAGGGTTGAGGTTTTGATCTGCGAGGGTGAATAGTGGTTGGCGGAGCAACAGAGTCAAGGGCAGAAGTAAGAGATGCATTGTATAGGGATGTGGCTTGTTCAAGGCATGTGAGAGAGAGAAGAGGAGAGAGAAGGGAGTCAAACAGGGAGGACAGGGATGAGGTGTCAATAGCCTCAATGTTACGCTTCGTGATGGTAGCCTTAGGAGGGAGAGATGGGGAAGCAGAGATAGATAAGTTGAAAGAGAGCAAATGGTGGTCGGAGAGGGGAAAAGGGGAATTGGAGAAATCAGAAATATCACAGCGGTGAGTGAAAACCAGATCCAGTGAGCTCCCGTTCACATGGGAGGGTGAGGTGGTCCACTGGGAGAGACCAAGTGAAGAGGTGAGGTTAAGGAGTTTAGAGGCAGGTGATTTTGTGGGGTTATCGATAGGGATGTTGAAATCACCTAGAATAATGAAGGGAATGTCAGAAGAGAGGAAGTGAGGAAGCCAGGAAGCAAAGTTGTCAAGGAATTTGGAGGAAATGCCAGGTGGACGGTAAATTACAGCAACTCGAAGATTAGTAGGTTGGTAGAGGCGTAATGCATGGACCTCAAATGTAGAGAATGTAAGAGAAGGTTCTGGAGGTATAAGTTGGTATGTGTAGCTTGAGGGTAAAAGGATCCCAACACCACCCCCATGGCGACCCCCGGGTCGGGGTGTGTGTGAGAATGTGAGGCCCCCAGCAGAGAGAGCAGCAGGAGAAGTGGTGGCATGAGGAGTAATCCAGGTTTCTGTAATGGCCAGGAGGTGCAGGGAGTTGGAAATGAAAAGGTCATGAGTGGGGGTCAGTTTGTTGCAAATAGATCTGGCATTCCAGAGTGCACAAGATAGGGGGTATGAGTTTGTGGGAGAGATGTGAATGAGATTATCAGGATTGCTGTAGCGTTGAGGTAGGAGTAATTTGGAAGGAGAAGATAAAGAGGGTGTGATGATGGTGCTGGGGCCTTGGCTAGGAAGGGAGACTGCATGCATGAAACAGGGAGGGAGTGCAGTTTGATACTGGTGGAGGAGAGGTGAGGAGACAGGCAGAGGAGGGAAAGAGTAGGGTTGAGCGGTGGGGTATAAGTGGTGTGAAGGGGCAGAAGTGAATTGCAATGGGGAAACAGAAGAGGGGTAGGGAGGCAGACAGAGGAGAGGAGAGAGGATGAGATGTAGGAGACTGGGAGAGAGGGATAGAGGTGGTAACAGGGGACAGAATAAAGGATTAGAAGGACAATAAGTAATGGGGGTTGCCAGCCTGGCCATAGTGTGGATGGTGTGTAAACTGGTAGTATAATGAGAATAGGGGGAGGAGTGGTGGCTGTATGAGAGAGCAGTGAAGTTTGCAGAAAGAAATACGATTTGCAAGTAATTAAAATGATGTTAATATCTACAGATCACCAGTAAATCAAATATTTGTTGATGTTAGATGGAAAATTACACAGTGTTGGCAAACCACAAGTCAGTGTTACTTCATCAAATATGCTTCTCAATTAAACATTTGTTTTCCAGGTATTTGCAGGGTCAGAGTAAAAGTTGTATTGCAGGTTTTTTGCAGAAAGTGAATGTTTAGTACATAAGTATACTACCCCTTTCTGCCTTTCTTCCTACCCTCCTAACCCTCCCTACCTGATGCCTAACCCTAATCCCCCCCTCCCCCACTTAACCGCAACCGTCCCCCTTTAAGTGCCTAAACCTAACCATTCCCCCTTAGTACCTAAACCTAAGGCTGGGTACACACTTGGCGAGATGCACCCGATATATCGTCCGATCGGGCGGATTGGACAATATACAGATTGCTAATTACGGCTCCGTCTGTACCGCAGCGCGCCCGCCGAGGCCCTCCTATCGCATCGTCGAGGACGCGTGTGAGACACGCACGTGCCCCATTCACTGCATTGGGAGCGTCGGATCGCATACCCGCACCGGGAGCGCACTTTTGCGATGGAGCTGCATTAGATGAGCGGCTCCATCTGTATTGGTCACATCGTCCAGTGTGTATTCACTATATCGTTAACGATGCGCGCTCCCGCGGGTTGATAACGATGTACAATGTCTTTAGTTTTTACCTTGAAATCTAAAGATACTGTACAAGACGGCGTGCTGCTGGATTCGCGTGCATGCCGCCACTTACGATATAGTAAACGATATTGTTCAGTGTGTATGAACAATAACGTTTGCCTGGGGAAATCTTGCACAATGGGCCTAATTCAGACCAGATCGCTAGGCTGCATTTTTGTACATCCTGCGATCAGGTCTGAACTGCGCATGCGTTTGCACCGCAATATGCAGGCGCTTCGGTCCGCAGTGACGGGGATCGCTGGGCTGCGACGGGATGGTGCAAGAAAAGCGATCGCACGGGCAATCGCAAGGTGACTGACAGAAAGAGGCCGTTTGTGGGTGACAACTGACCTTTTTTAAGGCGTGTCCGGAGAAAAGCAGGAGGAGCCAGGCGATTGAAGGGAGGGTTTCTGACGTCAGCTCCGGCCCCGATCATCACACGGGAAGAGTAACTCCTGGGCTGTGCAGAGACGTTTGTGCCGCTCTCCTGCACATGTGCTCGCACCCCTGCACAGCGATTTCCCCCTCACCCTGTAGGCGTCGACTACCTGATCGCAGGGATGCAAAAAACGCACCCTAGCGATCAGGTCTGAATTAGGCCCAATGTCACATCTGACGTGCATCAAAAAGTGTGTACCCAGCCTAACTCTCCCCCCTTCGTGCCTAACCCTAACCCTCCCTCCCCACAGCCTAACCCTAAACCCCAGCCCGCAGCCTAACCCTAACCCACCCCCTAATGAATCAACTTAAACCAAATGACAGTTAGGAGCTGATTGGCTGGTAATTTATCACTGTGTAATTTATCACTCTCCAATGTTTGATAAATCTGTGCCCAAGTCCATCCTCTAACGCTAATGGGACATTGTATTATTGTCTTAAGGACATTGGGGGTCATTCAGAGTTATTCGATCACTAGCAGTTTTTAGCAGCCGTGCAAACGCTAGGCCGCCGCCCACTGGGAGTGTATTTTAGCTTAGCAGAAGTGCGAACGAAAGGATCGCAGAGCGGCGGCATACTTTTTTGGTGCAGTTTTAGAGTAGCTCAATACCTACTCAGCGCTTGCGATCACTTCAGACTGTTCAGTTCTTGTTTTGACGTCACAAACCCGCCCTGCGTTCGGCCAGCCACGCCTGCGTTTTTCCTGGCACGCCTGCGTTTTTACGAACACTCCCTGAAAATGGTCAGTTGACACCCAGAAACGCCCACTTCATGTCAATCACTCTGCGGCCACCAGTGCGACTGAAAAGCTTCGCTAGACCTTGTGTGAAACTACATCGTTTGTTGTAATATTACTTCGCGCGTGCGCATTGCGCCGCATACGCATGCGCAGAAGTGAAGTTTTTTGTCCTCAATGCTGCACAGCGAACGAAAGCAGCTAGCGATTTACTCAGAATGACCCCCATTGTTCGTTTAGCAGAAGACAAAGCCATCTATTTTATAGTTGTGTTTAGATGGCAATAACAATCTTGGTGAACCATCTACTTTTTTATTACAATGCGGTAAATACACACGCACAGGTTGCGGTAACTTAAGTAAGTGTGTAGGAATATTCCTGAGTTATAGGAAGCATTCGTACTAGTCAAAGATAAGGTTACATTCAATAAATTTACAGTGTAATTGTAATTGTGAATGATATTGTAATTCTGTGGTTGATCGGATGTTCAAGGAGAAATATTTTAAACGTTATGCAGTCATGAAGTCACCAATCAAAATATTAAAATTCAGTATATCGACACAAGAATGTTGACACATGGTTAAAATATCAACATCATTAATAATGACACCTAGAAATATGTTGAGAGTGACAGAATGTCGACATATGTCAACATTTCCATTATGGTTAGTGTTACAGTTACTGGATAGAATTACACGAAAATACATTATTGACATTTCAACAGTGCTGACATTACATCATTGTTGACATAGTTAATGATGACATGATGATCATTTAATATGTCGACATTACAAGCATGTTGAAATTCTCATATTGACCTAATGATGATAAAATACACTATATATCTCCTTCTAATGTAATGGTAGACACTTCCATTTTATGGTCATTCGTGATTAGTATTGTATTTACAGTATTACTGTATTTTACTGCACTGTGTACTTCATGTATATCGTATGTGTTTACCCTTTCTATGTGAATACCTGGCTGATGATTTGGAAACCGGAAACAAATTCATAGTATACGCTTGTATACCTGGCTAATAAAGTTGATTCTGTTTCTGATACCCTTTGAAACAGCATTCTTGTTTTCAGTAACCCATTTCAGTCTGTTAGGGTCATTAGAAATAAGGCTCGATCTATTTTGCATAATCACAATCTGCCATTGCCTGTGCATTGGTGGGGGGGGGGGGGTACCCTTGCCTCTCTGCTGTGGTGTGGTTGGTAGAAAGATTGCAAGAGCCGATTCCTGAAGGTGTGCTGTAACAAGGTATTTATTAATTTTATTTACTAACAGTTATATATACTGCACATATACTGCACAGCGCTTTACAGAGAATATTTTGACATTCATATCAGCTCCTGCCCCAGTGGAGTTTACAATCTATATTCCCTATCGCATGTACACGCATACATATAGACTAGGGTTAATTTTGACAAAAAAAAAAAATTAACCTAGCAGTATGTTTTGGAATGTGTGAGGAAACTGTTGCAGCTGAAGGAAACCCATGCAAATGCGAGGAAAACATATAAACTCCACACAGACTAGCATTTAACTCATGACCTCAGAGCTGCGAGGCAGTAATGCTAATCATTACGCCATCTGTGCTGCCCAGGGTACCATCTTACCTCTGTTTATTCATCACACACTAACACCTCACTACCCCGGAGTACCACAAGATCAGCCTCCTACTATATATCCATGTCCTTATGACTGGATAATTTTAATGAAACTGGAGACTCGCTACTTATCTGAACTGTTAATATTTAATCCAAATGGAATAATTTTGTTGACCATAACACAGCACTTAGATGCTATCACTCCATTCTGGAAACTGCCTGCGTACTGTAGTGTTGAGGGAACACATTCTATCCCAACATACACACAAAAAACCAGAGACTTTACTAATATAATTCCTGTGCTCAGTTCTGCCCCCAGAGCAGTCCAAAGCAATGATGCTGCGCGACTAAACATTTATATGCAAAACAAATAATACAGTTCAGCAGAGAAGACAGAGGTGATATGAGCTAATATAAAATATATATCATCTGTAGTGTAATAAATCAGGCAATGACTGGCCTGAATAACGGTACAGAACAGAAAACCTGGGTGCATGTTATAAACCGCAAAAACGCAAACGCAATAGATCTACTACAATGTGAGGCCCCTGATTAGCAGCTTACCTGTCCAAAGTCCGGCACGGCTGATGTGGACCTCTTCCATACCACCCAACTGTCCCGTTTTTCGTGGGACAGTCCCGCTTTTTTGGGACTGTCTTGCTGTCCCACCCGCGGGCAGCAGTGCCCCGCGGTAGGGTGGGGGGGGGGCGCAGTTGGGAGGCTCTTACTCTCGCTGCTCTGCTTAGCAGAGCAGCAGTGAACAGACGCTGTGCGCACGCGCACACAGTGTCTATTCACACAGACAGAGGGAGAGGGGGCATGCCAGCAGCTTACTGAGTGCTGGTCGTGCCTCGATAGTGACGAGAAACTGGGGGCCGAAGCCACCCCCCTTTTCTAAAACCACACCCCCTTTTCCAACGGCGTGGATGCTACAGTACATACTTCTCTCGATGGGAGATACTTTGACAGTACAACCAAATATAGCAAAAAAAGACAAGGGGGGAATAACAAGAATTTACTTACCGATAATTCTATTTCTCATAGTCCGTAGTGGATGCTGGGGACTCCGTAAGGACCATGGGGAATAGCGGCTCCGCAGGAGACTGGGCACATCTAAAGAAAGCTTTAGGACTAACTGGTGTGCACTGGCTCCTCCCCCTATGACCCTCCTCCAAGCCTCAGTTAGGATACTGTGCCCGGACGAGCGTACACAATAAGGAAGGATTTTGAATCCCGGGTAAGACTCATACCAGCCACACCAATCACACCGTATAACTTGTGATCTGAACCCAGTTAACAGTATGATAACAGAGGAGCCTCTGAAAAGATGGCTTCCAACAATAATAACCCGATTTTTGTAACAATAACTATGTACAAGTATTGCAGACAATCCGCACTGGGGACGGGCGCCCAGCATCCACTACGGACTATGAGAAATAGAATTATCGGTAAGTAAATTCTTATTTTCTCTAACGTCCTAAGTGGATGCTGGGGACTCCGTAAGGACCATGGGGATTATACCAAAGCTCCCAAACGGGCGGGAGAGTGCGGATGACTCTGCAGCACCGAATGAGAGAACTCCAGGTCCTCCTCAGCCAGGGTATCAAATTTGTAGAATTTAGCAAACGTGTTTGCCCCTGACCAAGTAGCTGCTCGGCAAAGTTGTAAAGCCGAGACCCCTCGGGCAGCCGCCCAAGATGAGCCCACTTTCCTTGTGGAACGGGCTTGTACAGATTTTAGCTGTGGCAGGCCTGCCACAGAATGTGCAAGCTGAATTGTACTACAAATCCAACGAGCAATAGTCTGCTTAGAAGCAGGAGCACCCAGCTTGTTGGGTGCATACAGGATAAACAGCGAGTCAGATTTCCTGACACCAGCCGTCCTGGAAACATATTTTCAGGGCCCTGACAACATCCAGCAACTTGGATTCCTCCAAGTCCCTAGTAGCCGCAGGCACCACAATAGGTTGGTTCAGGTGAAAACGCTGGAACCATCTTAGGGAGAAACTGAGGACGAGTCCTCAATTCCGCCCTGTCCGAATGGAAAATCAGATAAGGGCTTTTACAGGATAAAGCCGCCAATTCTGACACGCGCCTGGCCCAGGCCAGGGCCAACAGCATGACCACTTTCCATGTGAGATATTTTAACTCCACAGATTTAAGTGGTTCAAACCAATGTGACTTTTGGAACCCAAACTACATTGAGATCCCAAATTGCCACTGGAGGCACAAAAGGAGGCTGTATGTGCAGTACCCCTTTTACAAACGTCTAAACTTCAGGGACTGAAGCTAGTTCTTTTTTGGAAGAAAATTGACAGGGCCGAAATCTGAACCTTAATGGACCCCAATTTCAGGCCCATAGACACTCCTGTTTGCAGGAAATGTAGGAATCGACCCAGTTGAATTTCCTCCGTCGGGCCTTACTGGCCTCGCACTACGCAACATATTTTCGCCAATTGCGGTGATAATGTTTTTGCGGTTACATCCTTCCTGGCTTTAGATCAGGATATGGATGACTTCATCCGGAATGCCTTTTTTTCCTTCAGGATCCGGTGTTCAACCGGCATGCCGTCAAACGCAGCCGCGGTAAGTCTTGGAACAGACAGGGTCCTTGCTGGAGCAGGTCCCTTCTTAGAGGTAGAGGCCACGGATCCTCCGTGAGCATCTCTTGAAGTTCCGGTTACCAAGTCCTTCTTGGCCAATCCGGAGCCACGAATATAGTGCTTTCTCCTCTCCATCTTATCAATCTCAGTACCTTGGGTATGAGAGGCAGACGAGGGAACACATACACTGACTGGTACACCCACGGTGTTACCAGAGCGTCTACAACTATTGCCTGAGGGTCTCTTGACCTGGCGCAATACCTGTCGAGTTTTTTAATCATGTGGACGACTTCTGGGTGAAGCCCCCACTCTCCCGGGTGGAGGTCGTGCTGAGGAAGTCTGCTTCCCAGTTGTCCACTCCCGGAATGAATACTGTTGACAGTGCTATCACATGATTTTCCGCCCAGCGAAGAATCCCTGCAGCTTCTGCCATTGCCCTCCTGCTTCTTGTGCCACCCTGTCTGTTTACGTGGGTGACTGCCATGATGTTGTCCGACTGGATCAACACCGGCTGACCTTGAAGCAGAGGTCTTGCTAAGCTTAGAGCATTGTAAATGGCCCTTAGCTTCAGGATATTTATGTGAAGTGATGTATCCAGGCTTGACCCTAAGCCCTGGATATTCCTTCCCTGTGTGACTGCTCCCCAGCCTCGCAGGCTGGCATCCGTGGTCACCAGGACCCAGTCCTGAATGCCGAATCTGCGGCCCTCTAGAAGATGAGCACTCTGCAACCACCACAGGATGGATACCCTTGTCCTTGGTGACAGGGTTATCCGCTGATGCATCTGAAAATGCGACCCGGACCATTTGTCCAGTAGGTTCCACTGGAAAGTTCTTGCGTGGAATCTAACGAATGGGATTGCTTCGTAGGAAGCCACCATTTTTACCCAGAACCCTTGTGCATTGATGCACTGAGACTTGGTTTGGTTTTAGGAGGTTCCTGACTAGCTCGGATAACTCCCTGGCTTTCTCTTCCGGGAGAAACACCTTTTTTCTGGACTGTGTCCAGGAACATCCCTAGGAAACAGAAGACAAGTCGTCGGAACCAGCTGCGATTTTGGAATATTGAGAATCCAATCGTGCTGCCGCAACACTACCTGAGATAGTGCTACACCGACTTCCAACTGTTCCCTGGATCTTACCCTTATCAGGGAATCGTCCAAGTAAGGGATAACTAAAATTCCCTTCCTTCGAAGGGATATCATTTCGGCCATTACCTTGGTAAAGACCCGGGGTGCCGTGGACCATCCCTACGGCAGCGTCTGAACTGATAGTGACAGTTCTGTACCATAACCTGAGGTACCCTTGGTGAGAAGGGTAATTTTTGACATGAAGGTAAGCATCCTTGATGTCCCGAGACATCATGTAGTCCCCTTCTTCCAGGTTTGCAATCACTGCTCTGAGTGACGCAATCTTGAATTTGAACCTCTGTATGTAAGTGTTCAAAGATTTTAGATTTTAGATTTAGAATCGGTCTCACCGAGCCGTCTGGCTTCGGTACCACAATAGTGTGGAATAATACCCCGTTCCCTGTTGCAGGAGGGGTACCTTGATTATCACCTGCTGGGAATACAGCTTGTGAATGGCTTCCAAAACTGCCTCCCTGTCAGAGGGAGACGTCGGTAAAGCCGACTTTTGGAAACGGCGAGGGGGAGACGTCTCAAATTCCAATATGTACCCTTGAGATATTACCTGAAGGATCCAGGGGTCTACTTGCGAGTGAGCCCACTGCGCACTGAAATTCATTGAGAACGGGCCCCCACCGTGCCTGAGCTTGTAAGGCCCTAGCGTCATACTGAGGGCTTGGCAGAGGCGGGAAAGGGTTTCTGTTCCTGGGAACTGGCTAATCTCTTCAGCCTTTTTCCTCTCCCTCTGTCACGAGCAGAAAAGAGGAACCTTTTGTCCGCTTGCCAACAAAGGACTGCGCCTGATAATACGGCGTCTTATTTTGAGAGGCGACCTGGGGTACAAACGTGGATTTCCCAGTTGTTGCCGTGGCCACCAGGTCTAAAAGACCGACCCCAAATGTCCCCTTTCAAAGGCAATACTTCCAAATGCCGTTTGGAATCCGCATCACCTGACCATTTTACTGGTAGAATTGGACAACGCACTTATACTTGATGCCAGTCGGCAAATATTCCGCTGTGCATCATGCATATATAGAAATGCATCTTTTAAATGCTCTATAGGCAATAATATACTATCCTTATCTAGGATATCAATATTTCCAGTCAGGGAATCCGACCATGCCAACCCAGCACTGCACCTCCAGGCTGAGGCGATTGCTGGTCGCAGTATAACACCAGTATGTGTGTGAATACATTTTTGGATACCCTCCTGCTTTCTATCAGCAGGATCCTTAAGGGCGGCCATCTCATGAGAGGGTAGAGCCCTTGTTCTTACAAGCGTGTGAGCGCCTTATCCCCCCTAGGGGGTGTTTCCCAACGCACCCTAACCTCTGGCGGGAAAGGGTATACAGCCAATACTTTTTAAGAAATTATCAATTGTTATCGGGGGGAAACCCACGCATCATCACACACCTCATTTTATTTCTCAGATTCAGGAAAACTACAGGTAGTTTTTCCCTCACCGAACATAATACCCCTTTTTGGTGGTACTCGTATTATCAGAAATGTATAAAACATTTTCCATTGTCTCAATCATGTAATGTGTGGCCCTACTGGAAATCACGGTTGTCTCTTCACCGTCGACACAGGAGTCAGTATCCGTGTCGGCGTCTGTATCTGCCATCTGAGGTAACGGGCGCTTTAGAGCCCCTGACGGCCTATGAGACGTCTGAACAGGCACAAGCTGAGTAGCCGGCTGTCTCATGTCAACCACTGTTTTTTTTTTATACAGAGCTGACACTGTCACGTAATTTTCAACAGTACATCCACTCAGGTGTCGACCCCCTAGGTGGTGACATCACTGTTACAGACACTCTGCTCCGTCTCCACATCATTTTTCTCCTCATACATGTCGACACAAACGTACCGACACACAGCACACACACAGGGAATGCTCTGATAGAGGACAGGACCCCACTAGCCCTTTGGGGAGACAGAGGGAGAGTATGCCAGCACACACCAGAGCGCTATATATATATACAGGGATAACCTTATATAAGTGTTTTTCCCCTTATAGCTGCTGTATGTTTTAATACTGCGCCTAATTAGTGCCCCCCTCTCTTTTTTTTAACCCTTTCTGTAGTGTAGTGACTGCAGGGAAGAGCCAGGGAGCTCCCCTCCAACTGAGCTGTGAGGGAAAATGGCGCCAGTGTGCTGAGGAGATAGGCTCCGCCCCCTTTTCGGCGGCCTTATCTCCCGTTTTTCTGTATATTCTGGCAGGGGTTAAATGCATCCATATAGCCCAGGAGCTATATGTGATGTATTTTTTTGCCATGTAAGGTATTTTTATCATGTTTTATTGCGTCTCAGGGCGCCCCCCCAGCGCCCTGCACCCTCAGTGACCGGAGTATGAAGTGTGCTGAGAGCAATGGCGCACAGCTGCAGTGCTGTGCGCTACCTTATTGAAGACAGGAACGTCTTCTGCCGCCGATTTTTCCGGACCTCTTCGCTCTTCTGGCTCTGTAAGGGGGCCGGCGGCGCGGCTCCGGGACCCATCCAGGCTGGGCCTGTGATCGTCCCTCTGGAGCTAATGTCCAGTAGCCAAGAAGCCCAATCCACTCTGCACGCAGGTGAGTTCGCTTCTTCTCCCCTTAGTCCCTCGATGCAGTGAGCCTGTTGCCAGCAGGTCTCACTGAAAATAACAAACCTAAACTAAAACTTTCACTAAGAAGCTCAGGAGAGCCCCTAGTGTGCACCCTTCTCGTCGGGCACAGAAATCTAACTGAGGCTTGGAGGAGGGTCATAGGGGGAGGAGCCAGTGCACACCAGTTAGTCCTAAAGCTTTCTTTAGATGTGCCCAGTCTCCTGCGGAGCCGCTATTCCCCATGGTCCTTACGGAGTCCCCAGCATCCACTTAGGACGTTAGAGAAATAATGGAGTCCGAGTTCGCCCGACTTGCGGGATGCCGGTCGAGCTTGGACGTTTTTGTTTAAAGGGGCGATCATTTACAAGTCATAACCATGCCTTGTAAATGATTGGCTGCCTGCATTCCTTCCTGTCAATTACTCTGTCGTGTACGCCGTGCGATCACGGCGCAAGCGCAGTCTACCGATAATCGTTCATTAGCGTAAATATCGGCATTTCGGACAAACATGAATTTTATTCTAAAACTAGAATATTGGACACACAAATGTTTTTGTAAATCTGGTGGCAGGTCCTCTGCAGATATAATAGATTCATGTCTTTTTCCATTATTAAGAAGCGTATGATGATCCCTGTACAGTTTGATGGCGTTACCTGATATCTTTGATTGTGGCACGTTTAAGTGGGTCGACCTGCAGCATATGCATTAACAAGGTGGCGATGGAACGGTTCAAGTACTCGGGGATGTAAAATACTCCACCGCGGATTTTCTTGAAGAGCGTTGGAACGTGTTCATCATCAAACGGCAAAGTCCCGCAGAGGAGAGCGTACAGGATGACGCCGCAGCTCCAAATATCAACTTCCGGGCCTGCGTACAATCTACATGGGCAGAATGACAAAACAATGCCACATTTTATTCACCCTCAAAACAGAATGACAGTATTTATAGTCACAACTAGTTGGACTAGCCTAAGTCTTTGGGATGTCCCCAATTTAGGGGCTGATTCAGAGGGGAACATTTACTAAAGCTTCTAAAACAGGGAATTGGTGATGATGCTCATAGCAAAAAATCAGATGCTGTCTATCATTTTCTAAAAGGCAATAGAGAAATGATAGACAGCACCCGATTGGTTGCTATCTGACACTGGGCCTAATTCAGAGTTGTTCGCAGCAGCAAATTTGTTAGCAGTTGGGCAAAACCATGTGCACTGCAGGGGGGGGGGGGGGGGGGGGGCAGATGTAACATGTGCAGAGAGAGTTAGATTTGGGTGGGGTGTGTTCAAACTGAAATCTAATTTGCAGTGTTAAAATAAAGCAGCCAGTATTTACCCTGCACAGAAACACTATAACCCACCCAAATCTAACTCTCTCTGCACATGTTATATCTGCCACACCTGCAGTGCACATGGTTTTGCCCAACTGCTAACAAATTTGCGGCTGTGATCAACTCTGAATTACCCCCACTGTGCGTCCAAATCTTTAATGTGACTCTGCACAAGCAAACTTGGGATGCATGCAGTGTGTGACTGAGAGGCTTGCACAGAGGAAAATCATCGCTGCACTGAGTCTGACATCATCGCTGCAACCGACTCAGGCCCTTGGGGGTGTTTGGAAGAACTGGACACCCTACTGCCTCAGGAACACCCTACTGCCTTTAGTAAATCCCTGCAATCCTATTGGTGCTACTGAATTATGCCGGGGGCTTGAAGAGCTTTGCATGTCTGGTAGTCCTGGGCCCTGGTACTCTGTACCCACACCTCCCCCCCTATTGACACTCCTAGATACAGCAGATTACATGATGTTCAAATGTATTATTTATGCAGCTCACCAAGCTCCATCCAGTTGCACATCCTACATTTGTATATGACAGTGGTTCCCAAACTTTTTTGAATCACTGTGCCCTAGAGAATCAGAATTTTCTTCACGGCGCCCCTAGGCCAAAAGTTTATTATTGAGAAATTTAGAAATAAATATAAAATTAAGTAAATTGTGTTTATATGTCATTCTTAGGCTCAGCTATGTGGTAAGGGACAAGATTTGCTTCTGTTTGTCCACATATGTTAGGATTGGCACCAGCACTGGTTTTGCCTATTACATTGACCATAAATAATTAGAATTGGTCCTGGACCACCAACCCAGGGCACCCCTGCAAGTGTCCCGAGGCACCCCAGGGAGCCACAGCACACAGTTTGAGAACCACTGGTATATGACAAAACAGCGCCTCCTACAGTTCAGACTGTATCATTACAGAGTTTTCTTGATTTCCCTAGGCAATAACAATTATGACCATTCTTTTATTTAATAAGAAGTTGACGTGCTCGACATCATATAGTAATCCAGCAGTAAATCCATCTTCAGTGTTATGTCCCGTCTCGTACAGATCTTACCTTCCCGATATAACTTCAGGGGCTGCGTAGTTCGGAGACCCACAACTGGTCCGCAGGAATTCCCCATCTGACATCATGTTAGACAGACCTGGATAGAATCGTAGATTACATGTATTAAGGTCCAAACTATTCATTGGACAGAGTAATGATTCTTTTTATGGATATATCCAATGGATAAAAAAATAGTGTGAGGGCTTGTGATCATTTCTGAATCTCCTTGGTTCAACATTTTTTTAAGTTTGCCCCTTGACCCTGTTATATTAACCATGTGGGTCCATATTCGGGGCTTTCCTTCCCGGAGTCCCTTTAGATTTTCAGCAGAAGGCGACCCATTTCTGTCCCATCTACTGCCCCTGTCCTTACGCAGAATCTGGGTGCTATAACAATTTGCACTTGTACTCGGTGCCCATAGTAACAATACTGGAAGTGAGAGACAGGGATGACATATAGGGGTCTCCTTTCAGCCTTCCTGTGAACCCCACAGTTACAATATAGAGAGTATATGGGTTGCGGGTACTTTTTAAAAACTCTTTGCCTGGAACAGGTGTGATTACCATTAACGTTTTCTGCAGAATGATGGCAACAACATGGCCTCATGACTCGGACTACTATCTTTTCAAACTCCTTCATCATCTGAAGTCTCTAGCTCACAAGTAGGTAGGTTAGAATGAATGTAAATATGTATTTTGTCAACCAAATGGTAGAAACGTAAATAAATAAATATACATTTCAAACAATATATCTATGGACTGCGGAATATGAATTGAAAAATGTGGAGTTGCCATGTACAGCAGATTAACTGGTATTCCTCAAGGCTAATTAGCTTGTGCTACCTAACTGAAGGACATTGGGGGTCATTCCGAGTTGATCGCTAGCTGCCGTTGTTCGCAGCACAGTGATCAGGCTGAAAATCTGCATTTCTGCGCATGCGTATGCACCGCAATGCGCACGCACGACATACAGGTACAAAGGCCTTTGTGGTTTTGCACAGGTTCTAGCGAAGTTTTCAGTCGCACTGGCGGCCGCAAGAAGATTGACAGGAAGGGGGCGTTTGTGGGTGTCAACTGACCGTTTTCAGGGAGGGTTTGCAAAAACGCAGGCGTGTCTGAAAAAACACAGGCGTGGCTGGGCGTTCGCTGGGTGGGTGTATGACGTCAAATCCGGACACGAATAGGCTGAAGTGATCGCAAGCGCTGAGTAGGTTCAGAGCTACTCTGAAACTGCACAAACTGTTTTTGCAGAGCTCGGCTGCAGATGCGTTCACACTTCTGCTAAGCTAAAATACACTCCCCAGTGGGCGGCGGCATAGCGTTTGCACGGCTGCTAAAACTAGCTAGAGAGCGATCAACTCGGAATGAGGGCCATTGTGGGACTGTTTCCGAGCTGAACGTACATCGGACATTATAACAGCCGCATCATGTGTGTGGGAATCACACATTCAGGGGGTGGGGCTAGCATAGGACACAGAGCTGCCACTGTATGGAAGAATCATCCGCAAAATGGGTGTGCGTTCAATTCTGTGCCAGCTCCTGTGTTCCCTTATAAAAGGCATTAAATACCAGGGATAGTGACAAATGAAATGATGAGCGCTGATGGTAATGGCTGCACTGTATTGCCTACGTTATTGAGCTTATACAGTTCTTCATTGTGAAAATATATGTCACGTTCACTTCCTATGTCTACTGAAATGTTGGTTTTCAGTTTTCACAAGACAAAATCTAAGGGACAAATCAAAGAAACCTGTATGGTATAGTGTCTAATTATTATGTATCTTGGGATACGTGTGACTTTCAAGACAATTATGAACAGAAATATTTTGCAGGTACATCATAGAGAAAAACATTGCCTGGCTTGCCCTATTTATGGCAGCAGGATGACACTTTCATAAATGTTCGTTACGAGATCTTACAAAAGGGTATACGCAATAGTGAGCAATTTCCGTGAGCCAGAGCGATCTCTGCGGTTAAACCTGTAGATTTAGGGGGTTATGCAATCAGTGCCTTTTTTTCGTCATTTTCGCCCATTTTTTAATACAGTTTCACCTTTTTTTTTTTTGGTTGAATTGGCATGGGCGAAAATGGGGAAAACCCCCTGTCAATTCAACAAAACATGTGGATCGGCGGTGATTTGGGCGATCCATGTGTTTTTCGCCAGTGCAGGCATTTTCGACAAGTCGAAAAAGCAGCACTGGAATTGAATAGTGCGAATACATATTCACCCTAAAAACGTGGAAAAGTGCAGTTTTTTCTACTTGGCAAAAAAAATCGGCACTAATTGCATACCCCCCCTTTAAGTGCCAATAACTTTAAAGGCAAAACCAACCGGGTTTTGCTTTTTAAGGTATTGTGGATCTAAATCTATGGGTTTAATTGCCAAGACGGCGCCGCTTCACGGAAAATCGTACCCTATTGCGTATACCCCCAAAAAGTTCAGATTTAGAAAACGTTAATAGTTCTGGACCTGTTACAGAACCGAGGAAGCTCCTCTTTGTTTTCTTACAAACATCATGTTCTGTCAACTTTCTCATCTCACAATTAATTCATTAATATTCTTTTCTGAGCTTATGAAAGTATTTGCAAGATTGTGAAGAATGTTTGTGAAGCGTGCACAGCGCTCTGTGGAACAGGTTACACCGACAACCTTCAGCAAATGACCTTCTGGCTGGCTGGCTGCATTCCTAGAAGGCTTGGGGAGTCACATACCGAAGTCAGCAATCTTGGCATTCATATGTGCGTCCAGGAGCACGTTCTCCGGTTTCAGATCTCGGTGCACCACCATATGTCTGTGGCAGTAATCTACAGCAGAGAGAATCTGCTGGAAGAGACGCCTGGCCTCAGCCTCATCCACCTGCGGGGTGGAAACGGGACTTGTCATCTCTGGAGAAGTGGACAAGGGTTATTGCTGGGTGACCAGGAGACAGGCATGACTGGAAACATCAACTGATACATTTACTAAAGGTTCTAAAGGTGAAAAGCCCATAGCAAACAATCAGGTTCTATCTATCATTTCCTAGGATGCAATAAAAAAAATGATAGAAAGAATCTGATTGGTTGCTACTGGAAACATCACCTCTTTTCACTTTTAGAAGCTTTAGTAAATTTACCCTGAAGTATTTAGCAGTGAGACAGGCACACAGTGGGGGAGATTTATCAAACCTCCTAAAGAGGCCAAACGGAGGTGTTGCTCATAGCAACCAATGATATTCTAGCTATCATTTTATAGACTATGCTATGTAAAGGAGAGCTATAATCTAAATGGTTGCCATGGGCAATGCACATAGGGGTTCATTCCGAGTTGACTGCTCGCTGCCGACTTTCGCAGCGCAGCGATCAGGTGAGAAAATGGCATTTATGCACATGCGTATGCCCCGCAATGCGCACGCGTGACATACGGGTACAAAGCCCTTTGTGGTTGTGCTCAGGTTCTAGCAAAGTTTTTCTTCGCACTGACGGCCGCAAGAAGATTGACAGGAAGGGGGCGTTTCTGGGTGTCAACTGACTGTTTTCAGGGAGTGTTTGCAAAAACGCAGGCATGTCTGAAAAAACGCAGACGTGGCTGGGGGTTCGCTGGGTGGGTGTATGACGTCAAATCCGGACACGAATAGGCTGAAGTGATCGCAAGCGCTGAGTAGGTTCAGAGCTACTCAGAAACTGCACAAACTGTTTTTGTAGAGCTCGGTTGCACAAGCGTTCGCACTTCTGCTAAGCTAAAATACACTCCCCAGTGGGTGGCGGCATAGCGTTTGCACGGCTGCTAAAACTAGCTAGCGAGCGATCAACTCGGAATGACCCCCATAGACATTTATGATAGCTACAAGAAACACATTTTATTGTGTACAAAACCTCCTTATAAGATAATTTTGCCCAAATCTAAAATAAACAAGCAAGGCGTCCCAGGACTCAATCGTGTCCCTGAAAAGGGGTGTTCTCAAAGCGGTGGCTGGTGTACAAGTGCACCGCAATGCGTGATCCTCCTCCCCGTCAGACATCGGTTATTTTGCATCGCAGCTGTCTACATGTGTTATTTATTGCCTACCTCTGTTTTGTGCAGGTAGTTATTCCTTTCACTGCACATTATGGAGTCTATTCATGAAGCAGGGAAAAGTGTGGAGAAGTGAGCCAGTGGAGAAACTGCCCATGGCAATCAATCAGCTGCTACATATAATTTTATAGAATGCACTTTATAAATGTTACCTCAACACTGATTGGTTGCCATGGGCTACTTCTCCACAGACTCACTTCTCCACTCTTTTCACTGCTTCATGAATAGACCCCCTAAAGGTGCAGAATGTTATACTCCTCCTATGTTGATCTTGTTTCTGGATTATGCTGCTTTTGGGCTGCCCTAACCTCTGATTCGACTGGACCCTGACTGACCGTTTGCTGCCTGTCCTGACCTCTGCCTGGACTATGACCTCTTCTCCTGGCCCCTGTCCTGACCTCTGAATGGGTCAGTAATCTGAGGGTTAGGCAGATGTCAGATGGCGAGAGGATCCGATGCTGTTCCTTTGGACGCAGTCAGCAGATCACAGAAACCGGCAGTCCGCGTCTTCTAACACAAGACGCCTCTTGCGACTTTTGCACGTTTCCGCACAGCCGCTGCTTTCGAAGATGCAGTATTTGTGCCTTTACCGTAAATCTTTTGAATCAGGCCCTCAGAGTTGCACGTAACCCAGTCGCATTTCACTTGCGGCTAAATGGGTGTAACCGGGCATTTAGATTGTAGGCTAGGTTGCGTAGAGGTGTGCGGTGCTCTTGTACATGGAGTTTGTGAGCTATGCAGGGCTGTGGCTACAAGGAGAGCCATCTGATTCACAAATTTTTGAATATGTCCGTCTTGTTCTGAGCCAGAACTTGGTCAGATCTATCTTCCATGAAATAGGGCGTTTTAGGGCGGGAACTGGGTGGTGATAATGCTATTGCACATAACTGCCATCTTGTGGCAGTATCATAGAATTACCCTTCGCTCAGTGCGATTCTCATTCAGGCATACGGAGAAGGGTCGCCTGTCTCTACTGGGCAGATTTTTGTACCATTCAGTCAAAGGTCCCTGCCGCATTGTTGATATGTGTCACAACATTCTCTGCTTGTAGTCATACAACCTGACTCACCCGCCCGTGTTTGCATATATAGTCGAATAACTCGCCACCGGGCACATACTCCATCACCATGAAGAAATCTGTGGGGGTGCTGATCACTTGGTACCTACAGAAGAAACAGATTACACACTTGTATTGAGGCACGCAGATATTTATTTGACATTTACATCTGGATAATATTAAACTACTCTATAGAGGTCTGAACGGATTCATCAACCCTGAATAATAATTAGCTCCGTTATCTTAACTTTCCCACATAGGGCCTGATGTATCTAGCAGTGAAAAGAGTGGAGACGTTACCCATAGCAACCAAAACCTGAGTTGCACTAATGGCGTAAAAAAAAAAAAAAAAAAAAAGTGTTATAGCGCTGCTGTCTCAGAATAGGATACCCCGATATAAAACAGAATTGGAACAGTTACCCACTGGTGCTATAAATAGAGCCGCCTTAACAGCATTGTAGACCCTGCGCAAAGCAATGAACTGGGGCCCACCACTCATCCACAGGGAATAAATAAATTAAAAAATATCAAAAACTTAGCCCTACTGCAGTTCCATATAGAGAATGGCCATGTAGAGAATGGCTGTCAGGACTGATTGGTGGATACTCCAGCCAACCACCAATCAACGTGCGTACAGCAATTCACTGTCTGGCTACAGGATGGAGGCAGGTAGAGAATGCTGCATTCTGATTGGTGGCTAGCTCCAGCCATCCACCAATCAGCATGCTGACAGCCATTCAGAGCGGCCGGGGCGGCATTCTTTACCTGCCCCCCCAAGAAGCTCCTGAGGCACTAGCCTTGGGAGCAGATTACCCCCAGCCCTACCATTGAAGGACCCTAGAAAAGTGGGGCCCTGGGCTGCTGCCCAGTGTTCCTATATATTAAAATGGCTCTGCTTATAAGGCAAGTGGTTAAAATCCAGTTCTTGATAACTATGTTAAAGAACTCGATTATCCCGGCCATGAGGAAAGTTAATAATCCCGGCACTGCATTGGCCCCTTTATATTTGTGTAGAAAGCAACACTATGCAAAAACACAGACACAACGTAACATCCTGCAGACAGATCTACAGTGTGCGCAATTGTTTATAAACTTTGTCTCTGAGATACAGTAACACACCAAGGTCAAACTCACAAACAATCATATCAGCCAGTGTGTACACGCTTTGTGCTGAGACAGATATGGACATTGAGTGTATAATATAATAATATTTACAATGCTACAATCAGAGACACAAATGTCCTAATTAAAGGGAAAATACATCCCATTTACAGTACAGTGCAAAAGTTTTAGGCAGGTGTGGAAAAAATGCAGCAAAGTAAGAATGCCTTAAAAATAGAAGCGTTAGTAGTTTATTCTCATCAATTAACAAAATGCAAAGTGAATGAACAGAAGAGAAATCTAAATGAAATCAATATTTGGTGTGACCTCCCTTTGCCTTCAAAGCAGCAATAATTCTTCTAGGTACACTTGCACACAGTTTTTGAAGGAGCTCGTCAGAGAGCTTGTTCCAAACATCTTGGAGAACTACAGATGGAGCCACGCTAATCGTGGCTCCGTCTGCGCCTCAGTGCGTCTGCCGAGGAGCACCTATCGCAACATCTACGATACGGGCGTCCGTAATACACCCCATTAGCTGTAATGGGAGGGTCTCAGTGCACACCCGTAGTGCGGCTAGACGCCAGATCGCCTAGTCGCGCCTGGAGTGCACGTTTGCGATGGAACTGCTATAGATGAGCACGGCTCCTTCTGTAACCACAGATCTTCTGGTGATGTAGGCTTGCTCAAATCCTTCTGTCTCTTCATGTAATCCCAGACAGACTCGATGATGATGATGAGATCAGGGATCTGTGGGGTCCATATCATCACTCCTTGTTCTTCTTTACGCTGAATATAGATCTTAATGACATTGGCTGTATGTTTGGGGTCGTTGTCCTGCTGCAGAATAAATTTGGAGCCAATCAGATGCCTCCCTGCATGATGGATAAGTACCTGCCTGTATTTCTCAGCATTGAGGACACCATTAATCCTGACCAAATCCCCAACCCCATTTGCTGAAATGCAGCCCCAAACTTGCCAGGAACCTCCACCATACTGCACTGTTGTCTGCAGACACTCATTATTGTACCGCTCTCCAGGCCTCCGGCGAACAAACTGCCTCCTGTTACAGCCAAATATTTCACATTTTGACTCATCAGTCCAGAGCACCTACTGCCATGTTTCTGCACCCAGTTCCTATGTTTTCATGAAGACCAAGTCTGGCCAAACTTCTCTGAATAGTAGATGGGTTTACATTGGGTCCCACTGGTTTCTTTCAGTTCTGTGCTGATTGCACTACTGGAAATCTTCCGATTTCGAAGAGAAGTAAAGATGATGTGTCTTTCCTCTGATGAACTAAGTTTCCTTGGCCGACCACTGCGTCTACGGTCCTCAACGATGCCCGTTTCTTTGTGCTTCTTCAAAAGAGCTTAAACACCACAACTTGAAATCCCAGTCTGCTTTGCCTGGGAGAGTCCTTGCTGATGCAGTATAACTACTTTGTGTCTTGTTGCTGTGCTCAGTCTTGCCCGTCGGCTCAGCAGGGGGGGGGGGGGGGCAATGAGGTGATGTGTCAGGGGGCGGGCCAGAGGTGGAACGGGGGCGGGCCAGAGGCGGAACGGGGCGTGGCTTCCGGTCAGCGTCATTTAAGCCACGCCCCCGCTGTGTAATGCCGCGATTACCGGCATTATACAGCAGGGGGTGTGGTTACGATGACGCGATTCAACAAGAATCGCGTCATCACCTGCCCGGATCGCCCACTTTACTCGTTAAGTGGGCGGCGGGCAGGGGGTGACCCCCGTAAATCGGGAGACTTGCCTGCTCTTCCGGGGGGCCGGGAGGGTCAACCGTTTTTCGGGAGCCTCCCGGCCATTCCGGGAGGGTAGGCAAGTATGGTTTCAACCTATATATGAAAATGATCATTATCACCTGTTTGGTATGATTGGTTAATCATACACCTGACTATAATCCTACAAAATCCCTTACTTTGTGCAAGTGTACCTAGAAGAATTGATGCTATTTTTAAGACAAAGGGCGGTCATACCAAATATTGATTGGATTTAGATTTCTCTTCTGTTCATTCACTTTGCATTTTGTTAATTGATAAAAATAAACTATTAACACTTCTATTTTTGAAAGCATTCTTACTTTTGCAGCATTTTTTCCACACCTGCCTAAAACTTTTGCACAGTACTGTATATCAGCAATTTATTTTGCATTGCCTGAGCTTAACCTATCTTATTTCCTCCAAACAGCTTGACTTTGTACTATGTAAGTAACTTGGGGAAAATGCAGTGTTTGTAATAAACGCCAACACACAACACTTACAGTTTAATAATATGTGGGTGACGGAATAGCTTCAGGTTCTGTATTTCTCGTTTAATTTTCCCGACCACGTCCAGATTCCGAATCTTCTGTCTATTTAAGATCTTCACCGCCACTTTGTGCCCTGTCAATTGATGTTCCCCCACTGAAAAAAAACACAAAGGATGGGTCTGTTACCATCTGAGTGATGTGTGGATTATATCACATGGAGCCTCTCTAATCAGACAGCGTAGCTCTGTATGTATAACACAGACGATAGGGATGTCTTGACCTTGTCAGACACACCTATGCCAATCTTATGCTGCTTTCACATCGCAAAACCTGCTTTTGAAACGGTTCTTTAAACGGTTTTTAAAACGGGTCTGAGCAGTTAAACCCCCTTCACATCGCATGTTGTAGCTGGTATATTACCGTTTCATTACCGTTTTGGTACCTTTCACACTGAACCCGTTTCACCCATAGAAAACAGTGGTTGTCATTTTAAATGTTTATTTCCTGGGATCACACATGGAGTCAGCCTATCACCTTCTGGGGCTTGCAAATACCGTTTCAGACCCTTTCACACTGCACAATGAAACGGGTCTGAAACGGGTAGGACCCTGCTTTTTTACCGTTTCAAAATACCGGTATTTTGAAAACGGTAAATTGAAGGTGACCCTTTCACATCGCAGCTCAAACCGTTTAGGAAGCCTGAAAAATCGGCAATTTACCGGGTTCAAGCTGCGGTGTGAAAGGGGTATTACTTACCCTCTGTTAAACAACTCGACTGGTGTAACTGCTGCAAGTTACTGATAATCCTGACTGGGGCAGGAGCAGCTAAATAGATCTCTAATGCTGCTCTCACATCGCAAACCCTGCTTTTGAAACGGTTCTTTAAACGGTTCTTAAAACGGGTCTGAGCAGTTAAACCCCCTTCACATCGCATGTTGTAACTGGTATATTACCGTTTCATTACCGTTTTGGTACCTTTCACACTGAACCCGTTTCTCCCATAGAAAACAGTGGTTGTCATTTTAAATGGACTTTTCTGGCCACATTATTAATAATTATTAATTAATTATTAATAATTTGGCTAGTCGTACGATGGAACCCAGCAGCTTCAAGCATCTTTACCATGTTTTTGTAGATTACTGCATCCTTCACTGTCCCAGTGATTTGTGTAGCAATTTCTTCATCCCCTCTCATCCTAAGCAGCTCCCTAACCTCCTCATCACTCCAATTTGCCATTTTAAACTGTATACTGTCTAAAAAAAAATGCTTCTTCACTCTCGTGTGTTTCCTCCAGTTTATTTCCTGCTTCTGCCTGGTGACATCACACATGGAGACAGCCTATCACCTTCTGTGGTTTGGAAATACCGTTTCAGAGCCTTTCACATTGCACAATGAAACGGGTCTGAACCGTGTAGGACCCTGCTTTTTACCCGTTTTAAAATACCAGTAATCTGTAACCAGTAAATTCAAAGTGGCACTTTCACACCGCAGCTAGAACCGTTTTGGAAGGCTTAAAAAACGGCTATTTATCGGGTTATAGTTGAGGTGTGAAAGGGGTATCCGTGTTCTGCTTTCCCATGAAAGTCCTCAATCTGAAACCTTGGACTTGGACTTAATTATTTTACTAGAATTTAAACTCAAGATTCTATGAGAATATAACTGTGAATTTGTAAAAAAATAATAATGTTTTTTTACCACTCAAATTTGCTCTTTATACACTAATTTGCCTCTTTGAGTTTTCTATGAATCTGAGTTCACACAAGCAGTGACTTTTTTACCATTGCTCCAAAACCAGAGCCAGTTTAACGAGTATGGACTAATGGGTCGACCCATATTAGGTCAACAGGTTGACAGGGTAGTTGGGACGACAGGTAAAAGGTCATCAGGGTCTATAGTTGACAGGTACAAAAGGTCCACAGGACAGAAAGGTCGACAAGAAAATGGTTGACACAAAAAAGGTCAACACATTTTTTTACAAATCAATTTTTCACACCAACACCCTAATAAGTGTACCCCCTCGCTTATCTTAATATAGGAAATAGGGGGGCACCAATATTTATCTTGCCTCCGGGCAACTGTGACGAACTTACGCCACTGTGTGGAACAGTTTGGAAAATGTTGACACAAGGTCCAGCTATTGGGTATGTTTTTTTTTTTTTTTTTGCTGAGAAATAAATGGTGACAGAGGGACTGCGATGCTGGAACAGGGAGGCATCTACAAATAACCACCTACTGGTGGAGTATAACAGGGCTGTGGGCTAAGAACTTCCTTTATACCTCTTGTCCGCCAAAATCCTGGATCCGACCTGGAACTTGGAACCAAGGCCCTCATTCCGAGTTGATCGGTCGCAAGGCGAATTTAGCAGAGTTACACACGCTAAGCCGCCGCCTACTGGGAGTGAATCTTAGCTTCTTAAAATTGCGACCGATGTATTCGCAATATTGCGATTACTAACTACTTAGCAGTTTCAGAGTAGCTCCAGACTTACTCTGCCTGTGCGATCATTTCAGTGCTTGTCGTTCCTGGTTGACGTCACAAACACACCCAGCGTTCGCCCAGGCATTCCCACCGTTTCCCCGGCCACTCCTGCGTTTTTTCCGGAAACGGTAGCGTTTTCAGCCACACGCCCCTGAAACGCCGTGTTTCCGCCCAGTAACACCCATTTCCTGTCAATCACATTACGATCGCCGGAGCGAAGAAAAAGCCGTGAGTAAAAATACTTTCTTCATAGTAAAGTTACTTGGCGCAGTCGCAGTGCGAACATTGCGCATGCGTACTAAGCGGATTTTCACTGCGATGCGATGAAAAATACCGAGCGAACAACTCGGAATGAGGGCCCAAGTTCCAATCCAGGTCAGACCCGGGACAGACCCAATACACCCTGCACCTCTGACCCGGGTTAATTCCAGGGCGGCGCAGTTTACACTGCACATTAATACCCCTTTCAGACCAAAAATGCAGGGGTCTTACCCGGGAATACGGTCCCGGGATCATGCAGGGACATTCCCGGGTAAGACGCCTTGCATACTGCAGTCAGTAGCCCAGCATATTGCCGGGTTGCTGACGTCAGCGGTGACGCGGCAGGGGCGGAGCTAGAGAGCACATGATCTCCAAGCGCCGCCTATACATAGAGAGTGAACGGGAGCCGGGGCACATTGACCCGGCTCCCGTTCACACCGCACAGTGAGCCGGGTTGAACGCGGGTTCAACCCTGCTCAAGAGCAGGGTTGAAATACCGGGTCACTGGACCCCGTATTTCAGCCCGGTACCCTTTCATACCGCACATGAACACGGGTTATGCGCGTTCATGTGCCAATAACCCGTGTTCAGAGGTGCTGGTGTGAAAGGGGTATAAGGGTGCAGTCTCTCTTCTGCCGGAGCTTGGAGATGCAGGGCCAGATTAAGCCTTTGGGGGGGCCCAGGTCACTTGACAAATGGGGGCCCTTCCCAGTTGTCAGCGCAAACAACTGCAGCGAGCGATCGGGTCGGAATGACCCCCAAAATGAGTGGCTTGCTGCGTATTAGCATAAATGTATGATCTGATATTTTCTTTGGTGTCCTATCTTTAGGTCGACAACACTTAGGTCGACACGCGTTAAGTCGACCACTGTTGGTCGACATGCATTATGTCGATATGGTCACTAGGTAAACGTGACAAAGGTCAACATGAGTTTTTCAGATTTTATTTATTTTTTTAACATTTTCATACTTTAAGTTCCACGTGGACTACGATTGGGAACGGTAATCTGTGCCGAGCGCAGGGATAGAGGAGCGAGGCACCTTGCCCGAAGCATGGCGAGCGAAGTGAGCCATGAGAGGGAACACGGTGCACTAATTGGGGTTCCCGGTCACTTTACGGAGAAAACGACACCAATTTTTTTTTAAACTCATGTCGACTTTTTTCCATGGCAACCTAATGACGTGTCGACCTATTCAGGTGTCGACCTAGTCACGGTCGACGAATAGTGGTCAACCTAATGACTGTCAACTTAGTTAATGCCGACCCAACGATCCACACCCATTTTCTCTAGGTGCGAATGGGTCAGCGGTGCGAATGGGTCAGAACCGCGCATCGGGCTGCTACGATCGCCTCTGCCTGATTGACAGGCAGAGGTGGTCGCTGGGCGGGGGGCAGAACGGCGGCAGCACAGCTACGATCAACTCCGAATGACCCCCTTTATGTAAAGTATATAGTATTATGAAAGGTTCAAACCAGAAATCACTGTATCTAGAACACGGTTCCATGGTTGGCCTTTTGGCTCTGAGTACATTCGGTGCTACACATATAAACAAATCTTACTTGTATAAGAATATAAAAAGGAACCATCGATGATCAGAAACAAAAAATAATACTAAAGAAAAACTATGAGTAAAAAAAAAAAAAAAGGTCTCATTATTTCCTTTCCAAAGTAGATGTTTTCCTCGTTACAGTTAATCCAACATCTCAGCAGTCTGGAGTTTCAATGAATCCATATTATGTAAGTAATGTTTAGTAAATAAGAAATAGCAAAAGAGAGGTGTCACTCAGCGACCCGCTGCCAATTTCTCACAAGTTATTAAACATCATTAGCAGAGCCTGAAGGAGCGGATTATATTTTGGAAAGCTGTAAAAAAATGCAGGTGGATTTAGGTGAATGTGGCCAATGTCTGATGGCGCACGGTTATAAAACGGGAAATCAGTAGAAGACTGTAAAGAATTTCCTCAACAAATGTCCAAAAGCAACATAGGTTACGTAGCGTGGCTAGAGCGGCGTGTCTGTAATGGGCACAGGAGGTGCTGTACGCAGGGGGACATGCGTTACTAGGGGTCCTGTGCCATACACCCAGTGCCCAGACCAGACCCCTGTGTGCTGACCAGCGCCCCCTATTCCTAATGCCGAGTATCGTCCTTTGGGTGATATGACGTCCACACATACTGTAGTGTATGCTGAACTGCCTAATGCCGCTCAGTGATGTCAGTAGTTTCTACAGCAGTGATTGGTTGAATCCTCATAAATACTGGTTAAGCCTACACTGTGTCTATGTGTCATTCTTGTTTGATGCCAATGAAGAATGACACAGCGACGGGTCAGTACTCTGCATTCTGCAGATGCTGCGCTGCCCCCAGGCTCTCCCTGCATTGTGAATAGAAGCCTCGTTCATGGACTGCTTACACGTTACTCAGGACTGTCCTGAAGGCAAGTACATATATGTCATCAAGGCTGCAGAGAGACACGCCGGGCCCTGGTAAATGGCTCAAGAAAGTGGGCGTGACTGTGACCTTTAATATACAAGTATTTTAATAATAAAATAATTGCACGCGCTCCACAAGGAAGGTACCTTTTTAACCAGGGGGAGGGGGGGGGGGGGGGGCTGGCAGGGCACGGGGTATGGCACCTGCTTCCTACCATACTTGATCTGGAAGCGGGTCCGTCCTCTCCAGCCAGGTTCATCTTTCAAGTTATATTTGGGAAGATGACGTTGGCCACCAAAGAGCAAAGACTCCAAGGCAGGAGGGGGTATGCCTGGTTTATGCTCACCATATATCACAATCATTTACACCCATAGTCTTAAAAATTAGTTTTGTTTGGTAAAAACAACACCTGTGATTATGTATCAATAAAACCTATAGAAAACCCCTATTTAATATAAGTTACAGCTCTCTGTATTGTTTACATGAAATATGGCTAATATAAACAAAGCAAAATACGTAACATGTCCACGCAAAGACCACCACACCTAACAGCATCTGTGCAAATAGCCAATCCGAATCGCTTCCCAGCGCTGGCGACCAATGTCATCGCATGTATTTGCACGTGTTTGGAGGGGAGGGATGGGGAAGGGAAGGGTGCCCTGTTTTAGAGTAAGTACACTCAGTAAGGATGTATGACATATGAGAAAGACGCATTACCTGCATGCGGTCAGCAGGAAGGATAGGGAAGAGCGCTGGCCATCGCCGCTTCCCACAGCTACCGCCTTCACGGGCACCGCTCCGCGCTCCACCGCTGCTGTAGCCGCGAGCCCGGGACAGCTTCAATGACAGTCACCGCCGGGACCTGCCGCCACTTCCGCCCATCGCACCGCCTGTGGGTGATTGGACAGCGGATCCAGCACTGGATCCGCTGTCCAATCAGAGCTGCCTCACTGACATAGGGGTGGTGTCCCTGTCCGCGAGGCACTTGTTTAAGTGCCGCATTCAGCATGTTTTTTTATTGGGCTTGCCCCCCTGCTCTATCCTGTTCCCATTGTGTATGGGAGGCACTGCTATCAGTGCCTCCCAAACTAATTATTAGAAGAAAATAAAGAAGATACTTATGCCACAGAATATGTCATAAATGTACCATCCATGTGGACTATGATTGGGGATAGTTACCTTGCCCGAAGCGTGGTGAGCAAAACAAGCCATGCAAGGGGACTTGATGCACTAATTGGGGTTCCCTGTGCTATGACGGCGAAAACACCCAAAAAAATAAATAAAAGTGCGTTGAACTTTTTTTGTGTTGTCAATTTTCCATGTAGACCTTTCACGTGTCGACCTTTTGTACCTGTCGACCTTTTCCACTGTCTACATTGTCCATGTCGACAAGATGACCATGTCCACCTTTTGACCCTGCCGACAGTTTCAATGTTGACAATTTGATGTCGACCTATTGATTGTAGACCATTTTCCTGCAGATCTATTGACCCATAACCGGTTGTAACAGTTGATATAGCGGAATCGATGTTTCTAAGGTGGGAATAGGCCATTATATTGATATTTTTACTCTTTCCACAGACATACAGTAGCCACAAACCTCCTGCAGCCTCCTTATTTGACGTACTTCCAAAGAACACTCAAATACACTGAAAACATTAATATGTGGGAGGGGGACCTTGTACTGCACACGCTAATTACAAATTTAATGAGAGGTGCTATCATGCTGAGACTTGTAGTTCCACAAAGAAAGAGAAAATATAATGCCGATGCACACTCTATAGTACCAAGCACTGCTAATTAGAATAATTATAATAAACTCTGCAATATAACAAACAGCAACATTGAGGTGCTTGGCATCAGAGGCCGAACTCTGGAAGGCAACAGAGTCAGCTGCCGCCGGGCTCCTGCTTTGAAGTGGGGCACCTCTCCTCCTTTTCCATGTGTTCAGCGACATTAATAAATTAAGTTAAATGACAGCAGCCGGTATCTCTTCCATAGCCGACTTCCCCACTAGTCACTGCACCTTACAAATCACACCGTCTTTATTATAGATACACTGGAAGCAGATACCTTACTGATGAAGATATTTGCCCCTATAAAGGAAGCATGAGAATTCTAACTATATGAAGTTATTTCTCTGACAATTACAAGTAACTTCATATAGTTAGAATTCCCATACTTCCTGTGCAAGAGCAGATATCTCCATCAGTAAGGTGATTGCTTCCAGTGTAATAGGTTGTGGGTTCTAATCCTGGATATGACACTTGCAAATTAATTGTCAGAGAAATGATCAGCATTGTGAGTGACTGAGCAGATCTGTGTAGTGTGTGGCTGGCCTCCTACATAGATCTGCCTAGTTGCAACAGTTTTGTAGTAGCTTCATATAGTTAGAATCTGCAGGCTTGCTATGCAGGAGCAAAAAAAAAAAAATAATATATATATATATTATATATATATATATATATATATATATATATATATATATATATATATATATATATATATATATATATATATATATATATATATATATATTCACTGTATAGGGTGGCACTCACGGGTCTTGATGAACGAGAATAAAAGACTGACTGAGTCCGTTCTAAATGAACATTTAGAACGGACTCCGTCAGTCTTTTATTCTCGTTCATCAAGACCCGTGAGTGCCACCCTATACAGTGAATGGATTGGGGTTGCTTGACCCGGGAGGAGCACCAGGGCAAGGTATACGTGTTAGCAAACGAGTGCCGGCTTTTGGCTTATGTGTGTGTGTGTATATATATATATATATATATATATATTTCTCTGACGTCCTAGTGGATGCTGGGGACTCCGTAAGGACCATGGGGATATAGCGGCTCCGCAGGAGACAGGGCACAATAATAAAAGCGGATCAGGTGGTGTGCACTGGCTCCTCCCCCTATGACCCTCCTCCAAGCCTCAGTTAGATTTTTGTGCCCGGCCGAGAAGGGTGCAATCTAAGTGGCTCTCCTGAGCTGCTTAGAATAAAAGTTTAAGTTAGGTTTTTTTCTTTCAGTGAGACCTGCTGGCAACAGGCTCACTGCTACGAGGGACTTAGGGGAGAGAAGTAAACTCACCTGCGTGCAGGATGGATTTGCTTCTTAGGCTACTGGACACCATTAGCTCCAGAGGGAGTCGGAACACAGGTCTCACCCTGGGGTTCGTCCCGGAGCCGTGCCGCCGACCCCCCTTGCAGATGCCGAAGTTGAAGAGGTCCAGAGTCCAGAAACAGGCGGCAGAAGACTTTCAGTCTTCATAAGGTAGCGCACAGCACTGCAGCTGTGCGCCATTGTTGTCAGCACACTTCACCAACAGTCACCAACTGTCACTGAGGGTGCAGGGCGCTGGGGGGGGCGCCCTGGGCAGCAATGTATAATACCTTTTTATGGCTAAAATACATCACATATAGCCCTTGAGGCTATATGGATGTATTTAACCCCTGCCAGATCTCACAAACTCCGGGAGAAGAGCCCGCCGAAAAGGGGGCGGGGCCTATTCTCCTCAGCACACGGCGCCATATTCCTGCTCAGCTCTGCTGTGAGGAAGGCTCCCAGGCTCTCCCCTGCACTGCACTACAGAAACAGGGTTAAAACAGAGAGGGGGGGCACTTATTTGGCGATATGATTACATATATAAAAATGCTATAAGGGAAAACACTTGTATAAGGGGTTGTCCCTGTATAATTATAGCGTTTTTGGTGTGTGCTGGCAAACTCTCCCTCTGTCTCCCCAAAGGGCTAGTGGGGTCCTGTCCTCTATCAGAGCATTCCCTGTGTGTGTGCTGTGTGTCGGTACGTGTGTGTCGACATGTAGGAGGACGATGTTGGTGAGGAGGCAGAGCAAATTTCCTGTATTGGTGATGTCACTCTCTAGGGAGTCGACACTGGAATGGATGGCTTATTTAGGAATTACGTGATAATGTCAACACGCTGCAAGGTCGGTTGACGACATGAGACGGCCGGCAAACAAATTAGTACCTGTCCAGGCGTCTCAGACACCGTCAGGGGCTTGTAAAAACGCCCATTTACCTCAGTCGGTTGACACAGACACAGACACGGACACTGACTCCAGTGTCGACGGTGAATAAACAAACGTATTTTCCTTTAGGGCCACACGTTTCATGTTAAGGGCAATGAAGGAGGTGTTACATATTTCTGATACTACAAGTACCACAAATAAGGGTATTATGTAGGGTGTGAATAAACTACTTGTAGTTTTTCCTGAATCAGATAAATTAAATGAAGTGTGTGATGATACGTGGGTTTCCTCCGATAGAAAATTATTGGCGGTATACCCTTTCCCGCCAGAAGTTAGGGCGAGTTGGGAAACACACCTTAGGGTGGATAAGGCGCTCACACGCTTATAAAAACAAGGGGCGTTACCGTCTCCAGATACGGCAGCCCTCAAGGAGCCAGCTGATAGGAAGCTGAAAAATATCCTAAAAGTATATACACACATACTGGTGTTATACTACGACCAGCAATCGCCTCGGCCTGGATGTGCAGCGCTGAGGGGGCTTGGTCGGATTTCCTGACTGAAAATATTGATACCCTTGACAGGGACAAGATTTTATTGACTATAGATGCATTTCTATATATGCGAGATGCGCAGAGGGATATTTGCATTCTGGCATCAAGAGTAAATGTGATGTCCATATCTGCCAGACGAAGACACGACAGTGGTCAGGTGATGCAGATTCCAGACGGCACATGGAAGTATTGCCGTATAAAGGGGCGGTCCATCGGACCTGGTGGCCATGGCAACAGCTGAAAAATCCACCTTTTGTTACCCCAAGTCACATCTCAGCAGAAAAGGACACAGTCTTTTCAGTCTCAGTCCTTTCGTCCCCATAAGGGCAGGCGGGCAAAAGGGCCAGTCATATCTGCCCAGGGGTAGAGGAAAGGGAAGAAGACTGCAGCAGGCAGCCCATTCCCAGGAACAGAAGCCCTCCACAGCTTCTGCCAAGTCCGCAGCATGACGCTGGGGCAGTACAAGCGGACTCAGGTGCGGTAGGGGGTCATCTCAAGAGTTTCAGCACGCAGGGGGCTCACTCACAAGTGGACTCCTGGATCCTACACGTAGTATCCCAGGTGTACATTGGAAATTCGAGACGTCTCCCCCTCACAAGTTCCTGAAGTCTGCTTTACCAACGTCTCCCTCCGACAGGGAGGCAGTATTGGGAACAATTCACAGGCTGTATTCCCAGCAGGTGATAATCAAAGTACCCCTTCTACAACAAGGGAAGGGGTATTATTCCACACTATATTGTGGTACTGAAGCCAGACGGCTCGGTGAGATCTGAAATATTTGAACACTTACATACAAGCGTTCAAATCAAGATGGAGTCACTCAGAGTAGTGATAGCGAACCAGGAAGAAGGGGACGATATGGTGTCACTGGATATCAGGGACGCTTACCTACATGTCCAAATTTGCCTTCTCACCAAGGGTACCTCAGGTTCGTGGTACAGAACTGTCACTATCAGTTCAGACGCTGCCGTTTGGATTGTCCACGGCACCCCGGGTCTTTACCAAGGTAATGGCCGAAATGATGATTCTTCTTAAAAGAAATATGGACGTTTTCCTGATAAAGGCAAGGTCCAGAGAACAGTTGGAGGTCGGAGTAGCACTATCTTAAGTAGTTCTACGACAGCACGAGTGGATTCTAAATATTCCAAAATCGCAGTTTTTTCCGACGACACGTCTACTGTTCCTAGGGATGATTCTGGACACAGTCCAGAAAAGGATGTTTTCTCCCGGAGAAGAAAGCCAGGGAGTTATCCGAGCTAGTCACGAACCTCCTAAAACCAGGAAAAGTATCAGTGCATCATTGCACAAGGATCCTGTGAAAAATGGTGGTTTCTTACAAAGCGATCCCATTCGGTAGATTTCACGCAAGAACCTTTCCGTGGGATCTGCTGGAAAAATGGTCCGGATCGCATCTTCAGATGCATCAGCGGATAACCCTGTCTCCAAGGACAAGGGTGTTTCTTCTGCGGTGGCTGCAGAGTGCTCATCTATGAAAGGGCCGCAGATTCGGCATTCAGGACTGGGTCCTGGTGACCACGGATGCCAGCCTGAGTGGCTGGGGAGCAGTCACACAAGGAAAAAATTTCCAGAGTGTGATCAAGTCTGGAGACTTCTCTCCACATAAATATACTGGAGCTAAGGGCAATTTACAATGCTCTAAGCTTAGCAAGACCTCTGCTTCAAGGTCAGCCGGTATTGATCCAGTGGGACAACATCACGGCAGTTGCCCACGTAAACAGGGCGGCACAAGAAGCAGGAGGGAAATGGCAGAAACTACAAGGATTCTTCGCTGGGCGAAAAATCATGTGATAACACTCTCAGCAGTGTTCATTCCGGGAGTGGAAAACTGGGAAGCAGACTTCCTCAGCAGGCATGACCTCTACCCGGGAGAGTGGGGACTTCATCGGGAAGTCTTCCACATGATTGTAAACCGTTGAGAAAAACCAAAGGTGGACATGATGGCGTCCCGCCTGAACAAAAAACTAGACAGATATTGCGCCAGGTCAAGGGACCCTCAGGCAATAGCGGTGGACGCTCTGGTAACACTGTGGGTGTACCAGTCAGAGTATGTGTTCCCTCCTATGCCTCTCATACCAAAAGTACTGAGAATCATGAGAGGGAGATGAGTAAGAACGATACTCGTGGTTCCGGATTGGCCAAGAAGGACTTGGTACCCGAAACTTCAAGAGATGTTCACGGAAGACCCGTGGCCTCTACCTTTAAGAAAGTACCTGCTCCAGCAGGGGCCTTGTCTGTTCCAAGACTTACCGCGACCGCGTTTGACGGCATGGCGGTTGAACGCCGGATCCTGAAAGGGCATTCCAGATGAAGTCATCCCTACCCTGGTCAAAGACAGGAAGGATGTAACCGCAAAACATTTTCACCGCATTTGGTGAAGATATGTTGCGTGGTGTGAGGCCAAGAAGGCCCCTACAGAGGAATTCCAACTGGGTCGTTTCCTACATTTCCTGAAAACAGGACTGTCTATGGGCCTAAAATTAGGGTCCATTAAGGTTCAAATTTCGGCCCTGTCGAATTTCTTCCAGAAAGAACTGGCTTTAGTGCCTGACGTTCAGATGTTTGTAAAAGGGGTACTGCATATACAGCCTCATTTTGTGCCCCAGTGGCACCTTGGGATCTCAATGTTGTTTTGAGTTTCCTAAAGTCACATTGGTTTGAACCACTCACCACTGTGGACTTAAAATATCTCACATGGAAGGTGACGATGCTATTAGCCCTGGCTTCAGCCAGGCGTGTGTCAGAATTGGCGGCTTTATCATATATAAAGCCCTTACTTAATTTTTCATTCTGACAGGGCAGAATTGAGGACTCGTCCTTAATTTCTCCTTAAGGTGTTTTCTGTTTTTCACATGAACCAACCTATTGTGGTACCTGCGGGTACTAGGGACTTGGAGGACTCCAAGTTACTTGACGTTGTCAGGGCCCTGAAAAATATGTTTCCAGGACGGCTGGAGTCAGAAAATCTGACTCGCTGTTTAGCCTGTATGCACCCAACAAGATGGGTGCTCCTGCTTCTAAGCAGACGATTGCTCGCTGGATTTGTAATACAATTCAGTTTACACATTCTGTGGCAGGCCTGCCACAGCCAAAATCTGTAAAAGCCCATTCCAAAAGGAAGGGGGCTCATCTTGGGCGACTGCCCGAGGGGTCTCGGCTTTACAACTTTGCCGAGCAGTTACTTGGTCAGGGGCAAACACGTTTGCTAAATTCTACAAATTTGATACCCTGGCTGAGGAGGACATGGAGTCTCTCATTCGGTGCTGCAGGGTCATCCGCACTCTCCCGCCCGTTTGGGAGCTTTGGTATAATCCCCATGGTCCTTACGGAGTCCCCAGCATCCACTAGGACGTCAGAGAAAATAAGATTTTACTTACCGATAAATCTATTTCTCGTAGTCCGTAGTGGATGCTGGGCGCCCATCCCAAGTGCGGATTGTCTGCAATACTTGTACATAGTTATTGTTACAAAAATCGGGTTATTCTTGTTGTGAGCCATCTTGTCAGAGGCTCCTTCGTTGTTATCATACTGTTAACTGGGTTCAGATCACAGGTTGTACGGTGTAATTGGTGTGGCTGGTATGAGTCTTACCCGGGATTCAATATCCTTCCTTATTATGCACGCTCGTCCGGGCACAGTATCCTAACTGAGGCTTGGAGGAGGGTCATAGGGGGAGGAGCCAGTGCACACCACCTGATCCGCTTTTATTATTGTGCCCTGTCTCCTGCGGAGCCGCTATATCCCCATGGTCCTTACGGAGTCCCCAGCATCCACTACGGACTACGAGAAATAGATTTATCGGTAAGTAAAATCTTATTATATATATATATATATATATATATATATATATATATATATATATATATATATATATATACAGAAAAAAACACAGCACTCACCACACCAGAAGCGGGGCACAGCTATGCACTTACCACTCACAGGGTGGGGTGCATGTAACACAGCACTCTCCACCACAAAAGCGGGGTACACAGCCGTACTTACCACTCACAGGGCGGGGTGCATGTAGCCCATGACCACATCGCTCTAATAAATACAAACAAAGAACCCAGCACTCACCAAAGTAAACTCACTTATCCTCAACAATTCAATAAATAAATGATGGGGGTTTAGTTGGTGGATTGGCCAATGCACGGAAGCCTGCATACCGATTTTCAAGGTACCCCACCTTCATGCAGGTCCTACACTATCACAGAGTCTTAAAACCTGACTACTTCACTGCTGTTACACACATCATCTGGCTCAACGATGATTGCTAAGGAACAGCTGAGACAGGTTCAGGATAATAAAGTCCACACAGGGGTGCATGAGAAAGCTAGTGGCCACGGTTAATAAGAGCTAACCATAGATTAACCCCATCGTATACATACAGAAAAAAACACAGCACTCACCACAGCTTTCTCATGCACCCCTGTGTGGACTTTATTATCCTGAACCTGTCTCAGCTGTTCCTTAGCAATCATCGTTGAGCCAGTGCAATAGGTGACTAGTGTGCCTTTAAAAGCCATAAAGTCTGTGGCAGGTACACATTAAATCTAGCAGGCAGATGATGTGTGTAACAGCAGTGAAGTAGTCAGGTTTTAAGACTCTGTGATAGTGTAGGACCTGCATGAAGGTGGGGTACCTTGAAAATCGGTATGCAGGCTTCCGTGCATTGGCCAATCCACCAACTAAACCCCCATCATTTATTTATTGAATTGTTGAGGATAAGTGAGTTTACTTTGGTGAGTGCTGGGTTCTTTGTTTGTATTTATTAGAGCGATGTGGTCATGGGCTACATGCACCCCGCCCTGTGAGTGGTAAGTACGGCTGTGTACCCCGCTTTTGTGGTGGAGAGTGCTGTGTTACATGCACCCCACCCTGTGAGTGGTAAGTGCATAGCTGTGCCCCGCTTCTGGTGTGGTGAGTGCTGTGTTTTTTTCTGTATGTATACGATGGGGTTAATCTATGGTTAGCTCTTATTAACCGTGGCCACTAGCTTTCTCATGCACCCCTGTGTGGACTTTATTATCCTGAACCTGTCTCAGCTGTTCCTTAGCAATCATCGTTGAGCCAGTGCAATAGGTGACTAGTGTGCCTTTAAAAGCCATAAAGTCTGTGGCAGGTACACATTAAATCTAGCAGGCAGATGATGTGTGTAACAGCAGTGAAGTAGTCAGGTTTTAAGACTCTGTGATAGTGTAGGACCTGCATGAAGGTGGGGTACCTTGAAAATCGGTATGCAGGCTTCCGTGCATTGGCCAATCCACCAACTAAACCCCCATCATTTATTTATTGAATTGTTGAGGATAAGTGAGTTTACTTTGGTGAGTGCTGGGTTCTTTGTTTGTATTTATTAGAGCGATGTGGTCATGGGCTACATGCACCCCGCCCTGTGAGTGGTAAGTACGGCTGTGTACCCCGCTTTTGTGGTGGAGAGTGCTGTGTTACATGCACCCCACCCTGTGAGTGGTAAGTGCATAGCTGTGCCCCGCTTCTGGTGTGGTGAGTGCTGTGTTTTTTTCTGTATGTATACGATGGGGTTAATCTATGGTTAGCTCTTATTAACCGTGGCCACTAGCTTTCTCATGCACCCCTGTGTGGACTTTATTATCCTGAACCTGTCTCAGCTGTTCCTTAGCAATCATCGTTGAGCCAGTGCAATAGGTGACTAGTGTGCCTTTAAAAGCCATAAAGTCTGTGGCAGGTACACATTAAATCTAGCAGGCAGATGATGTGTGTAACAGCAGTGAAGTAGTCAGGTTTTAAGACTCTGTGATAGTGTAGGACCTGCATGAAGGTGGGGTACCTTGAAAATCGGTATGCAGGCTTCCGTGCATTGGCCAATCCACCAACTAAACCCCCATCATTTATTTATTGAATTGTTGAGGATAAGTGAGTTTACTTTGGTGAGTGCTGGGTTCTTTGTTATATATATATATATATATATATATATATATATATATATATATATATATATATATATATATATATAATATATATATATAGGGGGGGGGCGGCATCAGTATTTTTCTTGCCTCCGGGCAACTGGGACAAACTTACGCCACTGCTTGGCATACTTTTGGCCAAAAATTACTGGCGCACCAGCCAGCGTCCAGGTGATCTCATCTCCATTTGTGCATCTCTGTGGTTAATATATGCGACCCTTGTAGATTGTAATAACCAGCCAGCATTCATTACACCCCATAGTGTTTCCTGCAGCACCACAGCAGCGCCCCGGGGCAGATATATAGCAGTAAAGGGGGGTACTCACGGAGCGATCGCTGCTTAAAATCTAAGCAATCTGACTAGATTGCTTAGATTTTAAGCATGATCGCTCCGTGTGTATCCCTCACAGCGATAGCGATGCGCAGCCCCGCGAATCGCTATCGCTGGTGCTAGATTGGCCTGCCATGCAGGCCAATCTAGTAGGTCGCTCATTTCACCCGCTGGGTGAAATGAGCGCCCCCCCCCTTCCCGTCTCCCCCCGCACGCTCAGCACACATTGCGCTGTGCTGAGCGCCGGGAGAGATGTGTGCTGAGCAGATGCTCCCAAACTTATCAAGCGACTAGTACGTAGGCTGCCGACGCTGGACGCAGATGCTCCCAAACTTATCAAGCGACTAGTACGTAGGCTGCCGACGCTGGACGCAGATGCTCCCAAACTTATCAAGCGACTAGTACGTAGGCTGCCGACGCTGGACGCAGATGCTCCCAAACTTATCAAGCGACTAGTACGTAGGCTGCCGACGCTGGACGCAGATGCTCCCAAACTTATCAAGCGACTAGTACGTAGGCTGCCGACGCTGGACGCAGATGCTCCCAAACTTATCAAGCGACTAGTACGTAGGCTGCCGACGCTGGACGCAGATGCTCCCAAACTTATCAAGCGACTAGTACGTAGGCTGCCGACGCTGGACGCAGATGCTCCCAAACTTATCAAGCGACTAGTACGTAGGCTGCCGACGCTGGACGCAGATGCTCCCAAACTTATCAAGCGACTAGTACGTAGGCTGCCGACGCTGGACGCAGATGCTCCCAAACTTATCAAGCGACTAGTACGTAGGCTGCCGACGCTGGACGCAGATGCTCCCAAACTTATCAAGCGACTAGTACGTAGGCTGCCGACGCTGGACGCAGATGCTCCCAAACTTATCAAGCGACTAGTACGTAGGCTGCCGACGCTGGTCGCAGATGCTACTATAATTAGCAAGCAAATAGTATATAGGCTGCCGACACTGGACGCAGATGCTCCGATAATTAGCAAGCGTCTAGTACATAGGATGCCGACGCTGGACGCAGTTACTCCAATAAAAGCTCCTTGAGTCCTGTTGGAGAAAGAGCACTATATAAATAAAATTATTATTATTAATTAGCGTCTAGTACGTAGGCTGCCGACACTGGACGCAGTTACTCCCATAATTAGCCGGAACCATGGGAGGTGGACTCAGAATCGAGGCGATAATATACACATTGCCTGGTACCTCCCTGTGAGCGTCCTCACCCCATCCTGTAACTCTAGGTCACACTGTAAAACAGAGGTCACCATCTCTAGTATAGGGTGACCACCCTCTGTATAATACACCCTACAGACCTCTCCCTGTATACAGACAGCATGCTACACAGCTACATCTGTCCCCCAGCAGGAAATGATCAGACTCCCCCAACACAACCACCCACCCACCCCACACATGATGTAGCCATCATCCACCTGACACACAGCCCCTATACGGCCAGAGCAGGTGGCCGCGTTCTATAGTCCCCGGGGGGGACGACTGACAGCTGGTGATAAGTGCTATTCCCAGAGCGCGCTGCGCTGTCTCCAGGCGCAGCAGCGGTGTACCGGCTCAGCGTTACGCCGCCTGCGCAGCCCGGGCAGCCCAGCACGCAGCAGCCTCTCCCCCAGCAGTGATAATAGGATAATGCACTCAGCTTTTCACTTTCCCGAAGGTGCCGACTCCCAGCGTGTCCCCCAGGACGTAGTGTCCTATCTTCACCCGGCCGTCGTGCTTCTGCTTCTCAGCCATCTTTGTACCCAGAATGCAGCTGGGAGAGGTAATACCCGGCTGGCTCCTGACAGCTCCCCACTGGCATTTGTCACACACGGGGTCTGACAGGCTGAGCAGCTGCTGGGAGGGTGGGGGTCCGGGCAGGAGACAGTTAAAGGTGCAGTTTTGATGTTTTCGATTTCTAAACATAAACACAGGGATGACACATCCTGGCAGCCCTCCTCTCACAGAGCCACAGGGGGAGGGTGCCCTCTGTGCCAGCCCTCCTCCACCTCTTACATTGGTAGTAGTGCCCTATGTCTATATGCAGTGTCAGGTGTGTATATAGGGTGTGATACATTTGGATTATGGTCATGTGCAGTGGTCAGGTGTGTATATAGGGTGTGATACATTGGATTATGGTCATGTGCAGTGGTCAGGTGTGTGTATAGGGTGTAATACATTTGGATTATGGTCATGTGCAGTGGTCAGGTGTATATAGGGTGTAATACATTTGGATTATGGTCATGTGCTGTGGACAGGTGTGTATATAGGGCAGGCATTCCCAACCGCGGTCCTCAAGGCACATCAACAGTGCAGGTTTTAGTGATATCCAGGCTTCAGCACAGATGGTTAAATCAAAATAACTGAGGTACTAATTAAGTCACCTGTGTTCAAGCCTGGATATCACTAAAACCAGGACTGTTAGTGTGCCTTGAGGACCGGGGTTGGGAAACACTGATATAGGGTGTAATACTACATTTGGATTATGATCATGTGCAGTGGTCAGGTGTATATAGAGTGTGATACATTGGATTATGATCATGTGCAGTGGTCAGGTGTATATAGGGTGTAATACATTTGGATTATGGTCATGTGCAGTGGTCAGGTGTATATAGGGTGTAATACATTTGGATTATGGTCATGTGCAGTGGTCAGGTGTGTATATACTGTAGGGTGTGATACATTTGGATTATGGTCATGTGCAGTGGTCAGGTGTATATAGGGTGTGATACATTGGATTATGGTCATGTGCAGTGGTCAGGTGTATATAGGGTGTAATACATTTGGATTATGGTCATGTGCAGTGGTCAGGTGTGTATATAGGGTGTAATACATTTGGATTATGGTCATGTGCAGTGGTCAGGTGTGTATATAGGGTGTGATACATTGGATTATGGTCATGTGCAGTGGTCAGGTGTATATAGGGTGTAATACATTTGGATTATGGTCATGTGCAGTGGTCAGGTGTATAATTGTATATAGGGTGTAATACATTTGGATTATGATCATGTGCAGTGGTCAGGTGTATATAGGGTGTAATACATTTGGATTATGGTCATGTGCAGTGGTCAGGTGTATATAGGGTGTAATACATTTGGATTATGGTCATGTGCAGTGGTCAGGTGTATATAGGGTGTAATACATTTGGATTATGGTCATGTGCAGTGGTCAGGTGTGTATATAGGGTGTAATAAATTGGATTATGGTCATGTGCAGTGGTCAGGTGTATATAGGGTGTAATACATTTGGATTATGGTCAGGTGTATATAGGGTGTAATACATTTGGATTATGGTCAGGGGTGTATATAGGGTGTAATACATTTGGATTATGGTCAGGGGTGTATATAGGGTGTAATACATTTGGATTATGGTCATGTGCAGTGGTCAGGTGTATATAGGGTGTAATACATTTGGATTATGGTCATGTGCAGTGGTCAGGTGTGTATAGGGTGTAATACATTTGGATTATGGTTATGTGCAGTGGTCAGGTGTATATAGGGTGTAATACATTTGGATTATGGTCGTGCAGTGGTCAGGTGTGTATATAGGGTGTGATACATTTGGATTATGGTCATGTGCAGTGGTCAGGTGTATACAGGTTGAGTATCCCATATCCAAATATTCCGAAATACGGAATATTCCGAAATACGGACTTTTATGAGTGAGATAGTGAAACCTTTGTTTTTTGATGGCTCACTGTACACAATCTTTGTTTAATACACAGTTATTAAAAATATTGTGTCAAAGTCAGAAAAATATCACGATGCACACTACCATATTTGCACCTCATACATGTCCGCTCTGCGCATGCGTACGCTCTCCCGTGCGTGCGCATACCCGCTGTTACGTGCACCCGCAGGCGCACGGTATGTGCATTTACGGTAGAGTTTATGTGTGCGTAGCGTGCGACTCAATCGTTACATATTTTCTCTAACGTCCTAAGTGGATGCTGGGACTCCGTAAGGACCATGGGGAATAGCGGCTCCGCAGGAGACAGGGCACAAAATAAAAGCTTGAGATATCAGGTGGTGTGCACTGGCTCCTCCCCCTATGACCCTCCTCCAAGCCAGTTAGATTTTTGTGCCCGGCCGAGAAGGGTGCAAACTAGGTAGCTCTCCAGAGCTGCTTAGAATAAAAGTTTAGTTAGGTTTTTTTATTTTCAGTGAGTCCTGCTGGCAACAGGCTCACTGCATCGTGGGACTAAGGGGAGAAGAAGCGAACTCACCTGAGTGCGGAGTGGATTGGGCTTCTTAGGCTACTGGACGTTAGCTCCAGAGGGACGATCACAGGTTCAGCCTGGATGGGTCACCGGAGCCGCGCCGCCGTCCCCCTTACAGAGCCAGAAGAGACGAAGGTCCGGTGAAAGCGGCGGCAGAAGACATCCTGTCTTCAAGACTAAGGTAGCGCACAGCACCGCAGCTGTGCGCCATTGCTCTCAGCACACTTCACACTCCGGTCACTGAGGGTGCAGGGCGCTGGGGGGGAGCGCCCTGAGACGCAATATAACACACATATACCTTAGCTGGCAAAAGGAATACATCACATATAGCTCCAGGGCTATATGGATGTATTTTTTCCCCTGCCATTTTACACAAAAAAGCGGGAGTTAAGGACGTCGTGAAGGGGCGGGGCCTATCTCCTCAGCACACTGGCGCCATTATTCCCTCACAGCTCCGCTGGAAGGACGGCTCCCTGATTCTCCCCTGCAGTACTGCATCTGATTCAGGGTAAAAAAGAGAAGGGGGGGCATTTTGGCAGCAAATAACTAGATTAACAGCAGCTATAAGGGATTAACACTTATATAAGGTTATCCCTGTATATATATATATAGCGCTGGGTGTGTGCTGGCAGACTCTCCCTCTGTCTCTCCAAAGGGCTAAGTGGGGTCCTGTCCTCTATCAGAGCATTCCCGGTGTGTGTGCTGTGTGTCGGTACGCGTGTGTCGACATGTATGAGGAGGAAAATGAGGTGGAGGCGGAGCAGTTGCCTGTGTTAGTGATGTCACCCCCTAGGGAGTCGACACCTGACTGGATGATTGTGTTTAAGCAATTAAGTGATAATGTCAGCAATTTACAAAAAACTGTTGACGACATGAGAAAGCCGGCAAATCAATTAGTGCCTGTTCAGGCGTCTCAGACACCCTCAGGGGCCCTAAAACGGCCGCTACCTCAGTGGGTCGACACGGATCCAGATACAGATACTGAATCTAGTGTCGACGGTGACGAGACAAACGTAATGTCCAGTAGGGCCACACGTTACATGATCACGGCAATGAAAGAGGCATTGAACCTTTCTGACACTACAAATACCTCAAAGGCGGGTATTATGTGGGGTGTGAAAAAACTGGCAATAGTTTTTCCTGAGTCTGAGGAAATAAATGAGGTGTGTGATAAAGCGTGGGTTTCCCCCGATAAAAAACAGCTAATTTCTAATAAGTTATTAGCACTATACCCTTTCCCGCCAGAGGTTAGGGCACGGTGGGAAACACCCCCTAGGGTAGATAAGGCGCTCACACGTTTATCTAAACAAGTAGCGTTACCGTCCCCTGATACGGACACCCTCAAAGAACCAGCTGATAGGAGGCTGGAAAATATCCTGAAAAGTATATACACACATACTGGTGTTATACTGCGACCAGCAATCGCATCAGCCTGGATGTGCAGTGCTGGAGTAGCATGGGCGGATTCCCTGACTGAGAATATTGATACCCTGGATAGGGACAATATTCTGTTAACTATAGAACATTTAAAGGATGCATTGCTATATATGCGTGATGCGCAGAGGGATATTTGTACCCTGGCATCAAGAGTAAGCGCAATGTCCATCTCTGCCAGAAGAGCATTATGGACCAGACAGTGGTCAGGGGACGCAGATTCCAAACGGCACATGGAAGTATTGCCGGCTAAGGGGGAGGAGTTATTTGGGGCTGGTCTAACAGACCTGGTGGCCACGGCAACGGCTGGAAAATCCACCTTTTTACCCCAGGTTACTTCACATCAACAGAAAAAGACACAGTCTTTTCAAACTCAGTCCTTTCGTTCCCATAAGTACAAGCGAGCAAAAGGTCACTCTTTTCTGCCCAAGGGCAGAGGAAGAGGAAAAAGGCAGCACCATGCAGCCGCTTCCCAGGAGCAGAAGCCCTCCCCTGCTTCTGCCAAGTCTTCAGCATGACGCTGGGGCTTTACAAGCAGACTCAGACACGGTGGGGGCCCGTCTCAAGAATTTCAACGCGCAGTGGGCTCACTCGCAAGTGGATCCCTGGATTCTACAGGTAGTATCATAGGGGTACAAACTGGAATTCGAGGCGTTTCCTCCTCATCGGTTCCTGAAGTCTGCTTTACCAAAGTCTCCCTCCGACAGGGAGGCAGTTCTGGAAGCCATTCACAAGCTGTACTCCCAGCAGGTGATAATCAAGGTACCCCTCTTACAACAGGGGAAGGGGTATTATTCCACACTATTTGTGGTACCGAAGCCGGACGGCTCGGTGAGACCAATATTAAATCTAAAATCTTTGAACACTTACATAAAAAGGTTCAAATTCAAGATGGAGTCACTCAGAGCGGTGATAGCGAACCTGGAAGAGGGGGACTATATGGTGTCGCTGGACATCAAGGATGCTTATCTCCACGTCCCAATATATCCTTCTCACCAAGGGTACCTCAGGTTTGTAGTACAAAACTGTCATCATCAGTTTCAGACGCTGCCGTTTGGATTGTCCACGGCGCCTCGGGTCTTTACCAAGGTAATGGCCGAAATGATGATTCTTCTACGAAGAAAAGGCATCTTAATTATCCCTTACTTGGACGATCTCCTGATAAGGGCAAGAACCAAGGAACAGTTAGAAGTCGGAGTGGCACTATCTCAGGTAGTGCTAAGTCAGCACGGATGGATTCTAAATATTCCAAAATCGCAGCTGATTCCAACGACACGTCTACTGTTCTTAGGAATGATTCTGGACACAGTCCAGAAGAAGGTGTTTCTCCCGGAGGAGAAGGCCAGGGAGTTATCCGAGCTAGTCAGGAACCTCCTAAAATCAGGACAGGTCTCAGTGCATCAGTGCACAAGGGTCCTGGGAAAAATGGTGGCTTCTTACGAAGCGATTCCATTCGGAAGATTCCATGCAAGAACTTTTCAGTGGGATCTACTGGGAAAATGGTCCGGATCGCATCTTCAGATGCATCAACGGATAACCCTGTCGCCAAGGACAAGGGTGTCTCTCCTGTGGTGGCTTCAGAGGGCTCATCTACTAGAGGGCCGCAGATTTGGCATTCAGGATTGGATCCTGGTAACCACGGATGCCAGCCTGAGAGGCTGGGGAGCAGTCACACAGGGAAGGAATTTCCAGGGCTTGTGGTCAAGCATGGAAACATCTCTTCATATAAACATTCTAGAACTAAGGGCCATTTACAATGCCTTAATTCAAGCAAAACCTCTGCTTCAGGGTCAGGCGGTGTTGATCCAGTCGGACAACATCACGTCAGTCGCCCACATAAACAGACAGGGCGGCACGAGAAGCAGGAGGGCAATGGCAGAAACTGCAAGGATTCTTCGCTGGGCGGAAAATCATGTGATAGCACTGTCAGCAGTGTTCATTCCGGGAGTGGACAACTGGGAAGCAGACTTCCTCAGCAGACACGACCTTCACCCGGGAGAGTGGGGACTTCACCCAGAAGTCTTCCACCAAATTGTAAACCGTTGGGAAAGACCAAAGGTGGACATGATGGCGTCACGTCTAAACAAAAAACTGGACAGATATTGCGCCAGGTCAAGGGACCCTCAGGCAATAGCAGTGGACACTCTGGTAACGCCGTGGGTGTACCAGTCAGTGTATGTATTCCCTCCTCTGCCCCTCATACCGAAAGTATTGAGAATCATAAGAAGGAGAGGAGTAAGAACTATACTCGTGGTTCCGGATTGGCCAAGAAGGTCTTGGTACCCGGAACTTCAAGAGATGCTCACGGACGAACCGTGGCCTCTACCTCTAAGACAGGACCTGCTACTGCAGGGGCCTTGTCTGTTCCAAGACTTACCGCGGCTGCGTTTGACGGCATGGCGGTTGAACGCCGGATCCTGAAGGACAAGGGCATTCCAGAAGAAGTCATCCCTACTCTGGTAAAAGCCAGAAAGGAAGTAACCGCAAAACATTATCACCGCATTTGGCGTAAATATGTTGCGTGGTGTGAGGCCAAGAAGGCCCCTACACAGGAATTTCAACTGGGTCGTTTCTTGCATTTCCTGCAAACAGGACTGTCTATGGGCCTAAAATTAGGGTCCATTAAGGTTCAAATTTCGGCCCTGTCGATATTCTTCCAGAAAGAACTGGCTTCAGTACCTGAAGTTCAGACATTTGTGAAAGGGGTGCTGCACATACAGCCTCCTTTTGTGCCTCCAGTGGCACCTTGGGATCTCAATGTTGTGTTGAGATTTCTAAAATCACACTGGTTTGAACCATTGTCTACGGTAGATTTAAAATATCTCACGTGGAAGGTGTCGATGCTGTTGGCCTTGGCTTCAGCTAGGCGTGTGTCAGAATTGGCGGCTTTATCATGTAAAAGCCCTTACCTAAATTTTCATTCTGACAGGGCGGAATTGAGGACTCGTCCTCAATTTCTACCTAAGGTGGTTTCTGCATTTCACATGAACCAACCTATTGTGGTACCTGCGGCTACTAGGGACTTAGAGGACTCTAAGTTGCTGGACGTTGTCAGGGCCTTGAAAATATATGTTTCCAGGACGGCTGGAGTCAGGAAAACTGACTCGCTGTTTATCCTGTATGCACCCAACAAGCTGGGTGCTCCTGCTTCAAAGCAGACGATTGCTCGTTGGATTTGTAGTACAATTCAGCTTGCACATTCCGTGGCAGGATTGCCACAGCCAAAATCAGTAAAAGCCCATTCCACAAGGAAAGTGGGCTCATCTTGGGCGGCTGCCCGAGGGGTCTCGGCTTTACAACTTTGCCGAGCAGCTACTTGGTCAGGGGCAAACACGTTTGCTAAATTCTACAAATTTGATACCCTGGCTGAGGAGGACCTGGAGTTCTCTCATTCGGTGCTGCAGAGTCATCCGCACTCTCCCGCCCGTTTGGGAGCTTTGGTATAATCCCCATGGTCCTTACGGAGTCCCAGCATCCACTTAGGACGTTAGAGAAAATAAGATTTTACTTACCGATAAATCTATTTCTCGTAGTCCGTAGTGGATGCTGGGCGCCCATCCCAAGTGCGGATTGTCTGCAATACTTGTATATAGTTATTGCTACAAAAAATTCGGGTTGTTATTGTTGAGCCATCTTTTCAGAGGCTCCTTTAAATTTATCATACTGTTAACTGGGTTCAGATCACGAGTTGTACGGTGTGATTGGTGTGGCTGGTATGAGTCTTACCCGGGATTCAATATCCTTCCTTATTATGTACGCTCGTCCGGGCACAGTATCCTAACTGGCTTGGAGGAGGGTCATAGGGGGAGGAGCCAGTGCACACCACCTGATATCTCAAGCTTTTATTTTGTGCCCTGTCCCTGGCTCCCGCTATTCCCCATGGTCCTTACGGAGTCCCAGCATCCACTACGGACTACGAGAAATAGATTTATCGGTAAGTAAAATCTTATTTTAACTATATAATGTATTTTGTAGATCATGGTCCCTTTGATAGATTCTGAAAGTTTAGTTAATATAGCATGTACATGGACAGAGAGATCCCTCTTTGTTTGATACGAAGGGTCAGACATGGGTCATACAGTGGTGTTTAGTATCCATCGGAAGAGTATTTAATAAGCAATATTCCGGTGTTGGTTTGAAGCGGATTAATCGATCGTGCGAATAGTTATGGACATAAGAAGCTTATGTCCATTTACTATTATTTACACTTACTTATCCATGCGGCGGGAAACCTAGTTTCCCACCCACCTGAGCAGTTGGAAGTAGACACAGCCCACCTGTATGAATCAACCTATGACCTTTTGTTATAATGCGAAGACGAATTCCTGTGTCCAATGAACAATGAGATTGTAGGGACCATTGAATTGTATTGTGTGTGGGGCATAAATAGACAAGCCGATCGTATCCAGCTCACTCTCTTCAACGATTCTCATCTCTGATAATCGGGAGCTGGATATTCAGAAAGGCGCATGCGATCGTTCCTTTGTGCGTAAGGTTTTTCTCTGCAATCATATTGTCTTTATTGTTATTGTGAGCCATATCTCTCTCTCTCTCTCTTCTCCCCTTTCCCTCTCTTTTCCTCTTAAAAGTGTTATTGTACTGTTATTGTATTTCATGTGTAGTTATCTGTTTAGGTAGTCTATGTTATATTGGTAGTGTATGACTTGTATTGTATTATTCTTTTGCAAGTATAAACATTCACATAAGGCGTTAGACCCTAAGATCAGTATCTGTGTATTTCTTATATTTTTAAGTGTACTCAGAGCGTCGGAGACGCTCGAACAGCTTTTAAGTTAATAAGGTTACACTGTGTTACATTCACACTCTATCTCTGCACCAAGGTTTACTGCATAATACACTGTTTTATGGTATAGTTATAAAGGTTTAACATTGTGAGCGTCTGCGCCGCTGGTGATCTCCTCGTGGTCCCGAGCGTCCGCTACGCTATAGCGAATCATTACGTTAGTCGGCAGCCAATAGCGTGCCTGCCTGTGATCTCTTGGCCGTGAGCGAACGTGACGCTTGAGCGTCTCGACTACGGCTAAGCGATTGTTACGCAACGTGCGTACCCTTACGGTATTCCATACGTTAATAGCGTACAGTGTTCTTAGACCTCTTAAAGGGTTTTAAGTAAGATAAATATTTAGCTTTATCAATTGGCTGCTCGTCCGTCCTTCACATATCTATACTAGGTAATTTCAGCAGACATTATCCATCAGCAAAGGGCGGGAGATCATATTCCTCGTAGTACTGTCTGGATAAGCGTCTGCTTCGCTTAGTAAAGGGTGCTGAGGGAATCCGGAACAGGAGGTAAGAACAAAACGCTAGTGTCTTTTAAAACTGTTTATTTCTGTCTTGCGTACGCATGCACGCATATATCTGCATTTCTTTTCATTCGTGTATTTTCATATATCACTCTCCTGTTTGCCATTTCACAATTGATAAACGTGCTAAGAGAGATTTGTCGCTATTTCATAGTTAAAGTGTAAAAGTAATACATTAAGGGATAAATTGCAAAGCACGCACGCAGCTCTACCTAAAGATACAAGGAGAGATTGGTGTGGTGCTCGGTAGATGATCAAGGATCATCTACATTGATAAACGTGTTAGTTGTGTTACGGTGGATATCTGCATTGCGTACACGTGTCTCTAACAAAAGGCTGAGACTCGCGCACGCAACTCAAAGGCCGACGCACGCAGCGTATATTACGCAACGGAGTGTCTGGGTACGCCCACGTAACTCAAATCACACGATAAGTGTTATTTTAGCAGGCGAAGAGGTGGCAACGCGATAAATAGCGCAAGTCTATTTCAGTGTCCGAAATTTAAGCTAATAGATCCTTCTCCAATTTACAACACATCTGGTCTAAAGGAAAGAAATTTCTGCGCAGAAATAGAAATAAAAACAAAAGTGTACGTGTGGTGAGTGAGTGTTTGCATATATAAGTTTTTACAATTTTGGGGATTGAACCACAGAAATCATCGAGTTCTCGTGAAGTACATACGTGTAAGTGACATACATGGTGGCTAGGGAGGCATCCCTTGTTAAACATATAAAGAGCATTAGAGTGTAGCAGACCAGGAGGTCATACTGTAGCAGACCAGGAGGTCAGACCAGGAGGTCGCATAACAGACCAGGAGGTCCAGGTACAGCAGACAAGGAAGTCCGCTATAGAGTCAAGTAGCCCAACACCAAGAAGGGTTGGGGCGGAACCCATATAGGCCATAAAGCTCAGGCTGAAGGAATTCGCAGCTGCTGAATGTCGATTCCGTTGGTCGCTCCGTACATAAGATTAGTTGCTTATGTACTGAACGATTGTACCGCACGTAATTGTGTGCATTAGTTAGTAATCTGACCTAGTACCATTTGTGTACGAAAAGGGTCATAAACGCTATTTGTACATTCTAACGTGATTTGTGTAATTTTTTATTTTTAAAAGGGAAGTTCGCTGGTCACTCAGGAATTATCCAACTACCAACAGTTACTGGAAAGGGTTAATGCTCTGCGGATCACACTCACATGTTCCAGTAAACAAAGGTTCATAGGGGCCCTGGGTCGAGTACGCCAGCACTATATCAGTGTGGAGGTCGTATTGGTCGGCGTGGGCGAGTAAGTGGGGTACTCGGTAAACTACCACCGTCAACCTATCTTTGAATATTTTGTTTTTTTGTAAGGGTTCGCTGAAGACCCTGATATAAAGGTCAGAGGTAGAGCAAGCAACACCTGCAAATTATGGGGGCCAGTTGTTCAGGAAGGGGGCGATCAACCTCGGTTCGGGTTGATTTAGTGAACCGACCAATCGGGTCGGCAAGGTACGTAATGTGTGAAAAATACGGTTCACACACACAAGTTTTATGTGATGAATGGGAGAGAATGACGGTACATGACGGGGAGAAGTTCCCAAGAGTAGGCAGCTTTAGCCCAGAAGTGTTACAAAATCTAAGGAGGAGGATATGTCTCATTAAATCAGCAAAGAGACGAATCAAACATTATGATTATTTGCAGTTATGGCAACAGGAGGGTGAAATACAGAGAGGATTGGCTCAGGCGGCGGGATCTAATCCTATCAGGAAACTGATAGCCACGGCCCCGCCGCCACCATACATATCAGGAGAGAAATTGGTTGCGGAGAATGACGCACTAGGGTGTAACAAACAAACACTTAGCAACTGTGTAAATGTTAATGAGTTAACCAATGCAAGTATTAACCCGTGCAAGTTGTACCCTGTTTTGAACTTTCCCCAGGAGTGTGATCAAGAAGACGAAGCATCAACAATATCGGCGCTCTCTCTAGCAGCCACCATATCAGAGACAACAGTAGGCACGGCCCAACCCTTAAGATTAGTAACAAAGGCCCCTAGCGGAGGGACAGGTGAGGTCGTATCAACGGGTAAGTACGGCACCTTACACTATGCTGAAACCATTTCACCACAGGCTGTAGAATCTAATCAGAATGAGGTTATTAAACTTGCTCCCGTTAGGGTAATCGCAGTTCCCAATGGGAAAACGGACACCACAGGAGTCACTCCTATCAGAAACATTGCCATGTACAGCCCGTTTTCCCGAATGGAATTAAGAACCATAGTGTCTGAATTCCCTGATCCTAGGAAAGATCTAGTTGCTAGCCAGAAATACATCAGATACCTAGGGAACACTGTAGAGCCCAATAACAAAGACTGGCAGATATTGCTGAGGGCATGTTTACCCTCCAATGTCGACTCAGCTCAATTTTTAGCTGACTGTGGATTAGACCATGATGTACCCCTTTCAGATGTGTACAATCAAGACAATGTAAAAAGAATAAATTTACAGTTAAGAGTATTTTCCAGCTGTAGTTAAGTGGAACAAAATTTTCTCCATTAAACAAAAGGAGTCAGAAACAGCTGCAGAATATTTTCACAGGACATTACTAGAGATGGCCAAATACACAGGCATAGAGGACATTAAAACCAACATAAACCATCGAGAAGTAGCAGTATCTGTACTAATGGATGGTTTAAAAGAGGCATTAAAGACAAGGGTACAGACCACGCAACCATGTTGGCGAGGTCTGTCGGTGGCTACTTTGAGAGAGGCAGCTGTGGATCACGATCGGAATATCACCAGACACAGGGAGTCACAAAGTGATAAGTTAATGGCCGTAAGTATACAGGCCCTGACCCAAAGCAGCCTTTGTTTAAATCACCAAACCCGGTGGGTAAGTCAAATGTGGTAACATGTTATTTTTGTCATAAACAGGGACACATAGCACGAGACTGTAGAGCGAAAAATTCACAAAGATCATACCAACCCCCTAGACAACGACATGACACACGAAATTGGGATCAGGGTCCACAGAGACGGAGTTATGAGCCACATACAGGGGAAACAAAAATATATCCCCCAAAAGGAGACTGGCAAACTTCTGGCAGTTCCCATTTAACCCCTTCACAAGTAGTTGCTGCCAGCGGGATTCAGGGAGGTCACCATACCCAATAGGGGTGTGGCCATACCTGTAATCTGCAGCCAGTAAAATTGATTGCAAGTCTTGGAAGTGAACCCGAAATTGCAATAAATGTAGCTGGTAAATCATTAAACTTTCTTGTAGATACGGGGGCGGCCAAATCAGTGATAAATTCGACAGTGGGCATGAGAACCGCTGGTAAGACAATTCCAGCCATGGGAGTAACGGGAGTAGTCCAGCACTACCCTGTTAGCAAACCAGCCGAGGTTACAGTAGGGCCTTTGCACACCAAGCATTCCTTTTTGCTGGCGGCATCGGCACCGACTAATCTCCTGGGAAGAGATTTATTGTGTAAAATGGGGTGCGTCATTTATTGCACTCCTGAAGGTGTATTCTTAGACATACCTGAGAATCACGCTCAGGAAGTGCGAGACATGTTAGACTCCCCATCAAAATTAATGTCCCACACTGTTATGTTAAATAGGAATCCATCCAAGGTAGAAGAAATGACATCCCAAATACCAGAGTCACTGTGGACTAAAGATGGACAAGACACTGGATTAATGGCAAACGTAGCTCCAGTAGTTGTGCAAGTAAAAGATGGTAGGATAGCTCCAAAAATCCCACAATACCCTCTGAAGCCAGAGGTGGAGTTAGGAGTCTACCCAGTAATAGAGCGCTTGCTACAACAGGGCATTCTGGTAAGAACATCCAGCACAGCCAATAGTCCCATCTTCCCTGTTAAAAAGAGTGGGGGGAGGGGTTACAGGCTAGTGCAGGATCTAAGGGGGATTAACAAAATAGTTGAGAGTCAGTTCCCCGTAGTGCCAAATCCAGCTGTCATCCTTATGCAAATCCCTCCCACTGCGAAATTTTTCACTGTTATTGACCTCTGCTCCGCTTTCTTTTCGGTACCTCTGCACCCTGACAGCCAATATTTGTTTGCATTTACATACAGAGGAGTCCAATACACATGGACTCGATTACCACAAGGTTTCATAGATAGTCCAAGTATATTTTCCCAGGCTTTGCATGATTGTTTACAGTCTTTCCAACCAGAGAGTGGATCAGTATTGATACAGTATGTGGATGATTTACTACTGTGTTCAGATTCATTGGAAGCGTCCCTGAAGGATACGAAACCGCTCCTGTTTCATCTTTCAGACACAGGACACAAGGTTTCCAAAGACAAGTTGCAATTATGCCAAACTAAAGTAAAATATTTGGGACACTGTCTAACGCAAGGACTGAGACACCTGACCGCTGATAGAATTCAAGCAATTAGAGACATGACTCTGCCACAAACCCAGCAACAGATCAGAACGTTTTTAGGAATGTGTGGGTATTGCCGTAACTGGATCCCAGGGTCTTCCATTCTAGCGTTACCTTTGCAGGAGATGGTCTCCTCAAACAAACCTGATCGGATTTCGCATACAGACGAATCCGAGATGGCATTTGAGAGACTTAAACAGTGCCTAACGCAGGCGCCAGCATTAGGTATGCCAGACTATGGGAAACCCTTTGAGCTGTACGGAACAGAAAGTGCTGGTTGCGCGGCAGGCGTCCTAACCCAAAAGCACGGTGATGCCAGCAGGCCGGTAGCATACTACAGCGCTCAGCTAGATACGGTAGCGCGATCCCTCCCCACATGCTTGCGAAGCGTTGCTGCGATAGCATTGCTAGTAACGAAAAGCGAAGATGTAGTGCTAGGTCACAACCTCACAATTCATACACCACATGCGGTGTCAGCCTTGCTAAATTCTGCCCAAACCAGACACGTCTCATCAGCGCGGTTTACAAGATGGGAATTGGCACTAATGGCCCCCGTAAACATCACCATAAGGAGATGCAGTGCATTAAATCCTGCAACATATCTCCCAGGTGTGCCTGGACAGGCACAAAGGGTGGAGGATGAGAGTGGTGGGGAAGGAGAATTTAATACAAAGGAGGACACACATGATTGTATGGAATATTTGACCCAAAATTTTACCGCAAGGCCCGACATCAGTGACAACCCACTGGAAGATGTAGATCTTACCTTCTACACGGATGGTAGTTGTCACAGACAGTCGGACTCGGGAGACTTGTGTACTGGATACGCAGTCGTAGATGACCAAGGCACCATAGAAGCAGAACCGCTAGGCCCACCTCACTCAGCCCAGGTTGCTGAACTGGTCGCCCTAACCAGAGCATGTGAATTGGCTAAGGGCAAATCAGCCAATATCTACACCGACTCTAGATACGCATTCGGGGTAGTCCATGATTTCGGAGCCCTATGGCGCCTCAGAAATTTCATGACGGCAGCTGGTACACCGGTAGCGCATGCAGCTCACATAAAAAGGCTTCTAACAGCGATACAGGAACCCGACAGAGTGGCTGTTATCAAGTGTAAAGCACACACATATAGCCAGGACCCAGTATCGCTTGGTAACAGCCGAGCAGATGAAGCTGCTAAGTTAGCAGCCGGTACCCCCAGACAGACAGACACCACACAATTGATGGTATTCAATACCATCAACACACAGAAGTTGTGTGAGATGCAAAATTTGTGTTCCACACAGGAAAAGGCAGTCTGGAAGGCAAAAGGATATGGCCAGGAGTCCTCAGGACTCTGGACAGATGGACAGGGTAAACCAGTGGCCCCCAGAGCATATCTTCCATGTTTAGCTGAGGCAGCACACGGGCTGACTCATCTGGGCAAGGAGGGAATGTGTAAGTTGGTAAGAGCATATTGGTGCGCCCCAGGATTTTCATCTCATGCAGGTAAAAGAGCAATGTCATGCCTTACCTGTTTGAGAAAGAATATCGGAAAGGCAATACCAACAGAACCATCTCATATCCCACCTACAGGCGGCCCTTTCCAGGTAATACAGATTGACTTTATACAATTACCCCCTTGTCGAAATTTGAAATATGTACTTGTTTGTATAGATGTATTCTCAAATTGGGTCGAAGCATTTCCTGCGGCCACAAATACCGCTATGTTTACTGCTAAGAAAATTGTGCAGGAATTTGTATGTAGATATGGTATCCCTAGAATAATCGAAAGTGATAGGGGTACCCATTTTACAGGTGATGTCTTTCAAGGAATGTGTAAGTTGATGGGAATTGATAGCAAGCTGCACACTCCATACCGTCCACAGGCGAGTGCGAAGGTGGAAAGAGTGAACAGCACTATTAAAAATAAACTGAGCAAAGTTATGGCAGAAACAGGATTGACATGGCCAGAAGCTTTACCCATTGTACTATACAGCATCAGAACCACTCCCAGGTCCCCTCTTAATCTGTCTCCCTTTGAAATCTTGTTTGGTCGACAACCGCATGTTATGATTAACCCTCAGGATGATTTGAAGTGTAACAATGAAGTGACTGTAAAGTACCTGGTTAACATGAGTAGACAGCTAAGGAATCAAAATGATAATTTGAAGTTAGTGATTCCTGATTTACCAGATAGTAATTGTCATGACATTGAACCTGGGGATTATGTAATGATACGGAATTTTCTACGCTCAGGTTGCCTTATTGACAGATGGGAAGGACCATACCAAGTCTTATTGACTAGCACTACAGCATTGAAGGTTGCCGAGAGAGAGACTTGGGTTCATTCGTCCCATTGTAAGAAGGTTGCTGATCCAGAGAGGTCCCGTGATAAGGAACAGACGGTAGAGGAAGCTGTATCACTGGAGTGTCTGTTCCAGGAGGACTGAGGCGGCACCCGAGCATTGAAAATCACAAGATCGAAAGCAGTTGTCGATTCCCTGTTCCCTTTTATTGTTTTTCTCCACTTCCCATCCCATCTCCCTCAATTATTTCTTTCCCCCTTCTCATTTTTCACCATTTCCTCCTCTAAGATGGACTTGCCCCAAGAGACTGTGATCCAGATTTTCCTGTTGACCATGATGTTGACCAGAGCAGTCTGTTCCGGCGAGAGTACCATGGAGGTCGAGAGAGGTTCTGATGACAGAGATGGAGGCGTAGTTTTCCAAGAACAACATAATCAACAAGCAAAGGCGAGTATCAGAAAACGATCCGATAACATAGACCATAGAAGGAATTGTGAAGGATTGTTAGCTGAAGAAAACTGTATCTGTAGGCTCTGTGACAATGTAGTTGAGGATGGGTGCATCAAGAAATGCCAATCCAGTTTTAATATCCACATGGACCGGCATCCCTTGAGTGACTATCACTCCTTAGTGGGTAGTGTGTTAAATCAAACAGATTGTTGGGTATGCTCTCAAGTACCTCAAGGTCATAGCAAATCAGGACTAGTACCATTTCCTTTAACGGTAGGGGAGGTACTTGAGCTAAAGGGTGGGAGACCGGTGGACAGGAGGTTTAATATCTCCAGTCCTCCTAGTTTGAAGCTCCACCAATATCATGTGGATAGATCCCTAATATGTTTTAACATTTCCAATCCCCGAAAGCCGGGAAATTGGGAAGTGTCATGGAATAACCAAACCATGACCTTTTCATACAGAGCAGATAGAATGCCGACAGATACAGAGCTTATACGCCACATAGCCAGTAGAGAAAAAACTTTCCGATATAGGTATACCCTAGGAAGTAGGATTACGAGAGTTGGAGAGGTATCACCAGGATACTGTGCACATATCGTACAAACTGATACGTGTACTAGACAGATGGGAGAATTAGGGTTAGGAGATTTCACATGGAAGATGTGTAATATGGTTATGTCCTACTCCGTCCCATATGTTCTCCCCAATGATGCATATTTCATATGCGGGAGGAAGGCGTATAAGTGGCTTGCCCCAAACTCTGAAGGATTGTGTTATATTGGAAAAGTACTGCCTGAGGTAATGACTGTATCACATGCCAAAATGAAAGATATTCACCGCAGTGCCCAAGCTCCTTATACCCACACTCATTACGAGCACGTAGTTAAACGGCACCTGATAGAAAGAACAGAGCATCCGGCCTGTGACATGATCCATGAATCCACCGGGATTCAGGTTCTACTCGCGTTAGACATCACTCGCACCGCCAGAGGAGTGTTGAATTATAAATACATATCAGCGCTTGCAAATTTATTAGACAATATCACTGAAATGTATGACGACACTTTTAGGTATACTGGAAGGGAGCTTCAAGCTTATAAAACAGAACTGGTTCAGCATAGGATGATTCTCAATTACCTCACAGCAGTAACAGGCGGATATTGTGTCACACTGGCAACGCAGTACGGCGTAAAATGCTGCACTTATATTACGAATAGCACCGAGGATCCGGTCGAGGTCATAGACCAAAAGATGGACGACATTCTCCAATTAAAATGGGAATTTCGCAGGAGACATAATCTCACCCTTGCTGCTGTGGGTAATGAGCTGACCGGTTGGGTGTCATGGTTGAACCCGCGAAATTGGTTCTCTGGTTTAGGAGAATGGGCTCAAGGAGTCATAATGGATGTAGGGAAGTTTCTCCTATGTATCTTAGGTGTTGTCATATCAATTGGCCTGATATTTAGATGCGGTCAGGCTTTAATGAAGTGCAAACGTAGTACCAGGGTAATGAGTCTAAGGAGTGAGGAAATTGTAATTCCAATGGATTTGATTTATGACCCAACGGTAGAAACAATGATGTGATGAAAATGCGATTATACGGTCCGTTTCTTTCACCTGTTTTTCCGTTTCCTCCAAGGTAAAAAGACCCACTTGGACAAGGAATTTGATGATCCTGTATACAGACAACTGATGGATTAAAGAAGAAGTTTTGACAACCTTATACACAGATATTTGATGAACTATGCCATAGACCCCCAGTTTCCCTAGAAATTTTAAATTACGCTAGCCCAACACTTTTGTAAGTCTATGGACATTGACAAAGCTTTTGCCCACACTTGTTGGCAAAAGCCCAAAGAAGACTGCATTCAACAGACACCGAACAAGACTTCAACCGACAAATGTTCATTAACCTGACATAGAATACCACTGCATTTACCATAATTGTTCTTTATCTTCATTTCTACAACCCTCAGGTAATGACACACATAGTTGATAGGGAATACAGGCACAGATATCAGCAATCACATATTCCCCCATTCATGTATCATCAACTAAAATGTGCTTCCCCATTTTGTTACAACCACAGCCAAAAAGAGCTCGGTAAAGTTTGACAGCCTATCCACAGACCCTTGATACCGGATAAGAAGGAATTCAAATGTATACTTCGCAATACCTCGAAGCTTGATTTAAAACACGTACGGCACGATGATACATGACCCCCCAAACATGGATTCATACACACATGCTTCTGCTATCTCACTAGGTCATACCCTTTTCACACCTTCTTCTCTCCTCCCTTACCCAACCATGGAAATGTATTTACACTTGACATATATTTTTCTCTTTTTGAAATATTTTAGAAAGTGGCAGTTATTGTTGACTGCCAAAGGGTGGACTGTCAAAGTCAGAAAAATATCACGATGCACACTACCATATTTGAACCTCATACATGTCCGCTCTGCGCATGCGTACGCTCTCCCGTGCGTGCGCATACCCGCTGTTACGTGCACCCGCAGGCGCACGGTATGTGCATTTACGGTAGAGTTTATGTGTGCGTAGCGTGCGACTCAATCGTTACATATTTTAACTATATAATGTATTTTGTAGATCATGGTCCCTTTGATAGATTCTGAAAGTTCAGTTAATATAGCATGTACATGGACAGAGAGATCCCTCTTTGTTTGATACGAAGGGTCAGACATGGGTCATACAGTGGTGTTTAGTATCCATCGGAAGAGTATTTAATTAGCAATATTCCGGTGTTGGTTTGAAGCGGATTAATCGCTCGTGCGAATAGTTATGGACATAAGAAGTTTGTCCATTTACTATTATTTACACTTATCCATGCGGCGGGAAACCTAGTTTCCCACCCACCTGAGCAGTTGGAAGTAGACACAGCCCACCTGTATGAATCAACCTATGACCTTTTGTTATAATGCGAAGACGAATTCCTGTGTCCAATGAACAATGAGATTGTAGGGACCATTGAATTGTATTGTGTGTGGGGCATAAATAAACAAGCCGATCGTATCCAGCTCACTCTCTTCAACGATTCTCATCTCTGATAATCGGGAGCTGGATATTCAGAAAGGCGCATGCGATCGTTCCTTTGTGCGTAAGTTTTTCTCTGCAATCATATTGTCTTTATTGTTATTGTGAGCCATATCTCTCTCTCTCTCTTCTCCCCTTTTCCTCTTAAAAGTGTTATTGTACTGTTATTGTATTTCATGTGTAGTTATCTGGTTAGGTAGTCTATGTTATATTGGTAGTGTATGACTTGTATTGTATTATTCTTTTGCAAGTATAAACATTCACATAAGGCGTTAGACCCTAAGATCAGTATCTGTGTATTTCTTATATTTTTAAGTGTACTCAGAGCGTCGGAGACGCTCGAACAGCTTTTAAGTTAATAAGGTTACACTGTGTTACATTCACACTCTATCTCTACACCAAGGTTTACTGCATAATACACTGTTTTATGGTATAGTTATAAAGGTTTAACATTGTGAGCGTCTGCGCCGCTGGTGATCTCCTCGTGGTCCCGAGCGTCCGCTACGCTATAGCGAATCATTACGTTAGTCGGCAGCCAATAGCGTGCCTGCCTGTGATCTCTTGGCCGTGAGCGAACGTGACGCTTGAGCGTCTCGACTACGGCTAAGCGATTGTTACGCAACGTGCGTACCCTTACGGTATTCCATACGTTAATAGCGTACAGTGTTCTTAGACCTCTTAAAGGGTTTTAAGTAAGATAAATATTTAGCTTTATCAATTGTATTAAATGACCTTCAGGCTGTGTATACAAGGTGTATATGAAACATAAATGAATTGTGTGAATGTAGACACACTTTGTTTAATGCACAAAGTTATAAAGAATATTGGCTAAAATTACCTTCAGGCTGTGTGTATAAGGTGTATATGTAATATAAATGTATTCTGTGCTTAGATTCAGGTCCCATCGCCATGATATCTCATTATGGGATGCAATTATTCCAAAATACGGAAGAATCCCATATCCAAAATTCCTCTGGTCCCAAGCATTTTGGATAAGGGATACTCAACCTGTATAGGGTGTAATACATTTGGATTATGGTCATGTGCAGTGGTCAGGTGTGTGTATAGTAGTGATGAGCGGGTTCGGTTTCTCAAAAACCGAACCCCCCAGAACTTCAGCCTTTTTACACGGGTCCGAGCCATGCTCGGATTCTCCCGTGTGGCTCGGGTAAACCGAGCGCGCCCGAACGTCATCATCCCGCTGTCGGATTCTCGCGAGACTCGGATTCAATATAAGCAGCCGCGCGTCGCCGCCATTTTCACACGTGCATTGAGATTGATAGGGAGAGGACGTGGCTGGCGTCCTCTCCGTTATAGTAGAAAAGACACAGAGTGACTTAGTTATAATTGTGGGGAGGATTGGGGACGGGGAGCAGCTGTTAGGGAGTACAGTGCAGGGTTTTGATTATAATAGTAGTGACCACCAGTTTAATCCGTTGGTTCTCTGCCTGAAAAAAACGCTCCACCATATCTGTGCTCAGTGTGCTGCACTGCTGCATGATATATCTGTGCTGAGTGCACTGCTCACACTGCCTAATTGTGGGGACTGGGGAGCAGTTATAGCAGGAGTACAGTGCACAGTTTTGCTGACAGTGACCACCAGTCCAGTATACGTTTGTCTGCCTGAAAAACACTCCTGTGGTGGCTTTTTTTTTCTTCATACTAGTTTAGCAGTCTGCTGACAGTGTCCACCAGGTCCGTTATTATTATACAGTATATACATATATAGCAGTACGGTAGGCCACGGCTGTACCTTACCTCTGTGTCGTCAGTGCACTCGTCGTCCATAAGTAATATAATACTATACTATCCATCCATCTACATTGTATACCTGTGGTGGCTTTTTTTTTCTTCATACTAGTTTAGCAGTCTGCTGACAGTGTCCACCAGGTCCGTTATTATTATACAGTCTATATATATATATATAGCAGTACGGTAGGCCACGGCTGTACCTACCTCTGTGTCGTCAGTGCACTCGTCGTCCATAAGTAATATAATAATACTATACTATCCATCCATCTACATTGTATACCTGTGGTGGCTTTTTTTTTCTTCATACTAGTTTAGCAGTCTGCTGACAGTGTCCACCAGGTCCGTTATTATTATACAGTATATTATATATAGCAGTACGGTAGGCCACGGCTGTACCTACCTCTGTGTCTTCAGTGCACTCGTCATCCATAAGTAATATAATACTATACTATCCATCCATCTACATTGTATACCTGTGGTGGCTTTTTTTTTCTTCATACTAGTTTAGCAGTCTGCTGACAGTGTCCACTAGGTCCGTTATTATTATACAGTATAATATCTATATATATATATATATATATATATATATATATATATATATATAGCAGTACGGTAGGCCACGGCTGTACCTACCTCTGTGTCGTCAGTGCACTCGTCGTCCATAAGTAATATAATACTATACTATCCATCCATCTACATTGTATACCTGTGGTGGCTTTTAGTTGTGCGCATTAAAATATGGAGAACAAAAATGTGGAGGTTAAAAAAATAGGGAAAGATCAAGATCCACTTCCACCTCGTGCTGAAGCTGCTGCCACTAGTCATGGCCGAGACGATGAAATGCCATCAACGTCGTCTGCCAAGGCCGATGCCCAATGTCATAGTACAGAGCATGTAAAATCCAAAACACAAAAAATCAGTAAAAAAATGACCCAAAAATCAAAATTAAAAGCGTCTGAGGAGAAGCGTAAACTTGCCAATATGCCATTTACGACACGGAGTGGCAAGGAACGGCTGAGGCCCTGGCCTATGTTCATGGCTAGTGGTTCAGCTTCACATGAGGATGGAAGCACTCAGCCTCTTGCTAGAAAAATGAAAAGACTTAAGCTGGCAAAAGCACAGCAAAGAACTGTGCGTTCTTCGAAATCACAAATCCCCAAGGAGAGTCCAATTGTGTCGGTTGCGATGCCTGACCTTCCCAACACTGGACGGGAAGAGCTTGCGCCTTCCACCATTTGCACGCCCCCTGCAAGTACTGGAAGGAGCACCCGCAGTCAAATTGAAGATGTCACTGTTGAAGTACACCAGGATGAGGATATGGGTGTTGCTGGCGCTGGGGAGGAAATTGACAAGGAGGATTCTGATGGTGAGGTGGTTTGTTTAAGTCAGGCACCCGGGGAGACACCTGTTGTCCGTGGGAGGAATATGGCCATTGACATGCCTGGTCAAAATCTATGAATACAGTTAGAGACTAGGCTCAAACTGTGAACCTCGGCGCTATGAATAATATATGAATTAAGCAAAAATAATCACAAAACATGAATATTGCACTATAGAGCTGCTGAGCAAAAGCAGTTGGTTAGACTGAAATTAATTGGATTGAAAACAATCAGAATAATCAACCAAAACATGTAGATGCTGATGTTTCTATGGAAAGCTCAGTTAAGTTTATCTCAAAATTTAATAAAGAATCTAATACCATAAGAAAAATAATACAAACAAATTATCAGTTAATCAAACAAGACCCAGTTTTAAATAAATGTTTATCTGATAAACCTGTAGTGATCTTTAGAAGAAATACCAATTTAAAAGAAATGATAGCACCGAGTTTTCTCAAACCAGAGATTTCAGTAAGTAGTTCGACTTGGCTACCAAAGAGACCCCTGGGTAATTATTGTTGTAATAAACATATCTGTTTAACTTGTAAATATATGAGGAATAAAATTTCATCCATTATATCAACTTCTAATGGGAATTCTTTTCAAATTAAACAATTCATAAATTGTGATTCAGAATACTGTATTTATGTACTACAGTGTCCTTGCTCTCTTCAATATATAGGGAGAACTACTCGCTCTTTAAAATCAAGATTTAGAGAACACAGACTCAATATTATAAAAAAACTTCAAACTCACAGTGTCTCGCGCCATTTTTCCAGAGTACATAATGGTGATCCATCTACTTTAACAATAACAGGTATAGAACAAATTTTAAGTACAAAAAGAGGAGGAGACAGATTCCGTAAATGATGTATAGGAGAATCATCATGGATCTTTAAGTTGGACACTTTATATCCTAAAGGTCTAAATGAAGCCTTAGATTATACATGCTTAGTTTAGTCCCACTAAGTATATGGGTGTGTAATATATATATATATATATATATATATATATATATGTATGTGGGCTCTAAATGTAGCTATAATTTGCACATATTAAATAAAGCTATGGACTATTACTTGCATTTTCGCTTCTAGTTTTTTATATTTAATATCTAAGTAGTTATACGTGTAGGTATGTATATCTTTATTTTTAGATGAATTTATAGGACAGTTTTTTATATATTTTTTTATATATTTTCTAAGATAAATACTTTATAGAAATAATGGAACAAACTCATTTTATGGGTACATCAAATATATAAAGAATTATCTAGATATTTCTTTAAGACATAGTAAAATATTTGTAAGTCAACCGTATCGGGCAGGATTAGGTGTAAGATATTATGTGAATCTTTATGTAAAATATTAGAGAGAGAACTTTACTATTTTTAATAATATTTAATTGTTGTGGAATATAGAGGGTTAAGGTCCCACCACCCTCTGTCTTCTGCTCTGTTCTTTCACTCAGAAGTTTTCTAATTAATGTTTAATTATCAAAATTATACAATTTAGTGTCTTATTTGATTACTAAAGAATATGGCTTCATTGACTCAATGTTCTTTTAATTATTATATATTTTATGTAAAGGTTTTAGACCGTAAAAGTGTTTATTTTAAGTTATTTGAATATGAATATTATTAAATGATTTTGTGGTTTCAAATTGACACACTGGATTTCATTCAATCAATTAGTTGGGTATAAATAACACAGCTCCCAACAGAAGGGTATTCGTCTTGAGGAAGTCTCCGGTTGCTAGGAGACGAAACGCGTTGATGCCCCTTTTTCTCATTCAAAGTTCTCCTGAAGGAATACTATACAGCACGGACTTGGTCTCCAGCTTATTAGTGCCGTACTCCGCTGATATCCAAACTACAGCCGTCAGATCATACCCAGCTTGTTCTATACAGTGCGGTAAGATTGCTGCAATTATACAACTTCACTGTCTCTGGGAAATATCTCCGTGAACTAGACGGTCACGGTCCTCCGCCGCGAGGATAGGTGAGACAGTGCCGGCTGGCCGCAGCTACACCGCCAGTTATACGGATTACGTCCTCCGCTGTGAGGATCCTCATTTTAACAATTTGCATGTGACTGACGGCTTTCCATACCAGCAATCCTAATAACATCAGTGGGACTGCTTCACATTCATTGAAAAGTGGCAACATCACATCATATTTACCACGTGCAATTACACAGGACCCTGCAATAATTCTCAGGAACCAGCACGGTGGTAACTATTACGGCCCATTTACTACAAATAATATTTTTGCGGACCAACATTAATTAAAGACACACTGGGACGCCAGTGTCTGTCCATTATTTAATTAATTCCAGTGAGAGCTTTGTTCTTATTTAAATAAATATTTACTTGGATTACATACTGCTCTTATTAATATATCTCTGAGATAAGTATAATATCATTAATCAGTGTGCGTATAAGAAGTTGCAACATTTGTTTTTTTCTTTTCTTTTTTTAATTGTTTCTATGTATCTATTGGTTTTTTTTAAACTGTGTATACATTTTGTGATAAAAGTATCTGCTATTTAAATTGAACTGCATTGAGTCAATTATTCACCCTGCTAGACTGCACCTAATTAACTAATTAATTGATTAACTAAACACAAGAGATTTCAGAGCGCAGAGCATGCCTGGTCAAAATACAAAAAAAAATCAGCTCTTCGGTGTGGAATTATTTCAACACAAATGCGGACAACAGGTGTCAAGCCGTGTGTTGCCTTTGTCAAGCTGTAATAAGTAGGGGTAAGGACGTTTACCACCTCGGAACATCCTCCCTTATACGTCACCTGCAGCGCATTCATCATAAGTCCGTGACAAGTTCAAAAACTTTGGGCGACAGCGGAAGCAGTCCACTGACCAGTAAATCCCTTCCTCTTGTAACCAAGCTCACGCAAACCACACCACCAACTCCCTCAGTGTCCATTTCCTCCTTACCCATGAAAGCCAATAGTCCTGCAGGCCATGTCACTGGCAAGTCTGACGAGTCCTCTCCTGCCTGGGATTCCTCCGATGCATCCTTGAGTGTAACGCCTACTGCTGCTGGCGCTGCTGTTGTTGCTGCTGGGAGTCGATGGTCATCCCAGAGGGGAAGTCGGAAGACCACTTGTACTACTTCCAGTAAGCAATTGACTGTCCAACAGTCCTTTGCGAGGAAGATGAAATATCACAGCAGTCATCCTGCTGCAAAGCGGATAACTCAGGCCTTGGCAGCCTGGGCGGTGAGAAACGTGGTTCCGGTATCCATCGTTACTTCAGAGCCAACTATAGACTTGATTGAGGTACTGTGTCCCCGGTACCAAATACCATCTAGGTTCCATTTCTCTAGGCAGGCGATACCGAAAATGTACACAGACATCAGAAAAAGAGTCACCAGTGTCCTAAAAAATGCAGTTGTACCCAATGTCCACTTAACCACGGACATGTGGACAAGTGGAGCAGGGCAGACTCAGGACTACATGACTGTGACAGCCCACTGGGTAGATGTATTGCCTCCCGCTGCAAGAACAGCAGCGGCGGCACCAGTAGCAGCATCTCGCAAACGCCAACTCGTTCCTAGGCAGGCTACGCTTTGTATCACCGCTTTCCAGAATACGCACACAGCTGAAAACCTCTTACGGCAACTGAGGAAGATTATCGCAGAATGGCTTACCCCAATTGGACTCTCCTGGGGATTTGTGGCATCGGACAACGCCAGCAATATTGTGCGTGCATTACATCTGGGCAAATTCCAGCACGTCCCATGTTTTGCACATACCTTGAATTTGGTGGTGCAGAATTATTTAAAAAACGACAGGGGCGTGCAAGAGATGCTGTCGGTGGCCAGAAGAATTGCGGGCCACTTTCGGCGTACAGGCACCGCGTACAGAAGACTGGAGCACCACCAAAAACACCTGAACCTGCCCTGCCATCATCTGAAGCAAGAGGTGGCAACGAGGTGGAATTCAACCCTCTATATGCTTCAGAGGATGGAGGAGCAGCAAAAGGCCATTCAAGCCTATACATCTGCCCACGATATAGGCAAAGGAGGTGGAATGCACCTGTCTCAAGCGCAGTGGAGAATGATTTCAACGTTGTGCAAGGTTCTGCAACCTTTTGAACTTGCCACACGTGAAGTCAGTTCAGACACTGCCAGCCTGAGTCAGGTCATTCCCCTCATCAGGCTTTTGCAGAAGAAGCTGGAGACATTGAAGGAGGAGCTAAAACAGAGCGATTCCGCTAGGCATGTGGGACTTGTGGATGGAGCCCTTTATTCGCCAGGATTCACGGGTGGTCAATCTGTTGAAATTAGAGCACTACATTTTGGCCACCGTGCTCGATCCTAGATTTAAAACCTACGTTGTATCTCTCTTTCTGGCAGACACAAGTCTGCAGGGGTTCAAAGACCTGCTGGTGAGAAAATTGTCAAGTCAAGCGGAACGTGACCCGTCAACAGCTCCTCCTTTACATTCTCCCGCAACTGGGGGTGCGAGGAAAAGGCTAAGAATTCCGAGCCCACCCGCTGGCGGTGATGCAGGGCAGTCTGGAGCGAGTGCTGACACCTGGTCCGGACTGAAGGACCTGCCAACGATTACTGACATGTCGTCTACTGTCACTGCATATGATTCTGTCACCATTGAAAGAATGGTGGAGGATTATATGAGTGACCGCATCCAAGTAGGCACGTCAGACAGTCCGTACGTATACTGGCAGGAAAAAGAGGCAATTTGGAGGCCCTTGCAGAAACTGGCTTTATTCTACCTAAGTTGCCCTCCCTCCAGGGTGTACTCCAAAAGAGTGTTTAGTGCAGCCGCTCACCTTGTCGGCAATCGGCGTACGAGGTTACTTCCAGAAAATGTGGAGAAGATGATGTTCATTAAAATGAATTATAATCAATTCCTCCGTGGAGACATTCACCAGCAGCAATTGCCTCCAGAAAGTGCACGGGGACCTGAGATGGTGGATTCCAGTGGGGACGAATTAATAATCTGTGAGGAGGGGGCTGTACACAGTGAAAGGGGTGATGAATCGGACGATGATGATGAGGTGGACATCTTGCCTCTGTAGAGCCAGTTTGTGCAAGGAGAGATTGATTGCTTCTTTTTTGGTGGGGGCCCAAACCAACCAGTCATTTCAGTCACAGTCGTGTGGCAGACCCTGTCGCTGAAATGATGGGTTCGTTAAAGTGTGCATGTCCTGTTTATACAACATAAGGGTGGGTGGGAGGGCCCAAGGACAATTCCATCTTGCATCTCTTTTTTCTTTCATTTTTCTTTGCGTCATGTGCTGTTTGGGGAGTATTTTTTTGAAGGGCCATCCTGCGTGACACTGCAGTGCCACTCCTAGATGGTCCAGGTGTTTGTGTCGGCCTCTTGGGTCGCTTATCTTAGTCACACAGCTACCTCATTGCGCCTCTTTTTTTCTTTGCGTCATGTGCTGTTTGGGGAGTATTTTTTTGAAGGGCCATCCTGCGTGACACTGCAGTGCCACTCCTAGATGGGCCAGGTGTTTGTGTCGGCCACTTGGGTCGCTTATCTTAGTCACACAGCTACCTCATTGCGCCTCTTTTTCTCTAACGTCCTAAGTGGATGCTGGGACTCCGTAAGGACCATGGGGATTAGCGGCTCCGCAGGAGACTGGGCACAACTATAAAGAAAACTTTTAGATTACTGGTGTGCACTGGCTCCTCCCACTAAGACCCTCCTCCAGACTTCAGTTAGATTCTTGTGCCCGGCTGAGCTGGATGCACACTAGGGGCTCTCCTGAGCACCTAGAAAGAAAGTATATTTAGGTTTTTTATTTTACAGTGAGATCTGCTGGCAACAGACTCACTGCAGCGAGGGACTAAGGGGAGAAGAAGCGAACCTACCTAACAGGTGGTAGTTTGGGCTTCTTAGGCTACTGGACACCATTATATACATGAGGGATGCACAGAGGGATATTTGCCGGCTGGCATCCAAAATTAGTGCAATGTCCATTTCTGCCAGGAGAGGGTTATGGACTCGGCAGTGGACAGGAGATGCAGATTCCAAACGACACATGGAAGTTCTGCCTTATAAGGGTGAGGAGTTGTTCGGGGATGGTCTCTCGGACCTCGTTTCCACAGCAACAGCTGGGAAGTCTACATTTTTACCCCATGTTCCCTCACAACCAAAGAAAGCACCGTATTATCAGTTACAGTCCTTTCGGCCCAATAGGGGCAAGCGGGTTAAAGGCGCGTCCTTTCTGCCCAGAGGCAGAGGTAGGGGAAAGAAGCTGCAGCATACAGCCAGTTCCCAGGAGCAAAAGTCCTCCCCCGCTTCCTCTAAGTCCACAGCATGACGCTGGGGCTTCACAGGCGGAGCCAGGTACGGTGGGGGCCCGACTCAAATATTTCAGCAATCATTGGGCTCGCTCACGGGTGGATCCCTGGATCCTTCAAGTAGTATCTCAGGGGTACAAGCTGGAATTCGAGACGTCTCCCCCCCGCCGTTTCCTCAAATCTGCCTTGCAAGGAAGGGGTTACTATTCCACAATGTTTGTGGTACCGAAACCGGACGGTTCGGTGAGACCCATTTTAAATTTGAAATCCTTGAACACATATATAAAAAAATTCAAGTTCAAGATGGAATCGCTCAGGGCGGTTATTGCAAGCCTGGACGAGAGGGGATTACATGATATCACTGGACATCAAGGATGCTTACCTGCATGTCCCCATTTACCATCCTCACCAGGAGTACCTCAGATTTGTGGTACAGGATTGTCATTACCAATTCCAGACGTTGCCGTTCGGTCTATCCACGGCTCCGAGGGTCTTTACCAAGGTAATGGCCGAAAATGATGATACTCCTTCGAAAGAAGGGAGTTTTGATTATCCCGTACTTGGACGATCTCCTGATAAAGGCGAGGTCCAGAGAGCAGTTGTTGGTCAGGGTAGCACTATCTCGGGAAGTGCTACAACAGCACGGCTGGATTCTAAACATTCCAAAGTCTCAGCTGGTCCCTACGACACGTCTACTGTTCCTAGGGATGGTTCTGGACACAGAACAGAGAAAAGTGTTTCTCCCGGAGGAGAAGGCCAAGGAGCTGTCATCTCTAGTCAGAGGCCTCCTAAAACCAAAACAGGTGTCGGTGCATCACTGCACGCGGATCCTGGGAAAAATGGTAGCTTCCTACGAAGCGATTCCATTCGGCAGGTTTCATGCAAGAACCTTTCAGTGGGACCTGTTGGACAAGTGGTCCGGATCGCATCTTCAGATGCATCGTCTGATAACCCTGTCTCCGAGGACAAGGGTGTCTCTGCTGTGGTGGCTGCAGAGTGCTCATCTTCAAGAGGGCCGCAGATTCGGCATACAGGACTGGGTCCTGGTGACCACGGATGCCAGCCTTCGAGGCTGGAGAGCAGTCACACGGGGAAGAAACTTCCAATGACTATGGTCAAGTCAGGAGACTTCCCTGCACATAAATATTCTGGAACTGAGGGCCATCTACAATGCCCTAAGTCAGGCAAAACCCCTGCTTCAAAACCAGCCGGTACTGATCCAGTCAGACAACATCACGGCGGTCGCCCATGTAAATCAACAGGGCGGCACGAAAAGCAGGACGGCAATGGCAGAAGCCACAAGGATTCTCCGATGGGCGGAAAATCACGTGTTAGCACTGTCAGCAGTGTTCATTCTGGGAGTGGACAACTGGGAAGCAGACTTCCTCAGCAGACACGACCTCCACCCGGGAGAGTGGGGACTTCATCCAGAAGTCTTTCAAATGATTGTAAACCGTTGGAAAAGGCCACAGGTGGACATGATGGCGTCCCGCCTAAACAAAAAGCTAGAAAAATATTGCGCCAGGTCGAGAGACCCGCAGGCGATAGCTGTGGACGCTCTAGTAACACCGTGGGTGTACCGATCGGTTTATGTGTTCCCTCCTCTTCCTCTCATACCAAAGGTACTGAGGATAATAAGGAGAAGAGGAGTAAGAACTATACTCATTGTTCCGGATTGGCCAAGAAGAGCTTGGTACCCGGAACTTCAAGAAATGATGTCAGAGGACCCATGGCCTCTACCGCTCAGACAAGACCTGCTGCAGCAGGGGCCCTGTCTGTTCCAAGACTTACCGCGGCTGCGTTTGACGGCATGGCGGTTGAACACCGGATCCTGAAGGAAAAGGGCATTCTGGAGGAAGTCATTCCTACGCTGATTAAAGCTAGGAAAGAAGTAACCGCAAACCATTATCACCGCATATGGCGAAAATATGTTGCGTGGTGTGAGGCCAGGAAGGCCCCAACGGAGGAATTTCAGCTGGGCCGTTTCCTGCACTTCCTACAGTCAGGGGTGACTATGGGCCTTAAATTGGGTTCCATTAAGGTCCAGATTTCGGCTCTATCGATTTTCTTCCAGAGAGAACTGGCTTCACTACCTGAAGTTCAGACTTTTGTTAAGGGAGTGCTGCATATTCAGCCCCCTTTTGTGCCTCCAGTGGCACCTTGGGATCTCAACGTGGTGTTGGATTTCCTAAAGTCACATTGGTTTGAGCCACTGAAAACCGTGGATTTAAAATATCTCGCGTGGAAAGTGGTCATGTTGTTGGCCTTGGCTTCGGCCAGGCGTGTATCAGAATTGGCGGCTTTGTCATGTAAAAGCCCTTATCTGATTTTCCATATGGATAGGGCAGAATTGAGGACTCGTCCCCAGTTTCTCCCAAAAGTGGTATCAGCTTTTCATCTGAACCAACCTATCGTGGTGCCTGCGGCTACAAATGACTTGGAGGCTTCCAAGTTGTTGGATGTAGTCTGGGCCCTAAAAATCTATGTTTCCAGGACAGCTGGAGTCAGAAAGACTGACTCGCTCTTTATCCTGTATGCGCCCAACAAGTTGTGTGCACCTGCTTCAAAGCAGACTATTGCTCGCTGGATCTGTAGTACGATTCAGCTTGCACATTCTGCGGCTGGACTGCCGCATCCTAAATCAGTAAAAGCCCATTCCACGAGGAAGGTGGGCTCTTCTTGGGCGGCTGCCCGAGGGGTCTCGGCTCTTCAACTTTGCCGAGCAGCTACTTGGTCGGGGTCAAACACGTTTGCTAAATTCTATAAGTTTGACACCCTGGCTGAGGAGGACCTAGAGTTTGCCCATTCGGTGCTGCAGAGTCATCCGCACTCTCCCGCCCGTTTGGGAGCTTTGGTATAATCCCCATGGTCCTTACGGAGTCCCAGCATCCACTTAGGACGTTAGAGAAAATAAGAATTTACTCACCGGTAATTCTATTTCTCGTAGTCCGTAGTGGATGCTGGGCGCCCATCCCAAGTGCGGATTGTCTGCAATACTTGTATATAGTTATTGCTTAACTAAAGGGTTATTGTTGAGCCATCTGTTGAGAGGCTCAGTTGTTATCATACTGTTAACTGGGTATTGTATCACGAGTTATACGGTGTGATTGGTGTGGCTGGTATGAGTCTTACCCGGGATTCAAAATCCTTCCTTATTGTGTCAGCTCTTCTGGGCACAGTATCCTAACTGAAGTCTGGAGGAGGGTCTTAGTGGGAGGAGCCAGTGCACACCAGTAGTCTAAAAGCTTTCTTTATAGTTGTGCCCAGTCTCCTGCGGAGCCGCTAATCCCCATGGTCCTTACGGAGTCCCAGCATCCACTACGGACTACGAGAAATAGAATTACCGGTGAGTAAATTCTTATTTTTTCTTTGCGTCATGTGCTGTTTGGGGAGTATTTTTTGGAAGGGCCATCCTGCGTGACACTGCAGTGCCACTCCTAGATGGGCCAGGTGTTTGTGTCGGCCACTTGGGTCGCTTATCTTAGTCACACAGCTACCTCATTGCGCCTCTTTTTTTTCTTTGCGTCATGTGCTGTTTGGGGAGTATTTTTTTGAAGGGCCATCCTGCGTGACACTGCAGTGCCACTCCTAGATGGGCCAGGTGTTTGTGTCGGCCACTTGGGTCGCTTATCTTAGTCATCCAGCGACCTTGGTGCAAATTTTAGGACTAAAAATAATATTGTGAGGTGTGAGGTGTTGAGAATAGACTGGAAATGAGTGTAAATTATGGTTATTGAGGTTAATAATACTATGGGATCAAAATGACCCCCAAATTCTATGATTTAAGCTGTTTAGGGTTTTTTGAAAAAAACACCCGAATCCAAAACACACCCGAATCCGACAAAAAAAATTCGGTGAGGTTTTGCCAAAACGCGTTCGAACCCAAAACACGGCCGCGGAACCGAACCCAAAACCAAAGCACAAAACCCGAAAAATTTCCGGTGCACATCACTAGTGTATAGGGTGTGATACATTGGATTATGGTCATGTGCAGTGGTCAGGTGTGTGTATTTAGGGTGTAATACATTTGGATTATGGTCATGTGCAGTGGTCAGGTGTGTGTATAGGGTGTGATACATTGGATTATGGTCATGTGCAGTGGTCAGGTGTGTATATAGGGTGTGATACATTGGATTATGGTCATGGGCAGCGGTCAGGTGTGTATATAGTAGTGATGTGCACCGGAAATTTTTCGGGTTTTGGTTTTGGATTCGGTTCCGCGGCCGTGTTTTGGATTCGGACGCGTTTTGGCAAAACCTCCCTGAAAATTTTTTGGCGGATTCGGGTGTTTTTTTTTTTTACAAAAACCCCTCAAAAACAGCTTAAATCATAGAATTTGGGGGTCATTTTTATCCCATAGTATTATTAACCTCAATAACCATAATTTCCACTCATTTTCAGTCTATTCTGAACACCTCACACCCCACAATATTATTTTTAGTCCTAAAATTTGCACCAAGGTCGCTGGATGACTAAGCTAAGCGACCCAAGTGGCCGACACAAACACCTGGCCCATCTAGGAGTGGCACTGCAGTGTCAGGCAGGATGGTACTTCAAAAAAATAGTCCCCAAACAGCACATGATGCAAAAAAAAAAAAATGAAAGAAAAAAGAGGTGCAAGATGGAATTGTCCTTGGGCCCTCCCACCCACCCTTATGTTGTATAAACAGGACATGCACACTTTAACAAACCCATCATTTCAGCGACAGGGTCTGCCACACAACTGTGACTGAAATGACTGGTTGGTTTGGGCCCCCACCAAAAAAGAAGCAATCAATCTCTCCTTGCACAAACTGGCTCTACAGAGGCAAGATGTCCACCTCCTACTCATCGTGTAAAAGAAAGTAAAAAGAATCCTCCTAGTGCGCAAAGCAGCCTATACCGGGATTGCACTAAAAGGGCGACTCCCTCACCCCCACAATTTACCAACAACAAAAAATTTGTGCAAACCAAAACTGGCAAATGGCGCTATAAAAGGCACATATATAGCCCCAAATTAGGTGTCACAGTAATTAATGACAGAAGAAACAATATCACAACACTGACAACATTATGAGTGACACTACTCTTAATTACGTTCCTGTAGTACGTTCAAAATCCAGCGTGTCATATCATCTCTTAGATATCTCTGTCCGTCCCTCTTAATTTTCCGTCAGGTCAAGGGTCTCAGTCGTAGCAATCATATATGAAACAAGAAAAAAGGACCGTATCTCGTGCAGTACGTTCTTTTTCTTTTAATATAACATATAAACTTATAAAAAATCCAAAGCACACTAAGCGTCGTGTGATCTCCCACACAGGTAAAAGGGGGAAATAATTACCGGAAAGTCTGAGAACCCGTAAAAGTTCTCAAACAGGTGTAATTCAAATTCCAGATGGCCTCCCGGGAAATGGTCCACTGGAATCCGGTATTCAGTTCCTCCCTGAAGTAATGCGGGGCTCACAGACGCTGTACCACCAACGCGTTTCAAACCCTTCTGGGTCCTTTGTCAAGGTTGAAGTGTGCTCAACTCTTCCCTGGATGTTCCTTAAATTGTACTGCCAACCAATCAGGAAATAAATTGTATATGGAGGACACCTGTTAAAACATGGCTGCCCCCATGTGTTTATCCCCGTCGTCATGGTGATTGGTTAGCAAAACTTTCCCAACTTTTCAAAATTTATACGACAAATGTTTAAAATTCTTCTTATGGTATTCACCCCATCAAGATTAGCACAAGCTCTTTAAAACAGGTAAAGAAAAAAACATCTGATACATAAAAAGAACTATGTTCCGCCCGCTGATCTTGCACACGTCACGTCGCACGTGGTCTACCAGTTGCTAGGTGACCGTGTGCGCCGTCTCCTTCGGTGGACTCAATGTCCCGTCAACCGTTCTGTCGAGCGGTACATCACGTCCTGATTCTCGGTTGCCAAGCAACCGCGCGCTCCCTGTGTCCCGAGTGTCTGAGTATGGTATATATTGACACTCCTGCACGAGCGTCATATTCCCCCGTTTGTTTGACAAATATGTGTTGCATCATTTCCTGTTCTTTTGTCGCTAGGCAACCCTATCTATCGTATCACATTGATAGTATTTTGTGAATAGATAGAAGGCAGATCGAATGAAAGATACAGCGGGTTGGGCATTTTCATAATAGTTACCAATAATAAAATTATATCTCATATTTAAAATGTCTAAAATATTTAAATAATACTATTCTGTTACATATTATAGGTACTCATTTCCATTCTCGCGCAGCCTAGCAACAGACAGTTCAATGTGTTCTTTAGTTCGTCCTTTTAATAAATCTGTACATCCAGAAACCGGAACTGGGTTGATGGTCTCTACAAATGTTTTCCTTCTTTTTTTTTTCTCTTTATGATGCTTGATAATATTAAAGTTTGAGGAGGTCAAAGAATATATGTGATCTTTTGATGCCTGAATGTCCACATTATATTTCTTTCTCTATCTAAAAAGAAAAATAGGAGGCCAGACAGTACCAATGGAAGTGGACTTGCTAATATATGAATATATATATATATGCACAGAACTCTATGGCAATGATTGTTGACTCTTATTTACAAAAACCATTTTAATTCAAAGTCTGCATTAATCCCCCCTGGCACCAAAGTATTAAATTTATAAATATATTCCATTTCTATTTTTGCCAAACGTTTGGAGAGATCCCTCTGACGATGGCTACATGTGACTTGTTTGAGACCCACAAACCGTATTATTTGTTTAGAGTCACAATTATGATGTTGTTTGAAATGTTTGGACAATGCATGTGTCTCTAAACCCTTCCTAACATTTCTAATATGTCCCCTATCCGTGTTTTTAATGGTCGCGATGTGCGTCCTATATAAAATTGATGACGGGAACATTCTATTGTGTAGATAACATTCTTTACGTTACAGGTAATAAAATCCCTGATTTCATGTTTAAGTCCATTTATCTCTATTTTTTCCAATTTCTTTCCTTTATCCGTTTGGATTTCTCTACAACATATGCAACTACCACACCTATGAAAACCCTTAGTTGTTATTCTTCCTTCCCTCCGTGTTCTTGGTAGGTCACTTTTTACTAGTTGATCTTTTAGGTTGGGGGCCTTTCTGTAAATAAACACAGGTTTTGCTGGTAGTATCTCTTTCAAAATTGGATCTTTTTTTAGAACCATCCAATGTTTTCTGAAGGATCTCTCTATAGCTTTATGTTGAGTATTATATCCTGTTATGAACGCAAACTCAAATTGTTTAGAGTTTCCTTCCATCTTTTTCTTCTCTTTTAACAAATCATCTCTGTCAATCTCTTTAAGATCTTCTTGTATTGTGTCTAGAGAAGTTTTATTATAGCCACTCTTCAAAAATCTTTCTTCAAGATGTTTGGCCTGTTCCATGAACATATGTTCTTCTGAACAATTGCGTTTGATCCTTTTGAATTGGCTATTAGGGATGGATTCTAGCCAATTCCTATGATGGCAGCTGTTCCTCTCTATGTATGTCTGTGAGTCAGTGGGTTTAGTTTAAGTTTTTGTATGCAGCCGGCCTTCTTTTAGATATATAGTAATATCGAGAAAGTCAATGCTTTCTGGACTGATGGTAAAACTGAATTCGATGTTCAGAGTATTGGTGTTCAAATAGGAGCAAAAATTCTCTAGGGAATCTCTTTGACCTCTCCATATGAACAGCACATCATCTATATATCGCTTCCATGACACCAGGTTCGCCCCGAATGGGTTGGGTCCCCAAATAGCATTGTCCTCCCAATTACCTATAAAGATATTGGCGTAACTCGGGGCGAACCTCGTGCCCATAGCGGTTCCTCTCTTTTGAAGAAAAAAATTCCCATTGAAGTTAAAATAGTTATTAGTGAGAATGAATCTAACTCCTTCTGTTATGAACTCCTGTGTTTTTTCGTCGATATTGCTTCTTCCCAGAAAATTTGTCAATGCTGACTCGCCAGCCTCGTGATTGATGATGGTATAAAGTGACTTGACGTCCGCCGTAACCATATACATCCCCTCCTCCCATATAATCGTGGGTAGAAATTTTAAAAGGTCTTTTGTATCTTTCAAATGCGACCTATTGGTAACCACCAGAGGCTGCAAATAAAAGTCGATCATTTCTGACAGATTGGCGGTTACAGAACCAATACCGGAAACAATCGGTCGTCCTGGTGGATGTACCGGATTTTTATGGACCTTTGGCAATAGATAGATGACCGGAACCGTTGGTTCGGTATTTATCAAGAAGTTTTGTTTTCTCATTCAGGACAACTTGGTCTACATATTTTTGGACCAGAGTTTTCAACAGATCTATTATTTTATGGGTAGGATCTGCCCTTAATTTGAGATATGTAATCCTATCGCTAAGATGTTGTTCAACGTCTTTAATATACCATTCCCTATTCACGACGACTACTCCCCCGCCTTTATCGGCGGGTTTGATAACTAGATCCAAATTGAGTTTCAGATTTTTTAGGGCTTCTCTTTCTTTAAATGATAAATTACATTGAACTTTGTTACATTGTAAGTTCCTCAGGTCATCTTGTACTAATGCAGTAAAGGTCTCCATAAAATTTCCCTTTACATGTTGCGGGTAAAAAGCTGATTTCGGCTTAAAATGGGTCCTTCCGCTTATTTCTGTCTCTCCAAACTCTGTTACAGCTTCTCTAGTAAAAAAAAAAATTTTTAGACATAATTTTCTGATAAATTTGTGTATATCAATAAATGTAGAGAATTTATTGATTGAAGTTGTTGGAGCATATTTCATTCCTTTTTCCAATACAGACATTTCAAATTTTAAAAGTGAATGTGTGCTGATGTTAAAAATTTTAACTTTATCACCAGTACTCGAATTCTCTGTACGTATAGGTTCCGTTTCGACCATGGGTACTTCGTCGTTGTTAATGACTATTGGGGTGTCGACGGTATCTCCAATGGTTTGATAAAGCTAAATATTTATCGTATATAATACCCTTTATGAGGTCTAAGAACACTGTACGCTATCTACGTATGAAGTACCGTAAGGGTACGCTAGTTGCGTAACAATCGCTTTGCCGTGATCGAGACGCTCAAGCGTCACGTTCACTCACGGCCAAGAGATCACAGGCAGGCACGTTATTGGCTGTTGACTAACGTAATGATTCGCTATAGCGTAGCGGACGCTCGGGACCACGAGGAGATCAGCAGCGGCGCTGACGCTCACTATATTAAACCTTTGTATCTAAACCGTAAACAGTGTATTGTGCAGTAAAACCTTAGTGTAATGTTAGAGTGTAAATGCAACACAGTATAACCTTATTACCTTTAAAGCTGTTCGAGCGTCACCGACGCTCTGAGAATACTTAATACTATAAGAAACACACAGATACCGTGCTCAGGGTCCAACGCCTAATATATATATTATGAATGCTATACTTGCAAAAGAGTTAAACATAATACAAGTCATACACTACAATATAACATAGACTACCTAACCAGATAACTACACAGGAAATACAATACAATACAATTTAAGGGAAAATGAGAGAGAAAGAGAAGGAGAGAGAGAGATTGAGAGAGATTGGCTCGGAATAACAAGAAGATCAATATGATTGCGGAGAAACACTTACGCACAAGGGGAAACGATCGCATGCGCCTCGATATCCAGCTCCCGATTATCAGCAATGAGAACCGTTGAAGAGAGTGAACTGGATATGGTCGGCCTGCCTATTTATGCCCCACACACAATACAATTCAATGGTCCCTACAATCTCATTGTTCATTGGACACAGGAATTCGGCTTCGCATTATAACAAAAGGTCATAGGTTGATTCATACAGGTGGGCTGTGACTGCTTCCAACTGTTCAGGTGGGTGGGATACTGAGTTTCCCGCCGCATGACTAAATAAGAACAAATAATAGAAAATGGACATAAACTTCTTATGTCCATAACTATTCGCATGAGCGATTAATCCGCTCCAAACCAACACCGGAATATTGCTATTTAAATACTCTTCCGATGGGTACCAAACACCACTGTATGACCCCTGTTAGACCCTTCGTACAATACAAAGAGGGATCTCTCTGTTCAGGAACATGCTATGTTAACTAAACTTTCAGAATCTATCAAAGGGACCATGATCTACAAAATACATTATTACTGAAAATATGTAACGATTGAGTCGCACGCTACGATCACATAAACTCTACCGTAAATACGCATACCGTGCGCCTGCGGGTGCCCGCGACTGTGAGTATGTGCACGCACGGGAGAGCGCACGCATGCGCAGCGCGGACCAGAATGAGGTGCAAATATGGCAGTGTGTATAGAGATATTTTTCTGACTTTGACAGTCCACCCTTTGGCAGTCAATAATAACTGCCACCTTCTAAAACATTTCAAAAGAGAAAAATATATGTCAGGGGTTAATACATTTACATGGTTGGGTAGGGGAGGAGAGGAGAAGGTAGGAAAAGGGTATGACCTAGTGAGATAGCAGAAGCATGTGTGTATGAATCCGTGCTTGGGGGTCATGTATCATCGTGCCGTACGTGTTTTAAATCAAGCTTCGAGGTATTGCGAAGTATACATTTGAATTCCTTCTTATCCCGTGGTACGGGTCTGTGGATGGGCTGTCAAACTTTACCGAGCTCTTTTCGGATTTTGAACAAAATGGGGAGCACATTTTAGTTGATGATACATGAATGGGGGAATATGTGATTGCTGATATCTGTGCCTGTATTCCCTATACTATGTGTGTAATTACCTGAAGGTTGTAGAGATGAAGAAAAGACATAATTACGGTAAATGCAGTGGTATTCTATGTCAGGTAAATGTACATTCGTCGATTGAGGTCTTGTTTGGTGTCTGTTGAATGCAGTCTTCTTTGTGCTTTTGCCCATAAGGTGCGAGCAAAAGCTGTCAATGGCCATAGATTTACAAAAGTGTTGGGCTAGCGTAATTTTAAAATTTCTAGGGAAACTGGGGATCCATGGCATAGTTCATCAAAAATTCGTGTATCAGGTTGTCAAAACTTCTTCTTTAATCCATCTGTTGTCTGTATATCGGCTCATCAAACTCCTCGTCCAAGTGGGTCTTTTTACCTTGGAGAAAACGGAAAAACAGGTGAAAGAAACGGACCGTAGAAATCGCATTTTCATCACATCATTGTTTCTACCGTTGGGTCATAAATCAAATCCATTGGAATTACAGTTTCCTCACTCCTCAAACTCATTACCCTTGTACGGTGTTTGCACTTCATTAAAGCCTGACCGCATCTAAATATCAATCCAATCGATATGACAACACCTAAGATACATAGGAGAAACTTCCCAACATCCATTATGACTCCTTGAGCCCATTCTCCTAAACCAGAAAACCAATTTCGCGGGTTCAACCATGACACCCAACCAGTCAGCTCATTACCTACAGCAGCAAGAGTGAGATTGTGTCTCCTGCGAAATTCCCACTTCAATTGGAGAATATCGTCCATCTTTTGGTCTATGACCTCGACCGGATCCTCGGTGCTATTCGTAATATATGTGCAACATTTCACGCCGTATTGTGTTGCCAGTGTGACACAATATCCGCCTGTCACTGCTGTGAGGTAATTGAGAACCATTCTATGCTGTACCAGTTCTGTTTTGTAAGCTTGAAGTTCCCTTCCAGTATACCTAAATGTGTCATCATACATTTCAGTGATATTATCTAACAAATTTGCGAGCGCCGATATGTATTTATAATTCAGCACTCCTCTAGCGGTGCGGGTGAAATCTAACGCGATTAAGAATTGAATCCCGGTGGATTCACTTATCAGATCAGAGGCCGGATGCTCTGTCTTCTCTATCAGGTGCCTTTTAACAACGTGCTCGTAATGGGTGTGAGTATAAGGAGCTTGGGCACCACGGTGTATGTCTTTCATTTTGTCATGTGATACAGTCATTACTTCAGGCAGTACTTTTCCAATATAACACAATCCTTCAGAGTTTGGGGCAAGCCACTTGTACGCCTTTCTCCCGCATATGAAATATGCATCATCGGGGAGAACATATGGGACGGAGTAGGACATAACCATATTACACACCTTCCATGTGAAATCTCCTAACCCTAATTCTTCCATCTGCTTAGTACACGTATCAGGTTGTACGATATGTGCACAGTATCCTAGTGATACCTCTCCAACTCTAGTAATCCTATTTCCTAAGGTATACCTATACCGGAAAGATTTTCCTCTACTGGCTATGTGGCGTACAAGCTCTGTATCTGTAGGCATTCTATCTGCTCTATGCGAAAAGGTCATGGTTTGGTTACTCCATGACACTTCCCAATTTCCCGGCTTTCGGGGATTGGAGATGTTAAAACATAATAGGGACCTATCCACATGGTATTGGTGGAGCTTCAAACTAGGAGGGCTGGAGATATTAAACCTCCTGTCCACCGGTCTCCCACCACTTAACTCAAGTACCTCCCCTAACGTTAAAGGAAATGGTACTAGCCCTGATTTGCTATGACCTTGAGGTACTTGAGAGCATACCCAACAATCTGTTTTATTTAACACACTACCCACTAAGGAGTGATAGTCATTCAATGGATGCCGGTCCATATGGATATTAAAACTGGATTGGCATTTCTTTATGCACCCATCCTCAATGACATTGTTACAGAGCCGACAGATACAGTTTTCTTCAGCTAACAATCCTTCACAATTCCTTCTATGGTCAATGCTGTCGGATCGTTTTCTGATACTCGCCTTTGCTTGTTGATTATGTTGTTCTTGGAAAACTACGCCTCCATCTCTGTCATCAGAACCCATTCCAGAACCTCTCTCGACCTCCATGGTACTCTCGCCGGGACAGACTGCTCTGGTCAACATCATGGTCAACAGGAAAATCCGGATCACAGTCTCTTGGGGCAAGTCCATCTTGTAGGAGGAAACGGAGAAGAATGAGAAGGGGAAAAAAAAATAATTTGAGGGAAAGAGGAGATGGGGAGTTGGAGAAAAACAATAAAAGGGAACAGGGGATCGACAACTGCTTTTGGTCTTGTGATTTTCAATGCTCAGGTGCCGCCTCAATCTTCCTGGAACAGACACTCCAGTGATACAACCTCTACCGTCTGTTCCTTATCATGGGACCTCTCTGGATCAGCAACCTTTTTACAGTGGGACGAATGAACCCAAGTCTCTCTCTCAGCAACCTTCAATGCTGTAGTGCTAGTCAATAAGACCTGGTATGGTCCTTCCCATCTGTCAATAAGGCAACCTGAGCGTAGAAAATTCTGTATCATTACATAATCCCCAGGTTCAATGTCATGACAATTACTATCTGGTAAATCAGGAATCACTAACTTCAGATTATCATTTTGATTCCTTAACTGTTTACTCATGTTAATCAAGTATTTTACAGTCACTTCATTGTTACACTTCAAATCATCCTGAGGGTTAATCATGACATGTGGTTGTCGACCAAACAAGACTTCAAAGGGAGACAGATTAAGAGGGGACCTGGGAGTGGTTCTGATGCTGTACAGTACAATGGGTAAAGCTTCTGGCCATGTCAATCCTGTCTCTGCCATCACTTTACTCAGTTTATTTTTAATAGTGCTGTTCACTCTTTCCACTTTCGCACTGGCCTGTGGACGGTATGAAGTGTGCAGCTTGCTATCAATTCCCATCAATTTACACATTCCTTGAAAGACATCACCTGTAAAATGGGTACCCCTATCACTTTCGATAATTCTAGGGATACCATATCTACATACAAATTCCTGCACAATTTTCTTAGCAGTAAACATAGCGGTATTTGTGGCCGCCGGAAATGCTTCGACCCAATTTGAAAAAACATCTATACAAACAAGTACATATTTCAAATTTCGACAAGGGGGTAATTGAATGAAGTCAATCTGTATTACCTGGAAAGGGCCGCCGGCAGGTGGGATATGGGATGGTTCTGTAGGTATTGCCTTTCCAATATTCTTTCTCAAACAGGTAAGGCATGACATGGCTCTTTTACTCGCATGAGAGGAGAATCCTGGGGCGCACCAATATGCTCTTACCAACTTGCACATCCCTTCCTTGCCTAGATGAGTCAGCCCGTGAGCTGCTTCAGCCAAACATGGAAGATATGCTCTGGGGGCCACTGGTTTACCATGTCCATCCGTCCAGAGTCCTGAGGACTCCTGGCCATATCCCTTTGCCTTCCAGACTGCCTTTTCCTGTGTGGAACACAAATTTTGCATTTCACACAACTTCTGTGTGTTGATGGTATTAAATACCATCAGTTGTGTGGTGTCTGTCTGTCTGGGGGTAGCAGCTGCTAATTTAGCAGCTTCGTCTGCTCGGCTGTTACCAAGTGATACTGGGTCTTGGCTATATGTGTGTGCTTTACATTTGATAACAGCCACTCTGTCGGGTTCCTGTATCGCTGTTAGAAGCCTTTTTATGTGAGCTGCATGCGCTACCGGTGTACCAGCTGCCGTCATGAAATTTCTGAGGCGCCATAGGGCTCCGAAATCATGGACTACCCCGAATGCGTATCTAGAGTCGGTGTAGATATTGGCTGATTTGCCCTTAGCCAATTCACATGCTCTGGTTAGGGCGACCAGTTCAGCAACCTGGGCTGAGTGAGGTGGGCCTAGCGGTTCCGCTTCTATGGTGCCTTGGTCATCTACAACTGCGTATCCAGTACACAAGTCTCCCGAGTCTGACTGTCTATGACAACTACCGTCCGTGTAGAACGTAAGTTCTACATCTTCCAGTGGGTTGTCACTGATGTCAGGCCTTGCGGCAAAATTTTGGGTCAAATATTCCATACAATCATGAGTGTCTTCCTTTGTATTAAATCCTCCTTCCCCAGTACTCTCATCCTCCACCCTTTGGGTCTGTCCAGACACACCTGGGAGATATGTTGCAGGATTTAATGCACTGCATCTCCTTATGGTGATGTTTACGGGGGCCATTAGTGCCAATTCCCATCTTGTAAACCGCGCTGATGAGACGTGCCTGGTTTGGGCAGAATTTAACAAGGCTGACACTGCATGTGGTGTATGAATTGTGAGGTTGTGACCTAGCACGACGTCTTCGCTTTTCGTTACTAGCAATGCTATCGCAGCAACGCTTCGCAAGCATGTGGGGAGGGATCGCGCTACCGTGTCTAGCTGAGCGCTGTAATATGCTACTGGCCTGCTGGCATCACCGTGCTTTTGGGTTAGTACGCCTGCCGCGCAACCAGCACTTTCTGTTCCGTATAGTTCAAAGGGTTTCCCATAGTCCGGCATACCTAATGCTGGTGCCTGCGTTAGGCACTGTTTAAGTCTCTCAAATGCTGCCTCAGACTCGTCTGTATGCGAAATCCGATCAGGTTTGTTTGAGGAGACCATCTCCTGCAAAGGTAACGCTAAAATGGAAAACCCTGGGATCCAATTACGGCAATACCCACACATTCCTAAAAATGTTCTGATCTGTTGCTGGGTTTGTGGCAGAGTCATGTCTCTAATTGCTTGAATTCTATCAGCGGTCAGGTGTCTCAGTCCTTGTGTTAAACAGTGTCCCAAATATTTTACCTTAGTTTGGCATAATTGCAACTTGTCTTTGGAAACCTTGTGTCCTGTGTCTGAAAGATGAAACAGGAGCTGTTTCGTATCCTTCAGGGATGCTTCCAATGAATCAGAACACAGTAGTAGATCATCCACGTACTGTATTAATACTGATCCACTCACTGGTTGGAAAGACTGTAAACAATCATGCAAAGCCTGAGAAAATATACTTGGGCTATCTATGAATCCTTGTGGTAATCGAGTCCATGTGTATTGGACTCCTCTGTATGTAAATGCAAACAAATATTGACTGTCAGGGTGCAGAGGTACCGAAAAGAAAGCGGAGCAGAGGTCAATAACAGTGAAAAATTTCGCAGTGGGAGGGATTTGCATTAGGATGACAGCTGGATTTGGCACTACGGGGAACTGACTCTCAACTATTTTGTTAATCCCCCTTAGATCCTGCACTAGCCTGTAACCCCTCCCCCCACTCTTTTTCACAGGGAAGATGGGACTATTAGCAGTGCTGGACGTTCTTACCAGAATGCCCTGTTGTAGCAAGCGCTCTATTACTGGGTAAACTCCTAACTCCACCTCTGGCTTCAGAGGGTACTGTGGGATTTTTGGAGCTATCCTACCATCTTTTACTTGTACAACTACCGGAGCTACGTTTGCCATTAATCCAGTGTCCTGTCCATCTTTAGTCCAAAGTGACTCTGGTATCTGAGATGTCATTTCTTCTACTTGGGAGGGAGTCCTATTTGTCATAATGGTATGTGACATTAATTTTGACGGGGAGTCTAACATGTCTCGCACTTCCTGAGCGTGATTCTCAGGTATGTCCAAGAATACACCTTCAGGAGTACAATAAATGACGCACCCCATTTTCCACAGTAAGTCTCTTCCCAGGAGATTAGTCGGTGCCGATGCAGCCAGCAGAAAGGAATGCTTGGTATGTAAAGGCCCTACTGTAATCTCGGCTGGTTTGCTAACAGGGTAGTGCTGGACTACTCCCGTTACCCCTATGGCTGGAATTGTCTTACCAGTGGTTCTCATGCCCACTGTCGAATTTATCACTGATTTGGCCGCCCCTGTGTCTACAAGAAAGTTTAATGATTTACCAGCTACATTGATTGCAATTTCTGGTTCACTTCCAAGACTTGCAATCAATTTTACTGGCTGCAGATTACAGGTATGGCCACACCCCTATTGGGCATGGTGACCTCCCTGAATCCCGCTGGCAGCAACTACTTGTGACGGAGTTAATTGGGAGCTACCAGAAGCTTGCCAGTCTCTGTTCGGGGGGTATCTTTTTGTTTCCCCTGTATGTGGCTCATAACTCCGTTTCTGCGGACCTTGCTCCCAATGTCGTGTGTCGTGTCGTTGTCTAGGGGGTTGGTATGAGTTTCGTGAATTCTTCATTCTACAATCTCGTGCCATGTGTCCCTGTTTATGACAAGAATAACAAGTAACCACACTTGACTTACCCACAGGGTTTGGTGATACAAACAAAGGCTGCCTTGTGGTCAGGGCCTGTATACTTACGGCCATTAATTTATCACCTTGTTGTTCCCTGTGTCTGGTGATGTTCCTATCGTGATCAATAGCAGCCTCTCTCAAAGTAGCCACAGACAGACCTCGCCAACATGGTTGTGTGGTCTGTACCCTAGTCTTCAATGACTCTTTCAAACCATCCATCAGTACCGATACTGCTACTTCTCGATGGTTTGTGTTTGTTTTAATGTCCTCTATGCCTGTGTATTTTGCCATTTCTGATAATGCTCTGTGAAAATACTCTGCAGCTGTCTCTGACTCCTTCTGTTTAATGGAGAATATCTTGTTCCATCTGACTACCGCTGGGAAATACTCTTTTAACTGTAAGCTTATTCTTTTTACATTATCTTTGTTGTACACATCTGTAAGAGGTACATCCTGATCTAATCCGCAGTCAGCTAAAAATTGAGTTGCGTCAACATTGGAGGGTAAATGCTCTCAGCAATATCTGCCAGTCTTTATTGTTGGGCTCTACAGTGTTACCTAAGTCTCTGATGTATTTTTGACTGGCAACTAAGTCTTTTCTAGGGTCAGGGAATTCAGACACTATGGTCCTTAATTCCATTCGGGAAAATGGGGTGTACATGGCAATGTTTCTAATGGGAGTGGCTCCTGATGTGTCTGTTTTCCCATTTGGCACTGCTATTACTCTAACGGGATTAACTCTAACAACCTCATTCTGTGTAGATTCTACAGGCTGTGGTGAAATATTTTCAGCATAGTGTATGGTGCCGTACTTACCCGTTGATACGACCTCACCTATCCCTCCGCTAGGGGCTTTCGTTACTAATCTCGGGGGTGGAGCTGTGCCTACTGTGGTCTCTGCTATGGTGGCTGCTAGAGAGAGCGCTGAAATTGTTGCCGATTCGTCCTGTTGATCACATTCCTGAGGGAAGTTCAAAACAGGGTACAACTTGCACGGGTTAATACTTGCATTGGTTAATTGGTTAACATTATCTTTAACATTTACACAGTTGCTAAGAGTTTGTTGTTTGTTACACCTTAATGCGTCATTCTCCGCAACCAATTTTTCTCCTGATATATATGGTGGCGGTGGGGCCGTGGCTATCAGTTTTCTGATCGAGCCAGATCCCGCCGCCTGAGCCAATCCTCTCTGTATGTCACCTTCCTGTTGCCACAACTGCAAATAATCGTAATGTTTGATTCGTCTCTTTGTTGATTTAATGAGACATATCCTCCTCCTTAAATTTTGTAACACTTCTGAGCTGAAGCTACCTACTCTTGGGAATTTCTCCCCGTCATGTACTGTCATTCTCTCCCATTCATCACATAAAGCTTCTGTGTGACTTCCGTATTTCTCACACATTACATACCTTGCCGACCCAATTGGTCGGTTCACTGAATCAACCCGAACCGAGGTTGATCGCCCCCTACCTGAACAAGTGGCCCCCATAGTTCGAAAATGTTGCTTTATCCAGCCAACCCTTACGCAAACCAAATGTCCAAAATAGGCTGACGGTGGCGGTTTACCGAGTACCCCACTCACTCGCCCACGCCGACCAATACGACCTGATCACACCGATATGGTGCTGGCGTACTCGACCTAGGGCCCCTGCGACCTGAACCTCTATTTACTGGAACCTGTGAGGGTGATCCGAAGAACACTTACTCTTTCCAGTAACTATTGGTTGCTGGATAGTTCCTGAGTGAGCAGCGAACTTCCCTTAAAATAAAAAAAATTACACAAATCACGTTAGAATGTACAAATAGCGTTTATGACCTTCGTACACAAATAGTACCGGTCAGGTTTACTAATGCACACAATTACGTGCGGTACAATCGTTTAGTACACAAGCAACTAATCTTATGTACTGAGCGACCAACGGAATCGAAAATTTTGGCTGCGAATTCCTTCAGCCAGAACTTATATGGCCTATATGGGTGTTGCACCAACCCTTTCTTGGTGTTGTGCCTGTGGACTGTATAGCGGACTTCCTTGTCTGCTGTACCTGAACCTGCTGGTCTGTTATGACCTCCTGGTCTGTTACAGTATGACCTCCTGGTCTGCTACACTCTAATGCTCAAATTGTATATTTAACCAGGGATGCCACCCTAGCCACCGTGTACGTCACTTACACGCATGTACCTCACGAGTACTCGACTTTTCTTGTGGTTCAACCTTTAAAATTGTAAAAACAAACACTCATTCACCGCATATACACTTTTGTTTCTATTTCTATTTCTGCGCAGAAATTTTTCTTTAGACCAGATGTGTTACCAATTAGGAGAAGGATTTGTTAATTTAAATTTGGAATGTAAAAAAAATAGATTTGCGCGATTTATCGCCTGGCGTTATTTACCGCGTGGCGCTACTTATCGCGTTGAGAGGAGAGAAAAAAAACTTGTGATTTGAGTTACGTGGGCGTACCCGTACGCTCCGTTGCGTAATATACGCTGCGTGCGTCGGCCCTTGGATTGCGTACGCAAGTCTCAGTCTTTTGTTAGAGACACGTGTACGCAAAGCAAAGATCCACCGTAACACAATTTATACGTTTATCAATGTAGATGATCCTTTATCATCTACCGCGCACCACACTGACTTCGCCTTGTCTCTCAGGCACAGCTGTGTGTTTGTCTATACTTTAACTATATTACCTTTACTCTTAAACTATGAAATAGTGACAACTCTCTCTAAGCACGTTTATCAACTATAGAACTGGCAAACAGGAGAGTGACATACGAAAATACACCAATGAAAAGGAAATGCAGATATATATGTGTGCATGCGTGTGTACGCAAGACAGAAAAATGAACAGTTTTAAAAAGACACTATTGTTTTGTTCTTACCTCCGGTTCCCGGATTCCTTCAGCACCCTTTACTAAGAGAAGCAGACGCTTATCCAAACAGCACTACGAGGAATATGATCTCCCGCCCTTTGCTGCTGGATAATGTCTGCTGAAATTACCTAGTGCAGATATGTGAAGGACAGGACGAGCCTCCAATTGATAAAGCTAAATATTTATCGTATATAATACCCTTTATGAGGTCTAAGAACACTGTACGCTATCTACGTATGAAGTACCGTAAGGGTACGCTAGTTGCGTAACAATCGCTTTGCCGTGATCGAGACGCTCAAGCGTCACGTTCACTCACGGCCAAGAGATCACAGGCAGGCACGTTATTGGCTGTTGACTAACGTAATGATTCGCTATAGCGTAGCGGACGCTCGGGACCACGAGGAGATCAGCAGTGGCGCTGACGCTCACTATATTAAACCTTTGTATCTAAACCGTAAACAGTGTATTGTGCAGTAAAACCTTAGTGTAATGTTAGAGTGTAAATGCAACACAGTATAACCTTATTACCTTTAAAGCTGTTCGAGCGTCACCGACGCTCTGAGAATACTTAATACTATAAGAAACACACAGATACCGTGCTCAGGGTCCAACGCCTAATATATATATTATGAATGCTATACTTGCAAAAGAGTTAAACATAATACAAGTCATACACTACAATATAACATAGACTACCTAACCAGATAACTACACAGGAAATACAATACAATACAATTTAAGGGAAAATGAGAGAGAAAGAGAAGGAGAGAGAGAGAGAGAGAGATTGAGAGAGATTGGCTCGGAATAACAAGAAGATCAATATGATTGCGGAGAAACACTTACGCACAAGGGGAAACGATCGCATGCGCCTCGATATCCAGCTCCCGATTATCAGCAATGAGAACCGTTGAAGAGAGTGAACTGGATATGGTCGGCCTGCCTATTTATGCCCCACACACAATACAATTCAATGGTCCCTACAATCTCATTGTTCATTGGACACAGGAATTTGGCTTCGCATTATAACAAAAGGTCATAGGTTGATTCATACAGGTGGGCTGTGACTGCTTCCAACTGTTCAGGTGGGTGGGATACTGAGTTTCCCGCCGCATGACTAAATAAGAACAAATAATAGTAAATGGACATAAACTTCTTATGTCCATAACTATTCGCATGAGCGATTAATCCGCTCCAAACCAACACCGGAATATTGCTATTTAAATACTCTTCCGATGGGTACCAAACACCACTGTATGACCCCTGTTAGACCCTTCGTACAATACAAAGAGGGATCTCTCTGTTCAGGAACATGCTATGTTAACTAAACTTTCAGAATCTATCAAAGGGACCATGATCTACAAAATACATTATTACTGAAAATATGTAACGATTGAGTCGCACGCTACGATCACATAAACTCTACCGTAAATACGCATACCGTGCGCCTGCGGGTGCCCGCGACTGTGAGTATGCGCACGCACGGGAGAGCGCACGCATGCGCAGCGCGGACCAGAATGAGGTGCAAATATGGCAGTGTGTATAGAGATATTTTTCTGACTTTGACAGGTTGGACTTGGTTTGGTTCTCTTTTTTCTATTTTTCTTTTTGATTTTTCTTTTCTTTCTCAGTCCCCCCCTTCTCCCTCTTTGGGTCCGTTTATGTTGGATTATCTGAAGTTGGTCCGTCTCCTCCCTCTCTCTAAAAAAACCCCCTCCCTGTCCAGTGGGGCAAATCTGTTCCTCCGTGGTACGAACGTCATATCATCGTCATGTTCATCTCTTCTCCTTCTATATCCATTATTGGACCTATCTCTATGGGATCCATAGTTGGTTCTTTGTTCTGGTGATCTAAAATTTCTCTTTGGTACATTTCTGTCTTGATATCTGAGGAACCTCACATCCCTTCTTTGGTGTATATCGTCCCTATTCCTGGGTAGGGTAGCTCTCTCCTGGTATCTTCTATTGTTTATTTCCCTTTTCATATTTGTTCGTTCCAAGTGTCTTTCAGTTTTGGTGTTTCTCAATGGGGTTATATTTTGTGTATTGAAAGAGGTATCTAAGTCAATATGTTCTTCTTGTTTGTTCTTTTCCCTTTTATCTCTGATGAACTTTCTCATCTTTCTATCAATTAATATTTTTTCATTTCTTTTGATATTTGCCTCTATTTTTAATTCTAACTCCTTAAAGTCATTTAAATCAGAGAAAGGGATAATAAGATTTCTATATACTTTGATTTCCTCATCAAGTTTGGTTAATTCTCTCCTCCTCTCCTCTATTATTAATCTCATAAGAGAGTAGGAACACTCACAAATAATTCTATCCCACTCCTCTTTAAAGGGTTCGAATGCACTATCAAAGGATGCTTTTTTATTAATTTGAAGGCCTCTTGGAATAATATGACTGGATACATACTTTTCCAGGGTCACTGTTTCCCACCAGATTTTATTCTCTTTAATCAGGGTGGTCTCCAATTTTCGCATAATGCTCTCTAAACTCTCATCTAAGAGTTCGATATGTTCCCCGTCATCCTTGAATAAATTTTCAAGAATGGATTTTCTGTGATCTCTATATTTAAAATGTTTTTTGTAAATAAGAGTCAACAATCATTGCCATAGAGTTCTGTGCATATATATATATATTCATATATTAGCAAGTCCACTTCCATTGGTACTGTCTGGCCTCCTCTTTTTCTTTTTAGATAGAGAAAGAAATATAATGTGGACTTTCAGGCATCAAAAGATCACATATATTCTTTGACCTCCTCAAACTTCAATATTATCAAGCATCATAAAGAGAGAAAAAAAGAAGAAGGAAAACATTTGTAGAGACCATCAACCCAGTTCCGGTTTCTGGATGTACAGATTTATTAAAAGGACGAACTAAAGGACACATTTGAACTGTCTGTTGCTAGGCTGCGCGAGAATGGGAATGAGTACCTATAATATGTAACAGAATAGTATTATTTAAATATTTTAGACATTTTAAATATGAGATATAATTTTATTATTGGTAACTATTATGAAAATGCCCCACCCGCTGTATCTTTCATTCGATCTGCCTTCTATATGTTCACAAAATACTATCAATGTGATACGATAGATAGGGTTGCCTAGCGACAAAAGAACAGGAAATGACGCGACGCATATTTGTCAAACAAACGGGGGAATATGACGCTCGTGCAGGAGTGTCAATATATACCATACTCAGACACTCGGGACACAGAGAGCGCGCGGTTGCTTGACAACCGAGAAACAGGACGTGACGTACCGCTCGACAGAACGGTTGACGGGACATTGAGTCCACCAAAGGAGACGGCGCACACGGTCACCTAGCAACTGGTAGACCACGTGCGACGTGACGTGTGCAAGATCAGCAGGCGGGACATATAGTTCTTTTTATGTATCAGATGTTTTTTTCTTTACCTGTTTTAAAGAGTTTGTGCTAATCTTGATGGGGTGAATACCATAAGAAGAATTTTAAACATTTGTCTTATAAATTTTGAAAAGTTGGGAAAGTTTTGCTAACCAATCACCATAACGACGGGGATAAACACATGGGGGCAGCCATGTTTTAACAGGTGTCCTCCATATACAATTTATTTCCTGATTGGTTGGCAGTACAATTTAAGGAACATCCAGGGAAGAGTTGAGCACACTCAACCTTGACAAAGGACCCAGAAGGGTTTGACACGCGTTGGTGGTACAGCGTCTGTGAGCCCCGCATTACTTCAGGGAGGAACTGAATACCGGATTCCAGTGGACCATTTCCCGGGAGGCCATCTGGAATTTGAATTACACCTGTTTGAGAACTTTTACGGGTTCTCAGACTTTCCGGTAATTATTTCCCCCTTTTACCTGTGTGGGAGATCACACGACGCTTAGTGTGCTTTGGATTTTTTATGTAGTGTTAAGTTTATATGTTATATTAAAAGAAAAAGAACGTACTGCACGAGATACGGTCCTTTTTTCTTGTTTCATATATGATTGCTACGACTGAGACCCTTGACCTGACGGAAAATTAAGAGGGACGGACAGAGATATCTAAGAGATGATATGACACGCTGGATTTTGAACGTACTACAGGAACGTAATTAAGAGTAGTGTCACTCATAATGTTGTCAGTGTTGTGATATTGTTTCTTCTGTCATTAATTACTGTGACACCTAATTTGGGGCTATATATGTGCCTTTTATAGCGCCATTTGCCAGTTTTGGTTTGCACAAATTTTTTGTTGTTGGCACCTCCTACTCATCATCCGATTCCTCACCCCTTTCACTGTGTACATCCCCCTCCTCACAGATTATTAATTCGTCCCCACTGGAATCCACCATCTCAGGTCCCTGTGTACTTTCTGGAGGCAATTGCTGGTGAATGTCTCCACGGAGGAATTGATTATAATTCATTTTGATGAATACCATCTTCTCCACATTTTCTGGAAGTAACCTCGTACACCGATTGCTGACAAGGTGAGCGCCTACACTAAACACTCTTTCGGAGTACACACTGGAGGGGGGGCAACTTAGGTAAAGTAAAGCCAGTTTCTGCAAGGGCCTCCAAATTGCCTCTTTTTCCTGCCAGTATACGTACGGACTGTCTGACGTGCCTACTTGGATGCGGTCACTCATATAATCCTCCACCATTCTTTCAATGGTGACGGAATCATATGCAGTGACAGTAGACGACATGTCAGTAATCGTTGGCAGGTCCTTCAGTCCGGATCAGATGTCAGCACTCGCTCCAGACTGCCCTGCATCACCGCCAGCGGGTGGGCTCGGAATTCTTAGCCTTTTACTCGCACCCCCAGTTGCGGGAGAATGTGAAGGAGGAGCTGTTGACGGGTCATGTTCCGCTTGACTTGACAATTTTCTCACCAGCAGGTCTTTGAACCTCTGCAGACTTGTGTCTGCCAGAAAGAGAGATACAACGTAGGTTTTAAATCTAGGATCGAGCACGGTGGCCAAAATGTAGTGCTCTGATTTCAACAGATTGACCACCCGTGAATCCTGGTTAAGCGAATTAAGGGCTCCATCCACAAGTCCCACATGCCTAGCGGAATCGCGGTGGCTGAATGCCGAAAGTGGCCCACAATTCTTCGGGCCACCGACAGCATGTCTTGCACGCCCCTGTCATTTTTTAAATAATTCTGCACCACCAAATTCAATGTATGTGCAAAACATGGGACGTGCTGGAATGTGCCCAGATGTAATGCACGCACAATATTGGTGGCATTGTCACAAATCCCCAGGAGAGTCCAATTGGGGTAAGCCATTCTGCGATGATGTTCCTCAGTTTCCGTAAGAGGTTGTCAGCTGTGTGCCTCTTATGGAAAGCGGTGATACCTAAAAAGTAACCTGAAAGTAGCCTGCATAGGAACGAGTTGGCGTTTGCGAGATGCTGCTACTGGTGCCGTTGCTGCTGTTCTTGCTGCGGGAGGCAATACATCTACCCAGTGGGCTGTCACAGTCATATAGTCCTGAGTCTGCCCTGCTCCACTTGTCCACATGTCCGTGGTTAAGTGGACATTGGGTACAACTGCATTTTTTAGGACACTGGTGACTCTTTTTCTGACGTCTGTGTACATTTTCGGTATCGCCTGACTAGAGAAATGGAACCTAGATGGTATTTGGTACCGGGGACACAGTACCTCAATCAAGTCTCTAGTTCCCTGTGAATTAACGGTGGATACCGGAAACACGTTTCTCACCGCCCAGGCTGCCAAGGCCTGAGTTATCCGCTTTGCAGCAGGATGACTGCTGTGATATTTCATCTTCCTCGCAAAGGACTGTTGGACAGTCAATTGCTTACTGGAAGTAGTACAAGTGGTCTTCCGACTTCCCCTCTGGGATGACGATCGACTCCCAGCAGCAACAACAGCAGCGCCAGCAGCAGTAGACGTTACACTCAAGGATGCATCGGAGGAATCCCAGGCAGGAGAGGACTCGTCAGACTTGACAGTGACATGGCCTGCAGAACTATTGGCTTTCCTGTGTAAGGAGGACATTGACACTGAGGGAGTTGGTGGTGTGGTTTGCAGGAGCTTGATTACAAGAGGAAGGGATTTAGTGGTCAGTGGACTGCTTCCGCTGTCATCCAAAGTTTTTGAACTTGTCAATGACTTCTGATGAATGCGGTCCAGGTGACGTATAAGGGAGGATGTTCCTAGGTGGTTTAAGTCCTTACCCCTACTTATTACAGCTTGACAAAGGCAACACACGGCTTGACACCAGTTGTCCGCATTTCTGTTGAAATAATTCCACACCGAAGAGGTGATTTTTTTTGTATTTTGACCAGGCATGTCAATGGCCATATTCGTCCCACGGACAACAGGTGTCTCCCCGGGTGCCTGACTTAAACAAACCACCTCACCATCAGAATCCTCCTTGTCAATTTCCTCCCCAGCGCCAGCAACACCCATATCCTCATCCTGGTGTACTTCAACAGTGACATCTTCAATTTGACTATCAGGAACTGGACTGCGGGTGCTCCTTCCAGCAATAGCAGGGGGCGTGCAAATGGTGGAAGGCACAACCTCTTCCCGTCCAGTGCTGGGAAGGTCAGGCATCGCAACCGACACAATTGGACTCTCCTTGGGGATTTGTGATTTAGAAGAACGCACAGTTCTTTGCTGTGCTTTTGCCATCTTAACTCTTTTAAGTTTTCTAGCAGGAGGATGAGTGCTTCCATCCTCAGGTGAAGCTGAACCACTAGCCTTGAGCTAGCTTTATTTTTTTGGATTTTACATGCTCTCTACTATAACATTGTGCATCGGCCTTGGCAGACGACGTTGATGGCATTTCATAGTCTCGGCCATGACTAGTGGCAGCAGCTTCAGCACGAGGTGGAAGTGGATCTTGATCTTTCCCTATTTTACCCTCCACATTTTTGTTCTCCATTTTTTAATGTGTGGAATTATATGCCAGTAATATATCAATAGCAATGGCCTACTACTATATATACTGCGCACAACTGAAATGCACCACAGGTATGGATGGATAGTATACTTGACGACACAGAGGTAGGTAGAGCAGTGGCCTACTGTACCGTACTGCTATATATTATATACTGGTGGTCAGCAAAATTATGCACTGTCCTCCTACTATATATATATATATATATATATATATATATATATACTGTGCAAAACTTAAATGCACCACAGGTATGGATGGATAGTATAATTGACGACACAGAGGTAGGTAGAGCAGTGGCCTACTGTACCGTACTACTATATATTATATACTGGTGGTCAGCAAAATTATGCACTGTACTCCTACTATATATACTACAATGCAGCACAGATATGGAGCGTTTTTCAGGTAGAGAACGTATAATACTGGTGGTCACTGGTCAGCAAAACTCTGCACTGTACTCCTCCTATATAATACTGGTGGTCCCCAGTCCCCACAATAAAGCAGTGTGAGCACAGATATTTGCAGCACACTGAGCACTGATATGGAGCGTTTTTCAGGCAGAGAATGTATAATACTGGTGTTCACTGGTCACTGGTCAGCAAAACTCTGCACTGTACTCCTCCTATATAATACTGGTGGTCCCCAGTCCCCACAATAAAGCAGTCTGAGCACAGATATTTGCAGCACACTGAGCACAGATATGGAGCGTTTTTCAGGCAGAGAACGTATAATACTGGTGGTCACTGGTCAGCAAAACTCTGCACTGTACTCCTCCTATATAATACTGGTGGTCCCCAGTCCCCACAATAAAGCAGTGTGAGCACAGATATTTGCAGCACACTGAGCACAGATATGGAGCATTTTTCAGGCAGAGAACGTATAATACTGGTGGTCACTGGTCACTGGTCAGCAAAACTCTGCACTGTACTCCTCCTATATAATACTGGTGGTCCCCAGTCCCCACAATAAAGCAGTGTGAGCACAGATATTTGCAGCACACTGAGCACAGATATGGAGCGTTTTTCAGGCAGAGAACGTATAATACTGGTGGTCACTGGTCAGCAAAACTCTGCACTGTACTCCTCCTATATAATACTGGTGGTCCCCAGTCCCCACAATAAAGCAGTGTGAGCACAGATATTTGCAGCACACTGAGCACAGATATGGAGCGTTTTTCAGGCAGAGAACGTGTAATACTGGTGGTCACTGGTCAGCAAAACTCTGCACTGTACTCCTCCTATATAATACTGGTGGTCCCCAGTCCCCACAATAAAGCAGTGTGAGCACAGATATTTGCAGCACACTGAGCACAGATATGGAGCGTTTTTCAGGCAGAGAACGTATAATACTGGTGGTCACTGGTCAGCAAAACTCTGCACTGTACTACTCCTATATAATACTGGTGGTCCCGAGTCCCCACAATAAAGCAGTGTGAGCACAGATATTTGCAGCACAGATATGGAGCGTTTTTCAGGCAGAGAACGTATAATACTGGTGGTCACTGGTCAGCAAAACTCTGCACTGTACTCCTCCTATATAATACTGGTGGTCCCCAGTCCCCACAATAAAGCAGTGTGAGCACACATATTTGCAGCACACTGAGCACAGATATGGAGCGTTTTTCAGGCAGAGAACGTATAATACTGGTGGTCACTGGTCAGCAAAACTCTGCACTGTACTCCTCCTATATAATACTGGTGGTCCCCAGTCCCCACAATAAAGCAGTGTGAGCACAGATATTTGCAGCACACTGAGCACAGATATGGAGGGTTTTTAGGCAGAGAACGTAGATATTTGCAGCACACTGAGCACAGATATTTGCAGCACACTGAGCACAGATATTTGCAGCACACTGTACATAGAAACTGAGAGGACGCCAGCCACGTCCTCTCACGATCATCTCCAATGCACGAGTGAAAAATGGCGGCGACGCGCGGCTACTTATATAGAATACGAATCTCGCGAGAATCCGACCACGGGATGATGACGTTCGGGCGCGCATGGGTTAACCGAGCAAGGCGGGAGGATCCGAGTCTGCTCGGACCCGTGCAAAATAGGGTGAAGTTCGGGCGGGTTCGGATCCCGAGGAACCGAACCCGCTCATCACTAATATATATATATATATATATATATATATATATACACACACAATGTCCACAGGCAGCCGGCACTCACTTAATTAGATGCTAAGGACTCAGGTGCTCCATCCAAAAGATAATGTACAAGTCCCAAAGAAATAGACGGCACTCAGAGACTTTGAAGAAATGAATATACAAGGCTGTAATCAAAATCGACGTTTCGGGGTGCAACCCCCTTTCTCAAGATTGCATCACAGCATAACAGACATAACCTGTGATGCAATCTTGAGAAAGGGGGTTGCACCCCGAAACGTCGATTTTGAATACAGCCTTGTATATTCATTTCTTCAAAGTCTCTGAGTGTCGTCTATTTCTTTGGGACTTATATATATATATATATATATATATTATTATAATTATGTGTATATTTATATTAATGTATGTTCTGCAAGATAGCTGTCCAATCTAAATCATATCATTTAAATTATAGGTTAACAGTCAGTATAGATCTGTGTGAAATCAGATACATTTGTTTGCTATATAGAATATATTTGAAATAGTGTGTTAAGGGAGTAATTATAAAAACATGAAACGCAGTTCTGGCCTATTCGCTTAAGGTTTATACAGAACAAGTGTGTGTTGTGTTTTAGCGATAGTAGCTTTTATTGCTCACATTTATGGAGACTGTGTGGTTTGTTGAGTTGCGGACGCACGTTTGTACATGTGGTACGGACAAAGTACAGGAGCGCGCACATAGCGTAAAAGGCACGCACGGTCGCATGTTAACGCAAGGTTGCGTAGGATTGCGGACGCTAAGTACAAATCACACGATAGTTTGTTCAATTAAAGGCAGGATAGTATACATTTAATACAATAGCACATAACTATCCGATTTCAAAAGCAGATTACCTTGAGACTTTGTTTAGACGGTACTGCCTCTGGGTTAAAACCATCAATCAAAGGAAGTGAAATTTTCTGTACAGAAAAGAAAAACAAGGTGTATCTGAGTGAGTGAAAGTAAGAGTGAGTGGAGCTGAACCCCGGAAAATCGGGTCCCGTGGGAACACTGGGTTAGTAGAGGTGGTGTAAGGTTCGCTACCTTACGTGAACATAAAGAGCGAAATACGCAAGTCGTGAGGAGACTTGCACAGGAGCGTAATTAGGAATTGTGAATTGTGAAAAATAAGAATTGTGAATTGAAGTAAAGGTGAATCCCAAACATATAGATTTTTTTTTTGTTACGCTCCGGCTGAGGAGCGCAACTTGTGAATTCGACTCCCGCGATCGTAGGGCATATAGATAACTAGTATCTATAGGCTGTGCGATTGAACCGCACGTCCGTGTGTTTTATACAGCACAAAGTGATATTATTGTATCATATGCGCTGTGTCGAGCATACGCAGACGTGATTGTGTAAAAGGAAAAAGAAAGGGTTTTTTCTTTGATAACGTCGGGAAATCTCCCTGGTGGGCTTCCACTGGAAAGGGTGAGCAATAGTTATTAGGAAACTGTTTTTTTCACCCTACAAAAATTCCAGTGGAAAGATACCGAAAAGGAATTTTTTCGCTGCCTCTCTCAGGAAAATATTCCAACAGAGCCTCCGCCGAAATAAATTGCGGTGCTGTAAGGTCTTATAGGAGCCCTAGGTTGGGTACATTGCGATCCACTATCGACAGTGTATCGTTGTACTGGCCAACGTGGACGAGAGCAGGTGAAGAGCGCTCGGAGGACTTTCACCGTCTGCTTGCATTGAGTATTTTGGTGTTTGTGGGAAAAGGCCCACAAATATGGGAGCCAGTTGCTCAAGTGAGAGACGTTCAGCAGCGAGGGTTCAGGCTGAAGAATTGCGGGCCAGGGGGTCAGCAAGGTTTATTATGTGTGGGAAATATGGTCCACACGCGGAGGCTTATTGCAATGAATGGGTTCGTATGACTGCTGAAGATATGGCATCATTCCCTGGGGTTGGTGAGTTTGATCCTAAGGTATTGCAGGTAGTGTGTCTAACCAAAGTCATATAAGACAAGAACGGAAATATAAGAACTATTTGAACTAGTAGCAACAATAAACAAGTAGGGGAAAAAAAAAGAGAAAGCAAGTACACCGCTATAGGTAGATTTGGAAGCAGTTACGGCCAGCATACAAACTATAGAAAATAATAAAAATATGAAAAATATTAATGTAACCTATATATGTACTACTAATGAATGTCGAAGTTTTATTTAGGAGGAGAAAGCGACCTGATTGGTTTCAGCCATTTCTCATGCACTCAGAGGAGTATCCAACCAGTAAAAGAAGAGCAGTAGCCTGCGGGGGAAGTGGCTTAGACCAGTGGAACTGGTAAGTATGGTGTCATTCATGTACATATATAGTAAAACCCAAAAATAAAATAAAATCAAGAAAGTAACGTCAGAAATGGAGAAAAAACCTGTCCGCACATTAGTATTTGCCAGTAGGAAAGCGGACAGAGACAGGGTAACCCCCGAATATTTGTTTTAGTTACCATATAAGAAGTATTCATTCCTAGGACCATGTACAGACCCTTAATACGGGATGAGAAGGATTGAATGAATACTTAGCATGACCTAGAAGCTTCTTACATTTTTTTTTTGTCTTTTGCAGTACTAGAAAATTCTCCGTCTGGATAAGATCACTGGTAAACACTAATTCGGCAAATGGGAGGAACGAAAGAAGTGCAACATTACCCTTTGACAAAAATCTGCTGAAGTTACGATTGGGCCCCTACGATGCTAAACTCTTTCCTTTCCTTCTTTTTCCTAACAGAAATGGCCCCTGACTAACGTAACAGAGATTTTGTTAAATGTGAAATACATATATTGTACTCCTGCTCAGGAAGTACAAGGTATGTTAGATACCCTCAAAGACTAATGTTGCATTACACTGTTCTAGATTCATGTCCATCACAGGTAGAGGAAATTATCTCACAAATACCGGGTTCCCTTTGGACCAAAGATGGACAGGACACTGGATTGATGGCAAATGTAGCCCCAGTAGTAGAACAAATAAAAGTTGGCAGGAAAGCTCCAAAAATCCCTCAGTATCCTCTAAAGCCAGAGGTAGAATTAGTATACCCCGTCATAGAACGGCTGCTACAGCAGGGCATCCTAGTCAGGACGTCCAGCACAGCCAATAGTCCCATCTTCCCTGTGAAAAAGAGTGGGGGGGAGGGGTTACAGGCTAGTGCAGGATCTAACGGGGATAAACAAGATAGTTGAGAGTCAATTCCCCGTAGTGCCCAATCCAGCGGTCATTTTAATAAAATCCTCTCCACCTCTACAAACTTATCTGTCACCAACCTCTATTCTGTTTCTCCACAGTTTCCTCTTCATCTTTTGCGTTCACACAGGGTGGTATAATACATGGACCCAATTACAGTTCAAACACTACATGCTTAATTGGTCCTTCAGATTTCTGCCTGAACCCAGTATATCTCACCAGCACGATAACACCAGTATTACTGCAGTGTGCCTTGTCATGCACAAAGGGTGGAGGAAGGATGAGAATACTGGTGAAGGGAATTTTTTGTATAGACACTGATATGCCCGTTGGTGAACGCAGACCTGATATTTTCTTCTTCTTTCTTGTCACGACGCCGCCATACTTACCCCATACTTACCCCTCCGGGCGCGCTGGGTCTCCGTGCGGCCGTCCTCGCTGGCGGGTCCCGGCGTCCGGCGCTCCATCCGGCCGGCGTGTGCGCCCGGCGTCCACCGGAGGTGCGGGTGACGTCATCAGGGCTTCCTCCAATCAGGCCCTGGCGGGAAGTTCAAATTCAGACGCCGGGCAGTGCTTCGGCGCCTGAGTATCATCGTTGCTACTGTACCTGTGATCTCCAGAGCTCCCGTGCTTCCAGCGTCCCGTGCTTCCAGCACCTCCGTGCCTCAGCATCTCAGTGTCTCCGTGCCTCAGCACCTCCGTGCCTCAGCACCTCAGTGTCTCCGTGCCTCAGCACCTCAGTGTCTCCGTGCCTCAGCACCTCAGTGTCTCCGTGCCTCGGCACCTCCGTGCCTCGGCACCTCAGTGTCTCCGTGCCTCAGCACCTCCGTGCCTCAGCGTACCTCCGTGCTTCCAGCACCTCCGTGCCTCAGCGTCTCCGTGCCTCAGCACCTCCGTGCCTCAATACCTCCGTGCCTCCAGCACCTCTGTGCCTCAGCACTCAGCACCGCTGTGCCTCCGGCACCTCCGTGCCTCAGCACCTCCATGCCCTCAGCACCTCCATGCCTCAATACCTCCGTGCCTCCAGCACCTCTGTGCCTCAGCACTCAGCACCGCTGTGCCTCCGGCACCTCCGTGCCTCAATACCTCCGTGCCTCAATACCTCTGTGCCTCAGCACTGCTGTGCCTCCGGCACCTCCGTGCCTCAATACCTCCGTGCCTCCAGCACCTTTGTGCCTCCAGCACCACTGAGTCTTCAAGCATTACAACGTCTAAGCGCCTCAGCGCCTTCAAAAACATCTCAGTACCTTTAGCATTTCGGTGCCTCTAGTACCTCAGTGCCTCCAGCACCCCAACATCGCTCACTGTAGCTTTTGGTACTCTCCACCAATTCATCAACCCCTTTACAAGTCTTGTATTTCAGGAGACCTTCAAGCATTCACCCGCGCCTCCTGCCTACCGTCTTAATCCTGTATGAGGAAGACCTGCATCCGGCCATCTCTACTGCGAACCAGTAGCGGTTCCTCTTCCCGGTCACCGGAAGAAGCCCCGAGTCCACAACACTTCCCAACCAGGTCAGTGATAGTATACTCAGGCCACATGGACCCGGGGAATCGGAACACAGAGTCGAGCGCCATCCATAGTTTAGCTTCCCGAGTTCAGTCTCAAGAGGCGACACAGGGTCAAGTGATGCAATATCTCCAGGAACTGTCCGGCCGATTGGATCAAATCCAAGCATCCTTAGCCTCCGCAATTCCGGCTCCAGTTGCTGTTTCCAGTAATGTCCAACCTCCGGCCGGTACCAGGTCACGTCTTCAGCTTCCTACTCCTTCCCGCTATAATGGGAACCCAAAGAATTGCCGTGGTTTTTTAAATCAGTGCGAGGTGCACTTCGAGCTGCTCTCTCATAACTTCCCTACGGATCGCTCTAAGGTAGCGTATATCATTTCCCTGCTTGAAGGATCAGCGTTGGATTGGGTGTCTCCCTTGTGGGAACGATCTGATCCCGTGGTTTCCAACTACACCAACTTCATCACGTCCTTTCGAAGAATCTTCGACGAACCCGGCAGGATGACCACTGCTTCTTCCGACTTGCTCCGTGTTCGTCAGGGCTCCCGTTCCGTGGGTCAGTACGTGGTTCATTTCCAGACCATTGCCTCTGAATTACGCTGGAATAATGATGCCCTGAGAGCTGCCTTCTGGAACGGTCTTTCCGACCGGCTGAAAGATGAGTTGGTCACAAGGGATCTGCCGGATCCATTAGAAGAGTTGATTTCCCTTTGCGTCAAAGTGGATCTTCGGATGCAGGAGCGTGGAAGAGAACGTAGCCGTTCAGATCGTTCCAGGTTCCATAATCCTACTCCTAGACCGGTGGCTATGCCTAACTCGGACGAGCCCATGCAAATTAACCGATCCCGACTGTCTCCGGAAGAATGACAGCGTCGTCGTGAGGGTAAACTTTGCCTTTACTGTGGAGCCGCAGATCATTTTCTCAAGTTTTGTAAATCCCGTCCGGGAAACGGGCAGGCCTAGCTTGTTCCGGAGGAGTCAAGCTGGGGGTTATGACAAAATCTTCTCCAATTTTGGACTGTTTGCTTCCTGTAATTTTAGTCACCGATTCAGCCTCAAGGTCTTGTGAAGCCCTGTTGGATTCCGGAGCTGCGGGGAACTTCGTTTCTTCCTCCTGTGTCCAAAGCATGGGTTTAAAGTTACGGCCTATCGAGCGGCCTATTTCGTTGACGGCTATCAACGGGACTAGAATTTCCAAGGGTCTCATAATGTGGCGCACGGAGCCAGTTAAGCTGCAGGTCGGGGCTCTACATCAAGAAAGTCTGGAATTCTTGGTGATTCCAGAAATGCACCACGATCTGGTCCTTGGAATGCCTTGGCTAAAAATTCATAATCCCCACATTGACTGGAAGTCTTCACAAATTCTGTCTTGGAGTTCCTTTTGTCACGCTAATTGTCTCACTCCTGTTTGTCCGCTCCGTGTCTCTTCCAAGACGAATGAAGAGTATATTCCGGAGGCGTATCAAGGGTACAAGGATGTGTTTTCGGAACAAGCAGCTGATCTGTTACCACCTCATAGGCCTTGGGACTGCCCTATTGACCTTGTCCCAGGGAAGACGCCACCTTGTGGTCGCACATATCCCCTGTCACTTCCCGAGACTCAAGCTATGTCGGAATATATTAAGTCCAATCTGCTCAAGGGATTTATTCGCCCCTCTTCCTCCCCTGCTGGAGCGGGCTTCTTTTTCGTGAAGAAGAAGGACGGGGGGTTGAGACCATGTATCGACTACTGCGGCTTAAACGATATCACTATCAAGAATTGCCACTAATCACAGAGTTATTTGATAGGGTTCGTGGTGCCCACGTTTTCTCCAAACTCGACCTGAGGGGAGCTTATAATCTCATACGCATCCGAGAAGGGGATGAATGGAAGACTGCCTTCAATACCCGGGATGGGCATTACGAATACTTGGTGATGCCGTTCGGTCTTAGTAATGCGCCTGCTGTTTTCCAGGGATTCGTCAACTAAATCTTCCGAGACATGTTATATCAGAGTGTTGTGGTATATTTGGACGACATACTGATTTTTTCCAAAAATCTTGTTGAACACAGGACTCAAGTCAAAGAAGTGCTCCACCGTTTACGAGAGAATCATCTCTATGCTAAGCTCTCCAAATGTACCTTTGAGGTAACATCAATTCCGTTCCTCGGTTAAATCATCTCGGGGACGGAGCTTCGCATGGATCTGGAAAAGTTCTCTGCCATTCGTGACTGGACTCAGCCTCTCTCTTTGAAAGCAATACAAAGATTCCTGGGCTTTGCGAATTACTACAGGAAATTCATTAGGGGTTTCTCCACCATTGTCGCACCCATTACTGCCCTGACTAGAAAAGGCTCTAATCCGAGTTTGTGGCCTCCCGAAGCCATTGAGGCCTTTTCCCACTTGAAGTTCGCCTTCATGTCCGCTCCAGTTCTCCAACAACCAAATTTCGATGAACCTTTTTTCCTAGAGGTGGACGCATCTTCAGTCGGGGTTGGGGCCGTTCTCTCTCAGTACTCCTCTGATAAGAAATTACATCCGTGTGGCTTCCACTCTCGTAAATTCTCTACGGCCGAACGAAATTACACCATTGGAGACCAGGAACTTTTGGAAATTAAATCCGCCTTGGAAGAGTGGAGATATCTCTTAGAAGGGGCTAAACATGTGTTTACCATTTACACGGATCACAAAAATTTGTTGTACATCAAATCCGCACAATGCTTGAATCCCCGCCAGCGAGATGGGCACTTTTCTTTACCCGATTTTCTTTTGTTATCAAGTACCGGGCCGGGACTCTCAATATTAAAGCGGATGCGCTGTCCCGTTCACAAGTTTCCACAGACGAGGATGAATCTTTTGAGCGGAGTTTAATTCTAAATCCAGTTTCTGTCTCCGCTGCTTTAACTACTCCAGCTCCTCCTCCTGGAAGAATGTCCGTACCAGCTAGTTTCCGGCCAAGAATATTACAGTGGGCCCATAATTCCAAGTTTTCCGGTCATTCCGGTGCCCAGAAGATGTACAAGTTTCTGCAAAGGTCTTACTGGTGGAACACCATGAGGAAGGATGTACAGGATTACGTTAATTCTTGTCCACAGTGTACACAACATAAATCTCCTCGCTTGCCTCCTGCTGGGTTGCTTCGTCCTTTGCCTATTCCTGTGAGACCCTGGACTCACATTTCCATGGACTTCATCACTGACTTGCCCAGTTCCAAGGGTTGCAACACCGTTTGGGTAATCGTCGACCGTTTTTCGAAGATGGCACACTTCGTTCCTTTGACTGGTCTACCGACAGCTCCGAAACTAGCTCTACTGTTCATCCAAGAACATTTTCGGTTGCATGGGTTGCCACAGGAAATAGTCTCTGATCGTGGGGTACAGTTCACCGCAAGGTTTTGGAAAGCCCTCTGTTCGACTCTACAGATTAAACTTAAATTTTCATCCGCTTATCATCCCCAAACGAATGGACAAACGGAATGAGTCAATCAAGATCTAGAGACTTTCCTTCGTCTTTATCTCTCCCCTTCACAGGACAACTGGGTGGAGTTGTTACCTTGGGCGGAGTTTGCCCATAATCATTCGTTTCATTCTTCCACTGGTGAATCTCCATTCTTCGTCAACTATGGGTTCCATCCACGTGTTCCAGAATTTCCAAGCCTTCCGATAGAAGAGGTTCCAGCTGTAACGTCCACTCTACAACACTTCGGACAAATTTGGAGTAAGATTCATGCTAATCTTAAGAAGGTTTCAGTCCGGTACAAGTTCTTTGCAGATAAGAAACGGCGAGCCGCTCCACAATACAAGGTTGGTGACAGGGTATGGCTGTCCACACGTAATCTCCGGTTGAAGGTGCCCACCATGAAGTTTGCTCCAAGATTCATCGGTCCTTACCCTGTGCTACAAGTCCTGAATCCTGTGGTCTGCAAGCTGGGTTTACCTTCGCACCTACGTATACCTAATGCCTTCCATGTTTCTCTTCTTCGTCCTCTCGTCCTTAATAGTTTTCATTCAAAGGCCTCTGGCCCCACCTCAGTGGAGACTGAAACAGGAACAGACTTCGAGATCAAAACTATTCTAGACTCTCGTTACCTTCACAAGAATCTGCAATATCTGGTGGAATGGAAAGGATATGGTCCTGAGGAGAGAAGTTGGATAAAGGCTTCTGAGGTCTCGGCTCCTCGACTAGTCCGGATTTTCCATGCTAGACATCCTACGAAGCCGGGAAAGTGTCCAGGGGCCACTCCTAGAGGAGGGGGTACTGTCACGCCGCCGCCGCGGTCCCCATACTTACCCCTCCGGGCGCGCTGGGTCTCCGTGCGGCCATCCTCGCTGGCGGGTCCCGGCGTCCGGCGCTCCGGCCAGCCGGCGTGTGCGCCCGGCGTCCACGGGAGGTGCGGGTGACGTCATCAGGGCTTCCTCCAATCAGGCCCTGGCGGGAAGTTCAAATTCAGACGCCGGGCAGTGCTCCGGCGCCTGAGTATCATCGTTGCTACTGTACCTGTGATCTCCAGAGCTCCCGTGCTTCCAGCGTCCCGTGCTTCCAGCACCTCCGTGCTTCCAGCACCTCCGTGCCTCAGCATCTCAGTGTCTCCAGTGTCTCCGTGCCTCGGCACCTCAGTGTCTCCGTGCCTCAGCACCTCAGTGTCTCCGTGCCTCAGCACCTCAGTGTCTCCGTGCCTCAGCACCTCAGTGTCTCCGTGCCTCAGCACCTCAGTGTCTCCGTGCCTCAGCACCTCCGTGCCTCGTCACCTCAGTTTCTCCAGTGTCTCCGTGCCTCAGCGTACCTCCGTGCTTCCAGCACCTCCGTGCCTCAGCACCTCCGTGCCCTCAGCACCTCCGTGCCTCAATACCTCCGTGCCTCCAGCACCTCTGTGCCTCAGCACCGCTGTGCCTCCGGCACCTCCGTGCCTCGGCACCTCCGTGCCTCAGCACCTCAGTGCCTCAGCACCTCCGTGCCTCCAGCACCTCTGTGCCTCAGCACTCAGCACCGCTGTGCCTCCGGCACCTCCATGCCTCAATACCTCCGTGCCTCAATACCTCCGTGCCTCCAGCACCGCTGTGCCTCAGCACCGCTGTGCCTCCGGCACCTCCGTGCCTCCAGCACCTTTGTGCCTCCAGCACCACTGAGTCTTCAAGCATCACAATGTCTCTAAGCGCCTCAGCGCCTTCAAAAACACCTCAGTACCTTTAGCATTTCGGTGCCTCTAGTACCTCAGTGCCTCCAGCACCCCAACATCGCTCACTGTAGCTTTTGGTACTCTCCACCAATTCATCAACCCCTTTACAAATCTTGTCTTTCAGGAGACCTTCAAGCATTCACCCGTGCCTCCTGCCTACCGTCTTAATCCTGTATGAGGAAGACCTACATCCGGCCATCTCTACTGCGACCCAGTAGCGGTTCCTCTTCCCGGTCACCGGAAGAAGCCCCGAGTCCACAACACTTCCCAACCAGGTCAGTGATATTTCTCTCCTCTAGAGATGTTTTTTTTTTCTTTTTTTTGAGTTATGCTCATTGTACTCTTCATTGCAAACACACAACAGTTAATTGAAATGCAAAATTTGTGTTCCCTACAGGAAAAGGCAGTCTGGAAGGCGAAGGGATATGGCCAAGAGTCCTCAGGACTTTGGACAGATGGACACGGTAAGCCAGTGGCCCCCAGAACATATCTTCCAAGTCTAGCTGAGGCGGCACACGGTCTGACTCATCTGTGCAAGGAGGGTATGTACAAGCTGGTAAGAGCCTATTGGAGTGCACCAGGATTCTCTTCTCATGCAGGTAAGAAAGCAATGACATGTCTTACTTGCTTGAGGAAGAATATTGGCAAGGCAATACCAACGGAGCCATCCCATATCCCTCCTACAGACGGACCTTTTCAGGTAATACAAATCGACTTCGTACAGTTAACACCCTTTAGGAATTATTGTTATGTATTAGTGTGCACTGATGTTTCTCAAACTGGGTAGAGGCATTTCCTGCCGCCACGGATGCTGCTGTGTTTACCGCAAAGAAAATTGTGCAGAAATTTGTGTGTAGATATGGTATACCTAGGAGTAGGAGCAAAGCTTGAAATTGGACTATTGTGGTCATAGACACTGCCACTAGTATTATGTAGCATCGGAACCTCTCCCAGATCTTCACTTAACGAATCACCCTCTTCGAATTTTTTGTGTTTGTTTTTTTGTTTTTGGAAGACAACCTCATGTCATGATTGATCCGCACAATGATCAGAAATACACCAATGAGGTGACAGTACAGTACCTTATCGAGATGAGCCAGCATTTGAGAACTTGACAAAAGAACTTAAAACTGTTGATTCCTGTCTTGATTGTGAACCAAGAGATTGTGTGATTGTTCTTACGCTCAGGTTGCCAAATAGACAGGTGGGAAGGACCGTACCAAGTTTTGTTGACAGCACTATCCCAGTGAAAGTAGCCGAGAGAGAGACTTGGGTCAACGATTACCATTGCAGGAAAGTTGGTAGTCCGGAAGGAACTCGTAAATGGAGTGAGATCGCAAAAGTATCACCAGAGAGTCTGTTCCGTGAAGACTGAGAGGCGGCACTGTTGAACACTACCTGAGCGTGCTAAAGGATTACAGAAAGACCAGTCGTATTTTGTAGTTATTGTGACCCCATATTTGAAGATGAGAGCATCCAGAGATGTCAGTCTAGCAATAAGGTGACAGACATCCATTGAGTGATTACCACTCACTAGTGGGTAAGGTCTTAAACCAAACGGAATGTTGGATGTGCACACAGGTACATCTAAGACGAAAAGATGCAGGATTAGTCTTAGTGCCATATTTTTTTTAGAGTTAGCTGAGGTACTTGAATTACACGAAAGGGGGAGGGGACTGGTGGACAAAGAGTATAATATAACTAGACCCCCTAGTCTTAAGATCCACCAGTACCATAGATAAATCCTTGGTATGTTTAAATCTCACCAATTTCAGGAAATTGGTAGGTAATCAGGAACAATCATACAATGGCTATTCACACATAGCAGATAAAGAGCTCATTAATATGTGTGGAAGAAAGGTTTATGAGTGGCTCTCCCCGAACTCCGAAGGTTTATGTTATTTAGGAAGGACACTACTTATAACCCTTGTTCAATGATGAAATAGACCTAGCAAACGTTCCAGAAATGGAAACTATGTTTAGGGAATTATAGGAATGTATATCATGAAAATTTTATGTCACTTTCACGATTTGTTTGTGTCTTCTCCCTCTACCCAGCAGAACCTCAATCGAATCCGAACATCAGTGTACGAAGATGTAGGTACATGTATGTGTGAAATGTTCGTTCAAATCAGACATTATAGGCCAAAGCACTGTCCCAGCATACTCTATAGGTTAAATATTGTCCCACACCCAGCCAGTGGTCCCATGACCGCCAAGTGCATATAGAGGATGTCTCGTCCTCCTCCCTGTCTTCCCCAAATATAGTCAAGTGTCTGATTTGCGAAATGAATACATACGTGTGTCTAGGTCACCGATTATTGTCTGAAATATTTTTCTTATGTTAATAATTTATGGCAGTTATTGTTTACTGCCAAAGGGTGGACTGTCAAAGTCAAAAATATTACATAGAGAGAACATACAGACTCCACACATAGTGAGTCGCTATACTTGCAAATACGCGCAGCGAGCACAGCAATATATGGTAACATACGCATTTACACAGACATGCCACAAAGATAGATTCGATACATATTTCATACAGCACATAAATTGAACATATCAAATGCCAGACATCATAAGGTTTTAAATTATATAATGGAGTAACGTCATGTATGTGTATTATTGGAACGGAGCAGGATGGACATGTTGTGCTTGGTATCAAAGTAACCAGATTAATGTGTAGATTCATTTGATGCCTGTTATTAAGTTGTAGCACATTGCCATGAGTAGTTATGATTGAATGTAGGAATATAAAGCCACAATTCTGATGAGAACAAAAGGATTCCATTTAAAGCATGTGATGGACATGAAAATCAGGCCATCCCTTTTGATGTCTTCAAGGCTTGCATATGAACTGACCAATGACTCATCATGAATGAGAAAGTTCCCTCCCCTAGACTAGTAACAAGAGATCTGTATACGCCCCCAAGAGACTCAGTGTATAGGTGATCACACACAGAGCCGGCTGCCTTTTTTTTGTCCCAGATGATAGTGGAGATGCTGCCTGTCCGGTGGCTGCATGATTTTACTGAGAGAGAGAGAGTGATATGGAGTGGAGAATGTATTTGAGCAAAATATGGTAATTGTATTGCTGGCCATGTATGTATTTGAATTAGTTTGTAATAACTGCTTACTGTGTAAATTGTAACCATGTAACTATATATATATATATATATATATATATATATATACACTGTACATTGTGATATATTGAATACATATCCTTTTAATAACAAATATATACATCAATGAGCTTTGGAACTCAGATAATGTGTGGGTGTATTGGTTTCTCTTATGGGATGTAGTGTTTTACGATGTATAGCGCACATTCATAGCACATGGTAATAAGATGCGCATGCGTCCACAGTATATATTAGAGCTGGCATTTTAAATATTTGTTAGAAAGTAATTTGACTTTTACAGTATATAGGGTGTAATACATTTGGATTATGGTCATGTGCAGTGGTCAGGTGTGTATATGGGGTGTGATACATTTGGATTATGGTCATGTGCACTGTCCTATGTCTGTATGGGATGCAGTTAAATTGCCGGCAGTCAGGATCCGAACAGTCAGCATACCAACGCCGGAATCCCGACTGCTGACAATGCCGCCAGCCGGAATCCCGGTTCACAGGGGCTGTTCCCCCTCGTGATTGTCCACGACACCCATAGAGTGGAAATAGAACCTGTGGGGAGTGCAGCGAGCCACGGAGCCCGCAAGGGGCTTTCTAGCACTCGCCACGCTGCCGGCATACTGACGGCCGGGATGCCGTTATCTATATACTGACGTCCGGCATCCCGGCCGTCGTTAATTCCTACTGACCCCGTCTGTATAGGGTGTAATAGAATTGTATTATAATCATGTCCAGTGGACACAGTGTGCTGCATAATGCTGGGATTATAATTAGGGAAAGAATTGAAGCCCCAGCAGTCACCATCTCAACCATCCGATTACCAGGTCCCCATGGTCAAAATCCCTAAGGTATTTTCACCCCACCCTACCAATACAGCTCATGCTGAACCCGTTATACAGCTCATACCGCACCCGTTATACAGCTCATACCGCACCCGTTATACAGCTCATACCGCACCCGTTATACAGCTCATACCGCACCCGTTACACAGCTCATACGGCTCCCGTTATACAGCTCATGCTGCTCCCGTTATACAGCTCATGCTGCTCCCGTTATACAGCTCATGCTGCTCCCGTTATACAGCTCATGCTGCTCCCGTTATACAGCTCATGCTGCTCCCGTTACACAGCTCATACCGCACCCGTTATACAGCTCATACCGCTCCTGTTATACAGCTCATGCTGCTCCCGTTACACAGCTCATACCGCACCCGTTATACAGCTCATACCGCACCTGTTATTCAGCTCATGCTGCTCCCGTTATACAGCTCATACCGCTCCTGTATTCAGCTCATGCTGTTCCCGTTATACAGCTCATGCTGCTCCCGTTATACAGCTCATGCTGCTCCCGTTATACAGCTCATGCTGCTCCCGTTACACAGCTCATACCGCACCCGTTATACAGCTCATACCGCTCCTGTTATACAGCTCATGCTGCTCCCGTTACACAGCTCATACCGCACCCGTTATACAGCTCATACCGCACCTGTTATTCAGCTCATGCTGCTCCCGTTATACAGCTCATACCGCTCCTGTTATTCAGCTCATGCTGTTCCCGTTATACAGCTCATACTGCACCCGTTATACAGCTCATGCTGCTCCCGTTATACAGCTCATGCTGCTCCCATTATACAGCTCATGCCGCACCCATTATACAGCTCATGCTGCTCCCGTTATACAGCTCATGCCGCTCCCGTTATACAGCTCATGCCGCACACGTTATACAGCTCATGCCGCACCAGTTATACAGCTCATGCCGCACCCGTTATACAGCTCATGCCGCACCCGTTATACAGCTCATGCCGCACCCGTTATACAGCTCATGCCGCACTCGTTATACAGCTCATGCCGCACCCGTTATACAGCTCATGCCGCACCCGTTATACAGCTCATGCCGCACCCGTTATACAGCTCATGCCGCACCCGTTATACAGCTCATGCCGCTCCCGTTATACAGCTCATGCTGCACCCGTTATACAGCTCATACGCAGCTAATTTGCCAGCTGTCAGGATAACGACGCCGTAATCCCAACAGCCGATGGCCGGAATCCCGGCACACGGGATATTCCCACTCGTTCACAACACCCATAGAGTGGGAATATATCAAAGAAGACTCTTTGCGCTCGCCCCGCTGTGGCATTCTGGTGGGCGGGATGCTGCTGTCAGGATATTGACAGCCGGCATCTCGACCGCCGGGAATACATATTCCACTCATGCTGCACCCCTGTTATACAGCTCATGTGTATGTACACATGTGCTGTGTGTGCATGTAGCATGTATGTAGTCGATCATGCCTTTCTAGTTCTGAAAATATTAGTTCTCACATGTCCTTCTGTCCCATGTCTGCCAGGACATGCTGGCACTTGTAATCCCAGCGCGCCAGACGACCCATGGACTGGGTCAGGGGCGTAACTAGAACTTTGAGGGTCCCACAGCAAAATCTTTAAAGGGGCCCCCTACTCCACACCATTGTCGCTACAATGCCCCTTAGGGGAGCAGGAGATAGAGAGTGAGGGGAGTGAGAGAGAGACAACAAGGGTGTCAGGGGGAGAGAAAGTGACCAGGAACCCCAATTAGTGCACCGTATCCCCTCGCATGGCGCGCAAGCTTCGGGCAAGGTTACTATTCCCAGTTGTAATCCACGTGGATCGTAAAGTTTTAAAAAGTTAAAGAAATTAAAATGTAAAAAACTCATGTCGTCTTTTTCATGTGTCGACCTTTGCCATGTTGACCTAGTGACCATGTCGACATAATGAATGTCGACCAATAGTGGTCGACCTAATGAGTGTCGACCTAAAAACCGGATACCATCAGGGAGGGAGACAGAGACAGACAGAGAAGGAGGGCGAAACAGTGCCAGGAAGAGAGACATTATCAGGGAGAGAGAGACAGTGCCAAGGAGAGCGAGAGGGGTAGACAGACCGTGTCAGCAGGAGAGAGGGAGACAGTGTCAGGAAGAGTGTCAGGAAGGGGGTGAGGGATAGAGAGACAGTCTCCGAGAGAGAGAGTGTCAGTGAAAGAGCGAGGTTAGAGAGAGCGGGGAGTGAGCAGGAGATACATTACCTGCTACAGCAGACATGCAGAGGTCTCGGATGGGGGTGTGGCTTCACTGCATTAGGCCCCACCCCCTAAATTAACACAAAAGGTGCATGTGGTGGCCAGAAATTGTGGAAGTCAAAAGGTTGTATCTCCACTGCAGTATTGGGCACAACCTTTGCCACTCATTCTGCCTGGAATATGAAAATGAGAAGGTGGTAATCCTACACTAAGCATACCTACCTAAATCTTATTGACTTTTTTGACTCTGTGATGAAAATAATAGATCAAGGGGGAGCTGTAGATGTAGCATATCTAGACTTTAGTAAGGCATTTGACACTGTCCCACATCGCAGACTGCTAAATAAACTTGAAAGTGTGGGGGTGGATTATAAAATAGTTAAATGGATAAGAACCTGGTTGCAGGATAGGAAACAGACAGTTGTAGTCAATGGAGTGCAATCTATGGAGGGAAATGTTACCAGTGGAGTACCCCAGGGATCTGTACTCGGACCAGTTCTCTTTAATATCTTTGTTGGTGACATTGCAAATGGTATTGAAGGGAAGGTATGCCTTTTTGCAGATGATACAAAGATATGCAACAGGGTAGACACACCAGGAGGGGTAAAACAAATGATTGATGACCTAGCTAGGCTTGAAAAATGGTCAAGAACATGGCAACTACAGTTTAATGCTAAAAAATGCAAAATCATGCACTTGGGTCTCAAAAACCCAAAGGCTAAATATAGTATCAAGGGTACTATAATGGAAACTAATGAGGAGGAAAGGGATCTAGGAGTCACTATTTCAAGTGACTTAAAGGCAGGAAAGCAATGCAACAAAGCAATGAGAAAGGCAAGTCAGATGCTTGGTTGCATAGGGAGAGGAATCAGTAGCAGGAAAAAAGAAGTGATAATGCCACTGTATAGGTCATTGGTACGGCCTCATCTGGAATACTGTGTCCAGTTCTGGAGGCCATATCTCCAGAAGGATATAAATACATTAGAGAGTGTACAAAGAAGGGCAACTAAAATGGTGCATGGCCTACATCACAAAACTTACCCGGAAAGGCTAAAAGATCTTAACATGTATAGTTTGGTGGAGAGAAGGGAAAGGGGGGACATGATAGAAACTTTCAAATATACCAAGGGTTTTAACAAAGTTCAGGAAGGAATCATTCTTCAAAGGAAGAGAAGTATTAGAACTTGAGGACATATACTGAAATTGGAGGGAGGCAGGTTCAGGGGAACTTTAAGGAAACATTATTTCACAGAAAGGGTAGTGGATAAGTGGAATAGCCTCCCATCAGAGGTGTTAGAGGCTAAGACTGTAGAGCAATTTAAACATGCTTGGGATAGGCATATGAATATCCTTACAAAGAATTAAGCTTCAAAAAGGGTTGCGATTACCTAAAGGATAAAAAAAAAATGGGCAGACTAGATGGGCCAAGTGGTTCTTATCTGCCGTCAAATTCTATGTTTCTATGTTTACTCTCCCGGAATGACTGGGAGGCTCCCGAAAATCAGGAGGCAATCCCGCCCTCCCAAGAAAAGTTGCCAAGTCTCCCGGAACCAGAGTCTGTCCCCTGCAATTGCCCGAAACCCAGAGCCGTAACTACGTGTGTGCCAGGTGTGCCTGGCACACAGCGCAGTCGCCCTGAGGACGTAACTGCCCGCATCCCCATGACTTTACTCAGCGGCATTGTAATGAGCCAAACTGACTCATTACAAGCAGTCTGAGAGGAGCAGCAGGGGAGGAGGAGGGAGGGGGACTCGGGAGCTGCAGCAGCGCAGTGTAATTGGTGGTGGCGCTGCTGCAGCTGTCCCTCTCCTTCCGCATAGGCTGGCCGCCGCCGCTGTGAATTCTGGGATGCGCTTCCCTCATCCCAGCATACACAGCGGCGACGGCCAGCCAATGTGGAAGGAGAGGGAGAGCTGCAGCGGCACCACCCCCAATTACAGTGCGCTGCTGCGGCTCTTGAGTCCTCGTCCCTCCTCCTTCTCCCCTGCCCGGGATCTGCCAGCAGCTGCTGCACCGAGGAACCTGACTGCCTGAGCCAGCGGGGAGAGAGTAAATATCTATTCTGTCTGTCTGTCTGTCTGTCTATCTATCTATCTATCTATCTATCTATCCTGTCTGCCGTAATGTATAAGAAGGGGGACTGTCTGCCGTAATGTGTAAGAAGGGGGACTGTCTGCCGTAATGTGTAAAAAGGGGACGCTGTCTGCCGTAATGTGTAGAAAGGGGACGCTGTCTGCCGTAATGTGTAAAAAGGGGATGCTGTCTGCCATAATGTGTAAAAATGGGGACTGTCTGCCATAATATGTAAATAAGGGGACTCTGTCTGACGTAATGTGTAAAAAGGGGACTCTGTCTGCCGTAATATATAAATAAGGGGACTCTGTCTGCCGTAATGTGTAAAAAGGGGACGCTGTCTGCCGTAATGTGTAAAAAGGGGACGCTGTCTGCCGTAATGTGTAAAAATGGGGACTGTCTGACTTAATATGTAAAGAAGGGGACTCTGCCATAATGTGTAAAAAGGGGACTCTGTCTGCCGTAATGTGTAAAAAGGGGAATCTGTCCGCCGTAATGTGTGAAAGGGGCTCTACCTGGTGTAGTGACGCTACTGTGTGGCGTCATTTGAATAATGGAGACTACTGTACACCGTAATATGAATTGGTAGTATTGTGTGGCCACACCCCTTCCCCATGATGCCACGCCCCTATGTTTTTGTGCGCACTGCCCCTATCTTACATAAAGGGGGGGGGGGGCACCGATGCCGTTTCTTGCACACAGTGCTAAAATGTCTAGTTACGGCACTGCCGCAACCCCCTGCAATGCTGGCAATCTGGTCAGTGCATCTCAAATGTGTGTGTCTCTAATGAGCTGTTTTGTTCCGGTGTGACGTTCCTGTGATACAGTCTTCTTCCATATTTCCCAGAATACTGTTCTATTTATGAATCCCAGGGTTGTTGAGACAGTCAGGTATCCCAGCTGATACAAAGGAGGCGTGGCCAAATATGGGAGGTGTGGCCACCCACTAGGAATGCTGAATGAGAAATAGTATGAGGGCGCAATGAGAATTCATGTAAGATATGTGTAAAGTGATCTGTGTGCAGATCACCAAAGGACTCTGGAGCGCTGCAGAAGTATATCTTTACTCACTGCATCATCCTGAATAATGGGGGTCATTCCGAGTTGACCGCACCAAGCAACTTTTTGCTGCTGGTGCGATTAACTAATCTCCGCCGCCTATGGGGGAGTGTATTTTAGCATAGTAAGGCTGCGATCGCTTGTGCAGCCCTGCTATGCTAAAAAAGTTTCACGTAAAAGAAGACCAGCCCTGGACATACTCACCCTGTGCGACGATCTCAGCGATGATGATGCCGGCTTTGACGTCAGACATCCGCCCTCTGTTCTCCTGGACACGCCTGTGTTTTCCTTACCACTCCCCGAAAACGGCCGCCAACGGACAGGTGATGCCCCGGAACGCCTTCCTTCTGTCAATCTTCTTGCGGTCGCCGCTGCGACCGCTTTCTTCGTAACCAACGTCGTTGCTCGGCGACCCCTGTCGCCGGGCAACGACGCGCATACGCAATGCACACTCCACGCATGCGCATTCCAGACTCGTTCACACCGCAGCGAAGAACCGCTGCGTGCGTATGGGTCGGAATGACCCCCAATGACTGCAGAGGCACTTACAGAATAACACGTGAAAGACTTGTGTCAATCAACACAACAAACATCTACAATACGCTCCGAAAAAACGTTTTACGCTCAACTCTTCCTCAGGCCTGTTGTGTTTTTTTTAAACCGCATTATGTTGTGTTATTCCAAAGTGTGTAATTTACACAAATAACCCAAACTAGTCACATAATAGATATTTCCTTTTCTTCACGCATTCCTGGGAGGTATTCCGCTGGCTCACAGGAAAACCGGGTCACAGACAGCTCCGTGATCACTACAAACACTTTTCTGTGTGGAAACGTTTCTGGACGTGAGGCCGAAGGCTGATGAATAAGGCCTTGTGTAATTATACGAGCGAAATACAAAATAAAAATAGGGACACATCACTTAATAAATATTTCCTTTGCTGAGACTGTGTGTCTTTTTGGGAGGATTCAGTGGAACAGGACTGTGTAGGACAGACAGAAATAACGTTTCACTCTACAGAATTACAGAAGATATTGATTCCACCCGATTTCAGGGTACATTTAATCAGTCAGTGTCACAGGAACGCGGATTCTTATAATATCCTTGGACTTAATAGAAGATTGTGGGTGCAGTCACTATATTGATAGTCAAGACGCCGACACAACTAGTGTCGACACCACAATGTCGGCAGTTGTATCAACATTGTTGCAATGTTGACGGAGAACACGTTGATATCTGAAGAATGTTCATAGGGGCTAATTCAGACCTGATCGCTGCTGTGCGTTTTTCGCACAGTGGGTGAGCAGGTCTGAACTGCGCATGCGTATGCACCGCAATACGCAGGCATGACGGTCCGCAGCGACGGGATGGTGCGAAAAAAATCTGATCGCAAGAAGATTGACAGAAAGAGGGCGTTTGTGGGTGGCAACTGACAGTTTCTAGGGAGTGTCTGGAAAAACGCAGGAGGGACTCTGCGTTTTGTGGGAGGATTCGTGACGTCATCTCCGGCCCCGATCAACGCAGCGGCTGAGTAAGTCCTGGGCTGTGCAGTGACTGCACAAACTGCTGTTTGTGCAGGTCTCCTGCACATGCGATTGCACACCAGCACAGTGAACTCCCCCTACCCCTGTAGCCGGCGACTACCTGATTGCAGGGATGCAAAAAACGCACCCTAGTGATCAGGTCTGAATTACCCCCATAATGTGACATGTGGGCATTCTGCACTGAGCGGAGGGCTAGGGTTAGGCTGCGGGAGCGGAGGATTAATGTTTGGCTATGGGATAGGTGGGTTAGGCAGTGGAAGGGGGGTGGTTAAGGGTTACCACGCCCCATGACAAACGGAAGTCACTATCAGCTGACCACTGGTTCAGGTTCTGCCACGTTTGAGCCGGTTCGACAAATCTGAACTTAGACTGATACATTTGAAATGTGTGCTTAATGCGAATAGGGTACAGTGAGCCTTCACCACCATAGAGGAACACAAGACACACATTTTGAACCACAGGATAAAAAATACAAGATACATTCAACACAGTGCTATGAATATGTTTGAATTTCACAAGTTCAGTAACTAGGACAGGATATGATATGTCGGCATTTTTACATGTTTAGAATTTTGACCAATCAGATTTTATCTTTTAAAAAATATACTAGATACATTGTAGCTAGATTCTGTGGGCAACACCTCCACCTGTCCTCCTTAGAAAGTTGATACGTTTTCCTCATAGTGATGTCTACAGGCTTGTACGCACAATTGCAGCTCAAGTAGCCCCCGGATAAATTGTGTCCAGAAATCCATCGACCATTGCCGTATATTCTGCTCTCCGCACCTTGTTCCCAAGCTCTCCTCCAGCCGCGTCTATTTCCCCTTACAAAAACAGTAGACTTGTCCTTTAACACGGTTACCAGCAAGGAAAACATTGACTTCATTTCACAACATTCTATATATTTAGAAGGTTCCACCTCATGAACACAAAAGCCTTCTTGCCTTGGATTTGGCGACCCTCGCATTGACACGTGGCCCCTTTAGTGGGTTTTGCCACGTAATCTCTTAAACAAATAATTTCGATATTTAAGTAAAGTGTATTTAAACACCCTGGAAGGAAGCGTCACTGTTTTCGGTGTATATAGTGTGTTCCTTAGCAAGCACTAGTTTTCTTTGCGTTTCGCTGCAGAAAGTTGTCAGGCCCGTTGAGGTTGGGACTTAATGATGTGTGGCTTAAGAAAATAAGAGGGCATTGAAATCCTTGGGTGGGTCTCTGCAGCTGCACGACATTACGCTGTGCGCTAAAGGTGAGCGGGTAATCCCAAATCTGAGAGCATTTATCCCTCACGGTGAACTGTTCACCCCTCACTGCAGCAATAGAGGATTAATGGTGTTCCATTGCAAAAATACATGTGTATTGTGATTACACTCCATCAGGCTTGTTCCCAATCTTTTATCTTCACCTTTTGTGCCATTGCTTTGCAGACATAAAATATATGGTTAAATGATTATATTATTGTCACTGGGAACAGGTTTACACGTCTGCAAAAATGTTTACAGCTTGGGGTATTAGTTTTCTATTTATTATTATTTTTTGTTAATAAAACCTTCCTTTTGAGCAGATAGAGATTGGGAACCGTGTGAGAGGGGGTCTAAAAATGCTGATTGTACCCTGGATCTAGGTCTATGGGGGGATATTCAATTTGCTGCTTTAAAGCATTATGTTAACGCAAGTTAACTTAACGCACATAGGGGCTGATTCAGACCTGGACGAGGCCGCGTGTTCGCACGCAGCGGCCACATTCAGGTGGTCCGTGCATGCGCACCGGCCGCTGTGTGCACACTTATAAATTTTGCACGCATCCAGGAAAGATGCGGGCGCAGTGTGATTGACAGTGGCGGCCGTCGGGTGGGGGGTGCATGATCGCGGCATTGGGGGGGCAATGTGTCCCAAACAGGGTGGACTAGGACCATTTTTGGGGCGACTGCGTGATGTCACACGCAGCCGCACCAGAAAAATATGGCAGACCACCTGACGGCTGGCCGAAAACTCTGCTTCATGCCTGTTTGCACTCTTCCATTTTTCGCCCAATCCAATTCGAAATGTGCAAAAACAGAATTCGCCTGATAATATTTGCCAGCAAAACAAGTGAAAAATCTAGGAGAAAATGGGGAAATCTGCCTGTACCTCCAAAAAGGAAAACTAATATAGGATAATAGTATGGAAGTCTATTAGTGACCATAATATAAGTATTTGGTTTTTTTTTTCATTTAAATGTGTTAAATGGCTGTTATATGCATTATTCTAAAGCAGTGGAAAAATGATAGAAAGCAAGTTTTTTTCCCAGCAAAATAAGTGTTCTAATTAAATTAGGGGTGCAAATTAGTAGGTTTTGTGTCATTTTAGGATTCTTAAAATTTTTTTTTTTTTAAAAACACTAATAACTCCCATCTGCAAGCCTAAAAACACCTTCCCCATTCATGCAGCATCCTGATATATCCGTCGCACATCTTTAAACCCAATTTCTTGCACTCTGCATTTTGTCACCCAGAAAATGACGTCATGAATCGCCAAATTAAGCTAATTAAAAAATCCTGAGTGCCTAATTAGTCATTAAGGGGGGGGCTTTCAAGGGGTTCTGAACCAAATCCCAACATTTTGTTTCACCTGCTCAGGAGGTGGTGAAAAGAAATCCATGTTAAACTTATGGAGAATTATCACATATAATTTTTTGCATACAATTGAATAGCTGCGTTTCCGCGAGTCTTGATAAAAGCCCGTTTTTAATGCAAAAACAGGTTTTCACGACTAATTGAATTCCCCCAATGGGATTAATGACAGCCATAATGAGGTTGCAGCAGGGGCTACTGTTGATGTTGCAGTGATTCTATTGGCTGAGCCTCAATGACAGACTGAGCATTGGGTCAGAGGACTGTGAGCTAAGCCCTGATTGGAGGGAATATTACCTCTGTAGCTGTAAGTAAGGTGTCAGAACTGCACAAATACTGGGTTTACAACTGCACAATTTTTCTTTGTACTGCACAAACTGTGTACAACTGCAAATTATATTATCCCCTGGTTTTGGTTGGACACCTCACCCTAAGAAGGACAAAGGAAAAGGTGAGAGATTTCAGGAGTGACGAGCTCTTTAATAATGGGGATGGAAGGGTTAAACTATGTTAGAAATGCTAGGTTAGCTTACTTTGGAAAATGCAGATTACAAATGGTCTAATTATTATGCATTAACATTTTGGAGAGTAATGCAAAGATTAGTTTAATGAACTTTTGTACCAATGGCCATATAGAGAACAAGGGGAACACCATTTGGGAATGGAAGAAAGACGTTTCACTTTCAGCATAGGAATGGTAATTTACTTTTATCCCAAGCTATAATTAATAGAGGACACTGGAGGGTATAATATATTTTTTTCTCATTGTTGGTCTAAAATGTCAACTGACATTGTGGGGTTGTGGGAGGAGTGACAGTAAATCTAGTGTTTCAAGACTGCTTTAGCTTGTTAAGAATATGGGGATCATTCCGAGTTGATCGCACGCTGCCAATTTTCGCTGCGCTGCGATCAGGTCTCTATTGCGCATGCGTATGCACCGCAATGCGCACGCGCTTCGTACGGGTACAATGCGGATCATTGCTGAGCTATGGATTAAACGAAGAATCCATACGCACAGCCGATCGCAAGAAGATTGACAGAAAGAGGGCGTTTGTGGGTGTCAACTGACCGTTTTCTGGGAGTGGTAGGGAAAATGCAGGCGTTTGGAAGGCGGGTGTCTGACGTCAATTCCGGTACCGAAAAGACTGAAGTGATCGCAAGGGCTGAGTAAGTTCAGACCTACTCTGAAACGGTTCCGGTATGAATGGTCGACCATGTTATGGTCGACAGTCATTAGGTCGACCACTGTTGGTCGACATTGGCATGGTCAACATAGACAAATGGTCGACACATGAAAGGTCGACACATGAAAAGGACTACATGAGGTTTTTTAACTTTTTATGGTGTCGTTTTCTGCGTAAAGTAACCGGGAACCCCAATTAGTGCACTGCGTCCACTCGCATGGCTCGCTTTGCTCGCCATGCTTCGGGCAAGGTGCCTCGCTCTGCTACCACTGTGCTCGGCACAGATTACCGTTCCCAATCGTAGTCCACGTGGATCGTAAAGTATGGAAAAGTTCCCCAAAAGAATTGTTTTGAAAAACTAATGTCGACCTTTTCATGTGTTGACCTTTCATGTGTCGACCATGTGTCCATGTCGACCATGTCAATGTCGACCAATAGTGGTCGACCTAATGACTGTCGACCATAACACGGTCGACCATCCAAACGGATACCCTCTGAAACTGCACAAAATGTTTTTGCAGAGCTCGGCTGCACAGGCGTTCGCACACTTGCAAAGCGAAAATACACTCCCCGTGGGCGGCGACTATGTGTTTGCACGGCTGCTAAAAACAGCTAGCGAGCGATCAACTCGGAATGAGGGCCCTGATTTGGATCACCAAAATTGAAGGGGAAATGCAGATGAAAATGTAAAACACAACAAGCTATTGATTAGGATGTGTTATTTGTCCAAATTAAGCAAGCAAGGACTTACAAAGAGACTTAGGGGTCATTCCGAGTTGATCGCTAGCTGAAAATGTTCGCTGCGCAGCGATGATACAAAAAAACGGCACTTCTGCGCATGCGTATGCGGCGGAATGTGCACGCGTGACGTAATTTCACAACGGCCAATGTAGTTTCACGCAAGGTCTAGCGAAGCTTTTCAGTCGCACAGGTTGCCGCAGAGTGATTGACATGAAGAGGGCGTTTCTGGGTGGCAACTGACCGTTTTCAGGGAGTGTTCGGAAAAATGCAGGCGTGCCAGGAAAATGCAGGCGTGGCTGGGCGTGTTTGTGACGTCAAAACAGGAACTAAACAGTCTGAAGTGATCGCAAGCGCTGAGTAGGTCTGCAGCTACTCTGAAACTGCACAAAATAATTTTGTAGCCGCTCTGCGATCCTTTCGTTCGCACTTCTGCTAAGCTAAAATACACTCCCAGAGTTTGCATGGCTGCTAAAAACAGCGAGCGAACAACTCGGAATGACCCCCTTAGTTACTGCTGGTACTGATTGATCCTTCATCAGGGCTGGTCAGATGTCTAGAAGTGAAAAGAACCGCAAGAAGACCAGTAAAAAGTAAACTTTTCAACTAAAATAAGAAAACTCATTTAAAAAAATGTATTTCAGCTAAGTGTGGTTGTATTAAATATAAATAAAATGTAAATAATTATTTGTGTATGTTTTTAATAACACAAAACACAGAATAAAACAGAAAGCATTATCCCATGTAATGTACACATCACTGAACAGAAATTGCAATTTTATCATTTTCCACAATTAAAATTTCCTGTGCGCAAAGTTATCTTACAGTAAATCATTTCTCCGAACCCCCAAGGAAAAATATACTGAAATAATATTTATTTGTTGCTCATAAAAATAAGAGTACAGAAGTTATTACTTGGTGAATCCAAATTGCGTTGTACCATGGGGGTAATTCCAAGTTGATCGCGGCAGGACATTTTTTAGCAATTGGGCAAAACCATGTGCACTGCAGGGGTGGCAGATATAACATTTGCAGAGAGAGTTAGATTTGGGTGTGGTGTGTTCAATCTGCAATCTAATTTGCAGTGTGAAAATAAAGCAGCCAGTATTTACCCTGCACAGAAACAAAATAACCCACCCAAATCTAACTTTCTCTGCAAATGTTATATCTGCCCCCCCTGCAGTGCACATGGTTTTGCCCAACTGCTAAAAAATATCCTGCTGCGATCAACTTGGAATTACCCCCCATGTTTTTTATCTTAACTCGGCCACTTAGGGGCGCTGTTCTGCATAATGTGTATGTAAAAGAAAGAATTCATTGAATCTCATAGACGTAGGCAATTATAGAAGTGCCGCTATTTTAATAAATCATTATACCACTTGAATTACTAAATATTTTCAGCGCAGATTAAAACAAATGTCATTTTAAGTAAACATCTGTGGGGACAGGTTTTATTTCCAATACCCAAGGAATTATTTTTACTGCCTGCAGAACCAAAAGTGAAGTCGCAGACACAGGTGCAACAACACAGAAATCAGTAAATCCAGGAGTTACGTTATCATAACCCTGAGCAATAAGTCTTTCCATGACTCCTTTTCTTCAGGAAAACCATTTCCTTGGCTGTTCTGGGGCGGTGATATAAATGGAATGTTACGGCAGCGTGTAAGAAGCCATTATTGTTGATTAAGTTGCCCCTTTTATTTCCAGCGAGGTAGACGGGCTATAAATCTCTGGCTTTTTTGGGACGAAGGTATAGAAATTGCTAGTAAATACACGCACCACCTCGTAAAGTCTTTATATGTCACTGAACATGTTTCACGTGGATCCGCCACAAAACGGAAGGAGAGACCGCACACAAACATCCATCAAAACTAGAAAAAGAGGCTGTCTAAGTGGCCGAGGTGCTGGGCCATTAATGTAGATACACAAGTTAATATTCCGACATTTATACAAGGAAAATTGCAAGCAGTCCGCGCACCGATGAGCTCAGGTTTGCGCTTGTTCTAACGCCTGGAATAAAAAATAAACAACTTAAATACCACCATTAGCTCAGTTGAGTCGAAGATCAACAAGTGAAACACTCCGGTGTACATCAAACGCCTCCTTCCATCCGGGGGCTTAATTACTATATTTTCTTACAGTAATATGTATTAAATCATTTATTGTGGTCCAAACTGATGGAGTTAACACACAACTGTGTAGCTAGTAAGGGAATATTAGAATAATAGCTAGTGTCCAAATTCCTACGGTAAGTTCACAAACAGCCACCTACAGAGATGTGTGCCCACCCTGTGGGAAATTATATCCTTTATTGATGGCGCAATGTATGACACTCTCCTCTATGGAATTCATATGATCTCCCGGTAGTTGGGATGACGGAGGTCATGTGACTGACACCAACATCCCGCAGCAGTGAATCCCAACAGAAGTTGGATAAGTATGCTTACCCTCCCCCCTAACACCCCTTCCTGCAGCCTAACCCTAACCTCCCCTTCCCCCGCAGCGTAAACCTTACCGTCCCTTCCCCGCAGTCTAACCCTCCCCAGGCGTGCCTAAACCTAATTCCCCCCTTCCTGCAACCTAACCCTCCCTTCCCCGCAGTCTAACCCTAACCCTCCCCAGGGCTAACTAATCCTAACTACCCCCCCCCCCCCCCCCCTTAATGCAGCCTAACCCTCCCTTTCCCGCAGCCTACCCCTCCCTGAACTGATCCCTTTCCCTACATTGTCTGCGCATATTACATCCGGACAATAATATAACATGATCATCTAACAATGCATGGATTATACTGGTAGTTCCCAGCGTCAACCCTCAAGTACACCCCAACAGGTCATGTTTTCAGGATTTCTGCCTGTGGAAGCAGGTGGGATAATGACTCACCTAGCAGGATAGATTTACTCAACTATGCATGATTAAAGAAATCAGAAAACGTGACCGGTTGGTGGTATTTGAGGACTGTAGTTGGGGACCACTGGATTAGACTAATCAGAGGAGGACGCACACAAATAAAGGGCACATTGTGGAGATAAATGGTACGTACACTGAATTCAGTCTGGGTATACAGCACAAATGTGATTCACACCTTGCAAATGAGATGTATATAAAACAGAAAACTCTATGGCCCTGTTGGCTTTTTTTCTATATTTTAGGGTTCCTACATTAGGTGATATGAAATCTATTTCAATAACTTGAACCACACCTACTGTGATATTTATCTGAGTGATAAAGTGTGGGTTCAAAGAAAAGGTGAATTGTAAGATAAATCCTGTGCCAGTATATATAATGTAGATTATACAGACAAAGCTATTATTCCTCAGCATACCTGTATCTCCCTAACACATTCTGCATTTCCATCTATTACTAATCTCGCCAAGGGTAACCTATGCAGCGCTCCCAAGATGGCTGCCTTACCTGGTGCTTCTGTGGGTGGGATGAACAATCCCTAGAACTAATGATTCTGTGGTTTACTTGTTTTAATATTTAATTAGCATTTTTGTGGTTGCCTCACAGTTCGTATTGCTTATTTTGTACTGTGTCTCCCCAAAGTACAATTATATCACTGTGTATTGCTTATCCCACCCACTGTAAGCCATGTAGTGTGCCCAAGATGGCTGCCGGACCTGGTACTTTTGTAAGTAGGGTCAATACAGCAGGGGTCCCCATGCAGGCCGGCTGGCTCGGAGTGATCATTGAACTGTAAGGGAGGCTGTCTGTATGGTGCCTCTTGCTATTGTATTGTGGTCATTGCGTAGCTATTTTGTCTGTGGTTAGGTTAAGGCATTATAGAAAGTGCTGGGGAGTGTACTGTAGCCAGCCTGTGTATTGCTGTTCACCAGAATAGCAGTGGTTTATGTAGGAGTAGCCAGGTGGTCATGGGTGGCACACATTAGGGAAAGATGACTGCAGCCGTGTGGTGGGGCTGTTCCTTTCCGTTTATTTGCAGGTGCTGAGGACGGGACATTACAACCATTGAGGGGTCCAGAGAAAATCCGGTGACAACAATTTCTGTGGTGTGTGCTATCTGTGTTGTGCGTTTTCCCTTCCCACTTCCTTTTGGGCATTTTCGTCCAGGTTGCACCCTTGTGCTTGGCATGTAGGTGTAACCAGTCTGGGGCCACAGGGGCCAGAGATGACCATCCACTGATCCCAGTGCAAGTCATCTTGGCTTATCGCGTGTTTTCCTTGCAGGGCTTGCGAGCTGGAGTCCCGGCCTTCATTGTCCGTGTCTGACCTGGGTCCCAATACCGAAGACCAGATAATCATTGGCAGCCTGAAGGTGAGAGCATGTGACTATCTATCCACATTAGTATTGTTATAAGTAAGACAGTGGAACCAACCACGTGCTACTGTGACGTTGCATCGGACTGTACACAAATTATTTGGAACTTATACCCCTGAGAGGGGGATGAAATCTGTGATTATCCAATAATTTCATCTAACTGTCTCACTCCACCAAGGCTCAGATATTACAGAAATAAAGGAAAATATTAGTAAGCATGTACAGGGAAAACAGACTAATTTGGGGCATAATTCAGAGTTGATCACAGCCGCACATTTGTTAGCAGTTGGGCAAAACCATGGTGGTCATACCGAGTTGATCGCTCGCTGCATTCGTTCACTGTGCAGCGATGAGGCAAAAAAAGGCACTTCTGTGCATGCGTATGTGGCGCAATGCGCACGCGCGACGTACTATTACAACAAACGATGCAGTTTCACACAGGGTCTAGCGAAGCTTTTCAGTCGCACTGCAGAGTGATTGACAGGAAGAAGGCGTTTCTGGGTGTCAGCTGACCGTTTTCAGGGACTGTTAGAAAAAACGCAGGCGTGCCAGAAAAAACGCAGGCGTGGCTGGCCGAACGCAGGGCGTGTTTGTGACGTCAAAACAGGAACTGAACAGTCTGATGTCATCGCAAGTGCTGAGTAGGTTTAGAGCTACTCTAAAACTGCACAAAATAACTTTGTAGCCGCTCTGCAATCCTTTCGTTCGCACTTCTGCTAAGCTAAAATACACTCCCAGTGGGAGGCGGCATAGCGTTTGCACGGCTGCTAGAAACTGCTAGCGAGCGAACAACTCTGAATGACCACCCATGTGCACTGCAGGTGGGGCAGATATAACGTGCAGAGAGAGTAGATTTGGGTGTGGTGTGTTTAAACTGAAATCTAAATTGCAGTGTAAAAATAAAGCAGCCAGTATTTACCCTGCACAGAAACAAAATAACCCACCCAAATCTAACTCTCTCTGCACATGTTATATCTGCCCCCCCACTCCCCCCCTGCAGTGCACATAGGGCCTAATTCTGAGTTGTTCGCTCGCTAGCAGTTTTTAGGAGCCGTGCAAACGCATAGTCGCCCGCCCGCGGGGGAGTGTATTTCCGCTTTGCAGGAGTGCGCACGCCTGTGCAGCAGAGCGCCTGCAAACACATTTTGTGCAGAACAAGACCAGCCCTGTAGTTACTTATCCTGTGCGATGATTGCTGCGACTAGTGACACGGTAATGACGGCAGATACCCGCCCAGCAAACGCCCGGCCACGCTTGTGTTTTTCCAAACACTCCCAGAAAACGGTCAGTTGCCACCCAGAAACTCCCACTTCTTGTCAATCTCCCTGCGTTCGCCAGTGCGACTGAAAGCGTTGCTAGAACCTGTGAAAAACCACGATGCTCTTTGTACCCGTATGCTGCGCGCGCGCATTGCGGTGCATACGTATGCACAGTTTTGCCATTTTTTTTACTGATCGCTACGCAGCGAACTACGGCAGCTAGCGATCAACTCGGAATGACCCCCATGGTTTTGCCTAGTGATGAGCGGGTTCGATTCCTCGGAATCCGAACCCCCCCGAACTTCACCCATTTTACACGGTTCCGAGGCAGACTCGGATCCTCCCGCCTTAACCCGAGCGCGCCCGAACGTCATCATCCCGCTGTCGGATTCTCGCGAGATTCGGATTCTATATAAGGAGCCGCGTGTCGCCGCCATTTTTCACTCGTGCATTGGAAATGATAGTGAGAGGACGTGGCTGGCGTCCTCTCAGTTTTGTTCAGGGGGCTGCAAATATCTGTGCTCAGTGCTTTATTGTGGGGACTGGGTATATAGGAGGAGTACAGTGCAGAGTTTTGCTGACCAGTGACCACCAGTATTATATGTTCTCTGCCTGAGAAACGCTCCATATCTGTGCTCAGTGTGCTGCATATATCTGTGCTCACACTGCTTTATTGTGGGGACTGGGGACCACCAGTATTATATAGGAGGAGTACAGTGCAGAGTTTTGCTGACCAGTGACCACCAGTATTATACGTTCTCTGCCTGAAAAACGCTCCATATCTGTGCTCAGTGTGCTGCATATATCTGTGCTCACACTGCTTTATTGTGGGGACTGGGGACCAGCAGTATTATATAGGAGGAGTACAGTGCAGAGTTTTACTGACCAGTGACCACCAGTATTATACGTTCTCTGCCTGAGAAACGCTCCATATCTGTGCTCAGTGTGCTGCATATATCTGTGCTCACACTGCTTTATTGTGGGGACTGGGGACCACCAGTATTATATAGGAGGAGTACAGTGCAGAGTTTTGCTGACCAGTGACCAGTGACCACCAGTATTATACGTTCTCTGCCTGAAAAACGCTCCATATCTGTGCTCAGTGTGCTGCATATATCTGTGCTCACACTGCTTTATTGTGGGGACTGGGGACCACCAGTATTATATAGGAGGAGTACAGTGCAGAGTTTTGCTGACCAGTGACCACCAGTATACGTTGTCTGCCTGAAAAACGCTCCATATCTGTGCTCAGTGTGCTGCATATATCTGTGCTCACACTGCTTTATTGTGGGGACTGGGGACCAGCAGTATTATATAGGAGGAGTACAGTGCAGAGTTTTGCTGACCAGTGACCACCAGTATTATACGTTCTCTGCCTGAAAAACGCTCCATATCTGTGCTCAGTGTGCTGCATATATATGTGCTCGCACTGCTTTATTGTGGGGACTGGGGACCACCAGTATTATATAGGAGGAGTACAGTGCAGAGTTTTGCTGACCAGTGACCACCAGTATTATACGTTCTCTGCCTGAAAAACGCTCCATATCTGTGCTGCATTGTAGTAAACTATATAGTAGGAGTACAGTGCATAATTTTGCTGACCACCAGTATATAATAAATAGCAGTACGGTACAGAAGGCCACTGCTCTACCTACCTCTGTGTCGTCAAGTATACTATCCATCCATACCTGTGGTGCATTTCAGTTTTGCACAGTTTGCTAACCACCAGTATATAATATATATCAGTACGGTACAGTAGGCCACTGCTCTACCTACCTCTGTGTCGTCAAGTATACTATCCATCCATACCTGTGGTGCATTTCAGTTTTGCACAGTTTGCTGACCACCAGTATATAATATATAGCAGTACGGTACAGTAGGCCACTGCTCTACCTACCTCTGTCTCGTCAAGTATACTATCCATCCATACCTGTGGTGCATTTCAGTTGTGCGCAGTATATATAGTAGTAGGCCATTGTTATTGATACTGGCATATAATTCCACACATTAAAAAATGGAGAACAAAAATATGGAGAGTAAAATAGGGAAAGATCAAGATCCACTTCCACCTCGTGCTGAAGCTGCTGCCACTAGTCATGGCCGAGACGATGAAATGCCATCAACGTTGTCTGCCAAGGCCGATGCCCAATGTCATAGTAGAGAGCATGTAAAATCCAAAAAACAAAAGTTCAGTAAAATGACCCAAAAATCAAAATTAAAAGCGTCTGAGGAGAAGCGTAAACTTGCCAATATGCCATTTACGACACTGAGTGGCAAGGAACGGCTGAGGCCCTGGCCTATGTTCATGGGTAGTGGTTCAGCTTCACATGAGGATGGAAGCACTCATCCTCTCGCTAGAAAAATGAAAAGACTTAAGCTGGCAAAAGCACAGCAAAGAACTGTGCGTTCTTCTAAATCACAAATCCCCAAGGAGAGTCCAATTGTGTCGGCTGCGATGCCTGACCTTCCCAACACTGGACGGGAAGAGGTGGTGCCTTCCACCATTTGCACGCCCCCTGCAAGTGCTGGAAGGAGCACCCGCAGTCCAGTTCCTGATAGTCAAATTGAAGATGTCACTGTTGAAGTACACCAGGATGAGGATATGGGTGTTGCTGGCGCTGAGGAGGAAATTGACAAGGAGGATTCTGATGGTGAGGTGGTTTGTTTAAGTCAGGCACCCGGGGAGACACCTGTTGTCCGTGGGACGAAAATGGCCATTGACATGCCTGGTCAAATTACAAAAAAAATCACCTCTTCGGTGTGGAATTATTTTAACACACATGCGGACAACAGGTGTCAAGCCGTGTGTAGCCTTTGTCAAGCTGTAATAAGTAGGGGTAAGGACGTTAACCACCTCGGAACATCCTCCCATATACGTCACCTGCAGCGCATTCATCAGAAGTCAGTGACAAGTTCAAAAACTTTGGATGACAGCGGAAGCAGTCCACTGACCACTAAATCCCTTCCTCTTGTAACCAAGCTCCTGCAAACCACACCACCAACTCCCTCAGTGTCAATTTCCTCCTTACACAGGAAAGCCAATAGTCCTGCAGGCCATGTCACTGGCAAGTCTGACGAGTCCTCTCCTGCCTGGGATTCCTCCGATGCATCCTTGAGTGTAACGCCTACTGCTGCTGGCGCTGCTGTTGTTGCTGCTGGGAGTCGATCGTCATCCCAGAGAGGAAGTCGGAAGACCACTTGTACTACTTCCAGTAAGCAATTGACTGTCCAACAGTCCTTTGCGAGGAAGATGAAATATCACAGCAGTCATCCTGCTGCAAAGCGGATAACTCAGGCCTTGGCAGCCTGGGCGGTGAGAAACGTGTTTCCGGTATCCACCGTTAATTCACAGGCAACTACAGACTTGATTGAGGTACTGTGTCCCCGGTACCAAATACCATCTAGGTTCCATTTCTCTAGGCAGGCGATACCGAAAATGTACACAGACGTCAGAAAAAGAGTCACCAGTGTCCTAAAAAATGCAGTTGTACCCAATGTCCACTTAACCACGGACATGTGGACAAGTGGAGCAGGGCAGACTCAGGACTATATGACTGTGACAGCCCACTGGGTAGATGTATTGCCTCCCGCAGCAAGAACAGCAGCGGCGGCACCAGTAGCAGCATCTCGCAAACGCCAACTCGTTCCTAGGCAGGCTACGCTTTGTATCACCGCTTTCCATAAGAGGCACACAGCTGACAACCTCTTACGGAAACTGAGGAACATCATCGCAGAATGGCTTACCTTAATTGGACTCTCCTGGGGATTTGTGACATTGGACAACGCCAGCAATATTGTGCGTGCATTACATCTGGGCAAATTCCAGCGCGTCCCATGTTTTGCACATACATTGAATTTGGTGGTCCAGAATTATTTAAAAAACGACAGGGGCGTGCAAGAGATGCTGTCGGTGGCCCGAAGAATTGCGGGCCACTTTCGGCATTCAGCCACCGCATGCCGAAGACTGGATCACCAGCAAACAGTCCTGAACCTGCCCTGCCATCATCTGAAGCAAGAGGTGGTAACGAGGTGGAATTCAACTCTCTATATGCTTCAGAGGATGGAGGAGCAGCAAAAGGCCATTCAAGCCTATACATCCGCCTACGATATAGGCAAAGGAGGGGGAATTCACCTGACTCAAGCGCAGTGGAGAATGATTTCAACGTTGTGCAAGGTTCTGCAACCCTTTGAACTTGCCACACGTGAAGTCAGTTCAGACACTGCCAGCCTGAGTCAGGTCATTCCCCTCATCAGGCTTTTGCAGAAGAAGCTGGAGACATTGAAGGAGGAGCTAAAACAGAGCGATTCCGCTAGGCATGTGGGACTTGTGGATGGAGCCCTTAATTCGCTTAACCAGGATTCACGGGTGGTCAATCTGTTGAAATCAGAGCACTACATTTTGGCCACCGTGCTCGATCCTAGATTTAAAACCTACGTTGTATCTCTCTTTCCGGCAGACACAAGTCTGCAGAGGTTCAAAGACCTGCTGGTGAGAAAATTGTCAAGTCAAGCGGAACGTGACCCGTCAACAGCTCCTCCTTCACATTCTCCCGCAACTGGGGCTGCAAGGAAAAGGCTAAGAATTCCGAGCCCACCCGCTGGCGGTGATGCAGGGCAGTCTGGAGCGAGTGCTGACATCTGGTCCGGACTGAAGGACCTGGCAACGATTACTGACATGTCGTCTACTGTCACTGCATATGATTCTGTCACCATTGAAAGAATGGTGGAGGATTATATGAGTGACCGCATCCAAGTAGGCACGTCAGACAGTCCGTACGTATACTGGCAGGAAAAAGAGGCAATTTGGAGGCCCTTGCAGAAACTGGCTTTATTTTACCTAAGTTGCCCCCCCTCCAGTGTGTTCTCCGAAAGAGTGTTTAGTGCAGCTGCTCACCTTGTCAGCAATCGGCGTACGAGGTTACTTCCAGAAAATGTGGAGAAGATGATGTTCATCAAAATGAATTATAATCAATTCCTCCGTGGAGACATCCACCAGCAATTGCCTCCAGAAAGTACACAGGGACCTGAGATGGTGGATTCCAGTGGGGACGAATTAATAATCTGTGAGGAGGGGGATGTACACAGTGAAAGGGGTGAGGAATCGGAGGATGAGGAGGAGGTGGACATCTACCCTCTGTAGAGCCAGTTTGTGCAAGGAGAGATTGATTGCTTCTTATTTGGTGGAGGCCCAAACCAACCAGTCATTTCAGTCACAGTTGTGTGGCAGACCCTGTCGCTGAAATGATGGGTTTGTTAAAGTGCGCATGTCCTGTTTATATAACATAAGGGTGGGTGGGAGGGCCCAAGGACAATTCCATCTTGCACCTCTTTTTTCTTTCATTTTTCTTTGCATCATGTGCTGTTTGGGGACTATTTTTTTGAAGTGCCATCCTGCCTGACACTGCAGTGCCACTCCTAGATGGGCCAGGTGTTTGTGTCGGCCACTTGGGTCGCTTTGCTTAGTCACACAGCTACCTCATTGCACCTCTTTTTTTCTTTGCATCATGTGCTGTTTGGGGACTATTTTTTGAAGTGCCATCCTGTCTGACACTGCAGTGCCACTCCTAGATGGGCCAGGTGTTTGTGTCGGCCACTTGTGTCGCTTAGCTTAGTCACACAGTGACCTTGGTGCGCCTCTTTTTTTCTTTGCATCATGTGCTGTTTGGGGACTATTTTTTTGAAGTGCCATCCTGTCTGACACTGCAGTGCCAATTCTAGGTGGGCCAGGTGTTTGTGTCGGCCACTTGTGTCGCTTAGCTTAGCCATCCAGCGACCTCGGTGCAAATTTTAGGACTAAAAATAATATTGTGAGGTGTGAGGTGTTCAGAATAGACTGGAAATGAGTGGAAATTATGGTTATTGAGGTTAATAATACTATGGGATCAAAATGACCCCCAAATTCTATGATTTAAGCTGTTTTTGAGGGTTTTTTGTAAAAAACACCCGAATCCAAAACACACCCGAATCCGACAAAAAAATTTTAGGGAGGTTTTGCCAAAACGCGTCCGAATCCAAAACACGGCTGCGGAACCGAATCCAAAACCAAAACACAAAACCCGAAAAATGTCCGGTGCACATCACTATTAAATGCCCAACTGCTAACAAATTTGCTGCTACGATCAGGTCTGAATTAGGCCCATAGGCAGATCCAGCGCCTCCTTACTGTCAGGCATTATATGAAATATAAATTAGGCCCACACGTTATTTCGGGATAAAAATGTAGACGTTAGAATTAATGATGGTCCCGACAGCGCATGATCCTGGGCCGCACTTAGCGGTTACACGTTTTGCTGTGAATAGGTACGTTTGAGTCCCACTTCCCCTAACGTCCCGGCACACAGGCGTGCACCAGGGGTCAGGTGATGCATGCATGGGCTCTTAGATATGTGCGCGGTTCCATATATACTGTACAGAATTTCTGGCCAGTATTAATCACTTTTTCATTTTTTAAATGACCAAAGTGCTGTCCAAATGTCACGCACACACCAGCATATAAATACATTCTCACAGGCTGGAACTCATTTTACTACGGTATTATGAGTTGTCTGATTAGTTGGGCCCTGTATAAAATCCATGCGGGCCGCATTATGCTGTGATTTATCACACACCGCGCAGTCTTATCTGGGAATAAGGGACATTACGTCAGTGCCTTACTTGTACCCTGACTATAAAACCTTTTAACATTGTTTTTCCAGCGTGGTTAACGTCTCCCTCCAGCCTGGCAGATTGATGGACTGGTCAGATGTGAAGTTATAACTCCCCGGATCATTTAGAGTATGGGAGATAAAGGTCTGGTAAGCCTCACAGCGAATGGAGGAGAACAGGCCCCGGTGTGTGAGCTGTTGCATAACCAACCTTTTACATATTCTCAGTGGATGCAGTCTTTCAGAGGTGGATAATGCTGGGTTACAGCTTCTGAATCTGGGGGAGGTTAGGATGTCATCTTGGCATATGCTGGGGACAGTGAGGTCACAGGGAGCTTGGCTGGCTCTCCGATTACCGGCCTCTTAATACACACACAGACAGCACGGCTCCTGTATGCATCACCGCCGTAACTAAGATCATACTGGTTTACTCCTGGTCACCGCTCAGCACTGAGAACCACAGTTTAAACTCAATTATGGGTTGTTGTTTTTACATTACATTGATACCTTACTAGATAAAACAAATACATTAATGTCTGCGATTCATGTTTCTCCAGCTCAGTATACGGTCTCTAGGTCGACCACGCTTAGGTCGACCACTGTTGGTCGACATGCGTTAAGTCGACAGGGTTTCTAGGGTGGCATGTTCTAGGTCAACGTGACTTAAGGTCGACATGAGTTTTTGACAATTTTTATTTTTTGAACTTTTTCATACTTTATGATCCACGTGGACTACAATTGGGAACGGTAACCTTGCCTGAAGCATGGCGAGCGAAGCGAACCATGCGAGGGAACACGGTGCAGCAATTGGGGTTCGCGGTTACTCTACGAAGAAAACGACATTAAAAAAAACAACATGTCGACCTTTTGCCATGTCGACCTAATGCTTGAGTCAGCCTATTTTGATTGTTGTCGTAGTTACTGCCGACCAATAGTGGTCAAGCTAAGTGTGGTCGACCCTATGAACCACACCCCTCCAGCTCCACAAAGCATAAATATTACTCAATTTAACCATTCATTTCCTGGGAGAGGATACCTTGCACCTGTCCCGATTTAGATGGGGGAGTGGCAATATTAGGAAGGCTGTCTCACCTACACCCCACTCAGTCGATGGGTGTATGGGCCATTTTGTTCCAAAAATTAGAATAAGTGAATAGATTAATTTAATTTGTTCACTATTCACTTACAGATGGCGCCATCTCCATCTTGGCCTTTAATAGAATTAAATGAGCCAGGGCAGTCGGACTTAATCCCCTGCTGCAATTACTTAATCCCCTGCTGTATTGTTCTCTCTGTATTGTATTGCAGCTGAGAACAATAGATGAAGGTTTTATGCTAATAAGCCTTGGTGCACCATGGCGCAGCAGAGAAGCCAAGATGATTGTGGCTGCATCCAGGGCCGCCATCAAGGGGGTGCCCTGTGTACAGTTTTCCCAGACCCGGCCACTCTGACAGAGTGGAGGGCCCGGGCTGCACACACAGCCAGCCATGGATATACCTTGCGGCAGCCGGTGACACTGACCGCGGCTGGCCGGCTGCTAGTCAGTGGCGGATTTAAACGTACACCTGCCCAACACATTTCAGAATTGAAGCCACCGACAGCGGCGCTGGGTCCATAACTGTACTTCCGCGGGCCGTGCCGTCCGAGCAGCAGCACTGTCTGAGTGTGAGAGACCGCCCTCCACCGCTGCTGCTTCAATTCTCAAATGTCAGCCTGAGCAGTGGCGGATTTAGTGCCAGTGCAACCGGTGCAATGCACCGGGGCCCAGCGCAATTAAGAGGCCCAGGCTGCATGCTGGGATGGGAAGAGGGAGGAAGCAGGAAGGAGGAGGGACGGACACAGGGAGCTGTCTGCGGATGTGTGAGCAGTCTGCGACTCTGCGTTGCTTGAGGACTGACTACTGAGGAGCCTGACCGCTGCCATCCAGAAAAAAAGTATGTTATGTCATAATTAAATAATAAAAAATGTTGATCCTGTATATATGTGTGTGTCTGTGTCTAAACATATAGAGCTGCCCCACTAGATATATATATATATATATATATATATATATATATGTATATATATCTGCATAGGCAGATTCGGAGTGGGGGGGGGGGGGGGCTGCCTATTTTTTCAGTCCTGGGCCCCACAATTTCTGGTGGCAGCCCTGGCTCCATCTGTATGTATTATATTAGGGTTGGATTCGTCAGACTGATGAGGTTCTAGACTGGGACCTCTTTTCCCTTTGATGATCATTGTCGTGCACTGCGTGGACGCAGCCAGAAGCATTGGACGCAACTCACTGCGTTTTACCGTGTTGGATAAAACCTTAGGAGGAAGAGACCGTGATAGTCAGAGATTCCAACTCTCCAGAATATTTCCAACGACGATATTTCCACAACATTCAGTCTCCGAAATAATTCAGCATTCTAAACTCTGCGAATTCACAAAGACGACTAAGGCACGCTGATAATTTATATATTTGTTGCGTGATTGTTTTATCGACGAGCCTCAATGATGCTTTGTAGCACATGCAATGCCTCCTACGTTGGTTTTGTGCACCGGTTCACTTTTTATTGTTATTACATATTGGCACTTTATCAGTATTGCATTAACCCCTTAGCAGCTGAAGCTCTCTCACTCTTGGGCTGAGGTCATTTTGTTCCATTTGCGCTCATCACAGTCCAACATCTATATCAATTGCTATGTTATATGTGGTACCCACACACATGATACCGTGATGCCATTAGTCTTGTTTTACTCATTCTAATGGTATCAAGGTATACGCGCCATGTTTCGGGCCTGGTTACTTCCCAATCATAGTCCATGTGGATGATAAAGTATGAAAAAAGTTTTTTTTAAAATTAAAAAACTTGTGTCATCCATATGTGCGTCAACCATTGTCATTTCGACATTTTGACCCTATCGACCTTTTAAACTGTTGGCCTTTTGATCCTGTTGAACTAATGCATGTCGACCCTTAGTGGTGGAGCTATTGACTGTAGACCTTTTTAGTGTAGATCTATAGACCGGATACCTGGAAAAATATGGGCTTTGGATCCCCCCATCTGTGGAACTTTTTTATTTTGTAATGTTTCAGTTATTCTCTGGTGATCACCAGGCATTAAGTACTAAGGGCCCCCAACATCTGAAAGAGGGGATTGTCCTATTTTTACCATGTGTACCCATTAATTATTTGTAGCCTGGTTGGGGGAGAACTTTCCATGAGCCTGGTCTACATGATATTTCTGTAGTGCGGGGGATTAATATCTGGTTATCCTTGTGATCACCAGCCGATGTACAAAGCCTTGTTGAGGGATAAAGTGGAGAGAGATACAGCAACAGCCAATCAGCTCCTGACATTTTTCCAACACAGCTTGTGGTATGGCAGTTAGGAGCTGATTGGCTGGTACTTTATCTCTGTCCACTTTATCTCTCTCCAAGACTTATGTCTCATTAACTTTTATGTGAGCACACCGGTTGACAGAGGGGACTCCTCTCTTTCAAATGAGAGTACCTCCATATTTCTAGGAGGTGGGGTTTGGGAACTAATGTAAATGGACTTAGGGGTAAATGTATGAAGCAGTGATAAGAGTGGAGAAGTGAGCCAGTGGAGAAGTTGCCCATGGCAACCAATCAGCTGCTCTGTAGAATTTTATAGTATGCAACTTATAAATGTTACGTCATTGCTGATTGGTTGCCATGGGCAACTTCTCCACTGGCTCACTTCTCCACTCTTACCACTGCTTCATACATTTACCCCTTAACCACTTGCCTGGCATGGTCGCATCAGATGCGACCATGCCTGCAAGTGCTCTATCTGACCTGGTTGCACAGGATGCGACCAGTCAGATAGAGAGTGTTAGCAGCGGCAGGAAAGAGAAACTTCCCTCCGCTGCTGCTGGCAGAGGGACCAGAAGGTCCCTCTGCCTCCCTGCACTCTCCCCCACTGATTGCCGTGCTGCCGATCACTGCTGATCGGTCAGCATGGCAGGATCCCCCCCCTCCAGCGACTGGGGAGAGTAACTGAACCCTCCCACCCCTACACACGGAGCAATGTGTTCTTAATTTCTAAGCAATCTAGTCAGAGTGCTTAGAAATTAAGTGAACATCGCTCCGTGTGTTCCCCCCTTTAAAGTCCTTCACAAACCACTTTCATTATTTTTTTTTTCAAAAGTGATGTCTGCGTGTATGCAGCGGATGAGTGGGACTCGTCCTTCACAGTCTTGCTGTATACCCAGAGGATGAGCCCCACGTGGCCTAAACAGGGTTAAAGGCTTGCATACCTAAAATCCAAGCTAATTTAGAGATGTGCAGCGGGCATTTTTCGGGTTTTGTGTTTTGGTTTTGGATTTGGGTTCGCGGTCATGTATTAAATTCGGACGCGTTTTGTCAAAACCACCCTTTCGGGTTTTGGATTCGGGTGTGTTTTGGATTCGGGTGATTTTTTTTTTTTACTAAAAAACAGCTAAAATCATAGAATTTGGGGGTAATTTTGATCCTATAGTAATATTCACCTCAATAACAATAATTTCCACTCATTTCCAGTCTATTCTGAACACCTCACACCTCACAATATTATTTTTAGTCCTAAAATTTGCACCGAGGTCGCTGGATGACTAAGCTAAGCGACACAAGTGGGCGGCACAAACACCTGGCCCATCTAGGAGTAGCACTACAGTGTTATACAGGATGGCACTTAAAAAAATAGTCCCCAAACAGCACATGATGCAAATAATAAATAAAAAAAGAGGTGCAAGATGGTATTGTCCTTGGGCCCTCCCACCCACCCTTATGTTGTATAAACAGGACATGCACACTTTAACAAACCAGTCATTTCAGCGACAGGGTCTGCCACACGACTGTGGCTGAAATTATTGGTTTGTTTGGGCCCCCACATAAAAAGACGAAATTAAACACCCCACCAAAAAAAAAAGCAATTCATCTCTCCTTGCACAAACTGGCTCTACTGAGGCAGGATGTCGTCCTCATTCTCACCCTCAGATTCCTCACCCCTTTCAGGGTGTAGATCCGCCTTCTCCTCATCACAGATTATTAATTAATCCCCACTGGAATCCACCATCACAGGTGCCTGTGTACTTTCTGGAGGCAATTGCTGGTAAATGTCTCCTCGGAGGACTTTATAATTAATTTTGATGAACATCACCTTCTCCACATTTAGTGGAAGTAACCTCCTACGCCGATCGCTGACAAGGTGGCCGGCTGCACTAAAAACTCTTTTGGAGTACACACTGGAGGGGGGGGGGGGGGGCAACTTAGGTAAAATAAAGCCAGTTTGGGCAAGGGCCTCCAAATTGCCTCTTTTTCCTGCCAGTATACATAAGTGACATGCCTACAGTGATGCTGTCACCCATATAATCCTACACCATTCGTTCAATCATTTGCAGTGACAATAGACGACATGTCAGTAATCGTTGGCAGGTCCTTCAGTCCGGACCAGATGTCAGCACTTGCTCCTGACTGCCCTGCATCACCGCAGCGGGTGGGTTTGGAAATGTTATCATTTTCCTGGCAGCTGCGGTAGAAAATGAAGGAGGAGCTGTTGACGGGTCACGTTCCGCTTGACTTGACAATTGTCCCACCAGCAGGTCTTTGAACATCTGCAGACTTGTGTCTGTCGGAAAGAGAGATACAACGTAGGCTTTAAACCTAGGATCGAGCATGGTGGCCAAAATGTAGTGCTCTGATTTCAACAGATTGACCACCCGTGAATCCTGGTTAAGCGAATGAAGGGCTCCATCGGCAAGTCCCACATGCCTAATGGAATCGCTCCATCCTAGCTCCTCCTTCAATCTCTCCAGCTGTTTCTGCAAAAGCCTGATGAAGGTAATGACCTGAGTTAGGCTGGCAGTGTCTAAACTGACTTCACGTGATGATACTACAAGTTCAAAGGGTTGGAGAACCTTGCACAACACGGAAATCATTCTCCACTGTACTTGAGTCAGGTGCATTCCCCCTCCTTTGCCTATATCGTAGGCGGATGTATAGGCTTGTATGGCCTTTTGCTGCTCCTCCATCCTCTGAAGCATATAGAGGGTTGAATTCCACCTCGTTACCACCTCTTGCTTCAGGTGATGGCATGGCAGGTTCAGGAGTGTTTGCTGGCGCTCCAGTATTCGGGACGCGGTGGCTGAATGCCAAAAGTGGCCCGCAATTTTTTGGGCCACCGACAGCATCTCCTGCACGCCCCTGTCGTTTTTCAAAAAATTCTGCACCACCAAATTAATTGTATGTGCAAAACATGGGACGTGCTGGAATTTGCCCACATGTAATGCACGCACAATATTGGTGGGGTTGTCCGATATCACAAATCCCCAGGAGAGTCTAAGTGGGGTAAGCCAATGTGCGAAGATGTCCCTCAGTTTCTGTAACAGGTTGTCAGCGGTGTGCCTCTTACGGAAAGCGGTGATACAAAGCGTAGCCTGCCTAGGAACGAGTTGGCATTTGCGAGATGCTGCTACTGGTGCCGCCGCTGTTGTTGCTGCGGGAGGCAATACATCTACCCAGTGGGCTGTCACAGTCATATAGTCCTTAGTCTGCCCTGCTCCACTTGTCCACATGTCCGTGGTTAAGTGGACAGTGGGTACAATTGCATTTTTTAGGACACTGAGGACACTTTTTCTGATGTCTGTGTACATTCTCGGTATCGCCTGCCTACTGAAGTGGAATCCTAGATGGGATTTGGTACCGGGGACACACTACCTCAAGCAATTCTCTAAGTCCCTGTGGATACCGGACGCACGTCTAACACCAACATAGCTGTCAAGGCCTCAGTTATCCGCTTTGCAGTAGGATGACTGCTGTGATATTTCATCTTCCTCGCAAAGGACTGTTGGACAGTCAATTGCTTGGTGGAAGTAGTACAAGTGGGCTTCCGACTTCCTCTCTGGGATGACCATCGACTCCCAGCAGCAACAACAGCAGCGCCAGCAGCAGTAGGCGTTACACTCAAGGATCCATGGGAGGAATCCCAGTTAGGAGAGGACTCGTCAGTCTTGCCAGTGACATGGCCTGCAGGACTATTGGCATTCCTGGGGAAGGAGGAAATTGACACTGAGGGAGTTGGTGGGGTGGTTTGTGTGAGCTTGGTTACAAGAGGAAGGGATTTACTGGTCAGTGGACTGCTTCCGCTGTCACCCAAAGTTTTTGAACTTGTCACTGACTTATTATGAATGCGCTGCAGGTGACGTATAAGGGAGGATGTTCCGAGGTGGTTAACGTCCTTACCCCTACTTATTACGGCTTGACAAAGGCAACACACGGCTTGACAAATGTTGTCCGCTTTTTTGTTGAAATAATTCCACACCGAAGAGGTGATTTTTTTTGTAATTTGACCAGGCATGTCAATGGCCATATTCGTCCCACGGACAACAGGTGTCTCCCCGGGTGCCTGATTTAAACAAACCACATCACTATCCGAATCCTCCTCGTCAATTTCTTCCTCAGCGCCAGCAACACCCATATCCTCATCCTGGTGTACTTCAACACTGACATCTTCAATTTGAATATCAGGAACTGGACTGCAGGTGCTCCTTCCAGCACTTGCAGGGGGCGTGCAAATGGTAGAAGGAGCCACCTCTTCCCGTCCAGTGTTGGGAAGGTCAGGCATCGCAGCCGACACAATTGGACTCTCCTTGGAGATTTGTGATTTAGAACGCACAATTCTTTGCTGTGCTTTTGCCAGCTTAACTCTTTTAATTTTTCTAGCGAGAGGATGAGTGCTTCCATCCTCATGTGAAGCTGAACCACTAGCCATGAACATAGGCCAGGGCCTCAGCCGTTCCTTGCCACTCCGTGTCGTAAATGGTATATTGGCAAGTTTACGCTTCTCCTCAACCGATTTTAATTGATCTATTTGGGTCATTTTACTGAACTTTTGCTTTTTGGATTTTACATGCTCTCTACTATGACATTGGGCATCGGCCTTGGCAGACGATGTTGATGGCATTTCATCATCTCTGCCATGACTAGTGGCAGCAGCTTCAGCACGAGGTGGAAGTTGATCTTGATCTTTCCCTATTTTACCCTCCTAATTTTTGTTCTCCATTTTTTACTGTGTGGAATTATATGCCAGTAATATATCTGGAATTAGACAGCAGTAATGTCTGGAATTGGATACCATTAGATAGATACCAGATACCACTGTGACTGGAATGATGATGACCTATGCACAGTGACCGGACACTACCACAGCACCCTACAGCAGCAAGATGCAGCACAAGACACTGAGCACTGATGATAGTACTGAGCAGTGATACTGAGCACTGATACTACTGAGAACTGACACTGAGCCGCACGATGCATCACAAGACACTGAACACTGACCAGTGATACTGAGCACTGATGATACTACTGAGCAGTGATACTGAGCACTGATGATACTCCTGAGCAGTGATACTGAGAACTGACACTGAGCAGCACGATGTAGCACAAGACACTGAGCACTGACCAGTGATACTGAGCACTGATGATACTACTGAGCAGTGATACTGAGCACTGATGATACTACTGACCAGCGATACTGAGAACTGACACTGAGCAGCATGACGCAGCACAAGACACTGAACATTGACCAGTGATACTGAGCACTGATGATACTACTGAGCACTGATACTGAGCACTGATGATACTACTGAGCAGTGATACTGAGAACTGACACTGAGCAGCACGATGCAGCACAAGACACTGAGCACTGACCAGTGATACTGAGCACTGATGAGATGATACTACTGAGAACTGACACTGAGCAGCAAGATGCAGCACAAGACACTGTACTAGTATTACTGAGCAGCACGATGCAGCACAAGACACTGTACTAGTATTACTGAGCAGCACGATGCAGCACAAGACACTGTACTGGTATTACTGAGCAGCACGATGCAGCACAAGACACTGTACTAGTATTACTGAGCAGCACGATGCAGCACAAGACACTGTACTAGTATTACTGAGCAGCACGATGCAGCACAAGACACTGTACTAGTATTACTGAGCAGCACGATGCAGCACAAGACACTGTACTAGTATTACTGAGCAGCACGATGCAGCACAAGACACTGTACTAGTATTACTGAGCAGCATGATGCAGCACAAGACACTGTACTAGTATTACTGAGCAGCACAAGACACTGTACTAGTATTACTGAGCAGCACGATGCAGCACAAGACACTGTACTAGTATTACTGAGCAGCACGATGCAGCACAAGACACTACTAGTATTACTGAGCAGCACGATGCAGCACAAGACACTACTAGTATTACTGAGCAGCACGATGCAGCACAAGACACTACTAGTATTACTGAGCAGCACGATGCAGCACAAGACACTGTACTAGTATTACAGAGCAGCACGATGCAGCACAAGACAATGAGCACTGATACTGAGAGAACGTAGCCACGTCCTCTCTGTACTCTCTACAATGCATGAGTGAAAATGGCGACGACGCGCGGCTCTTTATATGGAATCCGAATCCCGCGAGAATCCGACAGCGGGATGATGACGTTTGGCCTCGTTCGGTTTTCTGAGTCAGGCGTGTATAACCGAGCCGGGCTCGGAACAGTGTTTGACACGTGGAGTTCGGTAGGGTTCGGTTCTCCGCGAACCGAACCTGCTCATCTCTACTTTATATAGAAGTGATAGTCTTAACAGTCACGCATTTACATGTAAAATATTCATTAGCTTATCGTAACTGAAGATATTAGAGATAAGGTCTGATCATGCCTGAAAGCATTTTCTATGCCCACCGGATTTCCTGCCAATGAATGACACTGCCAGCCATCTCTCTGAGCCTAGAATGGCTTCTAACATGCCCGTTATCTCCCTGCCCAGTATAATAATGTGTCCAAGGTAACCTATTAGAAAGGGTCCAGTTATATAGTATATATACAGAGGTGCTGACCACCTTAGAAGACACTTGTTCCTGCGTCCGTATGTTCAGGTTGAGCAAGCAGGGCAGTAACTAGGGGTGTACAACCAGTGCTGCCGCTCAGCATGTAAGCTGCCTCTGCCTCTACTACTCCCTGGACTGGCAGCCCACTACCCTACTATGCTGTGTGCCTGGAGAGGTGTCCCCCACATAAACGCATCCTTAGGATACACCGAGCACCCATCTTGGGGCAGTACGGATGGTGTAATGGTTAGCATTACTGCCTCACAGCACTGAGGTCATGGGTTCGATTCCCACCATGGCCCTAACTGTGTGGAGTTTGTATATTCTCCCCGTACTTGCCTGGGTTTCCTCTGGGTACTCCAGTTTCCTCCCACAATCCAAAAATATACTGGTAGGTTAATTGGATCCCAACAAAAATTAACCCTAGTGTGAATGTGTCTGTGTGTACATGTGATAGGGAATATAGATTGCAAGCTCCACTGGGGCAGGGACTGATGTGAATGGCTAATTCTCTGTAAAGCACTGCGGAATATGTGTGCGCTATATAAATAACTGGTAATAAATAAATAATAAATCTTCCCGCTTCCCCAGTACCCCCTAGCGCTAGTTATGTGACATCATGATGTCACATAGCGTAGGGTATACTCGGTTGTGGCAGGGCACAGATGCACATAACTGTAAGTAAAACAGTGTGACGCCCACTGATGACATTCGCAGAATTGTATTTTTGTATTTCCTGTTAGCAGTAATCTGTGGTAAAATCATATAAACTGCATCAAACAGAGGGCAGGGTGGAGACTCCTCCTCCAGCGTTCCTAAGGAACTAATAATCTCAGCATTTGTGTGTGATTGCTCCTCTGTACAGGAGAATGCTCCCCATTCACTTTCCTTGTGTCATCATGGGAGCGCACTTACCTCACTGCATGGTCTGCAAATATCTGAATTTATGGGACACAGGTCACCCAGGAAAGCCTGCAACAGAATTGCATAGCATTTGTTATGTTACTATGTTCTTTTTTCTTCATGTTTTCTAAATACAATTAAAACCAAGTCAAAGTAGGATTTTATTATGTTATGAGTGTATAGCAGGCATTCCCAACCATGGTCCTCAAGGCACACTAATGGGCCCTACACATTAATAGTTCCGCCGCCGAGCTGCCCGACGGCGGATACGGCCGACGGGCGACCCGGCGGCTGGGGGGGCAGTGACGGGGGGAGTGAAGTTCCTTCACTCCCCCCGTCACACGGCTCCATAGATGTGCAGGCAAATATGGACGAGATCATCCATATTGCCCTGCATGCACAGCCGACGGGGCACCAGCGATGAATGAGCGCGGGGCCGCACATCGTTCATCGCTGGTGCCTCCACACTGAAAGATATGAACGGTATCTCGTTCAGCAATGAACGAGATCGTTCATATCTTTGGAGTTTGTCGGCCAGTGTGTAGGGCCCATTACAGTGCAGGCTTTAGTGATATCCAGGCTTCAGCACAGGTGACTTAAATAGTAGCTCAGTTATTTTGATTTAACCATCTGTGCTGCAGCCTGGATATCACTAAAACCTGCACTGTTGATGTGCCTTGAGGACCGTGGTTGGGAATGCCTGGTGTATAGCATACTTGCCAGGGACGTGCAGTCAGGGGAGGTACGGGAGGCAGTCCCTCCCCGTCATAATCATTAAAATAATATAAAGAAAATACTTATGACACATATTCTGTGTCATAAGTATATGCGTTGGGCTTTATATTATTTTAATGATTCCTACTATGTAAAATATTAGTTTAAATGAGGTTAGGAGGCACCGCTGTCGGTGCCTCCCGCTGTCAGTGCAAAGGGCAGGAAGTGGGGAGGCGGGACCAAGAATTGGGCAGTAAAAGCCCATTAAAAAATGAAACAAAGAAAATATAGACCCCTTGTGCGCTTAAATACTAATAGCAGCCCTTGGATACCAAAAAACCTTTCACCGTGGTTTGCAATATGTGAAACAAAATGGATGTGGCACCACGTGGCGCTTACTTTTATACCCTCAAGAAAAAGACCTTACACAATGGAGTCTGATTTGTTCTCATAGATGGTAAAATTCATATGAGGCATATTGATTTCTAAAATACAAAAGTACACACAAACATAGTGCAACTCTGTTTTAACACCAAACACTTCAATCTCTATGGTCTCACTCACATAGAGCAATTTTGATATTGCATGTAGAAAATCAAGGATGATGGAATGGCCTCTGTCACTCAATGGAACGAGATTCCTTATTGGATGGCTTAAAAAGAAACAAGGCAATAGTGCACTAACGTCTTAAAAGCCAAAAACGAATTTAATAAAATACACTCACAAACATAGAATAAAATTCAGCATGTAGGGGATCAAGTGGACTCCTGAACAAAGAAAACTGTTGCCGGAAATAATCACCGCAAGGTTCCAGTAGAGGTGCCGTCTCCGGCCGCACACAGAACTCAGTTCCCGTCCGTCCATCCGTCCGTTTGCCCTTGTCCTCCTCAACTCCCTGCTTTAGCGCTTTCGGACTACGTCCTTCATCAGAAGCATGGGAGTTGTTGTAGAAAGTTCCTCCTTATATGGCTCCTTAATGACCCGCATCTCAATCACCTGCATCTTCCGGACACGTCCGCCCGGAAATGACGTACCGGAAATGAATCTGCGGCCATATTTTCTTATATGCGTTCCACTGTTTCAGGAAGTGGAATAACTGGTGTATATGAGTCCAGTCTGTTTCCTTGACATTACCGATCATGCGTTCCATAATTTATTGTAGTAGAATTTGTGAAAAACTATAAAATAAAGATAGAGATATAAATGACTAGCAGATGTAAAAAACATAACTATAAAAACCATTTTAACTCGAAGTCACTATTTAGACCCAGGGGGACTAACGTTTTCAGGGTATAGATCCACTTCATCTCCATTTTTGAAAGGATCGTGTCTACCTCTTTATTTCGTGAAGTGGGGTTTGCAATTTGTATTCCCCAGAAGGATTTAAAGTGGTTCGGGTTAGAAGAGTGTTTTTGTTTGAAATGTTTAGGGACAGTATGTGTCTCCATCCCTTTTTTTACATTATAAGTGTGTTCGTACAGTCTAGTTTTTAAATTTCGGCCTGTCTTCCCGATGTAGAGTAGGCCGCACTCACATTCTAAAGCATATATTACATTCCTGGAGTTACAGGTAATGAAGTCAGAAATTATATAAGTGATTCCATTGACTGTAAAATCCTTCATTTTGCTAGGACCCGTGGTACACTTACACATGGCACACAGTCCACACCTATAGAAGCCCTTGCTTCTAACACTACTCCTTTTAATTGGTTCTATGGAACTATGGACTAAACGATCTTTCAATGATTTCGATCTCCTATAAATGAATCCTGGTTTTATTGGTAGACAACCCCCAAGAACCGGGTCTTTTATTAACACCTTCCAGTGTTTCCTTATTGTGGCTTCAATTTCTTTATATTGGGAATTGAAATTCATTATAAATGACCATTTAGATTCATCAGTCCTATTTCTCTTAACTCTTTTTCCACAGATTAAATCCCCTCTATTTGTATCGTCAGCTCTCTCCTGTGCTTTAGAAAGCAGCTGTCCGGAATAACCTTTCTCTAGGAGTCTATCGGTAAGTTCCCTTGATTGTATGGAGCAGATATCCGGATCAGTACAATTCCTCTTGACCCTGAGCAGCTGACTAAATGGTATTCCATCCAACCAGTGCTCATGATGTTGGCTAGAGCGTTCGATAAAGCTGTTAGAGTCTGTTGGTTTACGGTATAATTTGGTTTTTAGCTGATCATTTTCTATATAAATACATAGATCGAGATAAGTGATCTCCTTATTACTAATCAGAGAGGATAACTTGTTAAACGTGTTTCTTTCTAGATGATCAAGAAAAATAGTCAATTCCTCTGGGTCATTTTCCCATATAAACAAAATGTCGTCGATAAAGCGATGCCAATGCACCAGGCCCGCCCCCAGCACACCTCCCGGCCACACAACAAGATCTTCCCAGTAGGCCATGAAGAGGTTGGCATAGCTGGGGGCGAACCTGGTGCCCATCGCCGTACCGACCCGTTGGAAATAATAACTTCCATTAAAAAGAAAGTAATTATTCCGGAGTATGAATTTAATACCCTCCCTTATAAAGTCCTTTAGGTCATTCGTGTAGTCAGATCTATCAAGGAAGTAGGTGACTGCTTCCAGACCCTTTTCTTCTTCTATAATCGTATATAGAGTTGATACATCCGCACTCACAAGTATATAGTTAGTCTTCCAATCAAACCCCTGTAATAGGTTCAATAAATGTCCTGTATCTTTTAAATAAGATTTGGTCTCCTTGACCAAGGGTTGTAGATAATGGTCAATGACCATGGACAAATTGGAGGTGATACTATTTGTTCCCGAAACTATCGGCCTGCCAGGTGGATGTATAGGGTCTTTATGGACTTTTGGTAAACAGTAAATAGTTGGAATGGATGGTTGCTTAATATTAATAAATTCAAATTCATATTTTGTGATGATATCTTTCAATAGGGCATCATTAGTTAAATTATGCAATGCCTCACTGATTTTTAAAGTGGGGTCTGATTTTACTTTCGAGTAGGTGGTCCCATCACTGAGTTGGTGTTCTAATTCTGCCACATAATCAGTTTTATCCATAAGTACAAGACCACCGCCAAACTAACTATATACTTGTGAGAACGCAACTCAGTGATGGGACCACCTACTCGAAAGTAAAATCAGACCCCACTTTAAAAATCAGTGAGGCATTACATAATTTAACTAATGATGCCCTATTGAAAGATATCATCACAAAAGATGAATTTGAATTTATTAATATTAAGCAACCATCCATTCCAACTATTTACTGTTTACCAAAAGTCCATAAAGACCCTATACATCCACCTGGCAGGCCGATAGTTTCGGGAACAAATAGTACCACCTCCAATTTGTCCATGGTCATTGACCATTATCTACAACCCTTGGTCAAGGAGACCAAATCTTATTTAAAAGATACAGGACATTTATTGAACCTATTACAGGGGTTTGATTGGAAGACTAACTATATACTTGTGAGTGCGGATGTATCAACTCTATATACGATTATAGAAGAAGAAAAGGGTCTGGAAGCAGTCACCTACTTCCTTGATAGATCTGACTACATGAATGACCTAAAGGACTTTATAAGGGAGGGTATTAAATTCATACTCCGGAATAATTACTTTCTTTTTAATGGAAGTTATTATTTCCAACGGGTCGGTACGGCGATGGGCACCAGGTTCGCCCCCAGCTATGCCAACCTCTTCATGGCCTACTGGGAAGATCTTGTTGTGTGGCCGGGAGGTGTGCTGGGGGCGGGCCTGGTGCATTGGCATCGCTTTATCGACGACATTTTGTTTATATGGGAAAATGACCCAGAGGAATTGACTATTTTTCTTGATCATCTAGAAAGAAACACGTTTAACATCAAGTTATCCTCTCTGATTAGTAATAAGGAGATCACTTATCTCGATTTATGTATTTATATAGAAAATGATCAACTAAAAACCAAATTATACCGTACACCAACAGACTCTAACAGCTTTATCGAACGCTCTAGCCAACATCATGAGCACTGGTTGGATGGAATACCATTTAGTCAGCTGCTCAGGGTCAAGAGGAATTGTACTGATCCGGATATCTGCTCCATACAATCAAGGGAACTTACCGATAGACTCCTAGAGAAAGGTTATTCCGGACAGCTGCTTTCTAAAGCACAGGAGAGAGCTGACGATACAAATAGAGGGGATTTAATCTGTGGAAAAAGAGTTAAGAGAAATAGGACTGATGAATCTAAATGGTCATTTATAATGAATTTCAATTCCCAATATAAAGAAATTGAAGCCACAATAAGGAAACACTGGAAGGTGTTAATAAAAGACCCGATTCTTGGGGGTTGTCTACCAATAAAACCAGGATTCATTTATAGGAGATCGAAATCATTGAAAGATCGTTTAGTCCATAGTTCCATAGAACCAATTAAAAGGAGTAGTGTTAGAAGCAAGGGCTTCTATAGGTGTGGACTGTGTGCCATGTGTAAGTGTACCACGGGTCCTAGCAAAATGAAGGATTTTACAGTCAATGGAATCACTTATATAATTTCTGACTTCATTACCTGTAACTCCAGGAATGTAATATATGCTTTAGAATGTGAGTGCGGCCTACTCTACATCGGGAAGACAGGCCGAAATTTAAAAACTAGACTGTACGAACACACTTATAATGTAAAAAAAGGGATGGAGACACATACTGTCCCTAAACATTTCAAACAAAAACACTCTTCTAACCCGAACCACTTTAAATCCTTCTGGGGAATACAAATTGCAAACCCCACTTCACGAAATAAAGAGGTAGACACGATTCTTTCAAAAATGGAGATGAAGTGGATCTATACCCTGAAAACGTTAGTCCCCCTGGGTCTAAATAGTGACTTCGAGTTAAAATGGTTTTTATAGTTATGTTTTTTACATCTGCTAGTCATTTATATCTCTATCTTTATTTTATGGTTTTTCACAAATTCTACTACAATAAATTATGGAACGCATGATCGGTAATGTCAAGGAAACAGACTGGACTCATATACACCAGTTATTCCACTTCCTGAAACAGTGGAACGCATATAAGAAAATATGGCCGCAGATTCATTTCCGGGATGTCATTTCCGGTACGTCATTTCCGGGCGGACGTGTCCGGAAGATGCAGGTGATTGAGATGCGGGTCATTAAGGAGCCATATAAGGAGGAACTTTCTACAACAACTCCCATGCTTCTGATGAAGGACGTAGTCCGAAAGCGCTAAAGCAGGGAGTTGAGGAGGACAAGGGCAAACGGACGGACGGACGGACGGACGGGAACTGAGTTCTGTGTGCGGCCGGAGACGGCACCTCTACTGGAACCTTGCGGTGATTATTTCCGGCAACAGTTTTCTTTGTTCAGGAGTCCACTTGATCCCCTACATGCTGAATTTTATTCTATGTTTGTGAGTGTATTTTATTAAATTCGTTTTTGGCTTTTAAGACGTTAGTGCACTATTGCCTTGTTTCTTTTTAAGCCATCCAATAAGGAATCTCGTTCCATTGAGTGACAGAGGCCATTCCATCATCCTTGATTTTCTACATGCAATATCAAAATTGCTCTATGTGAGTGAGACCGTAGAGATTGAAGTGTTGTTTGGTGTTAAAACAGAGTTGCACTATGTTTGTGTGTACTTTTGTATTTTAGAAATCAATATGCCTCATATGAATTTTACCATCTATGAGAACAAATCAGACTCCATTGTGTAAGGTCTTTTTCTTGAGGGTATAAAAGTAAGCGCCACGTGGTGCCACATCCATTTTGTTTCACATATTGCAAACCACGGTGAAAGGTTTTTTGATATCCAAGGGCTGCTATTAGTATTTAAGCGCACAAGAAGTCTATATTTTCTTTGTTTCAATTGTTGTGTTCACCATTGACTCATTTGCTGCTATAATATGTTTACCTTCAGAGATAATAGAAGAGTCATATTTGATGAAATGTTTAATCAAGATGTAACAGATCCCACGTTATGTGACGAAGACCTATCTTCGGTCTTACACAAGCTTGATTCTGCTTTAATTAAGGAAAATCGGTTGTGGTGGGAAATCAACACGTTGGAAAGGTACCAGATAGACAAATTAATTCCAAAAGGCTTACAAATTCAAAAAGAACCCTCATTTGGTTCTACAAATTTAGAGTTCAAAAAAGAATGGAATTCCATTCTGGATCATTGCTCGTTAAGACTAATGGAATTAATTGTATTAGAAAGGAAAAAAGATCTTCAGAAACTCAATGAGGAAATTACCGCCCTTAGGGTTACAATAGATCCGGTAATAGAACTGGAAGATGTTAAAGAAGCAGAGATAGAGATTGTGCGTAAACTAAATAAAGAGACTAGAGAGATAAAAGAAAGGAAGAGAAAGAAATACCTTAGAGATAGAGTGTATCCAAATAAAACATCTATAAATGAGGAAGGAGAAAAACCAAAAAAAGCCAGTCAGGGTAACAAACTGCAGAGAGAGGAAAAAGCTGATAGAGAACCAAATAATGAATGGCAAGTAGTTGGAAAGAATGGTTATCGTTATAGACCAAATGGGAGGAGGAGAGAAAGATTCCAAACCAATTATAGGAGGGAATTCGATGCCAACCTTAGGAATGATAATAGGAGGAACCATTATGATGATAGGAGAAGGGTAGATTGGGATCGAGGTGAGAATAGATGGGCACAACTTAACAACCATCGTAATGCCGATTTTTTAGACAAGACTCCTCCACGGTGGAGGAGATAGGCTGCAATAAGAAGGATAATCCATCTATAAATAAATCTAATAAGAAAAAGGTGCCTACTAAAAGGGGGAAAAGGGGTGGAGTAAAAAAAACAAACCTCCAAATAAACAAAAGGTTAGCACTTTTGTCGATAATATCGATGGATGTAATACAGTAAAAATTTTCAACTTAAGCAAAAGGGTGCTTACAATAGATGAACGTAAGGTACTCACCAGAGGACTTAAGTTCGCACCCACGAGTCAGCTAGAACCGTTTGAGTTCTATATAGATTTGCAAAAGTTCATTCGCAAACTTACCTTAAAAAAGTTTTTTATTAATAAAGGTGATTCGGAAGTGGAAACTATAGGAACCACATCATTTTCTAAATTTAAACCGAAATCTACTTTTTACCCCACATATATGAAAGGTAGTTTTATTGAATGCTTCAATAAACTGGTTCTGGATGACGTTGAAAATACGTTACGTAAGAAAAGGAAGAAATGCAACCTTACAAAAAAAGAATGGTTGGCTCTAAAGTCCCTTAGGGACGATACCGACCTAATCATCAAGCCCGCCGATAAAGGCGGTGGTCTTGTACTTATTGATAAAACTGATTCTGTGGCAGAATTAGAACGCCAACTCAGTGATGGGACCACCTACTCGAAAGTAAAATCAGACCCCACTTTAAAAATCAGTGAGGCATTACATAATTTAACTAATGATGCCCTATTGAAAGATATCATCACAAAAGATGAATTTGAATTTATTAATATTAAGCAACCATCCATTCCAACTATTTACTGTTTACCAAAAGTCCATAAAGACCCTATACATCCACCTGGCAGGCCGATAGTTTCGGGAACAAATAGTATCACCTCCAATTTGTCCATGGTCATTGACCATTATCTACAACCCTTGGTCAAGGAGACCAAATCTTATTTAAAAGATACAGGACATTTATTGAACCTATTACAGGGGTTTGATTGGAAGACTAACTATATACTTGTGAGTGCGGATGTATCAACTCTATATACGATTATAGAAGAAGAAAAGGGTCTGGAAGCAGTCACCTACTTCCTTGATAGATCTGACTACACGAATGACCTAAAGGACTTTATAAGGGAGGGTATTAAATTCATACTCCGGAATAATTACTTTCTTTTTAATGGAAGTTATTATTTCCAACGGGTCGGTACGGCGATGGGCACCAGGTTCGCCCCCAGCTATGCCAACCTCTTCATGGCCTACTGGGAAGATCTTGTTGTGTGGCCGGGAGGTGTGCTGGGGGCGGGCCTGGTGCATTGGCATCGCTTTATCGACGACATTTTGTTTATATGGAAAAATGACCCAGAGGAATTGACTATTTTTCTTGATCATCTAGAAAGAAACACGTTTAACATCAAGTTATCCTCTCTGATTAGTAATAAGGAGATCACTTATCTCGATCTATGTATTTATATAGAAAATGATCAGCTAAAAACCAAATTATACCGTAAACCAACAGACTCTAACAGCTTTATCGAACGCTCTAGCCAACATCATGAGCACTGGTTGGATGGAATACCATTTAGTCAGCTGCTCAGGGTCAAGAGGAATTGTACTGATCCGGATATCTGCTCCATACAATCAAGGGAACTTACCGATAGACTCCTAGATAAAAGGTTATTCCGGACAGCTGCTTTCTAAAGCACAGGAGAGAGCTGACGATACAAATAGAGGGGATTTAATCTGTGGAAAAAGAGTTAAGAGAAATAGGACTGATGAATCTAAATGGTCATTTATAATGAATTTCAATTCCCAATATAAAGAAATTGAAGCCACAATAAGGAAACACTGGAAGGTGTTAATAAAAGACCCGATTCTTGGGGGTTGTCTACCAATAAAACCAGGATTCATTTATAGGAGATCGAAATCATTGAAAGATCGTTTAGTCCATAGTTCCATAGAACCAATTAAAAGGAGTAGTGTTAGAAGCAAGGGCTTCTATAGGTGTGGACTGTGTGCCATGTGTAAGTGTACCACGGGTCCTAGCAAAATGAAGGATTTTACAGTCAATGGAATCACTTATATAATTTCTGACTTCATTACCTGTAACTCCAGGAATGTAATATATGCTTTAGAATGTGAGTGCGGCCTACTCTACATCGGGAAGACAGGCCGAAATTTAAAAACTAGACTGTACGAACACACTTATAATGTAAAAAAAGGGATGGAGACACATACTGTCCCTAAACATTTCAAACAAAAACACTCTTCTAACCCGAACCACTTTAAATCCTTCTGGGGAATACAAATTGCAAACCCCACTTCACGAAATAAAGAGGTAGACACGATCCTTTCAAAAATGGAGATGAAGTGGATCTATACCCTGAAAACGTTAGTCCCCCTGGGTCTAAATAGTGACTTCGAGTTAAAATGTTTTTTATAGTTATGTTTTTTACATCTGCTAGTCATTTATATCTCTATCTTTATTTTATGGTTTTTCACGAATTCTACTACAATAAATTATGGAACGCATGATCGGTAATGTCAAGGAAACAGACTGGACTCATATACACCAGTTATTCCACTTCCTGAAACAGTGGAACGCATATAAGAAAATATGGCCGCAGATTCATTTCCGGGATGTCATTTCCGGTACGTCATTTCCGGGCGGACGTGTCCGGAAGATGCAGGTGATTGAGATGCGGGTCATTAAGGAGCCATATAAGGAGGAACTTTCTACAACAACTCCCATGCTTCTGATGAAGGACGTAGTCCGAAAGCGCTAAAGCAGGGAGTTGAGGAGGACAAGGGCAAACGGACGGACAGACGGGAACTGAGTTCTGTGTGCGGCCGGAGACGGCACCTCTACTGGAACCTTGCGGTGATTATTTCCGGCAACAGTTTTCTTTGTTCAGGAGTCCACTTGATCCCCTACATGCTGAATTTTATTCTATGTTTGTGAGTGTATTTTATTAAATTCGTTTTTGGCTTTTAAGACGTTAGTGCACTATTGCCTTGTTTCTTTTTAAGCCATCCAATAAGGAATCTCGTTCCATTGAGTGACAGAGGCCATTCCATCATCCTTGATTTTCTACATGCAATATCAAAATTGCTCTATGTGAGTGAGACCATAGAGATTGAAGTGTTGTTTGGTGTTAAAACAGAGTTGCACTATGTTTGTGTGTACTTTTGTATTTTAGAAATCAATATGCCTCATATGAATTTTACCATCTATGAGAACAAATCAGACTCCATTGTGTAAGGTCTTTTTCTTGAGGGTATAAAAGTAAGCGCCACGTGGTGCCACATCCATTTTGTTTCCCATTAAAAAATGAAGTTGAAGCGGCACTTAGTGGAAGTGCCGCTTTGACAGGGGAGTGACAGGGGCATGCTTTCAACCCATAGCACGCCCCTGTCGCTAATACTGGCAGCAGCAGCAGCAGCGGTGGAGCGGGAACCTGCCAGCTGCCCCTGTCAGGCCGGAATCCGCAGAGCAGGAGGGAAGCTGCGAGTCCCGATCTCTGGCCATGTCTCTGTCCCGCCGGTGTTACGAGTGTGAGGCGCGCCTTCCCCTTGTCCCGTCGCCGCCGTCGTACCTGAGTCCCGCCGCCGCCGCCGTCCCTACTTAGCCCCTGTGACCTGCTTCCTGCTGCCGCCGGCTGTCTGCTCCGGAGCATCGCCACAGCTGCCAGGACCCGAGGAGAGTGTGTCTGCGGATCCCCCCCCCCCCCAAGGCGAGTACCAACAACACACACACACACACACACACTCACTCACTCTCTCTCTCTCTCTCTCTCTCTCTCTCTCTCCTGCTGATGTAATGTATAAAAAAAAAAGAAAAGGGGGGGACGCTATCTGCCGTAACTTGTAAAAAAAGGGGGACGTTGTCTGCCGCAATGTGTAAAAAAAGGGGACGCTGTCTGCCATAATGTGTAACAAAGGGGTACACTGTCTGCCGAAATGTGCAACAAAGGGTGACGCTGTCTGCCGTAATGTGTAAAAAAGGGGATCGCTCTCTGCCGTAATGTGTAAAAAAAAAGGGGGACTGTCTGCCGTAATGTGTAAAAAGGGGATGCTATCTGCCGAAATGTGTAAAAAAGGGGGTCGCTCTCTGCCGTAATGTGTAAAAAAGGGGACGCTGCCTGCCGTAATGTGTAAAAAGGGGACGCTGTCTGCTGTAATGTGTAAAAAAGGGGGTCACTCTGCCGTAATGTGTAAAAAAAAAAGGGGGACTGTCTGCCGTAATGTGTAAAAAGGGGACGCTGTCTGCCGTAATGTGTAAAAAAAAGGGGTCGCTCTCTGCCGTAATGTGTAAAAAAGGGGACGCTGTCTGCCGTAATGTGTAAAAAGGATGCTGTCTGCCGTAATGTGTAAAAAAAGGGGGACGCTGTCTGCCATAATGTGTAAAAAAGGGGGGACGCTGTCTGCCGTAATGTGTAACAAAGGGGGACGCTGTCTGCCGTAATATGTAAAAAAAGGGGGACGCTGTCTGCCATAATGTGTAACAAAGGGGGACGCTGTCTGCCGTAATGTGTAAAAGAGGGGGACGCTGTCTGACGTAATGTATAACAAAGGGGGACCCTGTCTGCTGTAATGAGTAAAAGAGCGGCACTGTCTGCCGTAATGTGTAAAAAAGGGGGACGCTGTCTGCCGTAATGTGTAAAAAAGGGGATGCTGTCTGCCGTAATGTGTAAAAAGGGGGACGCTGTCTGCCGTAATGTGTAACAAAGAGGGACGCTGTCTGCCGTAATGTGTAAAAAAAGGGGGACGCTGTCTGTTGTAATGTGTAAAAAAGGGGGACGCTGTCTGCCGTAATGTGTAACAAAGGGGGACGCTGTCTGCCGTACTGTGTAAAAAAAAGGGGGACGCTGTCTGCCGTAATGTGTAACAAAGGGGACGCTGTCTGCCGTAAAGGGTAAAAAAGGGGGACGCTGACTGATGTAATGTGTAACAAAGGGGGACGCTGTCTGCCGTAATGAGTAAAAGAGGGGTGCTGTCTGCCGTAGTGTGTAAAAAAGGGGTACCTAACTCTGATCCCAATGCCCCAACTATTTCAACTCAAGGGCTACCTAAAACACATATTTGCAAAAAATAAATAAATGTTTAAATAAAAAAATAGAAGTAGGCAGGCACTGTCAGCCTACTTCCATGACATCACAAGTGGCGGTAAGGTTCATCGCCGGACTTTGCGGATCATTATGGCTGCAGTGCCTCACCAGCCAATGACCTCACCGCTCGCCACTGATACTTGCCTACCTGACCCTCTCCATGAGGGAGAATATGCTCTGTTCCTGGACTTTCCTGGTAATGTATGCATACTTACCTAATCTCCCGGAATGGGCGGGAGGCTCCCGAAAATCGGGTGACCCTCCCGCCCCTCCGGAAGAGCAGGCAAGTCTCCCGATTTTTTAGGGGCCCCCCTGCCCGACCGCCCACTTAGTGAGTAAAGTGGGCGGTCCGCGCAGTCGCTGACGCAATTCTTGCTGAATCGCGTCATCATAGCCACGCCCCCTGCTGTATAATGCCGGTAATCGCGGCATTACATAACAGGGGACATGGCTTAAATTATGTGCCCCGCCCCTGTTCTGCCTCCGCCCCCTATCAGTGACATAACCCTGCCCCGAACCCCTGCTGAGCCAACCTGGCTGCTCTCTCCCGAATAGAGCAGCCAGGATTTTGGCATGTATGAATGTATGATTGCCATCACCTGTGGTGAAACACCTTTCTTATCAATTAACTAGCTCACCACAGGTGATGGCAATCATACATTACCAGGAATGTCCAGGAACAGAGCATTTTCTCCCTCATGGAGAGGGTCAGGTAGGCAAGTATGGTGTATAGTATTAAATATAGTTGAATCTTGGAACTCAAAAACAACATTTTATTATTATTATTATTATTATTGTTGTTGTTGTTGTTGTTGTTGTTGTTGTTATTACTACTAATAGTAAAATATATGGTCTTGATGTTTTGCTTTGTAATGATGAATACAGCTTTTAGTGTGTAAATGAATCCTGTTAGTAGCCAGTAGGTGTCACTGTTGCCTGCATTATTAAGTACAAGTTTTTGTTAGAGAGGCTTCTTTAAATACAGTATTATATTATTATTATTATTATATTTTAATATACAGTGTATCTGCAAATTTCAAAATTGAGTTGGGGTCTGCTGATGATTATACATGAAACATGCTTATGGCCTTAATTCATTTTTGAGCATCTCAATTATATTTTGCCTATTTATTTTATTTATTCATTAACAGTTATATAGCGCCCACATATTTACCTTACAGAGCATATTATCAGACCCTGCCCCAGTGGAGCTTACAGTCTGTAGCCCCTGCCACATGGTCACACATGTACACACTAGTGGTCGTTTTTTGTCAGCGGCTAATTAACCTGCCAGCATGTTTTCGGAGCATTTGAGGAAACCCACACAGACGTGGGGAGGGTGTGTAAACTCCACACAGATTGGACATGACTAGGAATTGACTCAGTTCTGTGTGGCAGTAATGCTAACCACTACTTCAATCATGCTGTTCATATTTACTTTTTTTTGTGCCATGAATAGAAGCCGCCACTTTGCTTATTCTGCTGAAGTCTAGACGTCAATAGAGCAGAGTTCCTGTTGGCACAAGGAAAAAGAGGGCATGTCCACGCATCATGGGGCATACAGAGAGTTCCCACGTCAGACTCATCTAAGCATGCAAGCCAAGTAGAGCACTGGGAGGCAGAGTTTTTCGGCTAGTACTGCAGATGGCCGGATTGGCCCATCAGGGCATTTGCCAGAATGATCAGATTGCCAGTGTGATTATCGCTAATGATAGAATAAAATTACTTCTCTCCTTCCTGCCCTGTATATCAGTTTTGCTGGTTGTAACTATCACATTACTCTAATACAGACAGCTTCAGGGCCGAATTCAATTAGCCACGAAAAGGCGTTTTTGCTGTAAAAAAGATGTGAATTTACTGCGAATTGCTGTAAATTCGCCGTTTTCTTCCTTTACATCGTGTTTGCGTGGGTTTCCTCCGGGTACTCCAGTATCCTAAAACAATACAAAAATATACTGTTAGGTTAATTGGCTCCTGACAAAATTAGTCCTAGCGTGAATGTACATTTAGGGCAGACTGTATGGGCCAAATGGTTCTTATCTGCCGTCACATTATATTTTTCTACAGTATGCTTCAATTGTTGGTATGAGACTGCATGAGTGACATATACCACTATGGGCCGAATTCAATTAGCTGTGAAAAAAAACGCTGATTTTACTGCGAACTGTGAAAAGTGCCTATTCAATTGTGGTAAATTTACTGCAAATTTCAATTCAAAAACTCGGAGCAGGTGAAAAATTGGGAAAATCCCTATTTTAAGTTAAAAATGTCAGGGTTTGGCTCAGAACCCCTGGGACACCCCCCTGAATGACTAATTAGGCACTTAGAACCCTTTAATTATTTTTAATTAGCCAATAATGACATCATTTTTGGGGACAAAAAATGCAAAGTGATGGACATTGGGGTACAAGGTATGGGACAGGTGTATTGGGGTGCTTAATGAGTGGGACAAGTGTTTTTAGACTTGCAGGTGGGAGTAATCGGTCTGTTTCCACTTTTTTTTTTAAAGTCCGCTAAAATTATCCAAATATTGTATATACTTATACCCTGTTTTATATACCCCAAATTTAATTTTAGCACTTATTTTGCTGGAAAAAATAGCTTTCTATAATTTTTTTACATAAAAAAATGCATATAATAGCCATTTGACCCACTTTAAGTACCAGAAATACTTTTATTATAACCAATAATAAACTTTTATACTGTTATCCGATGTTAGTTTAGCTTTTTTCTTTTTTGGGGGGGGGATGGGGGTATAGGCAGATTTACCCATTTTTTACTTTTACTTTTGGCAACAATTTTCACTAATCCTGTTATTTTGCGAATTTGCTATCGCATAGGTGAATCACGGGAGCGCGCATAAGCACAAAAAGCCTGTTTTCGAGGCAAAAAAGCATTGAAAGTGGCAGTCACAGCAAATTACTGCAATTTTGTGGCTAATTGAATTCGGCCTTATATCTTTACAGAATCAAAATTGGTGTTCATTATATCCAAATAGTTTCTGTTGTTTATTTTTCTTGGATTATGTAACAGCTGCATGACAGTGCAATTTAATAATAACAATAATAAGAATGAATAATAATAATAATAATGTATTTATATAACACTTTTCTGCCAATAGGACTCAAAGTGCTTTACATTTGCATTTACAGCAAAAATATAAAATAAGCTTAACAGGCACTGGTGTATTTATAATTGGCGCAGTGTATGCGGTGCACGCGAGCCCCCGTGTCTAGTAGGGCCCACACTGTACACCCTACACCCATTTTTTTTCAATACTTACCCTCCGGAGTCCCGTGTCGGCAGCAGCAGCGCTACAGGAATCACCAAGAAAATGGCGTGGTAGACATTTTCCAGGTGTTCCGCGCATGTGCACTAGACTCTTGGACATCGCTAGGGTCCCCTAGTGCCCAGAATACACCGCGCTTCCATCATGAGAGGAGGGGGCCCAGACACACTGGCATTCTCCTCACTAGATGCGCCCCTGTTAACAGGGTAGATAACTGAGCATTTGGGTTGCACAATATTTGTAGGAACTAAATGGACATTAGTGAAATCCTTGGGTAACAGTTAAGTTGACCTAAGTGTGTGGGGGTACATGGGGCAGACTAGATGGGCCAAGTGGTTCTTATCTGCCGTCACATTCTAAGTTTCTGTTCCTGTTGTAAGCTCACGGGGGCACGATGCTTTCTACCATCTGTTCTGAACGTATCAGAACACCTGTTAAAACTGGTATAACTCTGCATTAAAATATTTGCTAATAATGGAATAAAATGAAAACAAAATGAGGCGCCACTTTTGAATAAGCTGATGAATTAGATTTATTTGCCTATTAGCGTTTGTATAAATTTTTTTAAAAAAGGTGTTTTATTTGAATGAATGAGAATTATATTTTAATTGCACTTTAAATTTAATAAACCCTATTTACAGTAGAACTGAACTCCTGTATACTGACAGACGCCAATATGTATAGCAAAACTACAAGAATTTTCTGATAGTAAAAACTTTAAAAAAAAAAGTTATAATTGAAAGAAAATGAATACAAGTTTCATTGATGGGAAACTATTGGAGGAACTGATTTATGTTGTGGGACACGTGTTGCATTTGTTATGTTTTAAATAATAATAGAATTACACCAGTGACAAAAACATTAAGCGTTTTTAGTTCTCAGGCCACTAATTGACCAATTTATTAAGGGAGAATTTGTATTCTTTACGGTGAAACTCCAGACTCTGCATCTAAAGACTATCCCCTATCCTCCTCCTAAGGGGATAATAGCTCATTGTGTTACCCTGAAACTGGCATTGTATTGGTGCTGCCTATTGTAATGTTAATCTGCAACTTGCATTGGTACCTTTAGGTACCGGCCGGGTGGTTGTGTTAGTTTTAACACTCATGTCGGCCAAAGTCACCTGGGGCTGGTAAAAGTGTTTTACAATAAAGGAATAGTAATATCCTAGAAAGCACATTTCTCTAACGTCCTAAGTGGATGCTGGGGACTCCGTAAGGACCATGGGGAATAGCGGCTCCGCAGGAGACTGGGCACAAAGTAAAAAGCTTTAGGACTACCTGGTGTGCACTGGCTCCTCCCCCCATGACCCTCCTCCAAGCCTCAGTTAAGATTTTGTGCCCGAACGAGAAGGGTGCAATCTAGGTGGCTCTCCTGAGCTGCTTAGAGAAAAAGTTTAAAGTAGGTTTTTTACTTTCAGTGAGACCTGCTGGCAACAGGCTCACTGCATCGAGGGACTAAGGGGAGAAGAAGCGAACTCACCTGCGTGCAGAGTGGATTGGGCTTCTTAGGCTACTGGACATTAGCTCCAGAGGGACGATCACAGGCCCAGCCATGGATGGGTCCCGGAGCCGCGCCGCCGTCCCCCTTACAGAGCCAGAAGACTGAAGAGTCCGGAAAATCGGCGGCAGAAGACGTCCTGTCTTCTTTAAGGTAGCGCACAGCACCGCAGCTGTGCGCCATTGCTCTCAGCACACTTCACACTCCGGTCACTGAGGGTGCAGGGCGCTGGGGGGGGGCGCCCTGAGACGCAATAGAAATACCTTTTTTTGGCTAAAAATACATCACATATAGCTCCTGGGCTATATGGATGTATTTAACCCCTGCCTAAATTACAATAAAAAAGCGGGAGAAAGGCCGCCGAAAAGGGGGCGGAGCCTATCTCCTCAGCACACTGGCGCCATTTTTTCCTCACAGCTCCGTTGGAGGAAGGCTCCCTGACTCTCCCCTGCAGTCCTGCACTACAGAAACAGGGTAAAACAAGAGAGAGGGGGCATAAAATTGGCATATAAAGATATACAGCAGCTATATTAGGGAAAAACACTTATATAAGGTTATCCCTGTATATATATAGCGCTCTGGTGTGTGCTGGCAAACTCTCCCTCTGTCTCCCCAAAGGGCTAGTGGGGTCCTGTCCTCTATCAGAGCATTCCCTGTGTGTGTGCGGTGTGTCGGTACGTTGTGTCGACATGTATGAGGAGGAAAATGGTGTTGAGGCGGAGCAATTGCCTATGTTAGTGATGTCACCCTCAAGGGAGTCGACACCTGACTGGATGATCTTATGGAAAGAATTACGTGATAGTGTCAGCACTTTACAAAAGTCTGTTGACGACATGAGACAGCCGGATAATCAGTTAATACAGGCGTCTCAAACACCGTCAGGGGCTCTAAAGCGCCCGTTACATCAGGTCGATACAGACACGGACACTGACTCCAGTGTCGACGGTGAAGAAACAAACGTATTTTCCAGTAGGGCTACACGTTACATGATCACGGCAATGAAGGAGGTTTTGAACATTTCTGATACTACAAGTACCACAAAAAAGGGTATTATGGGGGTAATTCCAAGTTGATCGCAGCAGGAAATTTTTTAGCAGTTGGGCAAAACCATGTGCACTGCAGTGGAGGCAGATATAACATGTGCAGTGAGAGATAGATTTGGGCGTGGTGAGTTCAATCTGCAATCTAAATTGCAGTGTAAAAATAAAGCAGCCAGTATTTACCCTGCACAGAAACAAAATAATCCACCCAAATCTAACTCTCTCTGCAAATGTTATATCTGCCCCCCCCCCCCTGCAGTGTACATGGTTTCGCCCAACTGCTAAAAAAATTCCTGCAGCGATCAACTTGGAATTACCCCCTATGTGGGGTGTGAAAAAACTACCCGTAGTTTTTCCTGAATCAGATGAATTAAATGAGGTGTGTGATGAAGCGTGGGTTTCCCCCGATAAAAAACTGCTAATTTCTAAAAAATTATTGGCATTATACCCTTTCCCGCCAGAGGTTAGGGCGCGCTGGGAAACACCCCCTAGGGTGGATAAGGCGCTCACACGCTTATCAAAACAAGTGGCGTTACCGTCTCCTGATACGGCCGCCCTCAAGGAACCAGCTGATAGGAAGCTGGAAAATGTCCTAAAAAGTATATACACACATACTGGTATTATACTGCGACCAGCAATCGCCTCAGCCTGGATGTGCAGTGCTGGGGTGGCTTGGTCGGATTCCCTGACTGAAAATATTGATACCCTGGACAGGGACAATATATTATTGACTATAGAGCGTTTAAAAGATGCGTTTCTATATATGCGAGATGCACAGAGGGATATTTGCACTCTGGCATCAAGAGTAAGTGCGATGTCCATTTCTGCCAGAAGAGGATTATGGACGCGACAGTGGTCAGGGGATGCGGATTCCAAACGGCATATGGAAGTATTGCCGTATAAAGGGGAGGAGTTATTTGGGGTCGGTCTATCGGACTTGGTGACCACGGCAACGGCCGGGAAATCCACCTTTCTACCCCAAGTCACCTCGCAGCAGAAAAAGATACCGTCTTTTCAGGCTCAGTCCTTTTGTCCCCATAAGGGCAAGCGGGCAAAAGGCCACTCATATCTGCCCCGGGGCAGAGGAAGGGGAAAAAGACTGCAGCAGACAGCCTCTTCCCACGAACAGAAGCCCTCCCCCGCTTCTGCCAAGTCCTCAGCATGACGCTGGGGCCTTACAAGCGGACTCAGGCACGGTGGGGGCCCGTCTCAAGATTTTCAGCGCGCAGTGGGCTCACTCGCAAGTGGACCCCTGGATCCTGCAGGTAGTATCTCAGGGGTACAAATTGGAATTCGAGACGTCTCCCCCTCGCCGGTTCCTGAAGTCTGCTTTACCAACGTCTCCCCCCGACAGGGAGGCGATATTGGAAGCCATTCACAACCTGTATTCCCAGCAGGTGATAATCAAGGTACCCCTCCTACAACAGGGAAAGGGGTATTATTCCACGCTGTTTGTGGTACCGAAGCCGGACGGCTCGGTGAGACCCATTTTAAATCTGAAATCCTTGAACACTTACATAAGAAGGTTCAAGTTCAAGATGGAGTCACTCAGAGCAGTGATAGCGAACCTGGAAGAAGGGGACTATATGGTGTCTCTGGACATGCTTACCTCCATGTCCCAATTTGCCCTTCTCACCAAGGGTACCTCAGGTTTGTGGTACAGAACTGTCATTATCAGTTTCAGACGCTGCCGTTTGGATTGTCCACGGCACCCCGGGTCTTTACCAAGGTAATGGCCGAAATGATGATTCTTCTTCGAAGAAAAGGCGTCTTAATTATCCCTTACTTGGACGATCTCCTGATAAGGGCAAGGTCCAGAGAACAGTTAGAGGTCGGAGTAGCACTATCTCAAATAGTACTACGACAGCACGGTTGGATTCTAAATATTCCAAAATCGCAGCTGATTCCGACGACACGTCTGCTGTTCCTAGGGATGATTCTGGACACAGTACAGAAAAAGGTGTTTCTCCCGGAGGAGAAAGCCAGGGAGTTATCCGACCTAGTCAGGAACCTCCTAAGACCAGGCCAGGTGTCAGTGCATCAATGCACAAAGGTCCTGGGAAAGATGGTGGCTTCTTACGAAGCGATTCCATTCGGCAGATTCCACGCAAGAACTTTTCAGTGGGATCTGCTGGACAAATGGTCCGGATCGCATCTTCAAATGCATCAGCGGATAACCCTGTCTCCAAGGTCAAGGGTGTCTCTCCTGTGGTGGTTACAGAGTGCTCATCTCCTAGAGGGCCGCAGATTCGGCATTCAGGATTGGGTCCTGGTGACCACGGATGCCAGCCTGAGAGGCTGGGGAGCAGTCACACAGGGAAGAAATTTCCAGGGCTTGTGGTCAAGCATGGAAACGTCACTTCACATAAATATCCTGGAACTAAGGGCCATTTACAATGCCCTAAGTCAGGCAAGGCCTCTGCTTCAGGGTCAGTCGGTGTTGATCCAGTCGGACAACATCACGGCAGTCGCCCACGTAAACAGACAGGGCGGCACAAGAAGCAGGAGGGCAATGACGGAAGTTGCAAGGATTCTTCGCTGGGCGGAAAATCATGTGATAGCACTGTCAGCAGTGTTCATTCCGGGAGTGGACAACTGGGAAGCAGACTTCCTCAGCAGACACGATCTCCACCCGGGGGAGTGGGGACTTCACCCAGAAGTCTTCCACATGATTGTGAACCGTTGGGAAAAACCAAAGGTGGACATGATGGCGTCCCGCCTCAACAAAAAACTGGACAGATATTGCGCCAGGTCAAGGGACCCTCAGGCAATAGCTGTGGACGCTCTGGTAACACCGTGGGTGTACCGATCAGTGTATGTGTTCCCTCCTCTGCCTCTCATACCCAAGGTATTGAGAATCATAAGAAGGAGAGGAGTAAAGACTATACTCGTGGCTCCGGATTGGCCAAGAAGGACTTGGTACCCGGAACTTCAAGAGATGCTCACGGAAGACCCGTGGCCTCTACCTCTAAGAAAGGACCTGCTCCAGCAGGGACCATGTCTGTTTCAAGACTTACCGCGGCTGCGTTTGACGGCATGGCGGTTGAACGCCGGATCCTGAAGGAAAAAGGCATTCCGGATGAAGTCATCCCTACCCTGATCAAAGCCAGGAAGGATGTAACTGTGCAACATTATCACCGTATTTGGCGTAAATATGTTGCGTGGTGTGAGGCCAGGAAGGCCCCTACAGAGGAATTTCAACTGGGTCGTTTCCTGCATTTCCTGCAAACAGGACTGTCTATGGGCCTAAAATTAGGGTCCATTAAGGTTCAAATTTCGGCCCTGTCAATATTCTTCCAAAAAGAACTAGCTTCAGTTCCTGAAGTTCAGACGTTTGTCAAGGGGGTACTGCATATACAGCCTCCTTTTGTGCCTCTAGTGGCACCTTGGGATCTCAATGTAGTTTTGGGATTCCTAAAATCACATTGGTTTGAACCACTCACCACTGTGGACTTAAAATATCTCACATGGAAAGTGGTAATGATGTTAGCCCTGGCTTCAGCCAGGCGTGTATCAGAATTGGCGGCTTTATCCTATAAAAGCCCTTACCTAATTTTTCATACGGATAGGGCAGAATTGAGGACTCGGCCTCAATTTCTTCCTAAGGTGGTTTCAGCATTTCACTTAAACCAGCCTATTGTGGTGCCTGCGGCTACTAGGGACTTGGAGGATTCCAAGTTGCTAGACGTAGTCAGGGCCCTGAAAATATATGTTTCCAGGACGGCTGGAGTCAGAAAATCTGACTCGCTGTTTATCCTGTATGCACCCAACAAGCTGGGTGCTCCTGCTTCTAAGCAGACGATTGCTCGTTGGATTTGTAGTACAATTCAGCTTGCACATTCTGTGGCAGGCCTGCCACAGCCAAAATCTGTAAAAGCCCATTCCACACGGAAAGTGGGCTCATCTTGGGCGGCTGCCCGAGGGGTCTCGGCTTTACAACTTTGCCGAGCAGCTACTTGGTCAGGGGCAAACACGTTTGCTAAATTCTACATATTTGATACCCTGGCTGAGGAGGACCTGGAGTTCTCTCATTCGGTGCTGCAGAGTCATCCGCACTCTCCCGCCCGTTTGGGAGCTTTGGTATAATCCCCATGGTCCTTACGGAGTCCCCAGCATCCACTTAGGACGTTAGAGAAAATAAGAATTTACTTACCGATAATTCTATTTCTCATAGTCCGTAGTGGATGCTGGGCGCCCATCCCAAGTGCGGATTGTCTGCAATACTTGTACATAGTTATTGTTACAAAAATCGGGTTATTATTGTTGTGAGCCATCTTTTCAGAGGCTCCTTTGTTATCATGCTGTTAACTGGGTTCAGATCACAAGTTGTACGGTGTGATTGGTGTGGCTGGTTTGAGTCTTACCCGGGATTCAAAATCCTTCCTTATTGTGTACGCTCGTCCGGGCACAGTATCCTAACTGAGGCTTGGAGGAGGGTCATGGGGGGAGGAGCCAGTGCACACCAGGTAGTCCTAAAGCTTTTTACTTTGTGCCCAGTCTCCTGCGGAGCCGCTATTCCCCATGGTCCTTACGGAGTCCCCAGCATCCACTACGGACTATGAGAAATAGAATTATCGGTAAGTAAATTCTTATTTTTTAATACATGTGAGTTCAGATTTCCTAAGAGTAATTGGTATTTACTAGTGACTTGTGAGTCACTACACAAACATTAGGTGGCAGCATTCTGTTACTTTTGAAAGAAAACATCCCGTTGTTGCTGCAATTCTACTGTATGTATGAAATTCAATTTTCCTCTGTGCATTGCAATGAGTTGCTTAAAATTACTACATAACGTGTGCAAGGTGACCTTCCTCCAAAAGTGATTTCACTCGTTACTTACAGTAGGTCATTTTTCTGTGATGTGATGAACACATTTACGCACTGCCATGTAGACAAAAACACATTTATTAATGAAAAGCACACGTTTTGTTCCCACTGAAACTTTTTTTGTTTACAGTGTGACCCATCCTGACAGTCCTTTAGATCTGCGGTTGGAAAAATGCTTTGTTATTGAGAAATCTCCCTGTCAAACAATTTTACACTCTTAAGTCTTCCGCTGGAACCAAAGGATATAATTACTGGTAATCTTTACAGGCCAGGAGAGTCGTTAGCTGCTACTGACCATGTAGTTGTGTATAATTACAGCAATGAGTACTTGAATTATTTTATGGCACTTGTATTTTCGCTATAAACTGGTTTTCAGGATCAATTATCGATTAATTATAGTCTTTAACTTTGACTCTTCAAAGAGCACTAACCAGTCTTTCCTCTATCGCTGTCAACCAGTTATCCCAAACTTAACATCGGCCTCACCTTTCACCTCTAATGCCCATCCCACACAGAATATGGTTACCGGTTATTCACTATACCGGTGTTTATGAGCTCGTTGGTGCCATCTAACCTTTAGGGTTAATGCAATGTACCCTCTTCACATTTATCGATAACAAAACAATGTAAACTAGAAATGTCATTGTAATAAAATATTTGCAGAAAGATTTTCTTTAAATATTCAGCACTTTATGTTGTCTTATGTTTGTACTGTACTTTTGTATGCATTTTATGTTGTCTTATGTTTGTACTGTACTGTACTTTTGTGTGCACTTTGTTGTCTTATGTTTTTACTGTACTTTTGTATGCACTTTATGTTGTCTTATGTTTGTACTGTACTTTTGTATGCACTTTACATAGTTACATAGTTAGTGAGGTTGAAAAGAGGCAAAATGCCCATCGGGTTCAACCTGTATTCTGTTTATGTCGTCTAATGTGTGTACTGTACTTTTGTGTGCACTTTATGTTGTCTTATGTTTATACTGTACTTTTGTATGCACTTTATGTTGTCTTATGTTTATACTGTACTTTTGTATGCACTTTATGTTGTCTTATGTTTTTACTGTACTTTTGTATGCACTTTACATAGTTACATAGTTAGTGAGGTTGAAAAGAGGCAAAATGCCCATCGGGTTCAACCTGTATTCTGTTTTGTATGTACTTTATGTTGTCTTATGTTTGTACTGTACTTCTGTATGCCCTTTGTCCGCCGCTGCCCATTATACGGCCCCTTTGTAATGACTTACAAAGAATAATATTAATGATAACCATAATAGTGTATAAATAGGAATCCAATTTCGGGGCAGAGGGAGGTGCCTGTAATAACCCGGGAACCTGCAGGTGATTGACACTTGCTGCCGCAGTACGTGCTGTAACCACAACCATAACTGTGAAAGCCCCGAGGCCGCCCCATCCAGTGCTGACCGTTTAGTTAATCGCTTTTGTCTGTGACAGACTTTAATTGCCCAGGAAAAGCAGACATCAAAATCTCTTTAAGTGCAAAGCAAACGAATGTGCTTACTGAGCTGTCACACGCATACAGTGATGTTTATAAACTGCCGTTATAATGCCAGCCTCACACCGTTTACAGGTTAGTCTCCTGTACACAGAAGTCAGATCATGCCCTGGGGCACCTAAAAACATCTCAGTCAGTTATGGGGGGGGGGGGGGGGGGGGACTGGCGCGCACACACCTCACTGTATGGCTGCTGTTTATCTCTGTGCACCAGGCAGCAGGTACTGTAATACACCTGTCACGCCGCCGCAATAACCCAGGTTATTGTCCAGGAAACCCAGGTCACAGCTCTGTGTGAAAGGGTCCTTGAAAAATAACTTGGGTCCAGTGACCCGGGAATCCAACCAACAAGCAAGCAGGGTTGGACACGGGTAACAGGGTAGTGTAAATGAATGACCCGGGTCAGCTGATCCCGGTCCCACTTGCAGCATAGGGAGAGCTGGATAACACTGAATCATGGGGGTAATTCCAAGTTGATCGCAGCAGGAAATTTTTTAGCAGTTGGGCAAAACCATGTGCACTGCAGGGGGGGCAGATATAAGAGGTGCAGAGAGAGTTAGATTTGGGTGTGGTGAGTTCAATCTGCAATCTAATTTGCAGTGTAAAAATAAAGCAGCCAGTATTTACCCTGCACAGAAACAAAATAACCCACCCAAATCTAACTCTCTCTGCACATGTTATATCTGCCCCACCTGCAGTGCACATGGTTTTGCCCAACTGCTACAAAATGTCCTGCTGCGATCAACTTGGAATTACCCCCCATGTGCAATAACCCGGGTCGGAGCTGCGTTGTAACTGGGGACAGTCCCGGGTCAGATCTGGCTTGGAACAGTGTTCTAAAATCCGGGTCAGACCTGGTATTTTGGTGTGAAGGGGTATAAATGTGATGGAGTTTTATATAACTCTTTGCTTTGGTGCAGACAATGCACCTGCTGGGCCTATTTCCTGGAAAAGGTCCTGGGGCTCCTTTAACTGATGTATTGATTCATCCCTTTCTACAGGATTCTATTCTTGTTGTCCGACCCGACCTTCCCATCCAGTAAGATGCTGTTACTCACCAGGCTTTGGATCCATTAATTGGTGCTGTAAAACATAAGTTGATTCACTGTCGGCTCAGGAAGGACAGAAATAGTACGGACTGCTGGGCATTGTGTGACATAGTTATGTCATTCCTGCCCGGATCTCTGCACCTCTCTATTCATTCCATTACGCTGTATCTGCAGTATACTGTATATGCGGAGATAATGACTCATTACCCGTAACAGCTCTGTCATAGTATTATACAGTCATCTAATATTATATTATATATTAATGTTAGTAATAGGGATGGCCATCGACCACCGATGATTCCTAAATGCTTTTGCCATTGATGGGAGGGAACCAGATGGTTTCCCTCCATCGATGGCACAGTATAAACTTTTTTATTTTTGCAAGGTGTCGGGACTCTGTATAGCTTTGCCCCCGACATCGCAAAGCCTCGTCCCCGGGCTGTGATTGGCCTGCGTGTGTGATTCACTGAAATAACAGGGATGACCATCGGTGAGTGAAACCATCGATGGTCCCCCATAGCATAGATGGTGACCGTCCCGATGGCCACTCACAGTTTAGCCATCGATGGCCATCCCTAGTTAGTAATGAAGGGCCGGATGCTGTGTCACACAGCTGGACGCAACCCAAACGTATTGTGGTGGGATCTAAAACCTTTATCAAGCACCAGTTTCTCGACTTATTATAGAATAAGCAGGGCATGCTGAGACTTGTAGTTCTACATCAAATAACAAAATGTTTCTCTCATTCTGCAATGGTTATTACATCTCTGAGCAGAGTTTCCCAGCGGCCCTAGAGATTCTATGCAGCCGCATTATCTATGTTTTGAGGATCCCCAAATGATCTTCGATGGAGCCTTTAGTACTGTCCTTGTCCTCTTACCCACTGTCTCCATCCTAGTAGGTCTCAGTGATAGAACCTGTGACGCTGATGGTGTGCTGAGGGGTTACTGCCATTAATGACATGGAATGGTAAAGAACTGTGCCTAGGAGGATGTAATTTACCTTTAATATCAGGTGGGAGGGGGTGTCATACCACAGGAATCCGGGGCCACAATTGATATTTTACCAGATTTCCGCTTTTCCTAGGAAACGTGGGTTAATTGTTTTATTGTTATTGATTGTGGTTTGAGGTAACGTGAATAGTTGTGGAATTCCAGTAACATTTCAGGCATGCTCCTGCAAGTCAACTTTCTCCAGAGAGGTTGAAAACTATGCTCTTAAAAAAAAAACTGTTTTATAATAAGCTTTAGCAAATCCTTCAGGGCACTGTCACCAGACAGAAATTATTCCATGAGAAATAAAATCTGAGACACAGACTCCTGTACTGAGTCCTCTGTCCATCAGGGGGGCCGGAAGATGTAGCCTGGGGATCAAAGATCGTACAATATGTGATTGCAAACTATGAATGAAGTAGGAGCTTATGACATCACTAAATCCCAAGGGACTGATAGGTTGTATAAAATGTCTCAGTGATGTCACTAGGCTCTAGAATTTTTATAGGCTGGAGTCTGGTGAATATCGGGCAAGCCCAATGGAAACACAATGGGATCACATTTAGGGGAAAGTTTATCTGACCTTCTAAAATAGACCAGTCGAGATGTTGCCCACAGCAACCAATCAGTTTCTAGCTATCATTTATCTAGTACATACTATAATACGAAAGTTAGAATCTGGTTGCTATAGGTGACAACTCAATTTGTCCTCCTTGGAACATTTGTTAAATCTCCTCCTAATGAGGAAATCTAACACATTCTACAGTAGATTTGAACTCCAAACCGTGGAGAGACGTAATGCGGAGAAAGATAAAGTATCAACCAATCAGCTCCTGTCATTTTTCAAACACAGCCTGTAACATGGCAGCTAGAAGATGATTGGTTGGTACTTTATCTCTCTCCAAGGTCTGATACATCTCTCCCTCTATAAGCAGTAAGTCAGTAGATCCTTGATTACTGCATGTATCATTTGACATGTGGCAAATATTAGGTAGAACCTTACTCACTCAGGGTGGAATGATCAGCTTGGAAGGTGCTAACGTGCCCTTCAGCCCATTGCCTCTATTATGGCGCTGCATGCCAGGTTTTCTGATTACAGACTGCTGTTGTAGATGTGACATACGTGAGATATGGGCAGATCTCGATCACACTCAGGGGCTCATCACCGCCGTTCCAGTCTAGACTGCGCCACAAAACGAGCGTCTTCTCTCTTTTTGGACTTGAATAACCATTTGCTGCAAAGGCATCTGGGAAGGGTTCACATGTCCGGATTAATTCAGGCTCCGATGCAGCGTAACCCCATCTCTGCTCTCTTCAGACTGGTTGGGATAACATCTCGTTGAGTTAAACCTTATGCACTGCGGTGTTTTGAGAAATACCTGCATCGGGCCTGACGCTACAGGCCACTGAATGAAATACATAATTGCTAAATATGTACAGTTCCTGCAGTCCAAGTAATGAATCCAAGACTCATACAAGTTTCTACAAGCAAAGGACAGATGGATGGAAAGGTAGCGGATGCATGGTATAAGCTCAACTTTCACAGAGGAGAAAGGGTTCGTCCTGCCCACCGGTATGGACCGACACCCAGATAATTATGTTAAGGTGGCAGGTAGAAAAGTATCTATTGATATTATACATATAATAATGTTTTGTACAGCTGCAGGGATCACATCTTCTAAGGGGAAAAAAAGACCTTTGCTTTGTAGGAAAAGTCATATCAGGAAAATAAGACTGTAACATGCCAGGAGCTGATTGGTTGGTACTTTATCTCTCTCCATTTTAACTCTCTCTAAGTTTTGATAAATCTCCCCCTTTTTGGGCTAGATTTACGAAGCAGCCTCTTATGCAAGCTGACACTTGTTAGCGGGTTTGACCTGTAATTGTAAAATGGCAATAATACGACAACCAAAACACGCCAGCAATTGCACTTAATATTCTTTCTACTTTAAATTTCCAGGTCAAACCTGCCAAGGCCACTGCTCCATAAATCTGGCCCTGCGTCCTTTATTTATTAACGTTTACTTATAGAGCTCCAGCATATTCCGCTGCACTTTACATTTGGGAAGAGAACAGTAATAATGCAAGTCTGAGTAATAACATAAAGACAGAGAGGTAAGAGGGCCCTGCTCGCAGGCTTACACTCTATAGGTGCTTGGTAACACAAATTCCCGTATATTCCTATAGTCCTGATTCTTGGACCCTGAAAGGGGTGTGGCCTATTGCAAGTTGGCATTGAGGCAGGGGGATGGAGGCAAGGTTCCTGCAGTAAGGTGCAGGATTTGGGGTGTATGGTGGGTGTGAACTACAGTAAAGTATGCCTCTTTCAACTTTCTCAAATGTTGGGAGGTATGAACGACCCGTGCCTCATTATCTCCCTGTTTTTGTACTTGTCTTGTCATTTAGGCAAAATGTACCTGTGAGAATATACGTCTGTTGTGCATATATTCAATGTTCTGCACTGAGCGGAAATGATACCTGCTTCATAGGCTGCAACAATGTTACAATGTTGCTGCATTCTGGTGCAACGCTACAAACAGAAACATTAATAAATTCTTCATATAATCTTATTATCAGTGAAGGAAGGGACTATGACAGGCAGAATATACAATCTTCAGTTGTTTATTTTTCCATGAAAGCTTCCAGTTAGAGAAAGTGTAATATTATGCATTGGTTTGTTTTTCTGTACATTTAGATATATTAATATGAGTGGTTCTGAGATCCCAGGTTCGGATTGAACTGCTGAAATATTAAATATGGATCAAGGACGCCAGTGGATGAGTCTAACCCGTCAGATGTCCCTGGCAGTAAGACTGCATGTTGTTTACAATCAGTAACTTTTTGTTCGAACTATTCCCTGAAAAATGTGGCAACAAGAAACTCTAATATTATCCACCAGGTGTCTGCAGTAAGTAGTCACAATCCCAGGGGTGTGGTATGGAGGGTCGACAGTGTCTAGGTCGACCACTATTGGTCGACAGTAACTAGGTCGACAGGGTTTCTAGGTCGACATGTTCTAGGTCGGCAGGTCAAAAGGTCAGCATGAGGGTTTTTAAAAAAAAATTGGTTTTGTTTTCTCCGTACAGTGACCAGGAACCCCAATTACTGCACCGTGTCCCCTCGCATGGCGAGCGAATAACCATGCTTTGGGCAAGGTGCCTCGCTCTGCTACCGCTGCGCTTGGCACAGGTTACTATTCCCAATTGTAGTCCACATGGATCGTTAAGTATGAAAAAGTTCCAAAAAAGAAAAAAATTGTGAAAAATTCATGTCGACCTTTTGACCTGCCGACCTAGAACATGTCGACCTAGAGACCCTGTCGACCTAGAAACCCTGTCGACCTAGTTACTGTCGACCAATAATGGTCGACCTAGACATTGTCGACCTAAGTGGGATCGACCTAGAGACCGGATACCCAGTCCCAGATAGCCGCGGATCATTACACGGTCATCCATAGCGTTCCAGCCTGGGTAGCTGTGCAGTGTAGTTTATTATAAATGATACTGCAGTCTTTGCACGCAGCTCCCAGGATATACAGAGTACCTACAGTATATAGCTAAACACTGACAGCTTACAGCAGTCATCTGTACCCTGTGACCTGAGGTGAGGCGCAGTATGGAGACAGAGGAGCTAGGTAAACACGCCATACAGTACGTTGTAAACCTGCTGCATTGTTAATGAGTATTAAACACAACATTACCTGAGGCTGCAGGGCGGGCCTTAACCCCTGCCTGCCCGGATTTACCTGTATGTACAGGATAGGCAGCTACCTGTGAATCCCAGCTCCAACTATACATATAAATATATCTAGAGAGAGAGAGGGAGAAAGAGACATATAGGTATAGATATACATCTATAGATATTTATATATATGTGTGTGTGTGTGTGTGTGTATATATATATATATATATATATATATACAAGCTTACCCCATTCTATCCTTTTAAACTGGGACACTCATGAATTACACATGTTCTCTAGCTGCTTAAAATCAGGGGAAATGCAGGCTTGATGTGAGCCAGCCTCAACCCGTGGCCTGCCAGCTGTAGCTGAACTACAAGTCCCAGAATGTACTGATGTAGGATTAGGCCGCCCGTGCTTCTCTGGCTGCTGTGGAACTACTAGGACCTGCATGCCATCCCTTTCTTTGGCAGACTGGGCATGCTGGTACGTGTAGTTGGCAGAGTGGGCATGCTGGTACTTTTAGTTCCACCACCGCTGTAAAGCCTTGCCTTTAAGAGGAAACTTTGGGAGAGAACCCAGTGGCAAGCCAAGTGTTAAAAGTTTATCAGCTGGCCCAGCCCCAGACATGCCAACAAATTGCTGGTGACGGTCCTTTGCAGGTTTGCACACGCATGGCATCATGTGAATGAGCACAGAGAAAACAAGCCTCACACTTCTAGGTCTCCTGGTTGTGGCAGAGCCAAATAAGCTTTATGTAGCCCTGTGACCCCACCCCAGGAGGCCCGGCAGCCCTGGTTCCTGCTACCTGCAATCTGCAGGGTGCACACACAGTCACCTTTCTGTCCCTCTGGGGGGAGGAGGGCTCAGGACAGGACAGGGCTGGGCTGGGACTGTACTCTGGAAGTTTGGGAAAGTTGTGCAGCAGCGCTTGTGTGAGTGCTCTGCACTGCAGCGCACTGGAGGAGGCGCTCATTCTGCCAGGCTCAGCTCTTCTGGAAAGAAATGTGCAGTTAATTATCATATGTATAAGTGAGTTTCAGGAAGGGGGCTGTACAAGCGAAACCCCACCAGAGCCAGGAGCAAGGCAGTGACTTCAGGGGGTGGAAATCAGACTCTGGAATAAAAGTGCTGGGGGGGACAGCAGCTGAGCAGGAGGAACACAGCCACTCACAGCAGCAAGCAAGCCAGCCTGGTATCCCTCTGCAGCCAGCAGCCCTTCTCCATCCACACCCAGCCTGTGCAGGACACTAGCACCCCCAGCCTGTGCAGGACACTAGCACCCCTCAGCCTGTGCAGGACACTAGCACCCCACCAGCCTGGACACTTCCTAAGGACTGTGTGCATTGTGCAGCGCTGCATCTGACCTCCAGGACTTTGCTCTGTGGGATTGTCAGCAGAGGACGGTCCCTGCGCTGTCACTGACTGGGGGCAAAACTGGGCAGCCTGGATCTAAAGAGAATTGTCTCCAACTGCTCCACCAGCATGCAGAACTACAAGTACGACAAGGCGATGGCCCCTGAGAGCAGGAACGGGGGCAGCACCACTTTAAACAACAACAATGGCCCCGGGAACTGCAAGAGGATTCTCCTAATCTTCCTGGATCTATTCTGCCTGGTAGTAGGTGAGCAACTGTCCCTGTCCCTGCGCTCCGTGCAGGGGCTGTCACTGTCCTGCAGAGCCCTGTCCTGTGCACCCCTCCCTTTACTCTGGTTTACTCCTCTGACAATGATTTATATGTGTATTCGTGTATTCCTTACTTGCTACATAGTATACTGGCAGCTGTAGTGTAGACTGGAGTGTTGCACTGGACTCCCCTAACTTCCCAGACTTCCCCCATTGCCCCCCTAACTTTCCAAACTTCCCCCATTGCCCCCCTAACTTTCCAGACTTTCCCCATTGCCCCCCTAACTTTCCAGACTTCCCCCATTGCCCCCTAACTTTCCAGACTTCCCCCAGTGCCCCCTAACTTTCCAGACTTCCCCCATTGCCCCCTAACTTTCCAAACTTCCCCCATTACCCCCTAACTTTCCAAACTTCCCCCATTGCTCCCCTAACTTTCCAAACTTCCCCCATTGCCCCCTAACTTTCCAAACTTCCCCCATTGCCCCCCCTAACTTTTTAAATTCCAGCCGATGCTCCATAAACTTTCCACACTCCCCCCAGTGCTCCTGTCACTTTCCAAACTCACCCCCCCCCCAGTGTTCCCCAAACTTTGCAAACTACCCCCCATTGCTCCCCTAACTTTCCAACACTCCCCCCATTTCTCCTGTAACTTTTCATAATCCCCCCTCCAATGCTTCTGCTTGGACAGTAATGAGTGTATGCAATATCCATTGTGCTGTATCCCCTGCCTGGCTCCAGGATACTATTATTCCTAGAAAAGAATCATTTTATGTGACTGTTCAAAATTGTGCAGAAAAAGTGTATAAACTTTCACTAATACCCTGATGCCACCACTGTTGGCTGCTGCTGCTGCACTGAGTTTAGATTGTGCTGTAAATTGATAGCATAAAAAGGAAAGTGGATTTAATTTGCAGAAAGTACCTAGAAATTCCTTATACTGGACCTATTTCCCTGCATCAGTTATCTGTGGAAACTCCATAAAAACAATGACAGACTTAATTGAAGACATACATGTGTTATCTGTATATGATACTGCTGCCTTCTGCTCCACTATACAGCTGCCTGGGGGCAAATATACTGCAGATGAAAACTGAGATATATGTGTGTGTGTGTGTGTGTGTGTGTGTGTGTGTGTGTGTGTGTGTGTGTGTGTGTGTGTGTGTGTATGTATATATATATATATATATTCCTTTATGTATATGGAGCGCATAATTAGTTTCTGATCGTTTTTCTATGTACATGAAGCACTTAAGCATTCCATCTGCCACTATGGAAATTGCATTTGTGTGTTCAGATTGCAGCATTCACCATATAAACTGACGTTGTATACACTGCTGTGTGGTCTTGGTTACGGAGTGGAAGGGGGGGGGGGGGGGGGGGTAGCTTGGATGCAAAAGGTGGCTAAAACTCTGTGTGAGAGGAACATAAACTTCCCTAGTTCAAGACTTCTCAAACTATTCTCATACTCTAGTCCAACTATATGTATCTATACATTATTGATTGTTGGAAGGATCTGCAGTGTTATGACAGGCTTGTCTCAGCATTGTCAGATTTAGGAGAGGTCCTCTCAGTATCTTGAACGAATAATGTGCAGTTTCTGTCTTGGGCTGAATCCTCCTGCAGTAAGTGACATATGGGGGGGGGGTCCCATCCATTCGGCAGCAGAACACTTATAAAGTAATTTTCTGGAACCACAAACAGACACAAACGTGAAAGCTGATGGTTATTGATGATTGAAATGACTAGAGTGAAGGTGAGGAGTCAGGTCTGCCCTGTGCCCAGAGAGTGTGTCTGCATTGGATTCTCTCAGCCATTCATAATGCCGTCTGTTTTAGTGCATCTTTCCTGGGGACAAATGTCTGTGTGTTACTCAGTGCCATAAAAGCACTTATAATGACCGGGTTTCAAAGGTCATGTCAGGGAAGTGTACTATGAAACACTTTATTTTATTGCTAAGCTATACGTCAACAAAGCATAGGTAGCCCAGGACTACTTAGGTGACTGAGCAGAACTGAGTCTTATAGCGGAATGCATCAGTCATGACACAACTGGCATCTGTTTCGTATTGTTTTGAGTAACTGAGAATGGTGGGGATTGGCTGGAATTAGGTTCTTTAAACTCAGTAAGTGCCCCCTTGACATGCCAGCCATCTTGGCTTCCGTCCAGTTAGTGTGGGGCAGATCTACTTTTCCCTCAGTCTAGTGTAAATTGCATGATTAACGTTTGCAGCGGTTAAAAGTTTTATATTACAAGAATTAGTGGAGATATAACTCCCCCCCCCCCCCCAACGAAAAAAAACATCGATCGGGTGGTCGTTCTAGGATGCATAAAAAATTTCCAAGAAAAGTTTTGCATCGTTATTCACCTTAGAATTGCATGAAAAGTTTTGCAGCGTTATTCACCTTAGAATTTCTCGCTATAGATTGTCAGCGGTTTCACCCAGATTAAAGTCCAAGGTTCCGCCTAATCGTATTATGTTCTTAAATCCAAAAGACAAGATTTGGCAGATTAACTCGGTGTTTGCGCTGTAAACTTTCCAAATATAGGAGCTAATCCGAGACTGCCCACGGAATCACCAGCTAATCCTCCACCTGTATGTGTGAGACCTTTCTCAGAACATTTATTTCTTGTGGTTTTTGTCATTTGAATTTAATGGTATTTTTTGTTGTTTTCCCCGTCAAATTGATATCGAATCTACAGCGGGGACATTGGCTGCGCAGACGAGGACAGCTGTCTTCTCTGTGCAGACAGCAGTATAGGGTCTCCTAGGATAGAAATTAACATGTACAGTTGATCCCCGAGTGCGTGTCAGTATTCCCCGGAGGCCGTCTTAAGTGTCGCTGGATTTCTCTGATGCTCAGTTACTGCTGGTGGCTATGAAATATGATGTCCAAATTCTCTAGGAGGTATAGATATCCCGTGACACTGTGCAGACGCTTCCTGACACTGTTGGCAATGTTGACTGGTAATCGGGATCCTGAAGAAGATACTGTAGATGGTCACATCTGTTTTCACCCAGCAGTTATTGAAGTTGTGGAAAAAAAAAAAGTTTTTCATGGTGTAGTGAGAATGATTTATGGCTGGATGATAATTATATTTAAGCATTCAGAGGGGAGAATTCAGTTCTTGACGATGTGTGGGGGGACATGATTAGCTCGCACCCATCCCACAGAATTATGGTGCCCCGATATTGGCAAATTTCCTAAGCAACTCTATAGGGTGCAAGGGACAACGTAACAGTGATACTGGCTTCCTTCCTACAGTCACTGTGTCGTTGTTTCCCTGGCAACGTTGGACATTTAATGACCCCCCCATCACCATAATGTCCAGTGTTAAAGTACAATATAACAGGGGAAGTGTCAAATATTGCAGAACTGGACATCTAGGTGGATATTGGGTGTCAACAGTGTGGGGGTAAATATGTTTGTGTCTCCAAGAGATAAGGGATGTATCAAACCTTATAAAGAGCTGTCATTTATCAACTACAGTCTATAAAATGATAAGTAGAAGCTGACTGGTTTCTCTGGGCAACTTCACCTGTCATCTTTAGAAGGTTTGACACATTTCCTCCATAGTCTTCAATTAAGCACTTGACCAACTGAAGATCTTTGGGAAGCCAACCAGTGTCTCTCCACTGGCTGAATCATGAGACTTGTAGTGACGATTGGTTCCTGCGTCATGTTTCGTCACTAGAGTATAGTCAGTTGCAGTAGGATACATCTATAAATCTTGGAAAAGGACACTGGTTGTCAGCAAGATGATTGCTTTGTCAGGGGGTGGTGAGCATTTAATTAGTGAATTCAGGTCGTCTTATTGCTGAATTCCTGAGGTGGTCACAGTAGGAGTCGTCATTCTTGTCTGCAAACTTTACTTCCAAAGCAGCCAGCTCCATAGACCAATGCACAAAGGTGTAACGACACAAGCTGTGGAGTCTCCTACCCTAAGGTCCCAAACTCAATGTCTGTGGCAAAGATAACCCCATCCCGTACAGTCAATGATTACACCAATGAGCAGGGTTAATTTGCCCTCCTCATTGTTGTTCTACCTAATTATTGTCACTGTGCTCAACTGTCTGATTCGAGTTGATTCCTTGTCACAAGGAATCTTCCTGACAAAGGATTCATTAGTGAGTGTTCCGCATCTTAAAGAGCCTGCATTGAGACAAGTCACATTTACATAACTAATTGTAGAAGCAGGTATCTTTAGCATCACTCCTAATGGACTTGCCCTGAGCTCAACTTTCTAACCTTATGCTGCAACTTGCACTTAGAGCATTTAGGAGGTCACCATGAGCCTCAATTCCCACCAGGGATTAGAGTAGAGTAACATAATGACAGTGACATCTTGAGAACTTTATCAGTCATCGCAATAATACATCTTGGTAAGAAGGAAAAACCTGCATTTGACTCTGTGGGGACAAAAGTTGCTGGGAATGGCCAGCAGAGAAGGTTAGATGAGAAGCAGAACCAGTGTTTCCACTCAGTGCTAACATTCCGTGGTACCCTCAAAGGTCCTATGCTGGAAAATTGACTGGAAACTGTGGGCAGAACCTGCTAGGTCAGTTTGAGGTGAACTGGAGGTTGTGACGGCTGGTAAAGCAGTGAGCAGCCGATGGTGGGGGGTGGGTGACCGCCTTGGACCTTATAGCTCCCCATGATTGCATCCAATGTTTTGTAGATCGTCGCTAAGATCATGCAGACCCTTCAGTTTTATAAAGAATGATTGACAGTTACATTCACTTATGGTCCTTCCTAGAAACGTTCATGGAGGAATTATTAGAAGGTCCCCATCGTCATTGTAGAAACCACGTCTTCCAGCAGTTATAGGGTACCGGAATTGAAGGTTGTAGGAAAATCTCAAATACTTCTCCCATTCTGGGCAGCAATTGGAGTCATTTAACCCACCCAGTTAATAATATTTACAGAAATGTTTTTTTCCCCCTGTGTTACTGGATTGGAAGAGGTTTCAGGACCATCTGGAATAATTTTTCAGCTAGAGATGGGAAGTGTTTAACTCTTTGTGGCTCAGGCAAGCCATGGTTTGTTAATGTTAAGGGGCACCTCTCCTTGAGCCCTCGGCGGGCCATCCGGAGGGACTCACCGTCTGCAAAAACAATAACCTAGAAGATGTCTGTAATGTGGGTACGGACCAAATGGGAAATTTAAACTTTCCAGGGACGCCTAATTAAACAGCAGGTAATGTGCAGTCCTCCTTTTTGTGGTCAAAACTTTCAAGAGAAGTTCAGTCACTTCTTGCTTTTCCCCCCTCCTTAATTACTCTTGTTCGGGGAAACAGGATCTCCCTGCTGGTCTGTAAAGGGGGGAGCTTCAAGCGGCACAGACGCCGTGACATGGTCTGGAAACTGGCAGTGAAATGATATACATGTGTCTGTTTTCTTTTAACAACTTTGCTATTTTATACTTCAAAAAATACATATGAAGGTCTTGGAGTGTATGAAGGTTCTTCAGCTGACTCTGCGGCTGTGGTCTGAGTCCTGAAATATGAGATTGTAGCTAGCACTCTGTTCTAGAGGTGACCTTCACACGTTCCTTATAAGTGAGTATTCCAGTGACAGCTAAGATATGAAGGTTATATGAACAGGCACTTGATCTAAGGAACCTGAAGGTTAGATCATTGTCAATAAAAAATATACTCGGAACTTTTTTGTTTGTACTTACAGCACCTCATGCCTCAATGATAGCACATCATTGGTTCTTAGTGCATGTATAGGGATACGGTGCCTCATATCTCAATAATATGACATCCCTGCTTCCTAGTGCATAGATAGAAATATAGTACCTCTTGCCTCGATAATATCACATTCCCGGTCTAGTGCATGAAGTGGAATATGGTGCCTTGTGCCTCAGTAGTATCACATCACTAGTTCATATTGCATGGATAGGCTGCATTCCCCAAAATATTGGTTCAGTTAACAAAATGGTGACCACCACTCTGGATAAGTGATAAGTACATTTTACATAACGTATAGTGGGAGCGATGTATTATTAAAGAGTGGGTAAGTGGACAAGTGGAGAAGTATAGCAATCAATCAGCTTCAGCCTATCATTTTATAGAATATGCTTGATAAATGCTAGCTGCAAGCTGATTGGATGCTATATGACCAATGTCTTCTACTGGCCAGCCCACTGCTCTTAAGGAGGCTTGATACATCTAAACCAGTAGAAGTTACCAGCAATTTTGATTACCAATATCTTTCAAGAGGTATTTCGTTCTTTGATGCATTATGTTGTATGAGTAATGTGTTACTTGTGAGAATACCGTTTTCAGTGGCTGGCTGGGTTAAAGTATTTTTAAAGTAATTCTCTACTGTAACAATATGTTGGACGCGGATTCCAATAAATGCTGTTGTAATAGGTTGGTAAGTGTAGGGAGAGGTCATTACCTGATTGCAAAACCTCATCATTGCGAATCATTCCTTGCCAGCAGCTAGATAATTGAATTGTTGTTTTACATCGATTTACATTGATTAAAGATTTTTGGAAAAGCTGATCTATCTCTTTGTTGCTTTTCATACCTGTTTTTTACGTGTGCTTGATGCTGCCTGCATGCAATTCCTCTATGCTACCAGAAGGCCACCTACTGTACGCCAAGCAAGATGCGTCCACAGGGTAGCCTAATCATGCGCCTAGGGTATAGATTTTCTATGGCTTCCTAGTGAAAGTCAGCACGCACAGTTGTGATTCGTTATTTTGCATATAGGGGGTCATTCCGAGTTGATCGCTTGCTGCCAATTTTCACAGCGCAGCGATTAGGTGACAAAATAGCATTTCTGCGCATGTGTATGCCCCGCAATGCGCACGCGTGACGTACGGGTACAAAGCCCTTTGTGGTAGTGCTTAGGTTCTAGCGAAGTTTTTCTTCGCACTGGCGGCCGCTATAAGATTGACAGGAAGGGGGCGTTTCTGGGTGTCCACTGACCGTTTTCAGGGAGTGTTTGTAAAAACGCTGGCGTGTCTGAAAAAACACAGGCGTGGCTGGGCGTTCGCTGGGCGGGTGTATGACGTCAAATCCGGACACGAATAGGCTGAAGTGATCGCAAGCGCTGAGTAGGTTCAGAGCTACTCTGAAACTGCACAAACTGTTTTTGCAGAGCTCGGCTGCAGATGCGTTCGCACTTCTGCTAAGCTAAAATACACTCCCCAGTGGGCGGCGGCATAGCGTTTGCACGGCTGCTAAAACTAGCTAGCGAGCTATCAACACGGAATGACCCCCATAGTGGACAGAAGCCATTTTATTCTTACAACTGACCTCTGCTGAGGATGTAGGATTATTGCAAGATAACGTTAAAATGCAATTATTTTATAAATAATGACAAATTGTTTGTTTCTTGCATGTAACTAAATTACCTCAGCCGGGGTAAGCTTAAATAAATGCCCCCAATTTCTTATGTACTGTAATTACATATATGACTAAGGGGTCTATTAATGAAGCAGTCAAAAGTGTGGAGAAGTGAGCCAGTGGAGAAGTTTCTCATGGCAACCAATCAGCTGCTCCGTACAATTGTATAGTATGCAAATTATAAATGTTACTTCAATGCTGATTGGTTGCCATGGGCAACTTCTTCACTGGCTCACTTCTCCACACTTTTCACTGCTTCATGAATAGACCCCTAAATACAAAAAAATATACTGTACCAAACAAACTTTATTCGTATTCACATCTCCGTGTCTACCTGTATTGCTTCCGCAAACAGGAAGTAGCTTGCATACAGCGTCGGCAGCCATACTTCAGGGGCCTGTCTTATTTCAGACAGTACAGCCTATTAATTCACCATGAACGAGAGGCAAAATTGAAGTACGAGGCATAAAATGGACACTGTTTCCTAATGCATTGATAGACTGTCTAACCTATATCACATGAAAAATATGTGTTTGCACAATGGTTTTAGGTGCACAGATTGAAAGTCCAGTACTTTTTTTGTGGGGGAGGGTTTGTAGTCACAAAATATTGACTCAAAATGGAGCTTCAAAGGAATAGATATGGTTTGAAAATGTGAAACAGGGTCAAAGTCTTGTCAGAACACGAAACCAAGAGGGAAAACGTCAGTCTGAGCGTTCAGAAGAATCACTTTTCAAGGTTCTCCTAACGTACCATAGAAATTGCTTTCAGTGTACCCAAAAAAACATCCTTTAGTTCTGAAAGTGAAAATGTAGTGTTTTTTTTTTATAGACACAAATAAAAAAATCTGTTGCTATTTTTCCATTATTGCGTCACTCTATTTTTCATTATTTAATAGTGTTTTTTGTCTCCTGCCTTTGTACGTTTTTCAGCGAGGCAAAACTGTTTTCACTGCTCATTCAATAGCTTTGTTGGCGAAAACCCAAGGGCATTTAGGATGTAGTATCTGTAGGTTTTGTTGTAACAGCTGACAGGAAGGCATTTGTAGCGTTCTGTGCAAGAGCCACTTTTACTGCAAACACTCTTATTTTCCACTTTTCATCCTAATCCAGACAGCTCTGAATAGAGGAGGTGCTACTTATTAATTCCGTCACTCGAGATTTGGAGTCAGTGAGGCCCTCCTACTCTTAATAAGGTTACACAGTAATAAACAAAAAAAATTAATAATATATAGGATACGGAATACTTCTCTAGCATGTGAAAGCACAAGTCTGTAGCCAGAGGGTTTTCTTACAAGTCACCTAAATCTTAGGTGACTTGTTATATATGTAATGACAGAGCCGGCCTTAGGCATAGGCAAACTAGGCAAATGCCTAGGGCATTTGGTATACTTAGGGGCACCAGCAGCTTCTGCTGATTAAAATGATATGCGGCATGCCTATATTCTGGGTGTGACTGTGGCTGTATCTGCATATGAAATGTTACATTGCAGTGTATTCCTGGAAATCACTGTAATGTAGCATTTCGGACGCAGATACAGCCGCAGTCACACACAGAATATAGGCATGCTGCATATCATTTTAATCAGCAGAAGCTGCTTGTGCATCCTAGCCACATAGTAATGCAAATAAGATGCATTTTCATAAACAAAAGGCGCCCAACGTTAGCAGAGCTACCAGCTGACTCACGCCAGGGATCTCCTGCAGAACTAGCGGCGGTGCTAGGGGGCACCAGCCAAAATCTTGCCTAGGGCATCATATTGGTTAGGGCCAGCTCTGTGTAATGATTTACAGTAGGGGTGGATTTATACCGTACAATGCACAATTGTTTCTAATGGACACGGAAGTGATGACATCAGAACGGGTTATGCAGATATTATTTACTGGAGTTTTTCATATAAATACATTCCTTGTGTATTATATTTGCATCAACTAGATTTACTCTCTGAATGAACAATGATCCCTGGTGGTAGATTTACTTAGCGTGGTGTTTTAGGACCACCTTGTCTTTGATGGTTTAAATGGGCAATGATATTAAATGCAAAACCAGCCGTGTTTTGTATTTAATATTATTGCCCTTTAAATCCAGTGGACGGAACCACGGAAGACGCGTCGACTTTGGAAAGCGGCAGTTAGTAAATTACCCCGCTGACTTCTTAATTTCAGGGTTCATTAGGAGGGTGTGGTTCGTTTTATCGACAGTATCTAGGTCGACAATGTTTAGGTCGACCACTATATGTCGACAGTCACTAGGTCGACATGGATGGAAGGTCGACATGTGCTAGGTCGACAGGTCTAAAGGTCGACATGAGAAAAAAATATATATTTTGTGTCGTTTTCTTCGTAGAGTGACCGGGATCCCAAATTAGTGCACCGCGTCCCCTCGCATGGCTCGCTTCGCTCGCCATGCTTCGGGCATGGTGCCTTCGCTCCGCTACCGCTTCGCTCGGCACACTTTACCGTTCCAATCGTAGTCCACGTGGATCGTTAAGTATGAAAAAAAAAAAAAAATGTGAAAAACTCATGTCGACCTTTAGACCTGTCGACCTAGCACATGTCGACCTAGAAACCCTGTCGACCTTCCATCCATGTCGACCTAGTGACTGTCGACCTATAGTGGTCGACCTAAACATTGTCGACCTAGACACTGTCGATCTGCAGACCGGATCCCCATTAGGATTGTGTGCATTATAATAAGTAGCACAAATAGTTCCTACTGTAAATGATTACAGACATCAGAAGTCTCTTGTAACTCATATAAATGGATGTAACTCATATAAATGGATGAAACCTCCTTTGGAGGTGTCTGATATCCGTATAACTACAGTAGGGGGTAAATTATATTCCATCTGTTAAATTATCATAACCAAGAGATGAATATAGAGACGAGTAAACAGTGGCAGAACTTCAGCCAGGGTGCCTGGAGGCCTTGCGTCTTGGCGCACCCTTTTCCCTGGAGCTGTCGCATAGATGTGCCTGAACTCAGAATATGGGCAGATATTCGCATAGGACTTACGGTCATTGGAAGACATTTGGAGTTGTGTCAGCATTGCGCGTGACTCAGAAACAGGCCTTTCCCATCCCCCCCTCTCGTCGCTCTCCTCCCTGACATCCGGCGCTCAAATGCCATCGCTTCCGTTACCTCTGAAATGATAGTCATTGGGGTGAAAAGACTGGTGGTTTCCAATCATGGTCCTACACCTGTGTGCTGAGGACTATCTGAAGCTAAGCTTGGAACAATGTCGTCCGCCATCTTTGTATCACCTGAGGTAACAGTGGTGAGGTAATGTTATGCGTCTTTGCTCATTCACTGTGATACGCAATTCCTCCTCTTGTGTTACGAACCTTGGAAGCGTTACCTCACATGCGTTTTCTCTGCCAGCCATCTGATTAGGAAATCCACAAGAGCCAACAGGGACCTCAGCCATCAACCTAGAACAATGCTCCTTTCAACTGCCTGATCTAATTTAGTATCTTTGAGAAGTGAATACGACATTGTGCATGGCGTTCTAGCTGTCCATAGAAAAGTCCCGGTGAATGCCAATTCATGCCGTACATAACTCTGAGAGAACCCAATGGCAGTTATTTTTTTCCCACCAATTCTATTGAAAGGTCTCCACAATGGACATTGTTTAAGGCCCCGTCTCCATGGGAACCGGCTTTGGAACCCATTTGTTATATTCATCCTGAGTAATGCGCCCATGTCCGTCATATTACCCCCATAGTACAGGAGCATCATTCTTCTTAGAAAAGGGATATCACTCCAATACGTGTACTCAGATATAATACACGTTTATAATAAATATTCGTTTTTATGCACCTGTTTCCCTGCACCGTCTGATTGTAATATTTTATTTGATATGAACGTGAATCAGCCTGCATGCTTGCGGAGATCTGTGTATAGTTACAATGAAAGCGAGGGTCATCTTGTCCTTACATTACAGTGCATTGTTTTATGAACTGTTACTAATGGGAGCGTGAAAACACTGTATCTAGCCCATTGTCAGAGCTCTATTCAGACAGAAGCAGTGCTGAATGGTGCTGTGATTAACATGGGAGACAGTCCCTGGTGCGTTTGCAGTCATGGTTCGCCTCTGAAACAGAACTGCCATGAAGCACTATACATATATATTAGTGTTCACGCTAGGCTGTTTTAGCAGGGTGCCCCGATTTTTAAATGCCCTCATACCGACGCCCTGCTAAAACAGCCTGCCCGGTGCTGTGCATCTATGCACAATAAGGGGAGAGCTTTGGGGGTGCCCAGTAAGTGCTGGGCATGCCCCAAATAGTGATGCCGAGAGGTCTGCACCACCCCCAAAAGTGACGTCGGTGGGGCCTCCCTCCTCCTTGACCTTTGTCGTGCGCAGCAATACTGTGCCCGCACCATAACGCCCTGCCCTTCCCGCATCCTAGTGGGAACACATGATATAGATAAATATATATATATATCAGAGTATAAAGATTGGGGGTTCATCAGGAGTTGTATAGAATAGGACTATGATCACTTTGTGGGTGTAGTGCCCTGTGTCTAATAGATGTATTATGATCATGTCCAGTGGTCAGGTCATGTTGGGGGTGTAGTGTCCTATGTCTGTATAGGGTGTAATAGATGTATTATGGTCATGTCCAGTGGTCAGGTCATGTTGGGGGTGTAGTGTCCTATGTCTGTATAGGGTGTAATAGATGTATTATGGTCATGTCCAGTGGTCAGGTCATGTTGGGGGTGTAGTGTCCTATGTCTGTATAGGGTGTAATAGATGTATTATGGTCATGTACAGTGGTCAGGTCATGTTGGGGGTGTAGTGTTCTATGTCTGTATAGTGTCTAATAGATGTATTATGATCATGTCCAGTGGTCAGGTCATGTTGGGGGTGTAGTGTCCTATGTCTGTATAGAGTGTAATAGATGTATTATGGTCATGTACAGTGGTCAGGACATGTTGGGGTGTAGTGTCCTATGTCTGTATAGGGTGTAATAGATGTATTATGGTCATGTCCAGTGGTCAGGTCATGTTGGGGGTGTAGTGTTCTATGTCTGTATAGGGTGTATTAGATGTATTATGGTCATGTACAGTGGTCAGGTCATGTTGGGGGTGTAGTGTTCTATGTCTGTATAGTGTCTAATAGATGTATTATGATCATGTCCAGTGGTCAGGTCATGTTGGGGGTGTAGTGTCCTATGTCTGTATAGAGTGTAATAGATGTATTATGGTCATGTACAGTGGTCAGGACATGTTGGGGTGTAGTGTCCTATGTCTGTATAGTGTCTAATAGATGTATTATGATCATGTCCAGTGGTCAGGTCATGTTGGGGGTGTAGTGTTCTATGTCTGTATAGGGTGTAATAGATGTATTACGGTCATGGCCAGTGGTCAGGCCATGTTGGGGGTGTAGTGTCCTATGTCTGTATAGGGTGTAATAGATGTATTATGGTCATGGCCAGTGGACAGGACATGTTGGGGGTATAGTGTCCTATGTCTGTATAGGGTGTAATAGATGTATTATGATCATGGCCAGTGGTCAGGTCATGTTGGGGTGTACTGTTCTATGTCTGTATAGGGTGTAATAGATGTATTATGGTCATGGCCAGTGGTCAGGACATGTTGGGGGTATAGTGTCCTATGTCTGTATAGGGTGTAATAGATGTATTATGATCATGTCCAGTGGTCAGGTCATGTTGGGGGTGCAGTGTCCTATGTCTGTATAGGGTGTAATAGATGTATTATGGTCATGTCCAGTGGTCAGGTCATGTTGGGGGTGCAGTGTCCTATGTCTGTATAGGGTGTAATAGATGTATTATGGTCATGGCCAGTGGTCAGGTCTTGTTGGGGTGTAGTGTCCTATGTCTGTATAGGGTGTTATAGATGTATTCTGATCATGTCCAGTGGTCAGGTCATGTTGGGGTGTAGTGTCCTATGTCTGTATAGGGTGTAATAGATGTATTATGGTCATGTCCAGTGATCAGGTCATGTTGGGGTGTAGTGTCCTATGTCTGTATAGGGTGTAATAGATGTATTATGATCATGTCCAGTGGTCAGGTCATGTTGGGGGTGCAGTGTCCTATGTCTGTATAGGGTGTAATAGATGTATTATGGTCATGTCCAGTGGTCAGGTCATGTTGGGGGTGCAGTGTCCTATGTCTGTATAGGGTGTAATAGATGTATTATGGTCATGGCCAGTGGTCAGGTCTTGTTGGGGTGTAGTGTCCTATGTCTGTATAGGGTGTTATAGATGTATTCTGATCATGTCCAGTGGTCAGGTCATGTTGGGGTGTAGTGTCCTATGTCTGTATAGGGTGTAATAGATGTATTATGGTCATGTCCAGTGATCAGGTCATGTTGGGGTGTAGTGTCCTATGTCTGTATAGGGTGTAATAGATGTATTATGGTCATGTCCAGTGGTCAGGTCATGTTGGGGGTGTAGTGTCCTATGTCTGTATAGGGTGTAATAGATGTATAATGGTCATGTCCAGTGGTCAGGTCATGTTGGGGGTGTAGTGTTCTATGTCTGTATAGGGTGTAATAGATGTATTATGGTCATGGCCAGTGGTCAGGTCATGTTGGGGGTGTAGTGTCCTATGTCTGTATAGGGTGTAATAGATGTATTACGGTCATGGCCAGTGGTCAGGTCATGTTGGGGTGTAGTGTCCTATGTCTGTATAGGGTGTAATAGATGTATTATGGTCATGTCCAGTGGTCAGGTCATGTTGGGGGTGTAGTGTTCTATGTCTGTATAGGGTGTAATAGATGTATTACGGTCATGGCCAGTGGTCAGGTCATGTTGGGGTGTAGTGTCCTATGTCTGTATAGGGTGTAATAGATGTATTACGGTCATGGCCAGTGGTCAGGTCATGTTGGGGTGTAGTGTACTATGTCTGTATAGGGTGTAATAGATGTATTATGGTTATGTCTAGTGGTCAGGTCATGTTGGGGGTGTAGTGTCCTATGTCTGTGTAGAGTGTAATAGATGTATTATGGTCATGTCCAGTGGTCAGGTCATGTTGGGGGGTGTAGTGTCCTATGTCTGTATAGGGTGTAATAGATGTATTATGGTCATGTCCAGTGGTCAGGTCATGTTGGGGGTGTAGTGTCCTATGTCTGTATAGGGTGTAATATATGTATTACGGTCATGGCCAGTGGTCAGGTCATGTTGGGGTGTAGTGTCCTATGTCTGTATAGGGTGTAATAGATGTATTACGGTCATGGCCAGTGGTCAGGCCATGTTGGGGGTGTAGTGTCCTATGTCTGTATAGGGTGTAATAGATGTATTACAGTCATGGCCAGTGGTCAGGTCTTGTTGGTGTGTAGTGTCCTATGTCTGTATAGGGTGTTATAGATGTATTATGATCATGTCCAGTGATCAGGTCATGTTGGGGTGTAGTGTCCTATGTCTGTATAGGGTGTAATAGATGTATTATGGTCATGGCCAGTGGTCAGGTCTTGTTGGGGTGTAGTGTCCTATGTCTGTATAGGGTGTTATAGATGTATTCTGATCATGTCCAGTGGTCAGGTCATGTTGGGGTGTAGTGTCCTATGTCTGTATAGGGTGTAATAGATGTATTATGGTCATGTCCAGTGATCAGGTCATGTTGGGGTGTAGTGTCCTATGTCTGTATAGGGTGTAATAGATGTATTATGGTCATGGCCAGTGGTCAGGTCATGTTGGGGGTGTAGTGTCCTGTGTCTGTATAGGGTGTAATAGATGTATTATGGTCATGTCCAGTGGTCAGGTCATGTTGGGAGTGCAGTGTCCTATGTCTGTGTAGAGTGTAATAGATGTATTATGGTCATGTCCAGTGGTCAGGTCATGTTGGGGGGTGTAGTGTCCTATGTCGGTATAGGGTGTAATAGATGTATTATGGTCATGTCCAGTGGTCAGGCCATGTTGGGGGTGTAGTGTCCTATGTCTGTATAGGGTGTAATAGATGTATTACGGTCATGGCCAGTGGTCAGGTCTTGTTGGGGTGTAGTGTCCTATGTCTGTATAGGGTGTTATAGATGTATTATGATCATGTCCAGTGATCAGATCATGTTGGGGTGTAGTGTCCTATGTCTGTATAGGGTGTAATAGATGTATTATGGTCATGGCCAGTGGTCAGGTCTTGTTGGGGTGTAGTGTCCTATGTCTGTATAGGGTGTTATAGATGTATTATGATCATGTCCAGTGGTCAGGTCATGTTGGGGGTGTAGTGTCCTATGTCTGTATAGGGTGTAATAGATGGATTATGGTCATGGCCAGTGGTCAGGTCATGTTGGGGGTGTAGTGTCCTATGTCTGTATAGGGTGTAATTGAACGTATTATCATCTGGGTAGGTGTAGTGTTTTATGTCTTTGAAGAATACTCAGCACATAAATTCCCTGGGTCCATTTCCAGCTATTGGCAGAGTCCGGCGTTATTGCGCACAGCCCTTTCTCAGTTGTCACAGAGCTTGCCATTTTTTTCCCCCCGCAGTGTTGATTGTCCCAGCATAACATACTTTAATTACTCCAGAAACAAACAGTAAGTAATCTATTAGTCCAGGTTAATATTCAGAATCAACTTTCACCAGAATTGACTCTATCACACCGAGTACTTCCAGAACTTCCTTTGAACATGTTATGCTTTATTAATCCCTTTTTGTTTTTCGTTTTAAAAAAACCCAACTCTTTTATTTTACCTTGAAAAAGGTTCCTTGGAAGACCCTGAGTCCTAAGAATTACAGATCTATTATGAACCGCAGGCCCGCTGGCAGCGCTCAGGGCGGCTCGAACATTTCACCAGTTAAAAATCTTTGGGGTTCAAGTTCAGGATACAGAGATCTTGAAAGGCTCATGGGTAAAAACAATGAGTCTTTTCAGGAGGACAGCAGTGCGCTGGGCTGAATGCAAAGCAATTTCTTTTGAGGAGTGCACTCGGAATGTGCAAAAAAACAGGAGTGTACGATTTCTCCGCACACAAACATTTCGATTTTATTTGGATTTAATTCAGTGGAAAATCCATCGGGGGATGAAAAAATAAAAAACTTCAGAAGTTCTGGTGTTTTTGTAAGAGGCAGGTACAAGTATCCTGAATGGTCCTAAATTACTTGTAAATTGATCTCTCCCCATGTGGAGGGAAGTGGCATCTGGAGATCGAATTTAAATTGGATTAAAATATTTTCTTCAGCTCCCAGCCCAGATTTCGCTTCCTTGGCAGCAATCTGGATAAACGTGTGTTGACCTGGACAGTCTGTTTTTGAACTTCATCAGGCAATTTATGTATAGTAGTGTCTGCGAGGGGCTCTATTCTTTGTATACGCTGAATAATTCACATGACAAATGTGTAGGTTATAAGGGATTTAAAGTTGTTGTTTTTTGTGGGTTTTCATAAAAAAAACATTTTTTTTTAGATGTTCTGAGGAATACATTAATGCAGCGGTTGCCAAACACAGTCCTCTAGCAGTCCAGGTTTTAAGGATATCCATGACTGAGCACAAAATGGTTAACTCAAATTGGCTGAGGTACAGTACTAATTAATTTCCCTGTGGTCAATCTTGGCTATCCGGAAAACCTGAACTGTCACGGCGCCTTGAGATCTGAGTTTGGGAACCATGGCAACACTGCATGGCATGGTAGATGAAAAATAAAGAGGTTGATGCATTTTTTCCAGGTAATTGTATCAAAATATTTTAGCGGTAAAACTTATGAAAACTTTTATTTTCTGAGGTTTTCTGGGTCACTTTAGGATTTTCCCAATTTAGTTTTTGGGGACAAGTTCCGCTTCCAATATCACAAATTGGCCATGACTCCTCTCCAATAACGGCTCATGCTTGATTTTCAAAACAGGACGTCCAGAGGAATGAAAGGATAAACCTCCAGGTGATAAATCTTTAGGGAGATTTGTATCAAAGTGGTCAGGATCGGAGAATCAGGATTTAAAAATTTTTTTATATTCCCCATTCCCCAACTTTGCTGGTGGTGGACTGGATATTGCAGTTAATTATTGCTGCTGTATGGGGGCCATAACCTTGGTAGTTTTACTGTATCTGCCTGAGGAGGACATTTATCAAAGCTTGGAGAAAGGTAAAGTGGAGAGAGCTAAAGTACCAACCAATCAGCTCCGACTGTCATTTTTGACACAGACTGTAAAATGAAAGAAGCTGATTGGCTGGCACTTTGTAGTCTATTTACTAAGGCTTGGGGGTTTATTCATGAAGCAGTGAAAAGAGTGGAGATGTGAGCCTGTGGAGAAGTTGCCCATGGCAACCAATCAGCTGCTCCGTACAATTGTATAGTATGCAAATTAAAAATGTTACTTCAATGCTGATTGGTTGCCATGGACAACTTCTCCACTGGCTCACTTCTCCACACTTTTCACTGCTTCATGAATAGACCCCTTGGAGAGAGATAAAGTGGACGGAAATAAAGTATCAGCTCCTAACTGCCATGATACAGGTGGTGTTCAAAAATGACAGTTAGGAGCTGGTTGGCTGGTACTTTATCTCTGTCCAAGGCTTAGTAAATAGACCCCTTTATCTCTCTCTACTTTATCTCTGTGATAAATTTCCCCCTCAGGCTTTTTATGCTTCCTCATCTTGATTTTCAATATCCCTAAATAAATTAAAATGAGATCTCTAGTGAACAATGTAACATCTATGGAAGCAGCATGTTTGCCAATAGAGCTTCCTGGCAATAGATTTATAAGTGATGTAGTTAATGAGTAACTTTCTAACTAGTGACTGGTAATTTTAAAGCAGCTGCCTCTGAGAATATTTTGCTGGGAATTTTCCGGCTCAACACTTCCAGGCATAGATAGATATATAACTTACCACCCAGGTTCCTGGAACCCGGTCATTACCTGAAGCGGAACACCAGGTTGTACTTAAACATGGTTGTGTCTTTGTTACCTTCGTGATGAGGACCTGGAAGTGACATAACGAGAGGGCAGGAGAGAACTTCCGCCCTTACAGCACCTAAATGTTTTCTCCGTTCTCCGTTCATTTGACGTTATTTTTTTTATTCTATGCACCATTGGACCCTCGCGGGCTCGCTTCGCTCGCCACGCTTCGGGCTCGGTGTCTCGCTCCGCTCGCCACAGGTTACTATTCCAAATAGTTTGTGACATGGACCCAGGGGCTTATGGGAAAGGTCCTCTCCACGAAGGGAAACTAGACGCTACCACTTAAACATAGTCAGCAAGCAGGTTACACTCTGTCCATGGCTCTTCCATCACTAGTTCCGACAAGAGGCTGCCACAGTGAAGCTTTCGCCATCATTTTATTTCCAATTAGGAAAGGGTGCATGGGTCTATTCATGAAGCAGTGAAAAGAGTGGAGAAGTGAGCCAGTGGAAAAGTTGCCCATGGCAACCAATCAGCTGCTCCGTACAATTGTATAGTATGCAAATGATAAATGTTACTTCAATGCTGATTGGTTGCCATGGGCAACTTCTCCACAGGCTCACTTTCCCACACTTTTCACATACCCTTCAACTGTACCTTTTTGGCCGGTACAGTACCGTTTTTTTAAGGTCTGTACCGGGCAAAAAGGCCTTTGTACCGATTTTTGACTCGCTGCATCTCCATTGAAAGTATAGGAAAGCTGGCGTGGCTACGCCTTCTTTACCCGCGGCCACGCCCCTTTCCTCATTTGTACCGGTTTTTACGTGTACAATGTTGGAGGGTATATTTTCACTGCTTCATGAGTAGACCCCCTATGATAAATATGCAAAATGCAGTAAAGAGGAGGGTGGGACCTGCCGGGTAGCGATCACATGATCCATGCAGTACTGGCGTTTCCTCATGATTTTCCGGACAAAAGCTGCTTGATAAATAGGCCCCCTAGCCTGTCCCAGTAAGCACCGTGAGTGCGATGTATCTAGTTATTGTGCAGCGCCATGGTATATGCTGGTGCTACAAGTGTAACATGACCCATGAGATCTTCTGTATCTGTTCCACTTTCTCACACCCTTCACGTCGTCGCCTCCATGCACCAGCACCCGGACCCAGCGATAATGTGTCTGCCTGCTGCGCGCTTTTTTGCAGCTTTCCCACTGTTGCTTCCATCAGAAGACAATGGAGAGAAAATCTGTCAGCGCTTGTTTATCTGCAGCCCCTGCTTACAAATCAGACAACAGCTCTTTCTGTAGGGGCTCTCAGGCGTTAGTGATTAGGTGGTGCCAGCTCAAGACGTTGGGTTCTCGAGGATAAACAGAGGGGCTGGGAGGAATGCATTTGATCTAGAGGACGCTTACAGTACGCGGAACAAAGGAAAGCAAATGAAGCTGTAGTCAGTGGATATTTATTAATACTTGTGATAGCAGTAACAATAAGGGATCCTTAGCAGTTACCCAGAGAAATAAAAGTTAGCGATTGTATGCACTTCCGTAAGATCGCATTATTATAATCTTTAATTTATCTGGTGACACAAAGGTTCCGCAGCGTAGTACATAGGGGTGCGTCCTTAGGGGTCGACCAGTTGACACCTGGAAACGCGCATTTTGCGGACACAGAGAACCGCCCTCGCACAATTTGCTAAAAATCGCTCTTGGATTTTCGTGGTATTGAGAATCAGGCCCAAGTGCATAAGTACAAAATGGTACAGATGAGAAAGTAACATACACACTTACATAATTGCAATGCATAAGTACATACTGTAGATAATACAGCTGGTAGAGGCCCTGCTCCTGAGAGCTTACAGTCTACTCTAGACATTGGATGTCACCTGTTGCAGAAAGCAAATATACCTCTCTTCCCAATATTTCTTCTATAAGATGTGTAAAGATTTACATAATTGCAATGCTTACAGTCTAGGCCAGTGGTCTCCAACCTTAATTGGGGTGTGAGCTACTTTCAGAAAATAAAACCTCTGAAGGAGCTCCCCCCAATGTGCGTGCGTTCCTGCGAAAGTGAGTGTGGCCTCACAAAAGTGGGGGTGGCCTCACAACTACAAGTAATGCCCCCCCCTCGCGTAGTGCCAGATACACAAATAATGCCCCCAGCAGTGCCAGAAACAATGCCCCCATGAGTGCCAGACACAATTCCCCCCCCCCCCCCCCGCAGCACCAGATAAAATGCCCCCCCCCCCCCCCCCCCCCCCGCAGTGTCTGATACAGTGCCCCACACAGTGCTAACCCTTGCTGGCTTCTTCTACTGCCGCCGGTGCTGCTCCTCCTATATGAGGGACGGAAGGGGAGGAGAGCGCAATGCGCGCCTCTCCTGTGAAGTCCGGAGAGCGGTTGCGGTGATGGTGACAGAGTCTCCGGCGGTGGCGGGCATTTAAAATATGATGCCAGTAAGTAAGCCAATCAAAACTCGCGATCTGGCAGCCAATCAGGTGCCACCACTGCCGGTCCATGAGCTCTGATTGGCTGACGGCCGGCACCATATTAAAAATGAAGGGAGGAGGAGTGCCAGTGACTGCCCAGGCCCGTGCGCTCTGCGAGCTACCGAAAATACTACGGCGAGCTACGGGTTGAAGATCATATGTCTAGATATTGGATGTCACCGTTGCAGAAAGCAAATATTCCTCTCTTCCCAATATTTCTGCTGCAAGATGTCTAAAGTCAGCCCCCCCTCCGCCCAATTCTGCTACTCTCTACTAACACATATTGACATATTGATTGGGAAAGTGGCTTCTTTCTGAGTGCAAACATTCGGGAAGCAATAATAAGAAATGGCAGCCTGCAGCTGTAAGCGTCTGCACCCGCCTATGGGTAAGCCGCTGCTATGTAATTGCATAATGACACAGTCACAGTCCTACAGTACTTACACTCCTGATTAAATTGTTTTCCAAGGAGCCTTGATGATTGCACCCCCTCCCCCTTAATGATGCGTTGGCCGGAAAGCCACATATAATTACCAGCCCCTCAGTCCTCCGCTGAGCTCCAGCTAAGTTCTTGTTCCCTTTATGGGGTGTTGGAATCTTTCTTGTCTTGCAGAGTTTTGTGAAATGCACTTAATGAAGCCAGGACATCTCCCAGCTAGTGGGGATGTAACTGGCTGATTAATTAGGGCTTCCAGAGTCGCAGTGACTCATGCGGCCGATGTTTATTCATAATGCAAAAAGAAAAAAAAAGTCTTCGTTACCTGAATGCGCCTTATGTGTTTTAAATTAGGGCCCTGGAACATAACCATCTGTCTGTCTGGGTATGCATGTGCCCGCGTGCCATTGCATGCCTTTATGTATGCACCTGCCTCGGATTCAGTTTCTTGTAATCATCCATTTTAATAACATTTTGGTCCAGGCAGGTTTAACATTTAGTAAAACATCACATCATACCAGCAGTAACCGTTGTGGTTCTCCTGGTTTCCACCACAGTCCAAAGACATTCTGGTGGGTTCATCAGCTGCTGGGTAAAGGGTATCTGGTATGTATTTATGTGCCAGCGCGAGGTAGGTTAGATTGTAAGCTCTATCGACGCTGACTGAAATTTTCAGATTGTATACAGCTGCAGAATATGTTGGTGCTATTTTCATAGAGGGTGATACATTCCATTCCTCTGCGTTTGAAATCCACTTTCAAATTGAGTAATCAGAGGACTCTTTGTTGAAATTGGTACACAATGGAGGGGCGAGCGGTGTCTTCCATCTTGAGCCCTCGTTAAGTCCATTTTCTCAGCGCTGCTGCAAGATAGCAGAGCTTTGTTACTAGGTCTTTAAGAGGACATTGGGGCTGATCAATCTCTTTTTTTTTATATAAATGAACAGTGCACATGTTGTTTAGGGTACATGGTGAGTGACAGTTTTTTTTTCTCTGCCTGCTTTGCCGTTTAACCTGTTCGCTCCTGGTGCGGATTTAATAGTCTGCAAGGTTTAACATGCAGACTGAGCACAATGCTTCCTTCATAGCCGGGGCTTTTGTCTGTGTGAAAGTAAGAGAGCGGTGAATGGAGGTCAGTGGCTGAGCCACCATAGTAGTGAAATCCCTCCCGTGGGAATTGAAAGGATTCCCTTGTTGCCATGAGATCCTCACAAACCTGCGTGCCATAGGACAAAGGCGAGGGATTTAGCACGGCCAAATTCCTATTCAAGCCAGGTGATTGAGCAAATGTAAGCATAATTAGCCAGGGCCTGAATACTGCCACTATTAGGGAGTATGTTTGGATGCTCCTCACGTTAAGTGCTGTTCGTATGCACCCTCAGCTCACTGTTTGTTGATTAGGGGGAATATGGAGGTTTTCTGGGACTCTTCTAGGGGGAGATTTATCAAAGCTAGGAGAGAGAGAAAGTGGAGAGCGATAAAGAGGTCTATTCATGAAGCAGTGAAAAGTGTGGAGAAATGAGCCAGTGGAGAAGTTGCCCATGGCAACCAATCAGCATTGAGGTAACATTTATAATTTGCATACTGTACAGTTGTACGGAGCAGCTGATTGGTTGCCATGGGCAACTTCTCCACAGGCTCACTTCTCTACTCTTTTCACTGCTTCATGAATAGACCCCAAAGTAATAATCGGCTTCTAAGTGTCACTTTACAGGCTATGGCCCAGATTTATCAAGCCTTGCAGAGTGATAAATTGCACAGTGGTAAAGTACCAACCAATCAGCTTCTAACTGCCATGTTGCAGGATGTGTTTGAAAATGACAGTTACGAGCTGATTGGTTTGCACTTTATCACCGTGCAATTTATCACTCTCCAAGGCTTGATAAATCTGGGCCTATTTTTGAAAAATTACAGTTAAGTGCTGATTGGTTGAAACTTTATCTCTCTGCACTGTAGGTGGATTCTATGTTCAGCATCTTTTAGCCAATAGAAAGTCAACCACCTCATGTGTTGTCCCTTATAGATATGTCTAAGTTTACATTAATAGCTATTGTATATACCACTTGCATAATAAGTAGACACAAAACGCAGTTTGCACAGTTTTACCGGATTGTCAATAAAGAATATTTTCAAGGTCTGGAAACCCTGCACTGAATCAGTACGGAAAACAGGCGACTGTCATAAATTCAGCGCCGCCGTAAAAGTCTACTTCAAGTTGAGAGTCTAAAGTATATGTATCGACATAGGAAATACCTTAAAATACTTTTTCTTCCCAAAAAACTAATTAGTGGACTTTGTAGAAGCATGCCAAATATTTCCGCTTTCCCTTTAAGCTACTAAGGTTCCCGGGCTTGTATTTTGATAGACATTCATACACTTGTGCTGTTTATGCAGGTGGCAGATGTCTACTCTGAAGAAGGGGGCTCCAAGTTTACAATAGAGACATTGACGGAGTTGGCCGTGTAAGTTTGGCTTGTACAGATACATAAATCTGGTGCTTTACTATCACATCCTGGGGTTCAGTTTAATCGTATACTTCATTAACCAGTCATTCATAAAACGAGTTTCCTTACTGACCGGCATGAAACCGGTGTTTACAATTGTCGGGTTTCGCCAGACGCAGAGATGTCAATATAGCTACGGAAATCAACTATTAAAGATGTCTGGCACAGTTTGACACTGCCCGTAATGTGACTATTGAGACTGTGCCACAGTTAAATATTGAGTAAAGCTTTTATCGTCACACTATGTTTTCTTTTTGCTTTAAATTGGGTTTGTCACCAGATATTCACATTTAAAATCCAACCGTAGCAGCAACTGTTTTCAGTAATGCTATATTCATATAGTTATATACTTACCCATTCCCCCGATCCCATATCCTACCCATTCCCTCAATTTCATATTCTTCCCACCCTTCTTGGTATCCCAACTTTTTTAAGAATTGTCCCAGTTTTCAGGCCTAATCATGTTTTTCCCAGACTGCTCCCCTCCCCCCCCCCAAAAAAAAAATGACTGGATGACAGGAGGGGTTACAGTATATTTTCATATTTCTGAAATCAAGACCGGGAATATGGTTGCATCACACTGGGGCGTGTGGCCACGTCATGTTGGGGCGTGCAGCTTCCACTTGCAAATGCTTCTGCAGGGCTCCCGAAATTTCTCCACTCCCTTTAAAACACTACGATATCACACACACTCCATAAATCCAACCAAAACTGAAACTTCATGCAATAACTTTAGTACATGGGGTGTCTGAAAAAGTTAAACATCTGGAGTCCAGAAATCGGGTGGTTCTAATGTCTTCCAGGGGCCTACCACAATCTACTGTTAAGGCCCATATAGACGGGCCGATGCAGGAGTGATGTGTGCTGAGCAAACCGCTCAGCATACATCTCTCCCGCCGCTCAGCACAGCGCGATCTGTGTTGAGCGTGCAGGGGGAGATGGGGGGGCGCTCAATTCACCCAGCGGGTGAAGTAAGCGACCCGCTAGATTGGCCTGCATGCAGGTCAGTCTAGCACCAGCGATAGCGATGCGCAGGGCTGCGCATCGCTATGGCTGTTAGGGCTACACACGGAGCGATCTTGCTGAAAATCTAAGGAATCTTAGATTATCGCTCCGTGTGTACCCCCCTTTAAGCATAGTGTGCACCAGTCACTGCCAAAAGAAGCAAGCAGACCAGGAGCAAGGCCCCACCTGAATGGTGGAACCATGACCAGGGGCCTACTGAAACCAGGTTAATTAACCTTCACTAGGAACCAGTGGCAACACTTTATGGCCAGTATCCACTTTAGAATAATTCATCCTCCATCAAATATTTACCCATGTACAGCAAAATGGGGCAACTACACAGTGAAACTCCATATAACCTAATGTTAGGGAATAGGATGACACTGAGGGGCAGATGTATTAACCTGGAGAAGGCATAAGGAAGTGATAAACCAGTGATATGTGCAAGGTAATTAAGGCACCAGCCAATCAGCTCCATTATGTAAATTAACAGTTAGGATCTGATTGGCTGGTGACTTTATCACCTTGCACATATCACTGGTTTATCACTTCCTTTTGCCTTCTCCAGGTTAATACATCTGCCCCTGAACGCGGTGCAATGTCCTATCTTCACGGAGCTCTGTTGTAGAGGCAGGGCTGAGAGGTGTTACAGCGACTACGTTTGGCATCCTTGGGGCGATCGCTGTGTTTTCTGCTAAAAGTGTTCATCTTGTATCAATAAGGGAAAGTACCCCTTTCATGGTCCGTATTGAGTTTATGGGCTGCATTCAGGAATTACGGTTGACTCTCCAAAATAGTTTACTTTATTGCATGTTGGCATTAGGTTTTCTGAAATGTAACTGTAAGCTCTCACAAGCAGGGCCCTCTTTCCACAAGTGCTTTTCCTTTCCTTACTTATACCATCATCTCCTCCCTACTGCCTGTAACACTTCTAATGCTGGGTACACACTGGCCGATATATCGCGGGCCCGTCGGCCAGTGTGTACCAACGATATGTCTGTGAACGCCGTCGTTCATAGACATATCGCATCGGCCCTGCAGCACAGCCGACGGCCAATATATCTAACGATATATTGGTGCATCACTTTGTACGCGCCCGTAAACCTGCAACAGACGCCGGCGGTGATTGACAGCACAACTGACGTCAGTCCCAACGGATCAGGCAGTGTGTATGCAGAACACACTGCCCGGTCCGCCTGTAGATATATCTACAGATCCATTGATCTGTAGATATATCTACAAGTGTATACCAAGCATAACGCTTGGCTTCTACCACCCTGCAGCTTATTTGGGTATTATGACCGCTGATGCAGCAATGTTTACACACAATGGCCCTCATTCCGAGTTGTTCGCTCGCAAGCGGATTTTAGCAGATTTGCTCATGCTAAGCCGCCGCCTACTGGGAGTGAATCTTAGCATCTTAAAAATGCGAACGATGTATTCGCAATATTGCGATTACACACCTCGTAGCAGTTTCTGAGTAGCTCCAGACTTACTCGGCATCTGCGATCAGTTCAGTGCTTGTCGTTCCTGGTTTGACGTCACAAACACACCCAGCGTTCGCCCAGACACTCCTCCGTTTCTCCGGCCACTCCTGCGTTTTTTACGGAAACGGTAGCGTTTTTTCCCACACGCCCATAAAACGGCCTGTTTCCGCCCAGTAACACCCATTTCCTGTCAATCACATTACGATCGCCAGAACGATGAAAAAGCCGTGAGTAAAATTACTAAGTGCATAGCAAATTTACTTGGCGCAGTCGCAGTGCGAACATTGCGCATGCGCATTAAGCGGAAAATCGCTGCGATGCGAAGATTTTTACCGAGCGAACAACTCGGAATGAGGGCCAATATTCATGTCCCGCAATGTTCTGTACTGTAAAGGTGGGTACACACTGGTAGATATATCTGCCAATCAGTTGATCGGCAGATATATCTATGGACGGATCGGGCAGTGTGTTGAGCATACACACTGCCCGATCCGTCGGGGACTGACGTCATGAACACGCCCGCCCATTTCAGCTGTCAATCACCGCCGGCCGCCGCAGCATGTGTACGGCCGACCACCCGTACACACACAGCGATGCGCCAATATATCGGTAGATATATTGGCCGTCGGCTGTGCAGCGGGGCCGACGCGATACGTCTGTGAACGACGGAGTTCACAGACGTATCGGCCGTATCCACCTTAAGTCACTTTTTTCTTGTTTTGTTTGTACTGTTTCTGTTTCTGTACTTTGCGAGGCGCTGCAGACCCCTTGCGGCGCCATATAAAGTATAATAATTCTGAACTGCATTTGAGAGCTCACATTCATCAAGGTTTTAAACATGAAAAGCACTTGACGTGTCCTTAGCACTACTGAAAAAAATAACAATATTCACATATATATGAATATTTTCATAGATTAATGTTTTTTTGAATAGTTCATAGCAATTCAAGATACTGAGAGCTGGACAGGAAGTGAGCGCAGCAGACAAACCACTCCCCTAAACCACTGAAAAACTAAGGTTGTATTTGTAGCTATCTTAGTTTCTTTTAAATAACTTTTACATACTTTTACGTTACGAGACCGGCCTATGTGGAACGCCAAGGCTATTTCAGATGAAAAGCACAAATATAGGCGGTTTAGAATAAATATATGAACACATTAATTGGGCCCACAAATCATTTTATATATGTGTAACTGCTGTTTAATAACACTGGCAGGGTGGTAGCCGAACAGAGAACATCTACGGAGGTGTTGTACACAGACATCGTTTCTTCATAAATGTAGCAGCTTCAAAGGGTCCCCAGCAGAAAATAAGACATTCAGCTCCAGTCGATTTGGCCGGGAGCCAGTTTCAATAATCTGAACGTATATTACAAACCGAATGAGGTTTACACGTACCCCAAGACCAGTAGCCCTTAGCTGCTTAAAATAGCAACCCTTGCATACGCGTGAAATCATAATATTTACTGTGCGAGTCTAACTCCAGTATCACATACCAGGGCACACTTCTATACAAGTCGCCAACCCCCACTACCCCCAACCCCCTTTCCAGTCACTGGCCTGGTTCCCAAAATTAAACTGCTACCAAATATTAGAGGTAAATTTCCAAGCTCCGTCTTCAGCCCGCGGAAATTTGTAATGTGAAGATTAGTCTAAATAAAGTTTGTGGCACCATTAACCTGTCTCTTTGGCTGTCAGTAAATAGTTCCTTGTTGAAGACCCACCAGTGTAATTGCATCAAGTAAGAGTAGAAAGAAGGAAGAATGTAGAGGACACTCTGCAACTTTGTTTCAAAGTAAGATGTGACCGAGTATGTCATGCTTATCCAATACAAACAAATAAGCAAATGCAGATTCAGCGACTATGCAGGACAAAAAGCTCAAGTTGCAAAGCACAGCATGTCAGTTATTTCACTTTAAAATATGCAAATACATTTTCTGTAAGTACCAATCAGTATGCATATAGTATAGCAACTGAATGGATATACAAGTACTCCAGTTTTACTAAATGTCGCTTTGCTACTATCCTTTATGCCTTGATATTATATTTTTCAAAGGCTACCTCCCGCCAAGACTGGCCTCTATGTATATATTTAGTACAGGACAGGTAAATATAGATGATAGACCGTGATTAATAGCTGTGCTCAAAAATAATGCCCAGACGTTGCTGTAAGTTATAGAAACGAATGTAAATGTTTTGAAAGTCCTTCTTCAGCAAGATATACCATCGGATTACAGCCATAGAACCCACCTTCCTAGCCGACCAAACCTAGAAATTGCATACAATAATACCCCTACAGGCAAGAGATGGATATATATATATTTTTCTTCTGGCTGTAGTAAAAGAATCTCTGAGGTTACTCTGTATTGGATTAAACACATCCCACTCAGACCACAAGTTTAACTTACCAAAACCCAAGACAATTACATGACATCTACATTTGAGGAAAAACCCAGGAATATCCAACGTCAGCCTGAGAGTGAGAATTGACCAGTGCGGCAGGAATCCCCGTCGGCCATTTGCCTATGGGGTCAGTGAATAAAGTTGAAATAAGGATTCTTAGAGGAACATCTGAAAACACTTAACCTCTTCCATCGGCAGCCCTTCCAGTAACGAACGGATTAAACGGTTCTCCCTGTAATATTATTACATGTGCAAACTTTGTCACATATGGCCGTCTTCCAGAGCTGAAGTGGTTAACATTCCTGCAAACTGCGCAACGTGTAGTAACATGTGTTTTACAGATCTGTCATGTGCAAGCCATTTGCAGAAGAGCACGAAAATAAGATAATAGTAATGACACTAAGCCACGTAAGTGTACTGCTGCAGACGCTGGCTGAGATGTTTTTCTTTACTAATCTAATTTCACTGGTTGGATTAAGTCAAGGTGTAGAGCGCAGTGACGTCACCAGAGTCCTGGAACGTTTACGCCGTAAAATTGAGCTTTATACGTTTATTTATAAGACATTTCACCGTGTTCCTCCAAAGACTGGAAGGCCGGTCTGGCTGCAACATACTCTAAATATATTATTATATGTGTCAGAGGAGTAAACCCTATTTCACTTTCCACCCTATCCAAAATGTGACTGTTATGCTTTATTTTTATGTTCGTTTTAAACATTTGTTATTATTTTATGCTGTTTTTTTTTTTTTACTTTATGTTTCATAAATGTAATTTATATTTTCAAGATGTGAGTTCATTGAAATTGACATAAACTGAAGCTAGTTAAGGGTAGTGCTGTTAAACATGCTAACCAATTAGAAGCTGCCCTGTCATACATGTAGAGTATTGCTGTAGGTTGTGTTTTCCCAACTTTTTAACTTATTGCACTGAGAAGCCATGTAGAATATTCATTTTGGAATACAGGTTATAGCTCTGGCTACATAGGGGTCCCAAATGCAGTATTAAAACTAATGAGCCCAACAGTAGAAAAGGTTTAGTAAGTAAGAATGCATTATGCTGTTTAATTTGATTCATTTTATAGTTGCTTAAAGGAAAATAGGTTATAGAATTACTACCATTACCAACAGGGGTTTGGCCAACTTGCATGGGACATTCCGCAAGTCAGTAACATTTTGCCGGTCAATCATTGCTGTTTCTTGATTCATATTAAAGTTAAGCTTACCCTTATGATGCAGACTATGCTCTTTTGCATTTTGTGAAACGCGTAAGTAAAATACCTAACATTAACATAGAAACATGGTCTTTTGCAATTTATGAAACACGTAACCAAAATACCTAACATTAACATAGAAACATGTTCTTTTGCATTTTGTGAAATGCGTAAGTAAAATACCTAACATCAACATAGAAAAATGCTCTTTTGCATTTTATGCAACGCGTAAGCAAAATACATGACATTAATATAGAAACATATTCTTTTGCATTCTATGAAATGTGTAAGTAAAATACCTAACGTTAATATAGAAACATGTTCTTTTGCATTTTATGAAACGCATTAGAAAAATCCTAACATTAATATAGAAACAAGTTCTTTTGCATTTGATGAAACGCGTAAGAAAAATAACTAAAAGTAAAATGGAAACATAAAATTTGACGGCGGATAGGAATCACTTGGTACCATAAGACATATTGTAAAGTCAGATGATTAATTAGTTGGGCCAAATGAAGCAAGAAATCCTGGTACTTCAGCATTAATAACCGCTGGTGTTTTGAATGTGCATTGTAACCGTAACATTTCACCATTTATCCTGACAGCTATCGCACCAGCAGTCGTGATGAATTGTACATCTCTTATCTTGCCCTACCAGCGGGGCTTTTTCTGCAGTGATGAAAGCATCAGATATGAGTATCAGAAAAGCACTATATCTATTCCACTGCTTCTAACATTGGGGGTGTTGGTGACGCTGGTCTCTGTAAGTGATATGTACAACAGCACGGAGACCGCCCTGAGCCCATGCCAGCTTCTAAAACGTAATGATGAACTCTGTGCAGGTTGTAGGAGGGCGCCCTGACCCTTTACTGTTCCAGGCGCCGTCTCACACCCCATACGGAAATCCTTGTTACCGCCAGAAGGTTGCATTGTTCCGGACGGCCCGTGCTTTGCTTTGGTGTTTTAGCTCACGTGCATTACCCTGTGCATTGACAATGTTTTCTTCTTGTCTCTTTCTCTCTTTCTCTTTCTCTCGCTCTTTCGCTAGCTGGCCTTCCTTTCATGATAATTGAATCTAATAAAATCCAACCGTATCACCGGGGGTTTTACTGTGACGATGAAAGTATCAAGTACCCCAGCAAATCTGGAGAAACAATTAATGATATTATGCTATCTGTCGTTGGTATTATCATTTCCATCCTTGCTGTAAGTGCACAACCTGTCAATTACAAAAAATCTCTTCTATTTTTTTTTTTTCCCTGTGTTCTGTCGTCTTCCAAAAATGTCTGCAACGAGTTCTTAACCTACTATCCGGGGCCAAAAAAAGCATGGCCGACTATGCCGTTTAGCCGAAGGCACCATATATATCTTTAAAAATAAAAATGGATTGTGTACCGCCAACTAGTAAAAGTCTTCATTAATTAATCATACTTTTACTATTTTGTACAAGATCAGTATTTATTACAGCAACGTACTCAAGTAGACAAGCTGAAACGATTAAACGGAAGCACTGTACATAATCCGTTGTGAATTATTAATCAACAGTATGTGAGTGCGAAAGGTGGTTAAGAACCCTTGTACTGAACTTGTTGAATTTTTACAATTGGTTCACAAAGCAGACACACAATAAAATAGTTGAAAAGCGACTTACATTGACCAAATGCCCCGGTTAGTTCTTTAGTTATTATTAAACCGCAGGCATCAGTTGGTTGCACCAAGGTAGATGGTGGTCGGGACAGTGTAATGTATTTTGTAGACTAGTCCATTACATGAAAAATACATCTAGTGTTTTTGCAAACTTTATTTTTTACTGCCAAATAAAAACCTGCTGCCTCCTAGCTTCAATACAAAATACAAAACATCCAAACTAGAAGCTGAGGTCACAATATTTTGGGGTTTTGTTCCACATAACCTGTAACTGAATAGTAGACTTTCACCAAAGACTAAAATTCAGTTTGAGCTTAGAACATATGTTTTCTGGGACTCATCTAGCAGACCAAAGTAAAACAACTCTGAAAAGTGAATATAGTATTATAGAATGACAATAGTACATAGCCTCATCCAGTCTTGCGAAGTCTCAAGTACTTCAAATGTTGACTTCTGTTGATCAACTTAATTGAAGTCCAACATTGTCTCAGAACTTTAACAACCACTTGATGCCCCCCACCAGCCTCTATTCACGTATAAGCTCAACATAGGCTCACTGCAAGATAGAGGGGTGGATGTATCAAGTCTTGGAGAGTGCTAAAGTGGAGAAGTTACCCAATGCAACCAATTAGCTGTCATTTCAAAACTGTGCTAGATAAATGACAGAAGCATTGGGTGACTTCACTTTATCATTCTCCCAGGCTTGATGTACCTCCCCCACAATCCTTCCCTCTATAGGGAGTTTCAAAAACATTTCTCAAGCCCAGCCCCACATTTTATGTTATTCAACAGAGCAGAGTTCCGATTTTTATTTTTTTTCTCATGCATTTCTGGAAGCAATTACTGTTATTTCTGTTTTATGTGTATCTGTTTTTAATTACTACTGATTTATTTCGCATTATCTGCTTTTGCATTGGTGTTGGGATTTTGCCTTCTCCTCCATATGTGTACAACCCTTTTCTTACCCTCCTTAAAGACTGTATTTCAAGGAATAAATGTTTACATATTGTGTATGTGTATATATGTATATATATATATATATATATATATATATATATATATATATATATTATATTATTGTATCTGCCTTTACTGTGTATTTTTCTGCTTCATGTTAAAGTTTGTCTTGAGTATAGTACTCTTTCTTCTTCTTACATTTGTATATTGTCTATGTCACAGGTTCTCAAACTCGGTCCTCAGGACCCCACACGGTGCATGTTTTGCAGGTAACCCAGCAGGCGCACAGGTGTATTAATTACTCACTGACACATTTTTAAAGGTCCACAGGTGGAGCTAATTATTTCACTTGTGATTCTATGAGGAGACCTGCAAAACATGCACTGTGTGGGGTCCTGAGGACCGAGTTTGAGAACCTATGGTCTATGTATTAGGCATTAGGCAGTTGGGTAAGCCTTTGTTGTATTATAATTACCCCATGGTGAATATACACAGTAATAAGGGCCTGCAGCATTTTACCCTTCACAGGCCCTTATTATGGTGTATATTCACCATGGGGACAAATAAACATGTTTAGCCACAAGGGTCTTTACTTTTATAAATAAAAGCTATTCATTAGGCCTCACACCTAACGGCACCTTCATTTTTGCTAAACAGCACAAGTAAAAAAAACGCAAGTGAGAAAGCTTGTCTAACCCGACGCGTTTGATGTGCGTTGTTGCTTGCATTTTTTCTCCTCATTTTCATGTCATTTAGGGGTCTATTCATGAAGCAGTGAAAACTGTGGAGAAGTGAGTCAGTGGAGAAGAACCAATCAGCATTGAAGTAACATTTGTAATTTGCATACTATAAAAGCAGCTGATTGGTTGCTATTGGCAACTTCTCCACTGGCTCACTTCTCCACTCTTTTCACTGCTTCATGAATAGACCCCTGTGGCTTCCCCCGATGTATATATGTGTGATTAACCAGATAAATCAGATATTCCCTTCACTGTTGTAAAAGTTATTAAAGGGTCCTAAAGAGATTTATTCATTTATTGTAGTTGAAAATTCAAACAAGATATTAAGACACTTCATAATTAATGTCTGAATATTCAATTGTTAGGTGAAAATCCTAAAGACTAATGACCCATGTAGTGCCATAGAAAATAAAGATTTTAGATAGCAATGTACATATAGGGGGGAATTCAATCAGTGGCGGTAATTTACTATGGCTAATTGATCCCCCAGGGGTTATCCAATTATCCCTGAAAGACAGCACTATCTGGGATCTTTTTTTCATCTGCCTGGAGGCTGGCGGAACTTATCCCGGTTACGGTGTGTGTTTTTCAAAAACTTTTTTTCTTTTTTTGGGTGGAGGATAGGGTGGGGGGGGGGGGGAACGAGTTGCAATTGAATTGCCCGGAAAAAAATATTGGGCAACAAATTGTGGTTTTTGCCTGAAAATTTAATTTCCCCCATAGTATGATAATATTGTCATCCGGCCATTCTCGGAACAGTATACAGTTACTATTGTGAGTCAGTATTTCCAAAATTATTCTGCAGCCATTCTAAAAGCTGTTCACTCTTATAATGGCCAGTTACACCCAATTCTGAATTTGAGAGTCTCCTTTATAACAGTTTATACTAATTGCCACCTAACCCCATCTGGGAAGAATCAGGGTCTATACTTGCACCCGACGTACAACAAAATATCTGTTATTTGTGATCTGTTTTCTTACCAAAATAGAAAACACTCCACAGTGGTCAATCGGTGGGGACCTAATTCTCCAATTAATTCTTTGCAGCTGGCTACATCTGTGTTATCATTAAGACCACCAACACAGGCTGTGCCAGATAGGGGAAGAATGATAGGAGCGTGAACAGAAACTAAATACAAACACAAGGTGTATCAACATTACTAATAAAAATATTTAAAGGGCATCCATTCAGTGCCATGGCACTTGTAAGTGCCATCCTGTTGCCCAAGTTCAGTCTTCAGGGCTGTAGTGCATTATAGACCAGTCCATTTGAATATGTTTCTGTTATTTTGAAAATAACGATAAACATGTTTATAGTTACGCAAAACGAGTTCTAGTACACATATTACATCTTTTTCTTTTGATTATTTTTTTTTTCTTCTTCAAACCCGTATCGCCTCCATGCATTAGAGGCAGCTACTTTGTGGGCTGAACCCCATAATCAGTGAATTCATTACTAGTGGTATCACTGAGGCACACTGTGCCTCATGCCTCAGTTTTATCACTAGTACCTAATAAAGGGATATTGATTCAGGCCATATTATGGCAGCCTCCACTAGAGTATATGACTACGTGGGGCAAAAATGAAGTGAAGGGGAACTATTGAAAACATCGTTTCGAGGTTCGGACACTTTTACAGATTAAGGGGGGGATATGTATTAAGCCTTGGAGAGTGATACAGTATAGAGAGAGATAAACTACCAGCCAATCAGTTCCTGACTGACGTGTTACAGGCTGTGTTGGAAAAATGACAGGAGCTGATTGGTTGTTTATCTCCACGTTATCAAGGCTTAGTACATCCGCCTCACATTATGATACAGAAATACAGTATATGCCCTTATTTGTCAATGAGTGATACATTTCACTGTGAGTGATAAATTGCACCAGCCAATCCGCTCCTAACTGTCATTTTTCAAACCCAGCCTGTGACATGGCAGTTAGGAGCTGATTGTCTGGTGCAATTTATCACTCACAGTGAAATTTATCACTCATTGATAAATAAGGGGAATAGTTTGCCATTCGTGTCCCGGTTCTTACACTGGGCAGTCCCCAAATATATACATAGTCCCCAACATGTACTCACATATACAAAGCCCCATGCCTAGAATTTGGAGTTACACATGTGTTGCTAAAGTATTCCTAAGTCTGTTTACTGTGCGGGACAGCCAGTCGCATATGGACCTCATAAGAGTATCCATATTAGGTTAATTTGCAGCTTTCATTTGATCCTGCCCAGTCATCCTTCCTCTCCTACCAAAGACAAATACAACAAGCATAATAAATACTGAATGCTCTAATCTTCAGGTCTTCATAAACAGAAGAGCCGCTTCACTCGTCCATATACAGTGTTATTACTCTTTTCATAGCGCCGTAGACCAAATGATGCATCTGTAGATTACATGCAGCGACATTGGACCAACAAACAAACGCCAAATGTTTTACATCCCAGTATAAATATTGTTCTTTTCATGTAAGACTTCCAGCCTGTAGTCCAGGGGAAAGCCATCGTGTTGCCGTAAGCAATTTTGTCCCAGTCCGCCATTTTACTGCCTGATTTTATTTATGTGCCCTTTAAATTAATGACTAACGGCCCGAGCCTAAGTCATAACTCTGATACTCTATATGGAGAGAAGGGTTTACGGTTCGTAAGCAGGGGTCCATCATTTACTGATACACCATAATTCCGGCAGATTTACGACTACACACAGCAGAGAGGGTAGAAGTTATGTGCAGCTCAATAATTGTTTAAAGCCTGCTTAGGAGGTCCATAGTAATTTGGGGCCAAGCACAACTCTCTTTAAAGGTTGCTCAGCTTTAACTGCATCCTAAACCAGATCTAGAAATTGGTCCGTCGCTTATTAATTATTATTGTTTGTACGGCGCTACTATGTTAAGCGCTACTATATTACGCAGACCAATATTTAGCATTCAACTCTAATCCATGGAATATTGATGAATTGCCCATTGATGTATTGCCCATTTATGCTCCCATTTAAATACCAAGGTTTGTTCCTGCCGGCGCGCTTTGGAACATAGACGGATCCAGCGCTGCTGCATTGCAACTGCTTTGTGAGAAAATAACCGATGATCGGTTTATCAAGATTTACTGCATTCATGTGCAAATAAGACTTAATGGATGGAAAACTTTCAAAGGACCGGAGAATTAGCCCACTCTATTATTTCCTCAGCGGTTACATTTCTGATATCTCAGTTAAAAGGCTGGAAGAGCTTTAATGTGTTACCATTGTATTATCCACTTGCGTAGCGGGAACCATGGTTCACGGGTGATTGAATACCCTGAATGAACATTAATTTGTTACAGGTTGTGTAAACCTGCATGGGTGCTTGTATTTTGACGTAATCCCTAATGAACCAAATTCAATCTTTCGGTTGTCACCATGGCAATAAGGACGCAGGACCGTACCTTTCTCTAACAGATCTCCCTATTACTGCCGTAAAGGAGGCAGTTCATGTCTGAGGGATGGACGGGAGCCGGTGGCGTTACTTTTCTCTGACCTAATGTCCGTGGACATCACAAATTTTTCCTCACACCCCACTGAGGTGCTCAGAAGAAATATGTGAAGGTGGCCTTTGGTAACTCCGAGCCATGGGCACAGTCGCGCATTGCGACCAAACATCACTTGAAATTGAATTGCCTTCAAAGAGTTTAGCATGCAGAGAGGCATCTATCACATAATAAAACTTAATAAATAGGATTGCCCAGTAGGAGCATGTATAGAAACTAGTGCATCAGGAAAAGCTGCCCCCTATAGTGCTGGCCAATATATATTACCCAAATATACAGTCCCTATTTCAAGCTACACCTATATAAAAACAGCCCATGACTTCACACACTATGGACTTTGTGTCCCTGTCAGATACAAACACACACACACACACACACACACACACACACACACACACACACACACACACACACACACACACACACGAGAAAGCTGCACTGTGGGCTGAACAAATATCCTTCCTGTTTGTTCACGTTTCATTAATGAGACATGAGGCACAGAGGCATGAGGCACAGAGGCATACTCACAGAAAAGGCTGCCGCTTTGTTATCTAAATCAATGTCTCAATCTTAATTTGAGTCTCGTGCCTCAGTCACATCATGGGCTTTATGAATGTCGGTTCAGCGCACAAGATGGCTGCCCCCATGTCATGTGTAGATAAACTGACTATTTGTTTTATCATGAGTTTCCCTTTCTCTATTTAAGGCCCATTGTTTGTTTCTGCAGATCATACTAGGTGAATTCTTCCGGATCTATTACTTGAAAGCGAAGTCTCATTCGTTCATCCGAAACCCCTACGTCTCCGCCCTATACAAGCAGGTGGGATGCTTCCTATTTGGCTGCGCCATAAGCCAATCCTTCACGGATATTGCCAAGGTCTCCATTGGCCGCCTGCGACCCCATTTCCTGGACATCTGCGATCCAGATTTCACGCGCCTCAACTGCACTGTTGGAAACTATATAGAGGAATATACGTGTAGAGGACCGCCAAGCAAAGTGACCGAAGCAAGGTACGGTTTACAGACGTCAAGTTCTCTGGTATATTCCAGGGGGGGGGGGGTATTTATCAAGAAAGATGCCAACCAATCAGCTTCTAGATGTCATTTTAAAGGAATAAGAATGTATTTGGCCAGACTCTGCTGGGTATAGTAGTTCTCACTTCTAACAATATTATGTATGCTACTCATGAATGGAAGATTAGCGGGGGTCATTCCGAGTTGATCACTCGCTAGATATTTTTTGTTGCGCTGCAATCAGATAGTCGCCGCCTATGGGGGAGTGTATTTTCCTTTGCAAGTGTGCGAACGCTTGTGCAGCCGAGCGGTACAAAAACAGTTTGCGCAGCTTCTGAGTAGGTCTGAACTCACTTCAGCCTGTCCGGGGTCGGAATTGACGTCAGACACCCGCCCTGCAAACGCTTGGACACGCCTGCGTTTTTCCAACCACTCCCTGAAAACGGTCAGTTGACACCCATAAACGCCTTCTTCCTGTCAATCTTCTTGCGATCGGCTGTGCGAATGGATTCTTCGTTAAATCCATCGCCCAGTACCGATCCGCTTTGTACCCGTACGACGCGCCTGCGCATTGCGGTGCATACGCATGCGCAGTGTTGCCAAGTTTTGACCTGATCACAGCGCTGCAAAAAATAGCTAGCGTGCCATCAGGTCGGAATGACCCCCTAGATTCTTTGTTAGGAATAGAATCTGTGTCATTTTGACCACAGCAAACCATTTATTTAAATGTCTGAAATTGATCTTTGCAATGTGTAGGATTGTGTAATAGTGAATCATGTTCAGTGCCCAGATCAGAGTCATTATCTCCATCTTATCCTGCAGAGATACTTGTTTCCAGTGTTATCTGAATTGATGAATGTGCCTTCATTGTATACTTGTGCATGCTACACGTATTTATTGATTTACGGCGCGATAAGGCTGTGAGTCAGAGTTTGCACAATGTGATTAAAAGTTAATGACACTTCTGTTCTTATCTTATTTAATCTTTATTTTACAGAAAGTCATTTTTCTCCGGACACGCCTCCTTCTCCATGTATACTATGCTCTACTTGGTGGTAAGTATATTTAATGTCCTATAAATCAGAGTTTATTTACAGACACTGATGATGTTTTTCTGCTGCCATGCGCCGGAGTAAAACCACACCTGCGTCTCGGTTCTGTTCACACAGATCAAATTTGGACGCGCGGTAGCAGAAATGCAAGGGGCGTTTTCAAAAAGGGGTGTGGCCTAACATAAATGGGGAGTGGCTGCATGGGAAATCCCGATTGGATCACTCCGGGAGCATGACCAGCATCCCGGGAGATGCTGGGCTGCCCGCAGAGACTATTGCCTACACTGTGTGACAGGAGCCGAGTTCTGCAGGAGAGTGTCCCACTGCAGCACCCGGCTCCTGTCACTGCAAAGGGTCCCACACCGAGGGGTGACACCTGTGTGTGGCCCGCACCCCACTAGTGGCGCCACTGTATCCATGGTGCAGATTTGTTGTTGTATATATTGTAAATATATTCAAATCCGGATGGGAGTTACAATTGTATCCAGTGCACGGAGGTGTTCTGTGTCGTATCCAAAGGTAGCAAAAGTCTGGCACTTAAAGCAATGTATTGAATACTAGTTGCAGTAGGGCATGCAGAAACCAATAAGTAAAAGTCTTAGAAAAGTGGAATAGTAATAATAAGAAATTGTAATATAACAGTTACAGTGCATCCAGTCTTCTGTGGAGATTTGGCGACAGACTTTATTTATGATGCACAAGGTCTGGAAAAGGATTTGAGAACACCGATCACTGCTTTGCCTTAAAATATTACCTGTTGCAGGTGTTAGAGGGGGGAGGCGGTGGTGGATTTCCTCAGCGGCAGAATTAGTTGTGTCCCCAAGGTCTGCTCCAAGTTATACACTTTCCCTACTCGGATGCTATGAAAACATTTTAGTCCGCTAAACTGCTCCTCTGCTTGTGCGCTGTTTTCGTAAGTTCCTTCCCCCAACATTATTAAAACAGAAGTTACCCTATTTCTGTTACTGAATGAAAGTTTTGTTTTGCTCATTTAATTAAGAAAAAACTTTAATTTTATCTAAATTTGAACAGTGAGTTCTATTTATAAGACCTTTGGTGGAGTTTTTTCAGTAATGATAACAAAAATATACATTCATGAGGTAAATATACATCTTAAATATGATTATTGAAGATTTAAAACTTTTCAAAGTAGTTAAGGGGAAGTTGGGGGGGAGAAATCCAATTCAATTAATAACTGTAAACTCCTATAAAAGAGGATTGTCCGCAATGAAACAGTTGTATTAACGTATACCTGACGAAGTTTATAGTGGACTATAGTCTGTAGGGGGGAATTCAGTTGTTTGAAAAGTTGGTTGGGTGTCTGTTTTTTCCTGTCTATTAGATAGGAAAAAACAGACACCCAACTGACTTTTCAAACAATTGAATACCCCCTAACAATTCAGTAGGAATTAGTGACATCATTGAGGTACAGGGCACAGCAGTTTAACAATTCGCTAGGAGCTAGTGACATCATTGAGGCACAAGGCACAGCAGGTTTTTTTTGTTTTGTTTTTTATAATTTTTTACTGAGGTATTACAAGGAGGCACAGCAGTTTTAACGTTTCCCTAGGAACCAGTGACATCACTGAGGCACAAGGCACTGAAAGGTAATCATTCACCAAGAAACTAATGAATCAGAGGCACATGAGGCACTGCAATTGCACAATTCACAGTGAACTTGTGACATGAATGAGGCACTCGTTCCAGGGAAATTGATTGGTTGCATTCCCGGGAATTTTGTTTAAGCACAAAAATGTCCGTGGGCGACAGGTACCCTATAAAAATAATATTTGTCTTTTAATTGGGAGTCTTAATATGTACAACAGATAGAGTTTAATGAGGCACCGCTGAGTGTTTGTAAGCAGTTGAGCGTTTGGCAGCGACTGTGTGAGCTTGGAGTAAATTCAGATTTTTAATTTGGGAATATTGACACAACAAAACCTGTCCGACCGGAAATGCAGTTGCGTCACTTGGCGCAGGAGAGAATGAGAGCAGTGAAAACATGCCTGGTGCTGGGAAAAGCTTTCTTGTTTTTCAATTTAGGGCCATTGTTGTGGATTTCTGGACAGTGGGAGACGAGATGGGGTTTTGGAAGTTGCTTATAACAGATTATCTGGTTCAGCTACTTGTGAAGCGAAGAAATCAGTTTCGCAATTAATATATAATGAGTCATTCAGCGCACAGAGGCAATATTGTCTCGGGCATTCACCTGGTTAAAACAAACATAGGATTCTCAGGTCAGCGGCCGGCAGCGCTTCTCGCTCTGCCTTCAACAGTAAATGTGTTTTTCAGGGAGTCTAAAGTTACCTGTATGTAACACAGCGGAAATTGTAGGATGAACAATATTTTCTGTATTATGTATAAGTCTGAACAGTTGTGTAGTGTTCACTCTCTCTAGGGTTCACTGACACACAGGCTATGTAACAGCCACTGAAGGAACATTATGGTAGATAGATACATATATATATATATATATAGGGGACATGGGGGGTCATTCCGAGTTGATCGTAACTGTGCTAAATTTAGCACAGCTACGATCATTCGCACTGACATGCGGGGGGACGCCCAGCACAAAGCTAGTCCGTCCCGCATGTCAGTGCTGGCCCCCCCCCCCCGCAGAAGTGCTAAGGCATCGCACTGCGGCGATGCCTTTGAACTTCAAGAGTAGCTCCCGACCAGCGCAGCTTTAGCGTGCTGGCCGGGAGCTACTCATCGCTCCCCGGCCCGCAGCGGCTGCGTGTGACGTCACGCAGCCGCCGCGGAAAACCCCGCCTCCCCCCAACTGTCCTGGCTACGCCTGCGTTGGCCGGACCGCTCCCCCCTAAACGACGGCTGCCATGCGCCGGCAAATGCGCAGTTCCGACCCGATTGCTGTGCTGCGAGAAACTGTTACTGCCAGTGCTTCTTCTCCCCCCCCACACAATTATTTTTGATGGGGAACAAGCTATCAAATAATCTTCTCTTTTTGGGGGGCTTATTAATTAATTATAACCCCTGATACTTTGGTGTGACTCGACGCAGGTTGCAGCATCAAATACCGTATTATCAGAGCAATTAGAAGATTGCACCGTTGCGGGCAGCTGTCCCCGCGAGCACTGACAGTAACGGCGCTAATTAGTAAAGGCATAACATTACGCTGCCATGTCTGACCCGGCAGTGTTAGTACACACCTGTGACCTGAGTACACGCACGTGTAAGGAGGTTCCGGTATGAATGGTCGACCATGTTATGGTCGACAGTCATTAGGTCGACCACTATTGGTCGACGTTGACATGGTCGACACATGAAAGGTCGACATGAAAAGGTCGACATGAGTTTTTTAACTTTTTTTGGTGTCGTTTTTTGCGTAAAGTGACTGGGAACCCCAATTAGTGCACCGCGTCCCCTCGCATGGCTCGCTTCGCTCGCCATGCTTCGGGCATGGTGCCTTCGCTTCGCTCGGCACACTTTACCGTTCCAATCGTAGTCCATGTGGATCGTAAAGTATGGAAAAGTTCTCCAAAAGAAAAAAAAGTTAAACTCATGTCAACCTTTTCATGTGTCGACCATTTTCATGTGTCGACCATGTGTCCACGTCGACCATGTCAATGTCGACCAATAGTGGTCGACCTAATGACTGTCGACCATAACATGGTCGACCATGTGAACGGATACCCTCCATCCCATAGGAAGGAACGGGGCTCCGGGAACTGACATCATCTCAAGATGCGTAGGTTATTGCTATCAAACTTTGACAGCTTTCAGAGTATGATGAACAAAGGTCCACATATTAGAGTATGGGGATGGCGGGGATGGAAGATTGGCGATATCAGGATATCTCCTGCGTTAAGCGCTGAATACCTCCGACATCTGGATTTTAGAAATGTAAGTGAGAATTACTGTTTTCATTTACAGCTTTTTTAGAGCGGTCTGATAATGGCAGCAGTACACAAGGCCCGATTCAGACCTGATCGCTGCGGTGCGTTTTCGCACAGCGGGCGATTATTGATAGACTGCGCATGCGTATGCACCGCAGTGCGAACGTGCGTCAGCAAAAAATGACAGGCGTCGCCGGACAGCGACAGGGTGGTGTAAAAATTTAAATCGCACAGTCATTCGTAGATAACACGTTTGTCAGGAGTAGAAAGCAAAGCCGCTGATGAATTTACTGGTGTGCAGGTACCTCCAGAGTAATCCCGTGTCTCATTGTCAAGACAGTTGTTAGGTTTGTGGTTAATATAAGTAACAGAAGGAAAGGGATTAATAATGCAGCAGCAGCCAGCGGCTTTTCCATCTGCTCAGCCATGTGACGCATTGATTGGTCTAAATATCAAAGGCTGTGATTTTGGTGGAATGGTTGGCACACTGCCTCACAGCACTGAGGTCTTGGGTTAAATTCCCACCAAGGCCTTAACTGTGTGGAGTTTGTATGTCCTCGCTGTGCTTGTGTGTTTAGTCCAGGTGCTATGGTTTCCTCCCACAATCCCAAAACATAATGGTAGGTTAATTGGATTCTGCAAAAAACCCAAAACCAAATTATCCCTGGTGTGTATGTGGTAGGCAACATATGAGAGAGATGTATGAAGCAGTGAAAAGAGTGGAGAAGTTGCCCATGGCAACCAATCAGCTTTGAGGTAACATTTCTCAAATTCATTCTAGAAAATTAAATATAGCAGCTGATTGGTTGCCACGGGCAACCTCTAAACTCTTATCACTACTTCATATATCTCCCTCATAGATTGTAAGATCCACCAGGGCAGCAGACACTGATGTGAATAGCCAGGGCTATAGAACTGTTAATAAATAATTAAATGACTTCCCAGGATTCCAAGCCTGTTAATATGTTTTATCTTGGAGTGGATAAGAACAGTCTGGAACCAGATCGCATTACCACTGTCACAACACACCAGTGATCCCAATCTGGGGCCATTGTTTTTAGGATGCGTTTGATAAAACAGTGGGAGGATGGTGGTCTGAATCCTCTGTGTGATGAATTGCAGACGCTGGGAGTCATAACGTGCCTGACGTGGAGGTGAGCTGAGAGGTCACCAGGACCCGGCCAGGTGACAGTGTTGACATTACGCTGCCAGAGTAATGGTTAATGCCCCAGCAATCCCTTTATCAGTCCCTCATGGTACTGGGGATTTCTCTGAAAGCTGAAACTTTTCAATGCAATTTAAAACAATGGAGATTCCATCAGGACTAATAAAGTACAATAAGGGGGAGGAAGGGGTCACATACCTCGAGGATCTAAATCCAGGCCTTGATTTTACTCTTATTGTTTTACTTGTTTAACCTGAAGTGCTACAGGATGGACACAATTTAGAATTCAGGCGCCGGTCAGTGAAATTTAGCAGCCAGGATCCAGCTTTCAAAATGAAGTCAATGAAAGTGAATACTGTTCACCATACTCTATTATAACTATTTCTGCACATTTTTACTGGCACCGAGAGGGGGTGGGTACTAATTACCCATGCTTGCTGGAGGGGCCCTGGTCCGCTGCCCCAGCCCCCCCAACTTAAGTATACTTACCTTCATCTGGGAAGCAGGTCCCTCTACCACAGCTGGCACCATCTTCCCAGTGACATCTTCGTGAAGATGACGCCGCAAATTAAGAGCTTTGCTCTCTAGTGCACATGCGCCATCTTCCCAAATATCACTGGGAAGATGGCGCCGACTGAGGAGGAGGACCCGCTTCCTGGAGCAAGTAAGCAAGGCAGGAAGTGGTTTCCCTCCCCTGCTCCCCGCCTGGAGCGCATGGGACTAATATAGTTTATTTTCAGGAAGTGTGGACACGACCCCTTTTAGGCCACGCCCTTCATTCCAGTACAGGGGCCCAGCTGTGTTTGAAAAATGACAGGAGCTGAGCGGTTGGAATTTTATGTCTTTCCACTTTATCTCTCTCCATTCCTTAGTACATCTGCCCCTAAGACTCTTCAAAGAGTGATACTTCTCCCATCTCGTACTATATTTCATACTATGCATTTGGGTCAACTGATTATACTGTATTATAATAAGATTTATTTATTAACATATATTTATATAGTTCCGGCATATTCCGTTGCGCTTTACAGTAGGGATTGACCCTTCACCTATGTTTTTTTTTGCAGAATTGGTCAAATTAAAAATGGTCTACAACAGAGGTAGACAGTCTGGGGTATTGTAACTTGTATAATAATTAAGTAATTTGTTGTTTGTGTTGTTTTATGTAATTACCATATGGCACCATGTGTGTTTGACTGTGCGTAATGGGATGGATCAGTATAATCTGTGGTTTATAATCTTATGGGCGAATATCTTTTATTCTGCATCCAATGATTAACACTTAGGTGTGACTCACGTCAGGGTTTCACAGAGGGCCATAACTTTTGACCACAACTCTGAATAATAGTTAATGACAAAGGAAACATCACTTCCTGGGTCAAAGGGCCGCGATGGGAAGCGAAAGCTGGCGTCACTTGACGTCACCATAAGACGGGCAGAATCAGTCATCCGTATAATAGTAGGAAAGGAAAGTTGCAGATCTTGCAGGAAAAATCGGAAGTATGTTTTTGAGGAGATTAAGGATGTGCAATAACACAAACTGCTGCAGGAAGTGTACAGCGAGCTAGTAGAGGCCGCAGCTTGTGCAGGAAAAAGGGGAGAAGTGAAATATTTTAGTGCTATTGGTGCGAGTTGCTTTTGCCTTTTCAACACAAAATATATCAGATCGGCATTGTGGAAATACGAGCTGGGAAGCAAGTTGAATGAAGTACACACAGTGAAAGCAGCCATTTTGTGGGCTGGACACTTGATGTCACTGGGTACCTGTGACATCACTGCGGCACAAGTTGGATGTCACTGGTTCCTAGCAGGATAGGTTGCATTGCTCAGCTCTTTAAATGAGTGCCATTTAATGGATAGATAGATAGATAATGGATAGATAGATAGATAGATAGATAGATAGATAGATAGATATTATATAGTGATCATTCTGTAAGTGTCAGAAAGCAAAGCTCGCCTCATGATGTTCCTGCGTATTGTGCGTACGTTTCCGGACCTGCGAGACTCAACTTAAAAATAAACCTCTAACCTCTAGCATAAGCAAGCAGACCAGGCCCTTGGCTTCCTTCCTAGAGGAAGGGTGCGCTCTGTCGTTGGGTCTTGTAAACTGGCTGTTCCACTCCTTGCAACCTGGTCATCCACAATCAGCTTTGATTTGTGGGACGAACGTATTCAATTTTCCTGTGTCTCTTTCCCCTTTGTCTGAAATGGTTCCCACAGGAACCTAGGAAGCGGGCTGGGCCAAAGTTCAAGCGGAAACAGCAACAAGTTGACAATGAACAGCTGACAATATGTTTTGGCCAGCCCCAACCCCCCAATCAATATGCGTTTTATGGCCAGAATGAGTGGTGGACAGTGGTGAGGTGGTCTCTAGCGCCAACAGACGCCCTCAGTTAAATAGTTAGAAGCAAAAAGATAAACAGCTATTTCGTTGTCACATGATCACCTTCCTTAAATTGATTTAAACCTTTGTTTTATTTTTTATATATAGACCGTTGTTTGCTTTTGTGCGTTTTAGCTACTGCGATATGGGGATTCCTATCAACTACTCTGGATAAGTGGCCCGCGAGTACAGATTAATACATTTACAAAAAACAGAAAAAAAGCTTCATAAATCACATAATATTTTTATTTTTAATTGGTTGGTAGTTTATCTCTGTCCACTATCTTTCTCCAAGTCTTAAGGCCCGTACACACTGGCCGATATATCGGCCGTTCTCTTGAACGGCCGATATATCGCGGGTCCGTCGGCCAGTGTGTACGGCCGATACGTCTGTGAACTCCGTCGTTCACAGACGTATCGCGTCGGCCCCGCAGCACAGCCGACGGCCAATATATCTACCGATATATTGGCGCGTCGCTGTGTGTGTATGGTGGTCGGCCGACTGCCCGTACACATGCTGCGGCAGTCGGCGGCGACGTGTGTACACGCCCGCCCAGTTCATGACGTCAGTCCCTGACGGATCGGGCAATGTGTATGCTCAACACACTGCCTGATCTGTCCATAGATATATCTGCCGATCAATTGATTGGCAGATATATCTTCCAGTGTGTACCCACCATTAGTACATAGACCCCGTAGGGTTCCACTATGATCTCCACAGCATTTAATATAGAGCATTAGTTGCACATTATCCTTGGTACCTCACAGAAATAGAACAGGGGAGGTATGAGGTACAGTGGAAGGTGGAACTGTGTGACGGAATAGTGCATGTTGGCTGCCCAACTCAGATTGCACGTGAATCATCAGCAGTAGGATCTATTTACTAAGCCTCGGAGAGAGGTACAATGGACAGAGATAAAGCATCAACCAATCAGCTTCTGTCATTTTTTTTAAAACGCAACTAGTTAGGAGCTGATTGGCTGGTACTTTATCTCAGTACACATTATCTGTCTCCAAGGCTTAGTAAATAGACCCCTAACTACATACTCTCACCCGGCTCCCCGGTACAGGGTTACCCCCATATTCTCCTACGTATAAAATGGTACAACGGTATGTTGTACTAAGAAAATGATAGGCCGGCGTTGCCCTGATCCAGGTGCTTTTCTTATCCCTGATGTACAGTAATGGACAGAGCCGCATTATTGTGCTCAGCCTATAAAGCAGCGCCACATCCCTAGTTTTAGATTTCAGCGTTTACGTTGCACAGTAGTTTCTTTGGCCTTGAAATTTACAAGTCTTCAAATCCACAGTTGTGACAGCTTTGACCCGCCTCTGGCCCTCATTTCCCCATCACCCTCTGTGCCAGTAAATTTAATTTTAGCTAAGTTAAGAGCTCGATTACTGTAGGCGTCAGCATGTCATGGAGAATATTGCTTTCACTAGATCGCTATCTCATAAGGATAAAAAAATAACAGAACCCTTCAGCGTTTGTTGCTAAATTAAAAACTCTGCTATCTTTATTAACGGATATATATTTACCATCTATTTCTATAGGGACTGAGTAAAACGTGTATGCCTCCGCCTATTGGTTCTTTTACAATGATGAAGATATATTAGGAAATTATTGTGCAAAGCAGTAGCTGTATAAAATGTCGGTTATGGATTGTTAGCTCTGCTGTCAAGGAAAACACCAAACTCATTGGTGGGAGATGTATCAAGCCTTGGAAAGAGATAAAGAGGAGAAATCAAATAATCAGCTTTTATCTGTCATTTATCTAGCAGTTTGAAATGACGGCTAGATGATATTTAGTTGCCTTGGGTAACTGCTCCACTTTATCTCTCTCTTATCGGTCTATTCATGAAACAGTGAAAAGTATGGAGAAGTGAGTCAGTGGAGAAGTTGTCCATGGCAACCAATCAGCATTGAAGTAACATTTATAATTTGCATACTATACAATTGTACGGAGGAGCTGATTGGTTGCCATGGATAACTTCTCCACAGGCTCACTTCTCCACACTTTTCACTGCTTCATGAATAGAACCCTAAGGGGGACATTTACTAAGCAGTGTTAAGAGCTGAGAATTGAGCCAGTGGAAAAGTTGCCCATGGCAACCAATCAGTAACATCTAGAATTTGCATACTAAAAAATGATACAGAGCTGCTGATTGGTTGATGGGGAAACTTCTCCACTGGCTCACTTCTCCACACTTTTCACTGCTTAATGAATAGACCCCTAAGGGGGACAGTTACTAAGCAGTGATAAGAGCGGAGAAGTGAGCCAGTGGAGAAGTTGCCCATGGCAACCAATCAGCACTGAAGTAACATCTATAATTTGCTTGCTATAAAATGATACAGAGCTGTTGATTGGTTGATGGGGCAACTTATCCACTAGCTCAATTCTCCGCTCTTATCACTGCTTAGTAAATGTCCCCCTAAGACTTGGTACACCTACCCCATTGTGTGTTGGCTTTCCATTCAAGAATGACTGTATAAATTAGTATTTACTTTAGCGAACCGGATAAAAATATTGATCCAATCTCGTTCTTATTTTGCAGTTTTACCTGCAGTCCAGATTTACGTGGAGAGGGGCCCGCCTCCTGCGCCCACTCCTGCAGTTCACCCTCCTCATGATGGCCTTCTACACAGGGTTGTCCAGAGTTTCGGACCACAAGCATCACCCCACCGACGTGCTGGCAGGCTTCGCTCAGGGGGCCTTGGTGGCGTACTGCATAGTAAGTATTGAGCGTGGGGGGAAAACGCTTCACACAGGAAATGAAACAGCCAGACGAAATTCCCATAAATACGAGAGCTTGAAAGAACGCTGCTCAAGCTATCTAATGAAGAACTCAATGAGCTGTGACTCCGAGATCTGAAACATAGCTGGTTCCTGGTATAAGGGGCGACTGTGCTGTAAAATATAAGTAGTCATACGAGGACGTGTATTAATATTTAATATTTTAAGGTGCATTAATATCGCTAATGACCTCGTTATCTGATTTCGCACACAAAATACCGGCCTCCATTGTGCTTATGTGATTGTCGCACTTTATCTTACACTGGACTGTCCCCCGCTGTCTCTTTGATGCCGTGTAAAGGCCGCGGTCGGTTTGTGAGCACATATGGGCTGCCATATGGCAAAGGCATCATTGCAAGTATTATGTTCCGTGTGTGACACAATGAGCGTATGGAGCAGAGGAACTACAAGGGCCTGAGGCACAGTGAGATGCAGATTTGCACTCCACATAATGACAGGGCGTGCACTATACTGCGTGGTGCAATTCGGTACCAGGGGCATATGCGCCGGACATGCGTCACTTGCACAGACATCCACGTTTTTATCCATCATTTATCATTCGCTATTAGGTATCAATTCAATGAAATAAAAAAATCTCTTTAAACCGGCCTAAATGTGGGTCCTGTCTCGTGCAAGGGAAATAAAAAAAATGCTAAATTGCGCAAAAGAATAAAGAAAGCATTAATCAGCGTTAGCGGTGCATTCACAGACAGCCTAGCAATGGTGACTGTCACTATCATCACCACTGAATCCGCACTGCCAATGACCACCCGGAAATTATATGGCTTTGTCAGGTGTATATGTTTCGGTGCCCTGATCTCTAACTGTCCGCAATTCGCTAACACACCCTGACTATATTCGCCTGCATTAGAAGGATCCCTTACCCCTGACCTGCCTCTCCAGGGACACGTTGGGTGAAGGTGCGGGAATAATTAATGTCTATGTCCGCATCGGTTTGTGGGGACGCGCATCATAGCCGTTTTATGCAGGAAGCGCCATGCCTGTGTATTTTGCACAAGGTAGTCTGAGAGCTTGCCCGCTCTGGAAAACTCTGCCAGCTTCCTCTTATTGGGAGAAACCTCTTGGTTCTAGAGTTGGGATAATCAGTTTACCATGATTGCTGCTTAAAGTCGCTGTGTTTCGTCTCCTGCGACTTATAACTATAAAACAATTACCAGAACGCCGCAAGGGCAACATGTGTTACCACTTCATTTGGGAGCACAGTGGGAAAGATTAACATGTAATCAAGCTGTGTCTCCAGTTTTATCTGAGGCTGGGGCACCGGTCAGCACAAGAAAAACACAGGGGAGAAATGCAACAGATTTCACCGCTCTGCCAGTTGTGTAACCTCACTAATCGCGCAGTGGCCGGATTACACGTCTAATGCCCAGCACGCACAGGCGCAGGGACTTTACGGTGCAGATGTTTGGGGTGTGCCAAGTTGTAGTAAGTTATGCTGCTTTCAGATCGCAAATGCCGGATCCCACCCGGTAAGAGAAACGTGTCCTTACCGGGTGGGACCCGGCATTTGCGCTCCTTTGCTGGCTTTCCGACCCGGCAATATACCGGGTCGGTTGCCATAGCAGCGGGGGGCGCAGCAGCAGCAGGGGCGGGGGTGGAGGCGGCGCTGGGAGATGAGCTCATCTCCTGCGCCGCCTCTCCCTATGCTGTGAATGGGAGCCGTGCCGCATCGGAACGGCTCCCACTCACACTGCACCTGACCCGGTATTCAACCCGGTAATAACCCTTCTTTTTTACCAGGCGACCCGCTAATTCAGCAAAGGAGTTTTCACATCGCACACTGACCCATTTCGACACGGCAATATGCCGTGTCGATACCGGGTTATTTGTGCGATGTGAAAGGGGTATTACTGACGTTGCATTTGGATGTCACATTCTGGCAAGTGTCCAGCAATCGACTTGCAGTGGATTTACAGCCAGTTACACAACGTAGGCGATTGTTTGCTACAGTTATTGCAGTGCTAGTAAATAACACGTCATCGCTATGTCATGTAGATGAGTGTTAGTGAGGACATGGATAATTCTTGATTATTTGTTGCGAGGAGATTGTCACAGAATAGAGGACTTCAATGTGTGTTTGGTATCGGTATACTTGTAAAGAATTAGGAGGATTTAAAGGGATAAAAAGTCGATGGGGTTTATTTACTAAGCCTTGGACGGAGATAAAGTACCAGCCAATCAGCTTCTGTCATTTTTCAAACCCAGCCTGTGGCATGGCAGTCAGGAGCTGATTGGCTGGCATTTTATCTGCGTCAACTTTTATCTCCATCCTAGGCTTAGTAAATAGACCCCTATATCCTGATTCTTTGATTCAGAACGGATCTCCATGTCCATGTCTCACTGTCCATGAAATGGCATTACTGTATATCAGCAGGGTGTGTGCATATTAGAGGATTATCTGTTGGGCATGTAGGGTATATTTACTAATGTGCAGGTTTACTAAAGTTAAGATGTAACCCATAGCAACCAAACATATTCTACTTATCGTTTATTTAGCATTGGCTAGAAGATAATAGCTAGAATCTCATTGGTTGCTACTAACAACATCTCCACTTTGGTAAACCCGCACTTTAGTAAATATATCCTGTAGTGTACATGCTGCATGAGACTCACTTGGAGATTTGCGACCTCCCTTCTACTGTTGTGCCCACGGCTTACCTCATGTCTGTGCTCAAGTCTTAGGGCGCTGTTCCATCATATAAATAGATATTGTACAAATGGCAGGAACTCGTCTCAAAATTGGTGCACGCATACTTTCTGCATTATCCGAGCCCAAGTAGCCATGATTCCATTATTGACTGATCTATGGGTCGCTAACCTTAAAATCCCAGTTAATCTATTAGTATCTCTTATGAAATGCAGCTGGCGTGGTTGTCCTTTAATCATTTATTTACATATGCAAATCAGCCTGGTCACCCACTTCCCCCTCACAGACTACTGAGATAATATCTCTGTGAATCAGCTTAGCCTGCGGCAGTGAATCAGCCGCGACCTTTGTGAGGCGGAACACTGTGGAGTGATTGTCTTGGATGGGGTAAAGCGGCTACCGTGGACTTCGGACATGTGTATCACAGTCTGCTCAGTGTCACACAAATGTCAGAGAAAATTAAAAATGATTTCACTCTCCCCGAAAAATACAGCAGCGTCTGACCCTGATCCTGCGTCATCCTTACCGCACAATGCTGAAATGTCAGCTCCGCCGCCATAGAGTCATCTTTATTTGATAGGAAGTATCATCGGCGCACTTCTGTGGCAGGATGTGAACCCAGAGTGTTGTACTAGATATCCCATAAGCTAGGAGAATACCGGCCTCTCATTCCCCGCAGTGAGTTGCTGTAATGTCCTAAAATGGATCATATTAAAGTGCACCCTTCATCACGCAGCGAGAGGAGGTTGCCATTGTATGACTTTAAGCACCGAAACTGCAGCCTATCAGTTTACAGGTTACCAGTGACATCAGTGAGGCATGAGGCACTTAATGCCTCATGCCTCACTGCTTCCCTGTGAATTTGTTGGTTAATTATTCATTCAACTCTCAAAATATCTTCATGCTAGTGATGTGTGGAATTAATATATTTCTAAGTAGATTTTGGTTCATATATATATATATATATATATATATATAATAGAAATGTTCAAGTAAATGCAGGCAGTAATATTTTTTTTTGGCTGAGCATTTGTCTAAGCCGCTAAAAGAAAAAAAAGACTGAACCGACAGCTCCTGACCACCAAGGCTTGCAATCTAAAATGTAAAGTACTGTTTACATTGGAGCACCGTCTGCGGAAGAGTCATTGATCATTATAACAACCACTCCTGTTCCCGGCACCTAGTATCTCTCAAGTATTCGGTGCTCCAATGCCAACGGACCCTTAAATCTTGGCATCTGCTTTCCAGAATGTCCCCAAAGATGAATTTTCCCTTCTCTGAAATATGTGGAAAAAAAGATGAAGAGGCTTAAAAATTTTACAAATCAGTCCGGAATGAATACACATTCCTAACCCAGATCTGTAGTTTACTTATTGGGTGGGGAACTCACTTTGCAGGAAATGGACCAAACCCAGTAAAAAAAAAAGAAAAAATCCCCCCCCTATTCACGGCCCTTCATTGTCTGACGGAGTCGAAGCACCAGGAATATTTAACCCAGTAACCCAGCTCAGGAGGGGTTGTATTTCGTAGGTCCTGCCAGTGTTTGTGTAACCTCAAACCATAGTGGAATGGGCCACAGCTGCCGAAACCAAACAAAGAGCTTAGTAACTTAGCAATTTCAGTCCTGTCACCCTGAAATACCAGGTAAACCGTAAGAGGGATTTCCAAGAGGCTCCTGTAACTTTTAATCACCATTTAAGTCAACATTTAAGGTAAATTGCTGCATGCACTGTGCAAACCGCTGCAAGTGTGCATGATTTGGAACTAGCGCTGTAAATGTAGATACTTGGGGGCTAATTCAGACCCGAGCGCTGGTGTGCATTTTTCGCGCAGCGGGCGATCAGATCTGAACTGCGCATGCAGGCTCCGCAGTGCGCCGGCGCATGCCAGAGATGCTATCAGCATCTCAGCCCAGTGATCACCTGTGCCTGATTGACAGGCAGAGGTGGGCCGCCATTTTGGGGGCGCGGTCTGGGCAACGCAGGCATGCCTGGACCATGACTATGCAGCCGCTGCGACCCAGAGAGCGATGGGTAGCTCCCTGCCAGCGTGGAGGAGCTGCACTGGTAGGGAGCTACTCTTCAGGTACAAAAGCACCGGCGCCGTGCAATGCTTTTGTACCTGTGTGGCGGGGGGGAGGGCCAGACATGCGGGGCGGACAAGCCCTGTGCTGGGCGTCCTCCCGCATGTCAAGTTGGCTGATCGTAGCCGTGCAGAATTTTGCACAGCTACGATCAGGTCTGAATTAGGGGGGTCATTCCGAGTAGATCGCTCGCTGGCAACTTTTTGCTGTGCTGCGATTAGATAGTCGCAGCACACGGGGGAGTGTATTTTCGCTTTGCAAGTGTGTGAACGCTTTTGCAGCCGATGGCACAAAAACGTTTTTTTGCATTTTCTGAGTAGGTCTGAACTTACTCAGCCGCTGCGATCACTTCAGCCTGTCCGGTCCCGGAATTGACGTCAGACACCCGCCCTGCAAACCCTTGGACACGCCTGCGTTTCTCCAACCACTCCCAGAAAACCGTCAGTTGACACCCACAAACGCCCTCTTTCTGTCAATCACCTTGTGATCGGCTGTTCGCCCAGCACCGATCCTCTTTGTACCCGTACGACGCGCCTGCGCATTGCGGTGCATATTCATGCGCAGTTTTGCCGAGTTTTAACCTGATCGCAGCGCTGCAAAAAGTTACTAGCGAGTGATCAACTCGGAATTAGACATAGTGGTGGATGTTAAATGCTCTTTAAATGCTCTTTACAGACGTGTGTAAAGTTTACTGCAAGTTCTTACAAAGAAATTTGATCCTTTTTAGATTTTTTTTTTTTCTTAACCTAAAATATTTGAACGGAGGTTATGCGGAAACATCCCGTACTCCCCAACTATGAGTGGAATTTGCAAAACTAGCTTTAATATTTTACACATTTTTTTGACAATTTCTCTTTTATGTTTGAATTCACAAACAATGAAAGATTATTTTATGTTAGTAAACTGAATATTGCTAGGAAAATGAGAATATGGCCAAAATAGCTATGTATAGAGTAACGTTCCTGTATTAGAAGAATCTAGGGCCTAATTCAGACCTAATCGCTAGGGTGCATTTTTTGCATCCCTGCGATCAGGTAGTCGCCGCCTACAGGGGGAGGGGGAATTTGCTGTGCAGGGGTGCGATCGCATGTGCATGAGAGCGGCACAAGCAGAAGTTTGTGCAGTCTCCGCACAGTTCAGGACTTATTCTCCCAGTGCGATGTTCGGGGCCGGAGCTGACGTCAAACACCCTCCCTTCAAACGCCTGGTCCCTCCTGCGTTTCTCCGAACACTCCCGAAAAACGGTCCATTGCCACCCACAAACGGCCTCCTCCTGTCAGTCACCTTGCGATCGCCCGTACGATCGCTTTTTTCGGCCATCCTGTCTGTATGCACCGATGGCCGGCGCATTGCGGTGCATGCGCAGTACAGACCCTTTCGCTCGCTGTGCGAAAACGCACAGCAGCGATCGGGTCTGAATTAGGCCCCTAGTTCTATGAAAGGGATAGTGAACATTACTAAGTAAGAAAGGATTTACATTTGGAACATTTCTGTGGAAGAGCCGGATTAAGACCCAATGAGGCCCTAGATATGACACACTGGTTTGGCCCCCCTATCCCACTCTAGGCCGGATTCATAGATGTACGTAAATGCATTCGCAGCTGTGAATGTGTACACGGCGGCCGTGCGAAAATATGCAAGTGCTGCAGCTGCTGGGATTTGTATTGAGATGCCTGCCGGCAGCTTTGCCAATCCCAGTGGCTGCGTGCAAGTACGCGGCATCCGTCACAGATCAGTTCTGAGTGACCCTATGGCTGTGCAGCATGGCCGATACTCCGTGCAGCCGTGGTCGTGAGACCATTACAGTCCCTGCGCAGTGCGACTCAGACACATGCACGGACTGACGATAATCGCTTAACTGCGAAATAATCGTCTCTGAATGAGGTCTTCTGTCTGTAACAGAGACTATGGCACAGAAATGGGTAAGGATACTCTGAGTCTCTTGGTGTCTACTGTGGCCACGGCTGGAGCTTAGGTTGCCTAATGGATGATCCAGCTATAGTCAGTGGTAATAATTTGCTAAACAACGTAAATATAATCTCTTTGAATATTGTGGTAATGACAACAGTTTAATTGTAGCGTTCTTTAGGAAGAGACGTTGCATATGTGTAGAATTCCTCCGGTGGATAAAATTAAGGATACTCCATCCCGGATAGGGTCTGTTAAAAGTCGTTGGGGGAAATGTATCAAGTGGAGAAGTTGCCCGTAGCAACCAAGCAGCTTCCAGTTAGCATTTATCTAGTACTGTACGTTCCATAAAAGATAACTAAAAGCTGGTTTGTTTCTTTGGCCAACTTTACCACTCTTTAGAACGTTCAATATATACGTCCTTCTATATGTGTGAAAGATGAAGCGAGAATTCCGTGAGCTTGTGTATTATTCTTCCATTAAAATTCCAGCACATGGGTCATTGCCCCAGAGATTATACACTTTGTGCCTCAGTCCCATCCCTTGTTCCTGGTTAATTGGTTGACTGGGTTCTGATACCATAAAAAAGTGTAAAATGAAACACAAATTAGTAAAATGGGTTAAAGATGAGATTTTTTGTACTTTTTGCTTTCTCTATTGTGTCTTGTCCCCAGCTGACACTTTATGAGCTATAGAAAGCGCTGGGAGGCTGAGGAAGCTAGGTGGAAGTTTCCCTGCACCCGCCCCTGTTCCGCTGTATATTTCTGCCCTCTGTTAAATGTCGTCTTTTTCACATCCTGCAGACGGCTTCCGTTATTGGGTATTCAGGAAATCGTGGCCCAATATCTCTTCCTTCCATTGGCGTTAACCTCTGTGTAATCAGGGATAAAGGTCAAGGCTTGCACTTTTTTTCCATCATTCTAGCAGTCATCTGCCAGGACCTGAGGCTGACCAGCTGTTGAGGAACTACAGGGCAAGCTGGGACTTGTAGTTTCACAAAACAAATTCAAAACTACAATAGTTTTTATGAGTTAAAAGTTTGTTCAGCAGTCAAAACGATTTTCTTCTATACCAAAGACCAAATCTTCCAACTTCGGGCTAGCTTCAGACCTGAACGCAGTTTATTCACATCTGGGGCCGCATTGCGTGCTTGAAAACAAATACAGATTCCCGACTGCATTCAAATGCGGCCGCGCGGCCCCCATACATCCATTTGTAAACGTTGCCGCCATAAAATCAGCGTGCAGTTGCACTTGTCATATCTTTGGTGCAAGAGATCTCTCTGAAATCATATGAATCTGTGGTAAGCACAGTCTGGATGACCTTCACTCTAATCTGTCGATATGCGTTGAATCAGGCTCTCAATGAAGAAGCTCTATGCAGTTTGTTATAATATTGCAATAAATTCCCTGCACCCAATTTGATAAACGTGGAGGTGCCATTCTCAGGAACACCCATGGTTAGGGAGAATTTCACCCCCAGCCAGCGGGTGCGTCAGTCTGATTTGACTGTAGCAGGTTACCAGAGCAGGTGTCAAATCCTATTCATGGTTACTTGCATTTAAACTTCAGGCTGTGTGTTAATCAGGAACCAGTAGAGGCCGTCAATTGAGATTTACAGAAGGCAGAAACTTGCACTCGGCTAGATAACATCATACACCATTTGAAATATAATATGTCACGTTGGACAGATTTTTGCATATATGTGAGAACGTTATGAGAAATGTCTAATTGGATTAAATTGCAGTTTAGGACCAAAGGGCAGGGCGTCATTATAAAGATGCGGAGAAAAGGAAAATATTTTAAACTCCGAGTGTTTTACATGTTGCACTTCAAATGTTCGGTAACCTATGACACTAAGAATAAACACACAGACCATGCTGCTTGCGTTAATATTTTATTGACCACTAAGAATTTTTGAAACAATTTTTTAAATGGTGGTGACGGTAAAGAGCGGACAGGACAACCAACATGCACATACCAAACCCAAACATTGATGTTCAGCTCTCCACGTTCAGGGGGTGTAGCCATTTCCTGTACAGGACTATTGGCTAACACCATACTCCCATGCAAGAAAAGCGCACCCACACAACCAAACTACCATTCTATACTGCCTTACAAACCAAATACAAACATACAACAAAGGGAAAAAGTCATACACTGCCTCACAAACACTAAAAACCAATAACCCCAACCATACTGAACAACTATTAGCTGGTAGGAAAACAACTTTCACATATTTAAAAGGGAAACCACACCGGCACATTTTAAAGTGGCAACACTCAAAAATAACACATGGCTTAATGTTCCTCAGGCTTATAATTCCATCTTTCAGTTTAATTTCTATTTGTCGGAAAAATAAAGCTGCTTACAGGTTTTCAGGGGAACCAATTAACCGAAATCTATTTTTTTTTTCTCCCATAGGTGTTTTTCGTATCGGACCTTTTTAAGACCCCAAAAAAGAGCTGCCCCCCACCAGTGGTCAAGAAGGAATCTTTGTCACCTGTGGATATTATCGACAGAAACATTGTATAAACGCCACAAGCAGATTGCGGAATAACTTCTGACAGTGAACCCAGTGACCTGCTGCTTTCAAATCTCATCAGACAATAGAATGTAGGGAAAAACTTGTGTTACCCAACCAAAAGACAATAACAGGAAAAAAAAACAACAACGATAAAAAAAACAACTGTCTGCTATGAGGCCTTTCAATTGCAACGTTGCATAATGCGGGGGGTGTTCAACTAACTGAAAGCCAAGCGATGACGAAACGTGGAGTTGGAATTCCAGATGTACAATTGGTCTTTATTTGTTCATGTTTTAATGAACAACACATTGTTCATAAATTTCTGAACTCTAAAACTTTTTTTTTTTCAGCAACAAAAAGGGAGTCATCTTTGAAACTAGCTATTAAAGCCTCGTAGTGATGTTGGCAATTAATGATAGCACTATATATTAGGAAGAAAACAAAAGCACTGACTGTAATTAGGGAGCTGCTCCCAGGAGTCATGTTGTGAAGGTTATATCTGTGTGAATAAGGATTGACAAAACCAGAGGCATCTTTCTGTGCAAATGAATATATATATAAATATAATATGTGTAATTTACCAATAATTTGTTAACCTGAGTCAGGAATTCCCACTAAGGACAACAAAGTCAACACCCTTTTTCTTGAGGCAACCAGAAAGCAGCAATAGTGAAAACCCGGAGCTGCCCAACACGGTCTTGAGTTCGTTGAAATGTTTCTTCTGTGGCCAGAAGTCTGTCTTGCTCGAGACTTTTGAAGCACTATAAACTTTGGGGTTGATACCCATTGAACATTAAATCAGCCATTTCGATAAGTACCGCTGGACGGTAAACTCATAAAATCAATTGTAGTCTGTCCAACCTCGTCTGTGTTAAGTAAGGAAGCCAACGCATTTCACATACTCAACATCAACAGTCTACAATATCAAGTTTGCAAATTTCTGAAAGTTTAAGAATGAATCTTAGGCACGTATAAAACCTTTTGAAAGGGCTACACCTAAAAGGACTATATTCATCGTATAAAATTAACCATTTGCACATCCATATTACCAGAGAATCCGTCCTATCATTTCAACTATAGCAAGCTATGATTTTTTTTTTATATATGATATATTATATAAATAATGTATAAAACATTAAAAATTAACTATGTAAAATATTATTTCTGAAAAACAAAACAATTTTAGATATATCCACTATGATGATTAAATGTGTCTTGACCTGTGTTATTTTTGCTGCTTAAAATAAAAGCAACAGTTTTAATTTTTGTATAGTCAACTAAAATATTTGTAGATCTGTGGTAGTAATTTCACTATTAAAGGACAAAAAATAAAACTACAACTAGAGACTTGTATAAAATGAAATAAATTGTCAGTATTTTTATAATGTTTCATATTGTAAAGAGGAAAAAAAACACAAAAAAAAAGAATATTCAGATACTTTTTGTAGAATACAAAATCGAGCGTTTGTTTTTTGCAGAAATTGCTGTACAAAGATGCTTTTTAAATAAAAGCTCATAATGTTTAATTATTCTACTACATTTTGTTTCGCGTATTGTTATGAATTTTTAGGTAGCGGGGTATTTGTTGTTTCGCATGAATTGGTTGCAAAAAGGTTTCTGAACCAGGAATGGGCTGTTTATGTCACAAAATCACATAAAAAGAGGTTGTAGGCACATTTAAAAAAAAAAAACAGCAGCCTCTGCGCAAGATGTATATTTGTAGTTACAAGTGTGCAGTGCCGGATTAAGCCTTGGTGGTGCCCAGGGCACTTAAGACAGGGGGGCCTGGTGGAAGGTGGGGGTGTTGTATATTAGATTGTGCATACCTCCTAACATGACTCATTCCAGGAGGGACAAAATGCTCTCTACCTGGACTTCCCTCTAAATATTATGATTGGTGTCACCTGTGTTGAACTATTTAATTGATAAGACAATTGTTTTAACACAGGTGATTACAATCATAAATAAAGAAGGAAGTCCAGGTAGAGAGCATTTTGTACCTCTTGGAATGAGTCATGTTGGGGTGTATGGATTGTGTATATAAAATTTAAACCAATGGCATATATTAGATTTAAACTAATGGCTTAATGCCTGGGCACTGTTTATAGCTCCACCTTACTGAAAGACAACAATTTTATAAAGTTTTCTTGTAGTGTCGCAAAGCCAACTTAAACAACCTTACAATACACATAGAAAAATAAAATGTATACTTTATCTTGTCGCATGCAAGAGTAGCAGCAGGCTCTGTATTGCTTACACACTGGGACAGGACTCAAGAGGACTCTGTGTGTGTGTGTGTGTGTGTGTGTGTGTGTGCGCGCGTGTGTGTGTTTGTCTCTTTCTAGACCCTTATTAGATAACAGGTTACACAGGACCGAGACACCCGGCTGGGGAGGAGGAGAAGCTGGGATCACTGTGTCACTTACAGTTTTCTCCACCCTCCTCTCTCTTCTCTGATCAGAAATCTCTGTCGGTATGTTATGAAACCTGATACTCTTGTGTGTCTGCCTGCACTACATACTGTCCTGTTCGCATTCTGGCTGCTTGGTTTTTCTGGTGTATAAGAAAGAAACCTAGTGATGTCAATGTGCTCTGGCCGTGGACCCCTGCCAAAGGGGGACCCGGGGTACAGTATCTCCTGCGCCCCCCCTTAATCTGACTATGCAAGTGTATATATTTACATCCCTTGTTAGTGTTGAGCTAGCGCTCAGTGTAGCACAACAGAGTTAGTAGTAAATACGAAAGTCGCATTATCCTATTTGTACACAATAAAATAGTGTAATGAGATTTCCTATACAGAATAGAGAATACTATATTTGTAGGTTATTAATAAATAAGTAGAGATGTGCAGTTTGGTTCTCCAGAAATCTGAATCCATCTGAATTTTGTGGATCCGAACCGAACAAAAACCCGGTCCAATCCGAACCGACACAGTTTGGATCTTCCCGTAATTCGGAATTTGTATTTTAAATCCAAATTTTGGGTTTTGGATTTGAAAAATTACATGATTTTAGCAGTTTTTATACATTTTTAACAATGATTATAGATTTTTTTTTACTAATTTTAACCCGATACGAATTTCAAATCTTAAACAAAACACTTGAGGGTGGTTTTGCAAAACCAAAACACAAAGGATGAAATTAGAACCAAAATACAGGGGTCTCTGTATATCTCTAAATAAGTACTCTTGCCCGTCCCTGTTCCATCTTCCCAGGTGTAACAAACACAGGTCATCAATACACAAAAAACTTATGTGGGGGAGATGTATCAAGATTGGTTGCTTTGTCCAACTTCTTCACTTTGTCTTTTTCGAAGCCTTGATACATTGCCCCCTAAAAGTTGATAAATGACGCTAAATGCTTCTATTATACTTTCTCTTACGTCCTAGAGGATGCTGGGGACTCCGTAAGAACCATGGAGATAGACGGGCTCCGCAGGAGACATGGGCACTAAAAAAGAACTATAGGTATGGGTGTGCACTGGCTCCTCCCTCTATGCCCCTCCTCCAGACCTCAGTTTATTACTGTGCCCAGAGGAGACTGGGTGCATTACAGTGAGCTCTCCTGAGTTTCCTGAAAAGAAAGTATTTTGTTAGGTTTTTTATTTTCAGGGAGCCTGCTGGCAACAGACTCCCTGCATCGAGGGACTGAGGGGAGAGAAACAGACCTACTTTAATGTTAGGCTCTGTTTCTTAGGCTACTGGACACCATTAGCTCCAGAGGGAACGGAACGCAGGCCTCACCCTCGCCGTTCGTCCCAGAGCCGCGCCGCCGTCCTCCTCGCAGAGCCGGAAGATAGAAGCCGGGTGAATATGGGAAGAAAGAAGACTTCAGAGGCGGCAGAAGACTTCAGATCTTCATAGAGGTAACGCACAGCGGTAACGCTGTGCGCCATTGCTCCCACACAGCACACACACGGCAGTCACTGTAAGGGTTCAGGGCACCCTGGGCAGCAATAAGGACCTCCAAATCTGGCTTAAATAGTGATATACAGGCTAGGCACTGTATATATGAGACCCCCGCCAGTTTTTTTACATTTTTCAGCGGGACCGAAGCCCGCCGCTGAGGGGGCGGAGCTTGTTCCTCAGCACTCACCAGCGCCATTTTCTCCACAGCACACAGCTGAGAGGAAGCTCCCCGGACTCTCCCCTGCTTACCACGGTGAAAGAGGGTTTTTAAGAAGGGGGCACATAATTTGGCGCAAAATAGATGATACCAGCGCTATCTGGGTAAACATATTGTGTTTTTTCCCTGGGTCACTAGCGCTGGGTGTGTGCTGGCATACTCTCTCTCTGTCTCTCCAATGGGCCTTAAGGGGGAACTGTCTTCAGATAAGAGGATTCCCTGAGAGTGTGGTGTTTCGGTACGCGTGTGTTCTGAGGTAGAAGGCTCTCCTAGGGAGGAGGTGGAGCAAATGACTGTGGTGTCTCCGTCGGCAACACCGACACCTGACTGGTTGGATATGTGGAATGTTTTAAGTGCTAATGTGAATTTATTGCACAAAAGGTTGGACAAAGCTGAGTCCAAGGGATGTACAGGGTGTCAAGCCCTCCCTGCCCCTATGTCACAGGGACCTTCGGGGTCTCAAAAGCGCCCACTATCCCAAATAGTAGACACGGATACCGACACGGATTCTGACTCCAGTGTCGACTACGATAATGCAAAGTTACAGCCAAAATTGGCTAAAAGTATTCAATATATGATTATTGCAATAAAAGATGTTTTGCATATCACAGAGGAACCCCCTGTCCCTGACACGAGGGTGCGCATGTATAAGGAAAAGAAGCCTGAGGTAACCTTTCCCCCGTCTCATGAGCTGAACGAGTTATTTGAAAAGGCTTGGGAATCTCCAGACAAGAAACTGCAGATTCCCAAAAGGATTCTTATGGCATTTCCTTTCCCGACTAAGGACAGGATACGGTGGGAATCCGCCCCAAGGGTGGACAAAGCGTTGACACGCTTGTCCAAAAAGGTAGCGCTGCCATCCCAAGATACGGCTACCCTCAGGGATCCTGCTGATCGCAAGCAGGAGACTACCTTGAAGTCCATTTACACACATTCTGGTACCTTACTCAGACCGGCGATAGCGTCGGCTTGGGTTTGTAGCGCTGTAATAGCGTGGACAGATACCTTATCGGCGGAAATTGATACCCTGGATAAGGATACCATGTTATTGACCCTGGGTCATATTAAAGATGCTATCTTATATATGAGAGATGCTCAAAGAGACATTGGCCTACTGGGTTCTAGAGTCAACGCTATGGCGATTTCTGCTGGACGAGTCCTATGGACCCGGCAATGGACAGGTGATGCCGACTCAAAGAGGCATATGGAGGTTTTATCTTACAGTTGTGAGGAATTGTTTGGGGAAGGTCTCTCGGACCTGGTTTCCACAGCTACGGCAGGTAAATCAAATTTTTTGCCTTATATTCCCTCACAGCCTAAGAAAGCGCCACATTATCAGATGCAGTCCTTTCGGTCAAATAGAAACAAGAGAGTACGAGGATCATCCTTTCTTGCCAGAGGTAAGGGCAGAGGGAAAAAGCTGCCTACCACAGCTAGTTCTCAGGAGCAGAAGTCCTCCCCGGCCTCTACAAAATCCACCGCATGACGCTGGGGCTCCGCTGAGGGAGTCCGCCCCAGTGGGGGCACGTCTTCGACTTTTCAGCCACATCTGGGTTCACTCACAGGTGGATCCCTGGGCAATAGAAGTTGTTTCGCAGGGGTACAAGCTGGAATTCGAAGAGGTGCCTCCTCGCCGGTTTTTCAAATCGGCCCTGCCAGCTTCTCCCCCAGACAGGGAGATAGTTTTAAATGCGATTCACAAATTGTGTCTTCAACAGGTGGTGGTCAAAGTTCCCCTGCTTCAACAAGGGAAGGGGTATTACTCAACCCTGTTTGTAGTCCCGAAACCGGACGGTTCGGTCAGACCCATTCTAAATTTAAAATCCTTGGACCTATACTTGAAAAGGTTCAAGTTCAAGATGGAATCGCTCAGAGCGATCATCGCCAGCCTAGAAGGGGGGGATTTTATGGTATCACTGGACATAAAGGATGCATACCTTCATGTTCCCATTTATCCACCTCATCAGGCGTACCTGAGATTTGCGGTACAGGAGTGTCATAACCAATTTCAGACGTTGCCGTTTGGGCTTTCCACGGCCCCGAGGATTTTCACCAAGGTAATGGCGGAGATGATGGTGCTCCTGCGCAAGCAGGGTGTCACAATTATCCCGTACTTGGACGATCTCCTCATAAAAGTGAGATCACGAGAGCAGTTGTTGAACAGCGTGTCACTTTCAATGAAGGTGTTGCAGCAACACGGCTGGATTCTCAATATCCCAAAGTCACAGTTGGTTCCTACGACTCGTTTGACCTTCTTAGGCATGATCCTGGATACGGACCAGAAAAGGGTTTATCTTCCGATAGAAAAGGCCCAGGAACTCATGACTCTGGTCAGGGACCTATTGAAGCCAAAACAGGTGTCAGTGCATCACTGCACTCGAGTCCTGGGAAAGATGGTGGCGTCTTACGAGGCCATTCCCTTCGGCAGGTTCCATGCGAGGACTTTCCAATGGGACCTACTGGACAAGTGGTTCGGGTCACATCTACAGATTCATCAGATGATCACCCTGTCCCCCAGGGCCAGGGTATCTCTCCTGTGGTGGCTGCAGAGTGCTCACCTTCTAGAGGGTCGCAGGTTCGGCATTCAGGATTGGATTCTGGTAACCACGGACGCGAGCCTCCGAGGTTGGGGAGCAGTCACACAGGGAAGAAACTTCCAAGGTCTTTGGTCAAGCCAGGATCTTGTCTTCACATCAACGTCCTGGAGCTGAGGGCCATATACAACGCCCTTCGTCAAGCGGAGACTTTGCTTCGCGATCTACCGGTTCTGATTCAGTCAGACAACATCACCGCAGTGGCTCATGTAAACCGCCAAGGCGGCACAAGGAGCAGAGTGGCAATGACGGAAGCCACCAGGATTCTTCGCTGGGCGGAAAATCATGTCAGCGCACTGTCAGCAGTGTTCATTCCGGGGGTGGACAACTGGGAAGCAGACTTCCTCAGTAGACACGATCTACATCCAGGAGAGTGGGGACTTCATCAGGAAGTCTTCGCACAGATTGCAAGTCGGTGGGGACTGCCCCAAATAGACATGATGGCGTCCCGCCTCAACAAAAAACTACAGAGGTATTGCGCCAGGTCAAGAGACCCTCAGGCGGTGGCAGTAGACGCCCTGGTGACACCGTGGGTGTTCCAGTCGGTCTATGTGTTTCCTCCTCTTCCTCTCATCCCCAAGGTGTTGAGAATCATAAGAAAAAGAGGAGTACAGACAATTCTCATTGTTCCAGACTGGCCACGAAGGGCCTGGTATCCGGCTCTGCAGGAAATGCTCACAGAAGATCCGTGGCCCCTTCCGCTAAGACGGGACCTGTTGCAACAGGGACCCTGTCTGTTCCAAGACTTACCGCGGCTGCGTTTGACGGCATGGCGGTTGAACGCCGGATCCTAGCAGAAAAGGGTATTCCGGATGAGGTCATTCCTACTCTGATAAAGGCTAGGAAGGACGTGACAGCTAAACATTATCACCGTATATGGCGGAAGTATGTTTCTTGGTGTGAGGCCAGGAAGGCTCCTACGGAAGAATTCCATCTGGGCCGTTTCCTTCACTTCCTACAAACTGGAGTAAATTTGGGCCTAAAATTAGGCTCCATTAAGGTTCAGATTTCGGCCCTCTCCATTTTCTTTCAGAAGGAATTAGCTTCTCTCCCAGAAGTACAGACTTTTGTGAAGGGAGTGCTGCATATTCAGCCTCCTTTTGTACCTCCGATGGCATCTTGGGACCTTAACGTGGTGTTGAGTTTCCTTAAGTCCCACTGGTTTGAACCACTTAAAACGGTGGAATTAAAGTATCTCACTTGGAAAGTGGTTATATTGTTAGCCTTGGCTTCGGCTAGGCGAGTGTCGGAGTTGGCGGCTTTGTCTCACAAAAGCCCCTATCTGGTTTTCCATGTGGATAGAGCAGAATTGCGGACTCGTCCTCAATTCTTGCCCAAAGTGGTTTCATCTTTTCATATGAACCAACCTATTGTGGTGCCTGTGGCTACGCGAGACTTGGAGGATTCCGAGTCCCTTGCTGTAGTCAGGGCTTTGAAAATTTACGTAGCCAGAACGGCTCGGGTCAGAAAAACAGAGGCACTGTTTGTCCTGTATGCAGCCAACAAGGTTGGCGCTCCTGCTTCTAAGCAGACTATTGCTTGCTGGATCTGTAACACAATTCAGCAGGCTCATTCTACGGCTGGATTGCCGTTACCAAAATCGGTTAAGGCCCATTCCACTAGGAAGCTGGGCTCTTCTTGGGCGGCTGCCCGAGGCGTCTCGGCATTACAGTTGTGCCGAGCAGCTACCTGGTCGGGTTCAAACACCTTTGCAAAGTTTTACAAGTTTGATACCCTGGCTGAGGAGGACCTCATGTTTGCTCAATCGGTGCTGCAGAGTCATCCGCACTCTCCCGCCCGTTTGGGAGCTTTGGTATAATCCCCATGGTCCTTACGGAGTCCCCAGCATCCTCTAGGACGTAAGAGAAAATAAGATTTTAAACCTACCGGTAAATCTTTTTTTCCTAGTCCGTAGAGGATGCTGGGCGCCCGTCCCAGTTCGGACTACTTCTGCAAGACTTGTATATAGTTATTGCTTACATAAGGGTTATGTTACAGTTTTGTTCAGTCTCGGACTGATGCTGTGTTGTTTCATGCTGTTAACTGGTTCGTATAACCCAAGTTATACGGTGTGAATGGTGTGGGCTGGTATGAATCTTGCCCTTGGATTAACAAAAATCCTTTCCTCGTACTGTCCGTCTCCTCTGGGCACAGTTTCTCTAACTGAGGTCTGGAGGAGGGGCATAGAGGGAGGAGCCAGTGCACACCCATACCTAAAGTTCTTTTTTAGTGCCCATGTCTCCTGCGGAGCCCGTCTATCTCCATGGTCCTTACGGAGTCCCCAGCATCCTCTACGAACTAGGAGAAAAAGATTTACCGGTAGGTTTAAAATCTTATTTTTACCATCTACGCAAGGATGTGAGAGCCTCGGTTAAGCTCACCTTTTACATAGTTACATAGTTGTTGAGGTTGAAAAAAGACAAATGTCCATCGAGTTCAACCTGTATAATACATTTTTTTAAAAATCTCAATTAAATGTTGTATCCTTGGATATTTTTTTCCGCTAGGAACTTATCTAATCCATTTTTACATTTATTGATTGAGTCCACCATTACTACCTTCTCTGGCAAAGAATTCCAAATCTTTTCTGTTCTTACTGTGAAGAACCCTTTTCTCCGTTGTGTGAATTTTTTATTCTTCTAACCTCGGGGGGTGTCCTCGTGCCCTGTGTAGCGTTTAAAAAAAAAAAACAAATAATTTGATAAATCCTTGTATTGTCCCCCAATGTATTTAAAAATATTAACAATGTCTCCTCTCAGCCGCCTCTTTTCCAGTGTAAACAAATCCAATCTTTTAAGTCTTTCCTCATAATTCAGTGCCTCTAACCCCTTAACCAGTTTGGTGGCTCGCCTCTGAACCTTTTCGAGTTCCAAGATATCTTTTTTATAGTGCGGTGCCCAGAACTGTACACAATATTCCAGCTGTGGCCGCACCAATGATTTATACAGTGGCAGGATTACACTCTCATCCCTTGTCTCCATTCCCCGTTTTATGCATGCTAACACCTTACTTGCTTTTGTTGCTGCATTTTGACATTGCGTACTGCTACCAAGTTTATTGTCAATGAGCACTCCCAAATCTATGTCAACTACCGTTATCCCTACATTTTCCCCATTTAGTTTATGGGCTGCCTGATTGTTTTTAGTCCCAAAGTGCATAACTTTACATTTGTCTGTATTGAACCTCATTCTCCATTTATCAGCCCAGACCTCAGGTCTAGATACATTGAGAAAAGTAAACTATTTAGATCATGAAGAGGGTCAGTGGATCACAGAATGCAAGACTGACAAAACTGAGATGATAGACAAGCGTCAGATACATTTCTGAGCAATGCAATTTAGCTGTGATCAGGCTTCCGAAATGACATGATTCTAGTGTGCAAAGTCAGGAAAAGAACACTTTTAGATACTCTTAATACATTTATGGCCTAATTGAAGTTTGATTGCAAAACAACATTTTCCTCTAATGGGCAAAACCATGTGCACTGCAGGGGGGGCAGAGATAACATGTGCAAAGAGAGTTAGATTTGGGTGGGTTATTTTGTTTCTGTGCAGGGTAAATACTGGCTGCTTTATTTTTACACTACAATTTAAATTTCAGTTTTAACACACCCCACCCAAATCTAACTCTCTCTGCACATGTTACATCTGCCCCCCCTGCAGTGCACATGGTTTTGCCCATTAGTGGAAAATGTTGTTTTGTAATCAACCTTGAATTAGGCACTTAGGTGGTCATTCCGAGTTGTTCGCTAGCTGCTTTCATTCGCAGCGCAAGCAATCAGGCAAAAAACTGGCAGTTCTGCGTATGCGGCGCAATGCGCTTGCGCATCGTACTCTTACAACGACCGATGTAGTTTCACACAAGGTCTAGCGAAGCTTTTCAGTCGCACTGCTGACCGCAGAGTGATTGACAGGAAGAGGGCGTTTCTGGGTGGTAACTGACCGTTTTCAGGGAGTGAGTGAAAAAACGCAGGGGTGACAGATAAAAACGCAGGCATGGCTGGAGAAACGTAGGCATGGCTGGCCGAACGCAGGGCGTGTTTGTGACGTCAAAACAGGAACTAAATAGTCTGCGGTGATCGCAAGCTAGGAGTAGGTCTGGAACTACTCTGAAGCTGCACAAAATTATTTTGTAGCCGCTCTGCGATCCTTTCGTTCGCACTTCTGCTAAGTTAAGATACACTCCCAGAGGGCGGCGGCTTAGCGTTTGCATGGCTGCTAAAAGCAGCTAGCGAGCGAACAACTCGGAATGAGGGCCTTAGTACATTCTTTTAGCATTTAATGTTATTAGTAAAGATTTTCCAGCTATTCCTTATGTCACATTGCATATCACATGATCACAAAATGCAGCTTTGTTTTTGTGGCCTTCTTGTAATCTATTACCTAATTATTACATGATTAGCAATCCACAGTCAGTTATTTCTGGCTGTACATTAAACTACTTCTATACAAGTCACGTATGTGGCGCAGTCTTGCCTCATATTCCGCGGACCGCAAGAGCAGCTGCAGAGCCAGTTACGGCCAGTGGACCTGTGACATCACCTCGGCCAACACCCGTCCTCGTTACTGAGTTTTTCCCTATTGAAGTATTAATTCGCTCGCAGTATAAACACGTAAGGCGCTTTCACTTTACTCGCAAAAATCATTAGTTCAGTGAAAATAATATTTGAAATTGAAAAAGGTGATATAATATAGAGAGCTTTCATTTTATAGAAATATAGAAAGCCAATATATGCGATTACGGGATGAGGGTTTTGAGGTGTATGATAAAAGATTTTAAACTAAATAGAAAATACAAACTTACAACTGTTTGATGTTTTGTTCTGCAAGATCAAAATGGCGCAAAAAAACAAAATTTAGAAAGTTAAGGTCAGACTTTTTGAAGGTCAAATGTGGGCAGCCTGTAGCTTTCCTGCCGTAGGCAGGCAGGGAATGCTCCAATTTGTAGTCATGTCACTGTGTTATGGGACAGTGGTGGAATTATAGTGGGTGCAAAGCTGTGGCATCAATGGAGCCTTGATTGCTTGCAGTTTAGGGTCATCAAATGCCTTCATTAACCCCTGTAGCCCGTGACATGATGGAGAGCATTGGAGAGTGCAGCTAAACAATTATATGAGAACCAATGACATCAGTAGGAACCAGTGACATCACTGAGAATGCAATCTATCCATTCACTAGAAACCAGTGACATCACTGTGGGTGTAGCCTACCCATTCACTAGGAGCCAGTAATATCACTGAGAATGCAACCTAACCCTGCCCTAAGGTCCAGTGACATCACTGAGAGTGCAGCCTATCCATTCACTAGGAGCCAGTGACATCACTGAGAGTGCAGCCTATTCATTCACTAGGAGCCAGTGACATCACTGAGAGTGCAGCCTATCCATTCACTAGGAGCCAGTGACATCACTAAAGAGTGCAGCCTATCCATTCACTAGGAGCCAGTGACATCACTGAGGGTGCAGCCTATCCATTCACTAGGAACTGGTGACATCACTGAGAGTGCAGCCTATCCATTCACTGAGGACCAGTGACATCACTGAGAGTGCACCCTGTACAGTCACTAGGAACCAGTGACATCACTAAGAGTGCAGCCTATCCTTTCACTAGGAACTGGTGACATCACTGAGAGTGCAGCCTATCCATTCACTGGGAACCAGTGACATCACTGAGAGTGCAGCCTATCCATTCACTTGGAGCCAGTGATATCACTGAGAATGCAGCCTATCCATTTACTAGGAACCAGTGACATCACTGAGAGTGCAGCCTATCCATTCACTAGGAACCAGTGACATCAGTGAGAGTGCAGCCTATCCATTCACTGAGGACCAGTGACATCACTGAGAGTGCACCCTTACAGTCACTAGGAACCAGTGACATCACTGAGAGTGCAGCCTATCCATTCACTGAGGACCAGTGACATCACTGAGAGTGCACCCTTACAGTCACTAGGAACCAGTGACATCACTAAGAGTGCAGCCTATCCATTCACTAGGAGCCAGTGATATCACTGAGAATGCAGCCTATCCATTTACTAGGAACCAGTGACATCACTGAGAGTGCAGCCTATCCATTCACTAGGAACCAGTGACATCACTGAGAGTGCAGCCTATCCTTTCACTAGGAGCCAGTGATATCACTAAGAATGCAGCCTATCCATTCACTAGGAGCCATTGACATCACTGAGAGTGCAGACCATCTTGTTGCTAACTCCAGGTTTTCTACTAAACTATATAGCATCTGTCATTTTGTGGCATCCTTTCGCCTCCACTTAAACGTTTTTGTCGGTCTGTGTGTTTGGTGTCCTTACTAACTCTCATGCTTCGGTGCACTGAACTATATATATTGTCCCTGCACCAGAACCTTCCTGAACGTTGCAGTGTATGTGTTAATCTTCAATACAACATGCTGTCTAGTTACTATTGTTATTGTCATCCCTCAGCACTGTATAATTTTAATCAGATACATGAACCCTTTCACTAGGGGAGCTTTCATCTCGCAATTTCCTTATCTCAAATGCATTCACCAGAGCAAATGTAGTAAGACCAGAAAAATGATTTATTGTGGCTGCACTGACCAGCCCTGCATTGATCTGAGCTTAGCCGTGTATGGAAGGCAATCTGCATATTTTCATTATTTGTATCACGGGTGGGGAACCTTTTTTCTACCAAGGGCCATTTGGATATTTATAAAACCTTTGGGGGCCATACAAAAATTATCAACTTAAAAATTACCCTGCCCCCCAGTAGTTATGCCCCTTAGTGGAACTGACTGCGTGTGCCAAATAATGGGTGTGGCCAATTAAAATGGGACGTGATACACATATGCCCCCAATAGTGCAGTGCCAAATAAACATATACCAGTGCAGTGCCAGATATACAAATTCCCCCACAGTGCCAGATACACAAATGTCCCCACAGTGCCAGATACATATTGCCCCACATAGTGCCAGATACACAAATGTCCCCACAGTGCCAGATACACAAATGTCCCCACAGTGCCAGATACATATTGCCCCACACAGTGCCAGATACACAAATGTCCCCACAGTGCCAGATACACAAATGTCCCCACAGTGCCAGATACATATTGCCCCACACATGCCCTTCCCCACCCCACTGTTCTGCTCACTGCTGTCAGGGATCAGGGCAGGGAGTCGGGCGATGGTGGCGGCCTGTAGGACCTCAAACCAGCCAATCAGAGCTCGCAGACCGGCAGCTCCTGATTGGCTGCCGGTCCGCAAGCTCTGATTGGCTCATGAATCGGCGGCTGGTTTGAGATCCAACACGCCGCTGCCGCCGGACATAGCTACACTCTCCTCCCTACCCTGACAGCTAAGACACGCCGCCGCCAAACTGAGGGGCGGCGTGTCTCGCTGACACACACAGCAGCGGGTGGGCCAGAACAAACGGCTTTGTGGGCCTTATATGGCCCGCGGGCCGGAGGTTCCCCACCCCTGATCTATATGGATAACTGAACCTTCATTAATGTTATTCTTCTGAAGCAACACGCAGTATGACGGTAAAACGCGTGTCAGTCCTTTTATACTAGAGATCCTGTATAAAAAGCAGAAAGTTACTTCAGGGATTTCGTTGCTACACTGTTTAAGTAGCAACTATTTTTAAAGCTTTCTCTACTCCAATACTGTTGGAGGTGAGTTTTGAAAAAAAAAAGCCAAAAGCAACAGTTGATAATGTATGGTATAATTAATGGGTCTAATTAATCTTAGCAATAAATGGCTTATCATAATGTGACACTCTGAAACAGACCCATGGTACCTGAATGTATAAGGGTTAAATGTATATATGTATATATTACTGGCACCATCACTAATGACTGAGACCACCCGGGTGAGACCCCTGAATGAGCCTCATTTCACTAGCCGGTCCAGTAACACTGAAGAGGTTAATACACCGTCTCATCACTCCCCATCATGACATCAGCAGCACCATGGCAGGAATACTATGGACACCAGGACCCTGAGTGCCCCTGCAGTGCTGAGCAGAGCGGGAGGACTGACAGGGCATTAATTGGCCCTTGGAGAGCAGGAATTGAGTGGGTGAAGTTCAGGCTTGTGTGGAGAGAAGGAGCTGCGCTGTGGAGAGCGGAGCGGCGACTGAGGTGACAGAAGCCGGAGGTCGAGTACAGCCGTGCACTGACGGAGAGAGGCGCTGAAGAGAGCCGAGCAGGTGCCGCTGCTGAGAAGGGATCCCGCTAAGAGGAGAGCATGAGTGTGGTGGCCTCAGTGAGGGCATGCATCAGAAGAGACCCGCAGGGAAGCTGTGAGACGCCAACTGACACGGTTACCGGAGCTGGAACCTGTACATCGCTACCAGGTTACTTAATGTGCGGGAAACAGGGTAAACTCCTGAAGGACTTAGAGCTCACGCCAATGGTAGATGAGCCTGACACCGTGCGGACTGACTGGGTGCAAGAACATCAGCACTGGATAGAAACTGCTCGGCAACTGGTTGAACAACGGAGGGAAATGGTGCATCAGGAGAACTATAACTCTGATGCCCGGCCAACGCCCTTCCAGATCGGAGATAGAGTTTGGAAGAAGAAAAATCACTGGTCAAGTAAACTAGATGCCATGTGGGAAGATATTCCCTATGTGATTGTCCGAGTTCCAGGTGATGGACTATATACCTACCAAATCCAAAGACCTGATGGACATTTGAGTACCGTTCCCCGTGACCAAGTGAAGCTCTGCACCGCTGAAGTCCCGGCAGTAGAGAAAGACTCACCTCTGGCAGAAGGGCGGGGAACCCCAGGGGGCATTCCATTCCATGACCCCATAGAGCTCTTACTATTTATGGGTAGGACAATTCCGAGCTCAATGAAACCAGTAAACCTGGGACCCAGGATAGAGGTACCCACTGAATGTGATGACACACCTTGTATTATGTCTGATCAGGCCAAAGGGGTGCTTACCCCAGTTCCTATGAGGCCAGAGCGCAGTACAAGAGGTACGCTACCTCTAAGGTACTGCAATAAAATGTTTTGATACAGTATGTTTTCTTAACCACTGTTTCTGTAAATAAGTACCTATGGAAATTTATATATTGTATGTGGATGTTGCTCTGCCACTTTAGAGACTTGAGTGAGAATCTGTAACACTGTTGCTCAGAACTTTTGCCTTTGGCAACCTTGCGTGAGGACATGCATTTTTTTAGTGGGAGAATATGTGACACTCTGATACAGACCCCTGGTACCTAAATGTATAAAGGTTATATGTATATATGTATATATTACTGGCACCATCATTAATGACTGAGACCACCCAGGTGAGACCCGTGAATGAGCCTCATTTCACTAGCTGGCCCAGTAGCACTGAAGGGGTTAATACCCCTTATCAGCACTCCCCATCATGACGTCAGCAGCACCACGGCAGGAATCCTATGGACACTAGGACCCTGAGTGCCCCTGCAGTGCTGACCAGAGCAGGAAGGCTGACAGGGCATTGATTGGCCCTTGGAGAGCAGGAATTGAGGGGGTGGAGTTCGGGCTTGTGTGGAGAGAAGGAGCCGCACTGTGGAGAGCGGAGTGGCGACTGAGGTGACAGAAGCCGGAGGGAACCGCGCGCTGACAGAGAGAGGCGCTGAAGAGAGCTGAGCAGGTGCCGCTGCTGAGAAGGGATCACGCTAAGAGGAGTGTGGTGGCCTCAGCGAGGGCATGCATCAGAGGAGACCCCCGGGGAAGCTGTGAGATGCCAGCTGACATGGTTACTGGAGCCGGAACCTGTACACCGCTACCAGGTTGCCCACCACTGAGGGAGGGAAGAGCCAGGAGAGGTAAACGCCAGTAACACTCTGTGCATGAGCTGGGGTTGGGTCCTATATCAGTGACTGACCTCAAGTGAGCCGGGTAAGGAACGAGCACCTACATTGCACCAGCACTAGCCAGCCAGAGACACTCAGCCCCATCAATCTTTTAGTCAGGCGCCAGTTGAAGAGAGGCTCCAGTATATGCCAGGAGAGTCTTTAGTGAGTGACCGGGGATTAATAGGGGTTCTTATCCATGGATTATGTGAGACCTTAGAGCAGGCATTCCCAACCACGGTCCTCAAGGCACACCAACAGTGCAGGTTTTAGTGATATCCAGGCTGCAGCACAGATGGTTAAATCAAAATAACTGAGCTACTAATTAAGTCACCTGTGCTGAAGCCTGGATATCACTAAAACCTGCACTGTTGGTGTGCCTTGAGGACCGTGGTTGGGAATGCCTGCCTTAGAGTAATACTTTCAAGGGAAAATTACTGAACATTTGATCAGGGCTCATTAATTAAGGACCGCTATATACTCTGTGGTATAGGATAGAGGACTGTGGCCTCCTACAGAGTCGCCCCTTCAAGGATAGTGACAGAGATTTGTGAGACCTACTCATGGAAAACCTTCCCACAGCTTTGTATCCAAGAGTGATCTGCCACTTGTGCTAGCAGAGCTTACACAGCCTGCACCTGTCACCTTATAGTTATTGGAGATAGAGAACCAAAGATTAATACAGTTTGCAATACCAACTCTGCTTTACTCCTGTTGTGTGCTAAAAACTGCTCTTCTTTGCAACCTAAGAGAAACGCTGCTGCCTGCACCCTGCTGAACCTTTTATTAAGTCTGCCAATTTATGCATGCCCCTTTATTCTCTGAATGGTGTGAGAAATGAGTACGCTATATTTCACCCTTCACTGAACTGCTTACTTTGTACTGTATACCTACTGTCTGCTAATCTGGAATACCGAACTGTGCTTAATTCTGCTGATCTGCAATACTGAACTGTGCTTAATTCTGCTGACCTGCAACACTGAACTGTGCTTAATTCTGCTATTGACTTTCAATTATCAGCACTACCTGCTACTATTAAGACAGTAGTGTCATGCTCAGCTTGAGTTGAGGATCTGACGACTGACAATATGCTTTCGGCATATGAAGGAAACGAGGTGGCTGAATATAGGGGGTAATTCCAAGTTGATCGCAGCAGGATTTTTGTTAGCTGTTGGGCAAAACCATGTGCACTGCAGGGGAGGCAGATATAACATTTGCTGAGAGAGTTAGATTTGGGTGTGGTCAGTTCAATCTGCAATCTAAATTGCAGTGTAAAAATAAAGCAGCCAGTATTTACCCTGCACAGAAACAAAATAACCCACCCAAATCTAACTCTCTCTGCAAATGTTATATCTGCCTCCCCTGCAGTGCACATGGTTTTGCCCAACTGCTAAAAAATTTCCTGCTGCGATCAACTTGGAATTACCCCCATAGTTCTTACTCATGGATTGAAGCGTTAGCCCGAAGATGAAGAGGGGTAAGCAATGGGGGCAATGACTGAGAACGATACACTGAAGAAAGATGAATTCAGTTTTAATGAGACTTCAACAACTAGGAGATAAGTCCGAGTGAGTTCTGAAGAACAAAATGTTCGTGACTTGTAGACAGTGCTGAAGATTACTGAATGGAGAAGTGACTTGTGATTTTTAAACGATGCTGAGATGCACTGAAGAGATGACTTGTGATTTGTGAATGATGCTGAAGAACACTGAATGAGGTGATGAGTTTTGATTTGTAAACGATGCTGAAGAACACTGAATGAGCAGATGACTTGTAATTTATAAATGATGCTGAAGAATACTGAATGAGGAGATGACTTGTGATTTGTAAACGATGCTGAATAACACCAAATGGGGAGATGACTTGTGATTTGTAAAAGATGCTGAAATTCACTGGATGAAGAGATGACGTGATTTGTAAACGATGCTGAAGAACACTGAATGAGCAGATGACTTGTGAATTGTAAACGATGCTGAATAACACCAAATGGGGAGATGACTTGTGATTTGTAAAAGATGCTGAAATTCACTGGATGAAGAGATGACGTGATTTGTAAACGATGCTGAAGAACACTGAATGACAAGATGACTTGAAGAACGATGTTGAAGGGAGGATCACTGTGAGCACTGACAGCATACGGAGACCCTCTACCAGATAGAGGACCCAGCAGTTAAACCACAAGGGCAGGTGGACTGGAACAAAGGACTGCAATAACAGAACTGACCACCGGGTGGCCTCCACGGAACCAGGAAACCAGGAGTTAACCCTGGAGCACAGAGCTTGAGCACCTTACAGCAGCAAGTAACCTGAAGCATTGGCACCATAGCTAAGTATCCACCCATTTTTATAAGGGGAAACAGCACCGGATTGGCTGAATGCAAAGTGGGATATCTATTGGCTTGGCTTGGTCTCCAACATGGCTGCTCCCTGCACAGAGGACACATGTGGAACCAGCATACAGCCACTACCTCTGGCCTCAGCCTCCCAGATGCTGCACTCCAGCAACAGGACACTTGGAAACAGACACCTCCGGCTGCCGTGCTCCACTCTCCAGGACCCGGACCCCGGTCACCAGACGCCCAGCAGCCGCACCGGAAGACCTCGTTGGTGCAGCTCCAATCCTCCGCAGCCACACGAGCTGGCTAACAGGAAGGCCGCAGGGACCAGAACCGGAGGTAAGACTCCGAATGCTGACAAGTAGTCTATAAAGGGTTCAGAATTTTAGCATGTAAATGAACTCTTTGCTGCCCTGGTTTAGTTCTGGTACTAGGTAAACAACTCAGTCACCAGCAGCTTGTGACGACATCAAAGGTTACCGCCCTGAGGTGGCATATTAGAATATTACTTATTCTCAGTATGTAAATGCTTATGCAAATGGTTTACCAATCTGATTATTAGTATACTGTGATATTGCTGTACTTTTTACAACCTTTTCCTGTATCCTTATGTGCACCCTTTGTCTTATTTGTGGAAGTGTATTTGCCCTTTTAATCAAATATTCTAACAGAGGTGACCAGTTTGATCCTGATTAATAAATCTTTATGTCACCGTCCTAATGTGTGGTGACTTATATGTTGGGTCCTCCGAGGTTGGGGTTCCTCGTTCCTCTGCCTAGGGTTCCAGAAGGGAGACCCAATCCAAAAAGTGATTCCGGGTGAAGAATCCAGGTACGTCCATCGACACCTGCACTCACAACAACACTCCACCATACCTACCTGTTACAACTAGATTGTGACACGGCCAGAGCCTGGCAGATCTACTATGAAACTATGGAAGCCTAAGTTTTAGGGCCCTTAAACCTGGAAGGGCCCTGAAGCTATTTTTTTATTAATGAGTGAAATTTTCAACAAAATCGATGGAGTTTTTTAAATGTATTGTTATTAAACTAAGGTTATTTTAGTGATAGAATCATCACTCGTCTCGCTTGTCCATTTTAACACCAAAAATCAGATTTTCACCTCTTGTTTTTATGTACTGTATGGTTATAGCTCATCACCAATATCATCATGACAACCAGGCTTCTATTACAGCATAGCGGCTATTACAGCTTGGATGCACGTTGCTTAGTACCATGGGAGCTGCTGGGAGTTGTAATCTAGCTCTGTGATTTGCGCTCTGTAAATAGCGTGAAACGTTTATCCATTTTAAACTGCAATTCCCGACAGCCTGCAGAACTTCTCATTGTGACATTGCCAGGAATGGCAGAGCCTGAAAGGGCCATTCTAGGAAGGAGGCTGGGAGCAATGAAAGGTGATAGTATTAGGAATGTTAGGGACCCATGTGATGAAGTCACCTGGCCACGGTACATGGGCCCGCATATTTGCACAAATGTGTGCTAAGAACTTCAATTATACCCCATGTTAAATTGTGAGAGTTTATTTAAAGTATTTTTACTATCAGTGTTCTTAGTACTTAGAGTGTGCATCTGCATTTCTCTTCCTCCAGCAATGAAAGGTGAGAAGGAGCCTGGGACAATAAGGTGATTTTGTTAATAAGAAGGTAGTTTTCTTGGCGCTGAGCCGTGTGTGCTGTCAGGTGTTTATTGAAGATGTGGGGGGACGAGAGCGAGGTAATTAAGGAAGTGGGGGTTCTATGAGGTGATTATTGAAGGGGGGGGGTGTTTGTGAGGTAATAATTGAAGGGTGGAGTTCTGTGAGAGGTAGACATTAAAGGTGCAGGGAAGTGTGGGGGGGTGGGGAATGCTGTAAACCTAATCTGCCCCACAGGTTCTTGACTTGTCAGCCACCATATCTGCCCCACAGACCCTTGCCCTGTCACCCACCACACCTGTCCCTGCAGACTCTCTCACCCTGTCACCCACCACATCTGCCCCTGCAGACTCTCTCATCATACTAAATACCTGACCTGTCCGTTGCTGGTGCCAGTGCAACCAGCAGGTAAGTGCAAAAAAAAATTTGTGGTGACCAGCCATGGAACAACCCCGTTGAAGAAGATAATAGCGCTTACCCAGACCTTGTTGCTGGTAGGAAGGGGCTCACTGTATGGACCATTTTCAAGGTCTCCACCCCACAACCCCATTGTCCCCAGTTTGGGTCTCAAGGTCTTTGCAAGGGCAGCAAGGCCCTTTGGATTTTGTTGCATATTGCCCTATTGTTGCTGGTTGTGAAGGGGCCTCCATAACGGTTCAAGCTTCAGGGCCCCAAAAATGTAGGTTCACCACTGTCCATAATGCAGCCTGGTATATGATGCAGCATGGTCTTAGCATCTTGGGGGGCATTGTTACAGCTCCCTGGCAAGTCGGGGGCCCCAGTAGTCCCAGTTTGGTACATGTAAATGGTCAGGGTTACAGAGTGGGCAGAGACGAATATGACAATAGCCAAGTTTGTGTACATTTGGAAGTTAGATGCTTATCAGGGGTTTACCAGATTAAGAAGATACGTGGGTACCTGCCAGGGTCATTCAACCTTATAATCTAAAAGACTTCCGTTACATGTACCCTGCAAACCCAATGGGAATAGTGTCTGGAAGCTGCTTGTGAAAAAGGGGGGTAGTGTGACTATATTATACAAATAATTAGAAATGGACATCACCCTAGGTCCTGTTCATTTGGAAGCCATGATTCTGCCAGGTGAGCTACAGCAGCTGCTGTTTTTGCTTTTGATGTGTTATTTTTGTTAATAGCTATTTCTTAAAATCATCGAAAGTTACACAGGCATGTTGTGTCAATGATAGCTAATCCAGTGGCATAGCAACAGTCTCCACAGACCCCGTGGTACTCAGAGGTGCTGGGTGGCTTGTGGGCGCTAAGGGTACTGTGGGGACAACTGTCCTGGGCAGCCACACCACTGTCAGTGCAGCAGAGAAAAGCCGCTGGCCTAAGGAGCACCACCATGCGGGAGATATCCCTCCCAAAATGGCCACCGCCATTTGGTGTTAAGGATGCTAGAGGAGGCGGTGGCCATTTTGGGAGGGACATTTTCAATGTATGAAGGGGGCAGGAGCCAACAGCGGCTCCCCGCCGAGACTGCAGATCCACGGAGGTGGCGGCTGTTGGGGGGGGGGGGGGAGGAATACTCTGAAAATGAGCAGGTATCATGGGAGGGGGGAGGCATCAGAATTTTTTTTGGAAGGGGGGAGCCAGGGACTGTTTATGAACTCTGGAGACAGAATTTTTGTCTGTCTGTTCCGGTTTCATGCAAAAACGACTGGATGAATTTGAATCACATTTTCCCTATTGTATAGCTTAGTGACCTAGGGCCCGATTCAGACCTGATCGCTGATGTGCGTTTTCGCACAGCGGGCGATTATCGAACTACTGCGCATGCGTATGCACCACAATGCCGAGGTGCATTGTAAAACAACGACAGGATGGTGCGAAAATTTTGATTGCACGGGTGTTCGCAAGCTGATTAACAGGTAGAGGACATTTGTGGGTGGTAACTGGCCATTTTCTGGAAGTGTCTGGAAAAACGCAGGCGTTCCCAAGCTTTTTCAGGGCGGGTGTGTGACGTCAGCTCCAGCCCCGATCAGCCTGATTTCTTCGCACTGGAGGAGTAAGTATTGAGCTACGCACAGACTGCACACACTGCGCAGAATGGGAAAAACACTCAATGATCAGTCTGATTCGAACGGTTTTGCAGCTGTCCACTGACTGAGGGGAATTTTCAGCGTACACATGCAATCGTACACTTGCACTGGGCAAATTTTCACTCCCCCTGGACGGCGACTATCTGACCGCAGGACAGTGTAATTTTGCAGCCATGGGCGTAGCTACCATAGGTGCAGGGGATGCGACTGCTTAAGGGCCCAAGTTGTCTCTGGGGCCCGAGCCTTCCTAGTTGCTGAGCCCCGGCGCTGGCATCTTTAACCTTTACAAGTGTGCTGCTGCACAGCAGCCACACTTGCTCACCCGGCCGCCAGCTCCGCCTCTCCTGAGTACTAACTAATGCTTGGAGGAGGCATGGCTGAGTCTGCAGGAACATCCCTGGACCACAGCCACGCCTCCTCCCAGCGTTTGTGACGAGACACGAGATGGAGCCGAGCCGGCCGGGAGAGCGAATGATGTGGCAGTGCAGCCCCACTGGTGAGTGCTGCGTGGAAGGGGTTCTTTTGAGGAATTACCAGGGGGGATGGGGACACGGACACGCACGTCAGCAGCGGCGGGGGGCGGGTCTGTTCTTGGGGGAGGAATTATGCTATGGGGCCCCGTCAGGCATAGCCACGCCCCTGTTTGCAGCACAGCGATCAGGTCTGAACTAGGCCCCTAGAAAGAAACTGAGGTATGTATGATCTTAATGTGACATTAGACACAGGAGCAATAAAGGAAAAGCCAGATGCTTGACACTCAGCAAAATGAAAGCTGGTGTTCCGATCATGCTTCTGCAGATTTTGACTCCACCCAAGTAAAATTCTAATGGGATGTGGCGTAGGTTTTTATACCACATATACCCCTTATTACCAACAAATTTCCTTTTCAATCCAAGCATCTGCAGTTTCCTGTAAGCGTTTGCTTCACTATGAAAATCAACAAGTCGCAGGGGCAAATGCTCAGGGCTGCTGACAGAGATCTCAGGATCAGCTGCTTCTCCCATGGACAGCTTTACGTGGCCTGCTCATGAGGTCGTAGCCCCAAACATCTTTTTGTGTTAATCCCTGAAGGAAAACTGCAAATATTGTTTACAAAGAACTTTTGTGATCAATGGGGGTGATTCCGAGTTCGCTCGCTAGCTGCTTTTAGCAGCATTGCACACGCTAAGCCGCCGCCCTCTGGGAGTGTATCTTAGCTTAGCAGAATTGCGAACGAAAGATTAGCAGAATTGCGAATAGAAATTTCTTAGCAGTTTCTGAGTAGCTCTAGACTTACTCAGCCATTGCGACCAGCTCAGTCCTTTTCGTTCCTGGTTTCACGTCACAAACACACCCAGCGTTTGCCCAACCACTCCCCCGTTTCTCCAGCCACTCCTGCGTTTTGCAACTCGAACGCCTGCGTTTTTCCGCACACTCCCATAAAACGTCCAGTTTCCGCCCAGAAACACCCACTTCCTGTCAATCACACTACGATCACCAGAACGATGAAAAAGCTTCGTTATGCCGTGAGTAAAATACCTAACTTTTGTGTAAAATAACTAAGCGCATGCGCTCTGCGAACCTTGCGCATGCGCAGTTAGCGACTAATCGCAGTATAGCGAAAATCGGCAACGAGCGAACAACTCGGAATGACCCCCCCATGTGTACAATATAAAATATACATCACAATTGGGGTAATTCCGAGTTGATCGCTAGCTGCCGTTGTTCGTAGCGCAGTGATCAGGCTAAAAATCGGCATTTCTGCGCATGCGTATGCTCCGCAATGCGCACGTGCGACGTACGGGTACAAAGTCCTTTGTGGTTTTGCACAGGTTCTAGCGAAGCTTTCAGTCGCACGCACAACGCAAGAAGATTGACAGGAAGGGGGCGTTTCTGGGTGTCAACTGGCCGTTTTCAGGGAGTGTTTGGAAAAACGCAGGCGTGGCTGGGCGGGTGTGTGACGTCAAAAGCCAACCCTCCAACTTTAGAATCAACGCACACGAAGAGTAAGTCCTGGGCTGGTCTTTTTCTGCACAAAATGTTTTTGCAGGCGCTTTGCTGCACAGGCGTTCGCACTTCTTCAAAGCAAAAATACACTCCCCTGTGGGCGGCGACAATGCGTTTGCACGGCTGCTAAAAACTGCTAGCGAGCGATCAACTCGGAATGACCCCCTATGTTAGATGGCACTACTGTCATTGTAAAATTAGTTCCCTGAGCAATGACATCTACGTGAGCGAAGCCGCTGACAAACACAAGTATAGACTTTGGAGTAAAGTCAGCAATGATAAACATGATGTAATATTTGAAAACTTTAAGACTCTAAGCCCAGCTAGGAGAAAAAACAAGGGTGTAAGCTGGCGATGATTATAATGACGGAGAGGAAGGGAAAGAAGTCTGTAGAAGGTAGTCTACACTATAATGAGCACATGGAGGAAATTAAAAAAGAAACAGATTGAGAACTGGTTGATTTTGATGTCCAGAGAGCCAAAACCTTATCTCTGATGAAGTTATGACAGTGTAATGGAACACGTCAGGTCAATGCTATCCTTTCCACCATGGCCCTAACTGTGTGGAGTTTGTATATTCTCCCCATACTTGTGCGGGTTTTCTCCAGGTGCTCCAGCTTCCTCCCACAATCCAAAAATATACTGGTACAGTAGGTTAGTAGGCTTCCAACAAAAATGAACCCTAGTGTGTTAGTGTGTATATGTATGTACATGGGCAGACTAGATGGGCAAGTGGTTCTTATCTGCCGTTAATGTTTCCATGTTTTATACTCTGCCAGTGGCATAAGCAACGACCACACACATTGGCACTGTAGACCATGAAGGCTTTATTTCATTAATTGCTGGATTTCTGTATTCACTATACTAAAGCTCTCCCTCAGAAGCTAGGTGGCCGTGCCTAGAGAAACGCGTAAAGACCATTGAACTGCCGTTGTCCTTCTCCACCTGCGCAAAAGGATCCAGATATGGACTTTTAAACAAGACTCCCGGGACTGTATCTATTTCTTGGACCGACTGCAATACAGCATTATTTGGAAAACACCCAGTGGACTGCATTTTACAGCTTGCTTGCTGAACATCCTCATATCTTTGGATATCACCATATACCACGGGTAATACCAGCTGTTCTTATTTGGTACCTATTGGGAGCAATTGCTACTATCTGTCCGGGATCCCATTGTGGATTAGAAGGAGAGCAGTTACATATTAATTTTTACTTCTCAGCCTTTTTTTTATTCATGTATAATCATGTTTTTAAAAAATGAATTTCTATTAATGTAAATAATTAATTTTTAACTTTATCCATCCGTATATATCATTGGAGACACAACACAGCGCCAGTTTCTTTTTTATATTGTTTGTGATCTCTCTTTTGGGATTGACAATCCCTTACTGGCAGCTTTGACAGCGCATCTGGGATTTTTTCTATTTTACCTCTCCCTCAGAACAGACTGTGCTGATTCCAGACTTCACGTCCCTGACCCATTGACCGCATCAGCGGTCCTTTAGGAGGATCTAGCCATAGACAGGTTTTCTGGCCCCCACATTGTCAGATACAAAGATAAAGATCCTTTACTGTCTGTAACAGAACATAGTGGACTCATGATGAACATCTCATCATTTACATCTAATTTATCTATTGTAGATATATGTCTTTTATATTGTCTTTTATATCTTATACTAGGTTATTCATCGCGCCCTACGGGCGCTCTTTACACCGTCGTTAGGGGCTACGCCCCGTTAACCTCTGTACGCCTTTGAACATACGCAGGGCGGTAGATAACAGAATCAGAAACGCAGGGCAGTATAGAGGGCATACAGAAATGGTGTCCGGTTGAGATAAGATAGAGAGGCGTAGGGGGGGGAGAAAGGGAATGTACAGAAACGCTGTGCGATCGGTAAAGGATAGGGAGAGTCAGGGTGGTAGGGAGAGGATAAAGAGAGGCAAGGGGTTAGAGAGAAAATACCGTTGCAAGAGGCTATGACCCATTATCCCCTGCACGGGCTTCAGCTGTGCTATAATTGTTATTAGATGGAGTATTACCTGATTTTTTTTTTATGGCAGTGGGTAAATATTGTAAGGGGGGAGGGCGTGCGATTGTCAAGGGGGCGTAGGTCTTTGTGAGGGCGTGCAGAGTGGCCACAGGGCACAATGAATAACATAGTGTAGTATATACTGCTAGTGTCTGCATTATGAAGTACAGGATAAGTAACAGCAATGCACTGTAGATAAGATACCAAGGTGCTGTGGCCACAGGTAGCAGAGCCGCTTATACACACAATGGCCACAGGTAGCAGAGCCGCTTATACACACAATACCCACAGGTAGCAGAGCCGCTTATACACACAATACCCACAGGTAGCAGAGGCGCTTATACACACAGTGGCCACAGGTTGCAGAGCCGCTTATACACACAATGGCCACAGGTAGCAGAGCCGCTTATACACACAATACCCACAGGTAGCAGAACCGCTTATACACACAATACCCACAGGTAGCAGAACCGCTTATACACACAATACCCACAGGTAGCAGAGCCGCTTAAACACACATTACCCACAGGTAGCAGAACTGCTTATACACACAATACCCACAGGGGGCAGAGGCGCTTATACACACAGTGCTCACAGGTAGCAGAGCCGCTTATACACACAATACCCCCAGGTAGCAGAGGCGCTTATACACACAGTGCCCACAGGTAGCAGAGGCGCTTATACACACAATGGCCACAGGTAGCAGAGCCGCTTATACACACAGTGCCCACAGGTAGCAGAGGGGCTTATACACACAATGGGCACAGGTAGCAGAGCTACATGTACACACATTACCCACAGGTAGCAGAACCGCTTATACACACAATACCTACAGGGGGCAGAGACGCTTATACACACAGTGCCCACAGGTAGCAGAGCCGCTTATACACACAATACCCCCAGGTAGCAGAGGCGCTTATACACAGTGCCCACAGGTAGCAGAGGTGCTTATACACACAATGGGCACAGGTAGCAGAGCCACGTGTACACACAATACCCACAGGTAGCAGAGCGGCGTATACACACAATACCCACAGGTAGCAAAGCCGCTTATACACACAGTGCCCACAGATAGCAGAGCCGCTTATACACACAGTGTGCACAGGTAGCAGCGCCACTTATACACAATGGGCACAGGTAGCAGTGTTGCTTATACACATAATGGCCACAGTATTAGTGTTTCTAATTAATCCAATGTCCATTGGTAGCAACTATACTCACAAAAGTATGGGGGGTTTGGAAAGGGGGTGGGTTCAGTGAGGTTCCTATCTGTGCGGCTGATCAGCCCGATTCAGGGAATCACTTGTAGCGGCTGTGGATGGTGTCTGAGGTGCTACGTGTGGTGGAGGGGTGGGTGTGGGAGGGGGTCCAGAGGTGTTGTGGGTGGCGGAGGGGTGGGTGCAGGGGCACGGATGGCGGAAAGGGTGCAGAGGTGCTGTGGGTGGGGGAGGGGTAGGTGTAGAGGGGGCGCGGATGGGGAGTGTAGTTGCTGTTGGTGGGGGAAGGGTGGGTGCGGGGGACTGTGGATGAAGGAAGGGGTATAGAGGTGATGTGTGTGTGGGAGGGGCGATGTAGGGGTGTGCGTTTGGAGGTGCAGGGGGGGTGAGCTTAGGTGATGGGTTTCAGAAGTGCTGTGGGTGGGGGAGGAGTGGGATGGCACGGATGGGGGATGTAGATGTTGTGGATGGGGGAGGGGTGGATGCGGGGGAGCTGTGGATGGGGGAGGGAGTCCAGAGGTGGTTCGGGTGGTGGTCCAGAGGTGTTGCGGGTGGGGGAGGGGCAGGTGTGGGAGGTCCGCAGATGTGGAGGGTGTCTGTAGATAATGCGGGTGGGTAGGTGCTGTGGTTGTGGGAGTGGCGGGGGTGTTGCGGGTGGGGTAGGTGATCTGGATGGGGTAGGTGATGTGGATGTGCGGTAGCCAGGGGAGGGGCGGGTGCGGGGATGGCACAGATGGGGGACGGGGTCCGTGGGCGCTGTGGATGAGTGAGGGGTGGGTGCGGGGTTACGGCGGTTGTGGTGGGCCAGGTGTGCTGCTGCGGTGGGTGGGGGAGGGTGCCGGTGCAGGGATACCGCGGTTGGGGTAGGGCGGTTGGTGCAGGGGAGGGGGTGCGGCGGTGGGGAAGGGGCTGGTGTGGGGATGCTGCGGGTGGGGTGCCAGGGGTGGGGGGGGGTGAGGGTGTGTGGATGGGGTCTGTAGATGCTGCTGGTGGTGGAGGGGCAGGTGCAGGAGGCTGTGGATGAAGGAGGGGGTCTGGAGGTGCTGTGTGTGGGGGAGGGGCGATGTAGGGGGAGGTGGGGTTGCAGAGGGGGAGGTTGGGTGATGGTTTGTAGAAGTGCTGGGGGTGGGGGAGGTGTCTATAGATGATCGGGGTGGGGGAGGGGCCGGAGGTGCTGTGGGTGGGGGAGTGGTGGCTGTGGGGGTGTGGTAGGGGCCTGGATGCACTGCGGGCAGGGGAGAGGCGGGTGCGGGGATAGGGCGGATGGGGGATGGGGGAGGGGATCAGAGGGCGCTGTGGGTGGGTGAGGGGCTGGTGCGGGGTTAACGCATTTGGCGGGGTGGTGCGGTTGGGTGGGAGGTGGTAAGATCTCATATTGAAAAACACACGTGGACACACTTTTTAAATCTTTATTCACATTTTCTCATTTCTTTAATTCACATATATGTTAGTCCTTGTCATTTTTTTATTCTATGTTTCGCTGTAGTCTGGATCAATCATTCATAATACAACTCTCATTTAATGAATATCGAATAAAGGTTATATTTTAATAATAGTTCTAGTAAGTGTGTCAATATTACAGATTCTTCTGTTTCTTTTTTCTCTCCAAACCTCAATTGAGCTAACCAAAAACAGGTCCTGCGCAAGATCTGTATATTGTCCACTTATATATTTGTAAATGTTGATCATGTCCCCTCTTAATCTCCTCTATTCCAGTGTAAACATGCCTAGTCTTGCAAGCCTTTTCCTCATATTCCAACGTCTCCATACCCTTAATTAGTTTGGTCGCCCGCCTCTGAACCTTTTCTAGCTCCAGGATATCCTTTTTGTAGTAAGGTGCCCAGAATTGTACACAGCATTCAAGGTGTGGCCTCACAAGTGATTTATATAACGGGAGTATAATACTCTCGTCCCTAGCATCAATTCCCCATTTTATGCATGCTAATATCTTATTAGCCTTCTTTGCTGCAGTCCTACTTTGGGCTTAGTTTGCTATCTATGAGGACACCTAAGTCTTTTTCCAGTACAGAATCCCCTAATTTTACCCCATTTAGTAGGTAGGTGTTATTTTTGTTCTTGTTACCACAGTGCATTACCTTACACTTGTCTGTATTGAAGCGCATTCTCCATTTCGCTGCCCAAGCTTCTAATTTAACTAAGTCGTTCTGAAGCGACTCAGCATCCCCCTCCGCATTTATAACTTTACACAATTTAGTATCATCTGCAAAAATTGACACCATGCTCTCTAGACCTTCTGTTAGGTCGTTAATGAAAATATTGAACAATAGCGGTCCTAATACTGAGCCTTGCGGCACACCACTTAGCACTTCAGTCCAATTTGAAAAAGATCCATTAACCACAACGCGCTGCTCCCTATTATCTAACCAGTTTTTGACCCAAGTGCATATTGTGCTTCCTAGCCCTGTTTCTTGTAGCTTGTAGATAAGTCTCATGTGTGGTACAGTGTCGAATGCTTTGGCAAAATCTAAAAAGATTACATCCAGCTCTTTACCCTGATCTAGGTTTGCGCTTACTGTTTCATAAAAGCCAAGTAAGTTGGTTTGACAGGATCTGTCCTTCATAAACCCATGTTGATTCCTTTTAATGACCTTATTGACTTCAAGGAACTTCTGAATACTATCTCTTAGAAAACCTTCCAATACTTTCCCCACTATAGATGTAAGACTAACTGGTCTATAATTACCTGGTTCAGCTTTACTTCCCTTTTTGAATATAGGCACTACTTCCGCTATACGCCAGTCTTTGGGAACCATACCTGATATTACTGAATCCTTAAAGATCAAAAATAGCGGTTTTGCAAGTTCAGAGTGAAGTTCCATTAGAACCCTTGGGTGAATAGTATACCATCGGGACCTGGTGACTTATTAATCTTTAAATGTTTTAATCGGTCACAGACTACTTCCTCGCTTAAATAAGTACCTATCAGTGGGATATTCTCATTATTGAGATTGTGTGTCAGTCCCTGAATTGGGTCCTCTCTAGTGAATACTGTTGAAAAAAACTCATTTAGTGTGTCCGCTATGTCATTATCATTTTTGCTTAAGACTCCCAACTTGTCTTTTAAAGGGCCTATACTCTCCTTCTTTAATCTCTTGCTATTAATGTATTTAAATAATTTTTTGGGATTCGCTTTGCTTTCCTTTGCTACTAGTTTTTCAGTTTCTACTTTAGCCGCCCTTATTTCCTTTTTGCATATTTTGTTACATTCCTTATAGTGCTGAAATGACTCTGCTTCCCCGTCAGATTTGTATTTTTTAAATGCTCGCCTTTTCTTGCCCATAAGTTCCTTTATCTTTTTGTTAAGCCACATCGGTTTATGATTTTTATTTCTTTTGTGCTGCTCGTAGTAGTAGTTATAGTGGGTTGAGATAAGTAGTTATAGTGGGTTGAGATAAGGCTCCTACAGGGGGACTATGGAGAAAGAGAATTTCCAATATGATGAGAGGCACAGGAGAAATTATTTCAGATAAAAATTTACTTTAATTCAAATATTGATGTAACTGTCACTGTGAGCGGTCACACGGGTGGCTTAGGCCAGAGAAGTGAGGGAAGACTTAAAATATAAGAAATTCATTTAGAAATCCTGTCTTGGGTGAAGTCTTGCAGGGGCGTATTAACAGAGGAGGGGGCCCATGTGCAGTCTCTGTCCTGGCCCCATCCTCTCTAGCCTGCTGTTCCAGAGTCTACCGTACGTGTGCAGGTGTGCGTGAAACTGTTGCGGTGGCCATTTTCCTGGAGATTTTTCTACTGTGCATGATCAAATCACCAGAAACATGGCTGCTGTGCCATTTTCCCGGTTGTTTTTGCAGCACTGCCGGTGCCGACTCAGACTCTGGAGAAATAAGCATTGAAAAACATGTATGCAGGATGTATGTTGTTGACTAGGATGGACATCAGAATCCTGCCAGCAAATGATGGCTTAGCGCCGACCATCAAAACTTTCAATGTGATGGCATCTATCTATCTATCTATCTATCTATCTATCTATCTATCTATCTATCTATCTATCTATCTATCTGTTACAGCACACCCAGGTAACTGCATGAACTCCTAGCCCCTTATACACATTACTCCACAGTAAAGCATCTCCTCGTTCGTCATCATCATCATCATCATCATCCGCATCATCATTATTATCATCATCATCATTCAACATCATTCCTCCTCATTCCCCCTCATCACCGCTCCTACTCCTCCATCCTCCTCATCGTTCCTACTCCTCAGTCAAACTGGAGGGACGTATTGATGTCCTGACATCTCTACCATCAGACTGCGGGAGGCGGAGCTCACTGTCTAAGTTCAACCAGGAGTCAGACTGAGCCGGGCGTCCGCCGCTGAGATGTGTATGCCTACAGGACATCTGCGCTCTGTGCCATGGCACCGGCCGCACCACCCTGGTTACGGAAACTGCTAGGCCCTCCCAGTCTTTTACAATATACAGGAGCCACTCAGATTTTTCCCTAATGTGACAGGTCCTGTTCATTTTAAAGGGGCTAGAGGGACTTAGAGGCTCTTATCTGTCGTCAAATTCTGTTTCTATGTTTAATGTAATTGCGCTGCAGCTGCATGGCTGTGAGTGGCGGAGGCGGCACAGGCAGGCATCACGGCTGCTTAGTAACAGCCGGGACCAGCAGCCAGTGTGGTCACTTGTAGCGGCCTGGATGCCTAGCAACTTGTGAGCCATCGCTGCCAGCTTGGTGACTCATAACACCATTGTATCAAAAGAATAGGATGGGGAAAAAAAACCATTGCAAAGGCTTCAGCATGCATAAAAAAAACATGTTTACGTATGGGCATTAGTGACCTGCGGTCCATTCTTGATGTTCACTCACGCATTGGCCATATGAAATGAGAGCCCCAGAGGGAAATTGGATTTCCCCATATGGAAGTTATAGGTGAGGGGGACGGGCACAGCAGGTGTTGATTATTTTGGCCCCTATTCTGAATAACGTACACATAATTTATTTGCCTGGTCTGCGCCCACTTCTTTTCTACAAGCAATACCCTGCATCCTGGTGGTATATACGTCTGGAAAACAACAGCAACACTCTATCCTGGCTGTTCCTGTTAACCAGGCACCGCTGTGTTTGTCTTCCTGCACTTTGACCTTTGGCTTTATGTGACTTCCTTTTCAGCTCTGTTTCTCCCTGGATTTGTTCTTGACCTTGCCCCTGTATCATCCCTTGGCTAGAGGCAACAGAATTCTGACTGCCTGCCTGTATATCCAACATTTGTCCCTTACTCTGCCTGCGGCTAACCCTTTGGCTAGCAACAACTGGGATCCAGGGTTTCTGGGGCCTATTACAATAGAGCTAGGGCCACTGATAAAAAGGGAAGGTCATTTACCGATGGCTACTTACCTTGAAACTTGCATTTGGGCCGGCCTCACCTCTGTAGCATCTCCTGCGTAGTGCAGGCAGTAGAGTCCATCCACATGGGAAGCTTGCATCGCTGTAAAAAGTAATTATATTATGTAATCGCAAGTTTGAGATTTTAAGGGCTCTCGCTATATTTTAAAAAAAAGTCATAACATCACCTATATGTAAAAAATTATTATTTCCATTTTTATTGCAAAATTATTTGGAAAGCGATAATCTAAACCAGCAAAATGGCCTGGTAACTTGAGTCATGACATCTATGATCCAGGTAAAAAAGGTAAGGACCTGTTTATTATTGCCACAATTTATAAACAATATATATATATCATATATTATGATAAGTCAGCTTAAGGGAGACAGGCGGACACATAAAGGGCAAAGAGCGACAAATGGGAAGACAGAGGTGTACATGCAAAATTAGAGACAGACACATGAAGCAGAGAGAAATGAGACAGATACACAAAGGGGCGGAGTGGGGTCCTAATTCAGGTTTGTAAGCAAAGTGAAAAAGCATACAGCTGTGCAAAACCATGCTGCACTGCAGGTGGAGCTGTAACATGTGCAGAGAGATTTAGATTTGGGTGGGTTACATTATTTCTATGCAGGGTAAATACTACTTGTTTTTGCATGTAGCCACAAATGTTAGACAGCTTTATATTTACGCTACAATTCAGGTTTCAGCTTGAACACAGCCCACCCAAACCTAATCTCTCTGCACATGTTACATCTGCCCCACCTGCAGTGCAGCATGGCTTTTCCCAGTCGTGTGATTTTTTTGCTTTGCTAACAAACCTGAATCAGGCCCGGAGAAAGACATACAAAGGAGCCTGGAGGGAGCGAGGCAAACAAACACAGATAGGGCAGGGAAGGAAAGTGGCAAAAATATACACATCGGGTAGGAGCAGAAGAGTTGCAGACAGACACACAAAGGGGCAGGGAGGGAGAGTGGAGGATGGACACACATAGGGCAGGTGGGGAAAGTGTCAAACATGCACACATAAAGGTCTATTTACTAAGCCTTGGATGGAGATAAAGTGAATGGAGATAAAGTATCAGCCAATCAGCTCCTAACTGCCATTTTTCAAACCCAGACTGTGACATGGCAGTTAGTAGCCGATTGGCTGTGACTTATCTCCGTCAACTTTATCTCCATTTAAGGCTAAGTAAATCGACCCCACAGGGAGGGAAGAGAGAGTGGCAGACACACATAAGGCAGGTGGGGAAAGTGTCAAACATGCACACATAGGGAGGGAAGAGAGAGTGACAGACACACATAAGGCAGGTGGGGAAAGTGTCAAACATGCACACATAGGGGTATATGCAATTGCGGTCGAATTCGCGGCAATTTTCGCCGTTTTTTAATTCGACTCAATTCGACAGGTGAATCCCGGAAGGTGGCTTCCGGAATTCACCATATTCAATGAAAAACGGATTTGCCAGAGTCGCGGGCGAAAATCGGCCGATTTGGCGGATTTTGCCGCGATTTTAAAAAACGGTAAAAAAACGTGAAAAACCCGAAAAAAAAATGGCGTGGGGTCCCCCCTCCAAAGCATAACCAGCCTCGGGCTCATCGAGCTGGTCCTGGTTCTAAAAATGCAGGGGAAAAATTGGCCAGGGATCCCCCGTATTTTTAAAACCAGCACCGGGCTCTGCGCCTGGTGCTGGTGCCTAAAATACGGGGGACAAAAAGAGTAGGGGTCCCCCGTATTTTTAACACCAGCATCGGGCTCCACTAGCTGGACAGATAATGCCACAGCCGGGGGTCACTTTTATGCCGTGCCCTGCGGCCGTGGCATTAAATATCCAACTAGTCACCCCTGGCCGGGGTACCCTGGGGGAGTGGGGACCCCTTCAATCAAGGGGTCCCCCCCCCCAGCCACCCAAGGGCCAGGGGTGAAGCCCGAGGCTGTCCCCCCCCCATCCAATGGGCTGCGGATGGGGGGGCTGATAGCCTTTTGTGATAATAAAAAGATATTGTTTTTTCCAGCAGTACTACAAGTCCCAGCAAGCCTCCCCCGCAAGCTGGTACTTGGAGAACCACAAGTACCAGCATGCGGGAGAAAAACGGGTCCGCTGGTACCTGTAGTACTACTGGGAAAAAAATACCCAAATAAAAACAGGACACACACACCGTCGACAGTAAAACTTTATTTCATAGGTCGACACACACATACTTACCTATGTTCACAAGCCGACATCGGTCCTCTTCTCCATGTAGAATCCACGGATACCTGAAAAGAAAAGATCAATAAAGATCAATATACTCACCTCAGCCATGGTCCAGAGATAAATCCACGTACTTGATTGAAGGGGTCCCCACTCCCCCAGGGTACCCCGGCCAGGGGTGACTAGTTGGATATTTAATGCCACGGCCGCAGGGCACGGCATAAAAGTGACCCCCGGCTGTGGCATTATCTGTCCAGCTAGTGGAGCCCGATGCTGGTGTTAAAAATACGGGGGACCCCTACTCTTTTTGTCCCCCGTATTTTTGGCACCAGCACCAGGCGCAGAGCCCGGTGCTGGTTTTAAAAATACGGGGGATCCCCTGTCAATTTTTCCCCCGCATTTTTAGAACCAGGACCAGCTCGAAGAGCCCGAGGCTGGTTATGCTTTGGAGGGGGAACCCCACGCCATTTTTTTTTATGATTTCACCGTTCCAGCATAAAAAAAATAAAAAAAAATAAAAAATATTTTAAAAAATATATAAATAATATTTGTGCCTCCAAAAAAAAAAAAAAAAAAAGTACCTAATCCCTTCTAATATAAATAGATCTGCTATTCCCCCCCAAAAAAACACAAAAAAAAACATGTTTAAAATTTTTTTATTTGTTTTCACCCTCCAAAGTGTGGCGGATTGAAAATGACGAATTTGCTGTCTAAAAGCACTGCTGTCGAATTTCCAAACTTGAATTGAATATGCTTTGGTCGAATTGCAGCACTTGTATCATTGCAGAAAAGTCGAATTTGCAAAAAGTCGAATTTCAAAAAGTCGAATTTTGAAAGTCCGTTTTTTGGTCGGAAAGCACTGAATTGCATAGGCGATTTTTTTTTTTGGTCGAAAATGACCCGAAATTCGACAATTTCGGGAATTCGACCGCAATTGCATATACCCAATAGGGAGGGAAGAGAGAGTGACAGACACACATAAGGCAGGTGGGGAAAGTGTCAAACATGCACACATAGGGAGGGAAGAGAGAGTGACAGACACACATAAGGCAGGTGGGGAAAGTGTCAAACATGCACACATAGGGAGGGAAGAGAGAGTGACAGACACACATAAGGCAGGTGGGGAAAGTGTCAAACATGCACACATAGGGAGGGAAGAGAGAGTGACAGACACACATAAGGCAGGTGGGGAAAGTGTCAAACATGCACACATAGGGAGGGAAGAGAGAGTGACAGACACACATAAGGCAGGTGGGGAAAGTGTCAAACATGCACACATAGGGAGGGAAGAGAGAGTGGCAGACACACATAGGGGGGGGGGGGGGAGTGGCCGTCAGATACAGTTAAGACGATGATGTATACATAAACAAATAGAGAGAGAGGTACACATAGAAAACTGGAGACAATAAGGTAAATACAAAGGGGGAGACAGAGACTTGGGGGTTACTGAGACAGACAAAAGGTAGGTGTGGTGAGGAATGCACACAGCAGAGTAATGAGGGAGGCAGCTAGGGCAGGAGAAGTGACCAGTTGTTGTGTACCCATTAAAGAAGGGTTGAAGGTCAAGGGCATGCGTATGCTCTCTGCCCCGGAAGAGGGTACACTCTCCATTTAAACAAAGTAGCTGCATGCTACCTCCAGATGAGGATAGCTATCACCAACAAGCTGACCCCCCTTCCAGGAGGTCCACATAACATGTACATTGCATGTCCGCATACTGAACACTTGTCATGCTTCACACAATGCCTTCTATACATATCAGTCACTACGGCCCCCTATATACTGTAGATGTTACGGCTGTATGTCCTAACATGACAATGAACTACAACAGAACAAACTATTTAAAAATCATATTTTAAAATATGTTCTAGTACTTCATATAAACATATTATTTTTAATCTTTTATTTTTAATAAAAACAATATATCTAACTTGTATTCCTAATTAAAAAGAAAATCAAATATAAACTGTGCCCTGGAATTTGAAGCCGGCTCCCAGATCTGGAGCACATAGAGGTTAGCCACTTCCCGACCACTAACTATTTATCTATATCCTGTCAGACGAGGGAATATATGACTTGTAGAGATGGCAGCCGTGCATCCTATGTAATAATGGTAAATAGAAACACTGCACCCGCATTGTGGTTGCCGTGGAAACTGGTGATGTTGCAATGATGTCACTAGGTTCTCCTACTCTAGCAGCAGCTGGACCTCTTAGGGCAGAGGGGGGCACAATTATTAGGAGTAATATCACATTATTAATGGGCAGGGAAATCGTGGATCTGAGGGTGCCATTCAGCTTCTAGCTATCATTTATCAAGTACATTCTATAAAATAAGTAGAAACGTATTGGTTGCTATGGGCAACTCCTCCAGTTGTCCACATGTCCACTCTTTAGAAGCTTTGATACAGCTCTCACTCGTTGTTCTAGTGCAAATAAAGTTTTCAAACTAAAAGTGAAAGTATAAATAATAAAACTAAAAAATGTGACAAAATAAAAAGTTGAAAAATAAAATAAAAAGTTTATAAATGACCTTCTTTCATGTGTGCAGAAGGGGTAAATAATCTGGTACTTTGGTTGTTGGCCTATAGCTACCTCAGACATGCTTTAAATTACTACACATTAAATTATGGAGTAAATTTCAGGGACTGCATCAGTTACTTTAGAGCAGAGGTCTCCAACCTTAATTGGGGTGTGAGCTACTTTCGGAAAATAAAACCTCTGAAGGAGCTACCCCCTCTCCCCAATGTGCGTGCGTTTCTGTGAAAGTGGGTGTGGCCTCACACAAGTGGGTGTGGCCTCCCAACTTCAAGTAATGCACCCCCCCTGCGTAGTGCCAGATACACAAATAATGCCCCTCAGCAGTGACATATACACAAATAATGCCCTTCAGCAGTGCCAGATACACAAATAATGCCCCTCAGCAGTGCCATATATACAAATAATGCCCTTCAGCAGTGCCAGATACACAAATAATGCCCCTCAGCAGTGCCAGATACACAAATAATGCCCTTCAGCAGTGCCAGATACACAAATAATGCCCCTCAGTAGTGGCAGATACACAAATAATGCCCCTCAGCAGTGCCAGATATACAAATAATGCCTCCCAGCAGTGCCACATACACAAATAATGCCCCCACCAGTGCCAGATACAATTCCCCCCCCCGCAGTGCCATTTAAAATGTCCCCCGCAGCACCAGATAAAATGCCCCCCCGCAGTGTCTGATACAGTGCCCCACACAGTGCTAACCCTTGCTGGCTTCTTCTACTGCCGCCGGTGCTGCTCCTCCTGTATGAGGGACGGAAGGGGAGGAGAGCGCAGCGCGCACCTCTCTTGTGAAGTCCGGAGAGCGGCTGTGGTGAGGGTGACAGAGTCTCCGGCGGTGACGGGCATTTAAAATATGGTGCTGGTAAGTGAGCCAATCAAAACTCGCGGTCCGGCAGCCAATCAGGTGCCGCCAGTGCCGGTCCACGAGCTCTGATTGGCTGACGGCCGGCACCATATTAAAAATGAAGGGAGAAGGAGTGCCAGTGACTGCCCAAGCCTGTGCGCTCTGTGAGCTACCGAAAATACTACGGCGAGCTACGGATTGGAGATCACTGCTTTAGAGCAAGTAGAGAAACAAGTAATAGCTGTATTTTTGCATGTATTTTTATGTGATGTTTATAAAATAAAAAGTATATATGTTCTGATTTGCTAGATTACAATAGCTCCAGTTATCCCATAAATATAAAATAAAAGATATCTGATAGAGTGAGAAACAAAGTAAAAAGCCTTCCAAATGTTGCAGAACATTTCCCAGGTAGTGAGATACGGTTTGGCCACGAGGGAGTAAACCCTCTGATCTAGCATTTATAGGATAGCCCATCATCCCCACGCTAATATGACCTTTTTTCCTCTCTCTGTAGCAGATGTCATGATGTTGTACCGAGGGGGCAGGGCCGCCAATTTCTGGAAATATGGCACTGCTCGGAGCGTCCTCAGCTGTGCAGACTGTAGGGTACGTGCCCAGAGTGACCAAAGGACGCTCCAGGTCGCACTGCAGCAGCGATACTGCCATTCAGCTTCTAGCTATCATTTATCAAGTACATTCTATAAAATAAGTAGAAACGTATTGGTTGCTATGGGCAACTCCTCCAGTTGTCCACATGTCCACTCTTTAGAAGCTTTGATACAGCTCTCACTCGTTAATATATTATTATTACATAAATCAAATTCTATATAAAGTTTACTGGTCCTTTAACCACTATACTTTACATGCTAAGAGGCCCAGGAATGCGTCAGAGACCAGTAAATCACGGCTGGTAGCAATGGAGTTAAATCTGTTTGTAAAGTGGAGCAATATCCTGTGGGTCCAGGTAGAGTGACTGGGAGGACTGTGTGCGATTTGGCAGAGTCCGGGACACAACATCCCACACACATAGGCGCTGGCAGCGCACCCAGCACAGGCTTCTTCTTGTGCTCCTAAGGCCTATTTGCAGCTGACATAATTCTGACACAATCTAAAAAAAAAAGAGACTTCACTTTTAAATCTTCAAAATATTTTCTGAAACTGCTTAGTCAGAGAGTTGCCCAATCTCACGTCTAACACAGAAACCACATATCAGAAGCATGGACGCCCTCCGTGCAGCTAGCCTGGGATTCTACCGCTGCCACTGAATGTTTCCGTAGGCTAGTGTCCAGCTTACTTACAGTATCTTCTGTCATGCTCCATCCCCATATTAATGCAACATCTCTGGGTAGAAATAAAGTCTGCCGACCTCTTTTCTCACAGCACAATCGTTCTTCCTTTTCTTTTCTCATTTTACTTTTGGTCCGCTATTACCCCCCCCCCCCCATCGTCTTAAAAAAAACCTTAGCTGACTACTATGCAAAGTGCATTTAACCAATGGAGCCCTAGGTGCAGGTAGCAGTGCCTCAGCAAAAATAAATTGATGGATCCCTAGTCCCTGCCGGGCCCCTAGGCTACAGCCTAGTCAACCTTATGGATAATACGGCCCTGGTTCTAGGTGGGCCTTTTGTGTCATTGGTTTGGGAGATGGATACACAAGTTGGCAGTGGTCCTCCCATCTAGGATGTGTTTGCAGACGGTGATGTTGCTTAGTGGGGCCGTTCTTTCTTTGAAACCATACTTTAGCTGTCCTTTTCATTTTCCCCTTTAGTTGTTTCACTTCATTAAATAAAGCAGACCTTTTCTTTCCCCCATATATATGCCTCCATGTTGTTCCTTCAGTAAGGTTAACTGTGAAGCTGTTTATCTTGTAATTAGGGAGCAGACACACATCAGGCGATAGGGTGTTAAGTGTAGTTTTCTTCTCCACCAGGTGTTAAGTTGGCCAAGGGGCACCCATAGCCGTTCCTTCCACTCAGGATGTTTGGTGCTTCCTCTTCACCTGTTTGTATATTTGGAAACTGATCACACACACATACAGTAGTGCTGATGTTTCGTCTGTATTTGCGAGCACAATCAATAATGTTCTGACTACAATGCCTATGATAAGATGCCAGCCGCAGCAATGCCACACCTACTCTCCAAAATCTCTGTCAGTATCACCCATCCCAGTGCATGGCATGTCAGCAAATTACAAGCAGGAGCGGTTCTTGGTGTGGGCAAGCAGTGCCTGCACCCGGGGCGCTGTGGCCTGGGGGTGCGGCCGCAGTCATCCCGCAGGCACCGCCGCCTACCCGCACCCCACTCCCCGGCTGCAGCAGACGCCGTGGGCTGTGTGGGCGTCCGCTGCAGCCGGTTCCAGTGACAGACACTAGAGGTCATTATTGACCACTAGTGTCTGTGCGGCGCTGCTATGAGAGAGACGTCATGATGTCGGTTCCATAGAGAGGAGCCGCGATAGGCCATACAGAGCAGAAGCAGCGGTCGGGAAGCAGGAGCGGGGCAGTGGTAAGTATTGTTTTTTTAATTTTTGTGTGTGTTTGTAAGCGGCTACTAAGGGGCACAGCAACGGGGCACAACTACTGGGGCAAATCTACTGGGGGCATAGCTACAGGGGGCACAACTACTGTGGGCACAGCGACAGAGGGCACAACTACTGGGGGGCAAAGCAACAGGGGGCACAGCGGCGGGGCACAACTACTGGGGCAAATCTATTGGGGGCATAGCTATAGGGGGCACAAATACTGGGGCAAATCTACTGGGGGCATAGCTACAGGGGGCACAGCTACAGGGGGCAAATCTACTGGGGGCACAGCTACAGGGGGCAAATCTACTGGGGGCACAACTACTTGTGGAAAATCTGGGGGCACAGCTACTGGGGGCATAACTGGCCACACCCCTCCCCTATGAAGCCACACCCCTATTTTTTTACGCACGCCTCCAGCGCCTGCCAGGGGCCACGGGCAGAGAAAGCTGGGCAAAACGGTGCTTTTCGCAGTGCTGCCCTGTGAACTCACCAGCCTGAGCTGGTGAGATTATCACAGGGCACACTGCGGTTTTTTCACATTTTTTTTTTTCTCGTAAATTCGGCCACATTACATTTCCCGTTATAAGTATGGGGAATGTGATGTGGGTTACTAAAAAAAAGTGAATTAAAGGGTTTGGAGCAGTTTTTCATGAAAACTGCTCCAAATGCACTTTAATATATTCAGGTGATACTAAAATAATGTGATAAAGTGTGTTTTCTCACCCTTTTCACATTATTTTAGTAAAAATAATTTTAATAAATTGACCCCTATATGTTTGTGTTATATTTCCACATATTAGTCACATATATCATTGTTATCATTGTCATACTATTATCAAATCATTATCATATTATTAATCATTGCACCTCCAAGGGTAAAGGACAGGGACGAAGTCCTGTGAGAACTGTTTCATGCGCTGTAGTATCATGAATGATTCTCTGCCCCTTACCCCTGATATATAGGAGAGGATTACACATAACGCCGTCTGTCTGGAAATGGAGCCAAACTCGTATCTCTGTCCTTATGTAAGTCTCTATAAAAGGAATAGGAATATGACGGGCTGTGCGCAAGAGTCTGCAGCCAAGGTTACCCCAGCGTTTTATCAGCCAGGGAAATTCTTTCTACTTTCCATGGGAAGATCTCCAAGACAAAACAGAAAAGTTCAAGGATGTTTTCTTCATATGGCTAACTCTAATCATAAATACAGAATAAAGATAATAATTCCCTTACCGCTATCTGCCAGGAGGCTCATCTGCCATTGTCAACTTCAAGTACAGATACAGGAACCTGTGACAATTTGATAATATTTGACAACAAAACTCCACATGAACAAGTGACCTTCTATTAAGCAGTTTTGTGCCAGTTCATTTTAATATATTTTTTTATTTCTCATAGAGATGTGCACCTGAAATTTTTCGGGTTTTATGTTTATGGTTTTGGATTCGGTTCCGCGGCCGTGTTTTGGATTCAGACGCGTTTTGGCAAAACCTCCCTGAAATTTTTTTGTCGGATTCGGGTGTGTTTTGGATTCGGGTGTTTTTTTTCAAAAACCCCTCAAAGACAGCTTAAATCATAGAATTTGGGGGTAATTTTGATCCTATAGTATTATTAACCTCAATAACCACAATTTCCACTCATTTCCAGTCTATTCTGAACACCTCACACCTCACAATACTATTTTTAGTCCTAAAATTTGCACCGAGGTCGCTGGATGACTAAGCAAAGCGACCCAAGAGGGCGGCACAAACACCTGGCCCATCTAGGAGTGGCACTGCAGTGTCAGACAGGATGGAACTTAAAAAAACTGGCCCAAAACAGCACATGATGCAAAGAAAAGAGAAAAAGAGGTGCACTGTGGTCGCTGGATGGCTAAGCTAAGCGACACAAACACTTCAATATCACAGGAATTATTCGTTCTAATCAGTGGTATTATTGGTCGAAATCACTGGAAGAAAATGACAAAATCACTGGAATTATTCGTTCTAATCAATGGTATTATTGGTCCAAATCACTGGAAGAAAATGACAAAATCACTGGAATTATTCGTTCTAATCAATGGTATTATTGGTCCAAATCACTGGAAGAAAATGACAAAATCACTGGAATTATTCGTTCTAATCAATGGTATTATTGGTCCAAATCACTGGAAGAAAATGACAAAATCACTGGAATTATTCGTAAACATTTGTAGAAAGTCGCTGCTTTCTGATTACAGAAATGCTCAGATATTCCTGCGAATCCACAATCCCTTCCCAGAGGAAAAAGAAATTGAGAAACCGTTGTTTGAGAACGTTTGTTCTCTTTCCCTTACAAAGGAACAAACCACTTTCCAAGAAGACTGACGTTTTTAGGATTATGGAGACATAATGGGGGAAATTTACTAAGCTCCCGATTTTGACCGAGATGCCGTTTTTTCATCAAAGTGTCATCTCGGTAATTTACTAAACACTAATCACGGCAGAGATGAGGGCATTCGTAATTTTTTGCAAGTCCAAGTAAAAAATTACGAATGAATACACCATCGGTCAAAACGCGGCTGTTTAAGTATGAATCTCGGTCATTTACTAAGAAGTGCAAAGCAAAAAACAAACAAACACTGCCGTGAAAAATTACAACTCGTAAAAAAGTGCTAAAAAAAAACAGACCTTTTTTTTTTATTCGTGATTGGATAGGCATGCACGGATCCATGAGATCCGTGCATGTATATCAGTGGGAAGGGGTGGGAAAGTGCTTATTTTTTCATAAAAAATTGCGTGGGGTCCCCCCTCCTAAGCATAACCAGCCTCGGGCTCTTTGAGCCGATCCTGGTTGCAGAAATATGGGGAAAAAAATGACAGGGGTTCCCCCATATTTAAGCAACCAGCATCGGGCTCTGCGCCTGGTCCTGGTCCCAAAAATACGGGGGACAAAAAGAGTAGGGGTCCCCCGTATTTTTAAAACCAGCACCGGGCTCCACTAGCTGGACAGATAATGCCACAGCCGGGGGTCACTTTTATATAGTGCCCTGCGGCCGTGGCATCAAAAATCCAACTAGTCACTCCTGGCCGGGGTACCCTGGGGGAGTGGGGACCCCTTCAATCAAGGGGTCCCCCCCCCCCAGCCACCCAAGGGCCAGGGGTGAAGCCCGAGGCTGTCCCCCCCCATCCAATGGGCTGCGGATGGGGAGGCTGATAGCCTTTGTTGTAAAAGAAAAGATATTGTTTTTAGTAGCAGTACTACAAGGCCCAGCAAGCCTCCCCCACATGCTGGTACTTGGAGAACCACAAGTACCAGCATGCGACGGAAAAACGGGCCCGCTGGTACCTGTAGTACTACTACTAAAAAAATACCCAAAAAAAGACAAGACACACACACCGTGAAAGTATAATTTTATTACATACATACACACATACATACATACTTACCTTAAGTTCCCACGCAGGTCGGTCCTCTTCTCCAGTAGAATCCAAGGGGTACCTGTTGAAGAAATTATACTCACGAGATCCAGGGGTCCAGGCTCCTCGGGAAATCCAGGGGTAATCCACGTACTTGAAAAAAAAAAAAAAAACGGTGTCCCAACCACGAACTGAAAGGGGACCCATGTTTGCACATGGGTCACCTTTCCACGAATGCCAGAAACCCACTTTGACTTCTGTCTAAGTGGGTTTCTTCAGCCAATCAGGGAGCGCCACGTTGTAGCACTCTCCTGATCAGCTGTGTGCTCCTGTCCTCACTGACAGGCAGCACACGGCAGTGTTACAATGTAGCGCCTATGCGCTACATTGTAACCAATGATGGGAACTTTCTGCCCTGCGGTTGACCTAAAGTGACGTCACCGCTGAGCAGAAAGTTCCCAGCATTGGTTACAATGTAGCGCATAGGCGCTGCATTGTAACACTGCCGTGTGCTGCCTGTCAGTGAGGACAGGAGCACACAGCTGATCAGGAGAGTGCTACAACGTGGCGCTCCCTGATTGGCTGAAGAAACCCACTTAGACAGAAGTCAAAGTGGGTTTCTGGCATTCGTGGAAAGGTGACCCATGTGCAAACATGGGTCCCCTTTCAGTTCGTGGTCGGGACACCGTTTTTTTTTTTTTTTTCAAGTACGTGGATTACCCCTGGATTTCCCGAGGAGCCTGGACCCCTGGATCTCGTGAGTATAATTTCTTCAACAGGTACCCCTTGGATTCTACTGGAGAAGAGGACCGACCTGCGTGGGAACTTAAGGTAAGTATGTATGTATGTGTGTATGTATGTAATAAAATTATACTTTCACGGTGTGTGTGTCTTGTCTTTTTTTGGGTATTTTTTTAGTAGTAGTACTACAGGTACCAGCGGGCCCGTTTTTCCGTCGCATGCTGGTACTTGTGGTTCTCCAAGTACCAGCATGCGGGGGAGGCTTGCTGGGCCTTGTAGTACTGCTACTAAAAACAATATCTTTTCTTTTACAACAAAGGCTATCAGCCTCCCCATCCGCAGCCCATTGGATGGGAGGGGACAGCCTCGGGCTTCACCCCTGGCCCTTGGGTGGCTGGGGGGGGGGACCCCTTGATTGAAGGGGTCCCCACTCCCCCAGGGTACCCCGGCCAGGAGTGACTAGTTGGATTTTTGATGCCACGGCCGCAGGGCACTATATAAAAGTGACCCCCGGCTGAGGCATTATCTGTCCAGCTAGTGGAGCCCGGTGCTGGTTTTAAAAATACGGGGGACCCCTACTCTTTTTGTCCCCCGTATTTTTGGAACCAGGACCAGGCGCAGAGCCCGATGCTGGTTGCTTAAATATGGGGGAACCCCTGTCATTTTTTTTCCCATATTTCGGCAACCAGGATCGGCTCAAAGAGCCCGAGGCTGGTTATGCTTAGGAGGGGGGACCCCACGCAATTTTTTTTTTTAATTTTACAGTGTTTAATTAAAAAAAAAAAAAAAATAGAACCCCAGCACGGATCACACAGATCCGGCCGAGATTAATTGTAAAAAAGTCGGCAGTGTTTTGCTAATCACTGCCGTAAAAAACACAAAAAAAACACGAATGACATCGACATCGGAAGAAAAGAAAAACCCGAATACGACAGCTTAGTAAATCCATCGTAACAAATTCAAAAAGTTGCAGTTTTACACTTTCGATGTCATTCGTGATTGAACTTTGACCTGAAACGGGAAAACACGAATCTTAGTAAATTTACCCCAATGTTTTTGAATATAAATCCTAAAGCAGGTGGTGTATTAGAGCAAAAGAGTGCAAGAGACCAGCCATGCCGTTTCTGAAATATTATGACAAAATGTTACTGTTTTTCATAAGCACTCATTCCTAACTCTGCTAAGTACTGTTTGGTATACTGTATCTGGCTTCCATGAGGTAGTTGTCCATTATTTCAGCTTCCATTGACCTTATTGAAAGCGGTAGAAGGTATCGATTCTTTTTATTTATTTTTTATTTTCCCCTATTTTTAATTTTCTCCTGCATAGCCCAGTAAAATGTTACAGCAGGCATTCCCAACTACGGTCCTCAAGGCACACTAACAGTGCAGGTTTTAGTGATATCCAGGCTGCAGCACAGGTGACTTAATTAGTAGCTCAGTTATTTTGATTTAACCATCTGTGCTGCAGCCTGGATATCACTAAACCCTGCACTGTTAGTGTGCCTTGAGGACTGCGGTTGGGAATGCCTGTGTTACAATGTTAAGTATTGACTTGTGCCTTCTGGGGGTCCACTTCTTCACCAAACCCAGCCAAATCTCATCCTAACCCTCTGTTCCACATTCTCTATGTACCCCATCTGTGTCACCCATGTCTGTCTACCCCTCCCCTTTAGAATGTAAGCTCTCACGAGCAGGGTCCTCTTCCCTCATGTGCTTATCCTTTTCTTACTTTAATAATCTTCAACTGTACCACATCCAACAGTCTTCTGCCACCTGATACTTATTCCAGTGTCATCTGCTGATGTGACTATGTTTATTTACCCTGTACTTGTCCTATACTGTCATCAACTGTAAGTTGCTGTTTTCCTGTTTGATTATTTATGTACTCTATAATTGGGCGCTTCGGAACCCTTGTGGTGCCATATAAATAAAGGATAATAATAATAATAATAATAATATAGGGTGTATATCCCCAAGTGTATCTCACACATCGCTCAGTACAGATTACAGGATGTATAATCACCAGGTGTATAACACACATCACACAGTACAGTATATAGGGTGTATAATCCCCAGGTGTATCTCACACATCGCTCAGTACAGATTACAGGATGTATAATCACCAGGTGTATAACGCACATCGCACAGTACAGTATATAGGGTGTATAATCCCCAGGTGTATCTCACACATCACACAGTACAGTATATAGGGTGTATAATCCCCAGGTGTATCTCACACATAGCTCAGTACAGATTACAGGATGTATAATCAACAGGTGTATAACACACATCGCACAGTACAGTATATAGGGTGTATAATCCCCAGGTGTATCTCACACATCACACAGTACAGTATATAGGGAGTATAATCCCCAGGTGTATCTCACACATAGCTCAGTACAGATTACAGGATGTATAAAATCACCAGGTCGCACAGTACAGTATACATACTGGTCACAACAATGCAGCAGATATTGAGCACTGATCAGGATATTAGAAGTGACACAGAGCTGCAAGATACAGCAATGGCCTACTGTACTGTACTATATAGGTATACTGCTGGTCACCAAAATGCTGCACTGTCCTACTATATACTGCTCACAATAATGCAGCACAGAGATAGTATACATGACACAGAGCTGCAAGATACAGCAATGGCCTACTGTACTGTACTACTATAATTACCGTATTTTTCGGACCATAAGACGCACCTGACCATAAGACGCACCTAGTTTTTAGAGGAGGAAAACAGGAAAAAAAATATTCTGAACCAAATAGTGTAATATAATATTTAATAAACTATAACAGAATAACCTTGGCATTTGCTGAAATTGCGGTAGATCTTTACACACACACACACACACACACACACACACACACACACACACACACACACACTCACTGTAAACACAGGTTCCCCGCATCCAGCCTGCATTAAACGCACACACACACACACACTGTAAACACAGGTTCCCCGCGTCCGGCCTGCATTAACCACTCTGAGAAAGGAAGAGGTGAGGGGGGAGGGGGAGCGGGGGGGCCTCACTTTATTGCCTGTCACAGCCTGTCAGTGTACGCTGCCCAAAGCGCTCTACTCTGAGGAAGGAATTGGAGGAGGTGAGGGGAGGGAGCGGGGGAGTCACGTGATGCCGGCGCTCTCAGATGCCGGGCTCTGAGATGACGGCAAAGCAGCAGCAGACAGGACCCGCCGCTACCCGGACCCGATAACTGCTGCCTCTCCCACCCAGTGCGCTCCCACCCAGCGCACTGAGAGCGCTCCATAAGGTTTTTATTGCTCTGCATATGTACTATTCGGACCATAAGACGCATGTACTTTTCCCCCCACATTTTTGGGGAGAAAAAGTGCGTCTTATGGTACGAAAAATACGGTATATACTGGTGGTCCCCACAAAGCCGCACACTGAGCACAGATATTTGCAGCACACTGAGCACAGATATGGAGCGTTTTCAGGCAGAGAACGTAGATATTTTCAGCACACTGAGCACAGATATTTGCAGCACACTGAGCACAGATATTTGCAGCACACTGAGCACAGATTACGGAGCTTTTCAGGGAGAGAACGCAGCCACGTCCTCTCCGTTCAATCTCCAATGCACAAGTGAAAATGGCGGCGACGCGCAGCTCTTTATATAGAATACGAATCTCGCGAGAATCCGACAGTGGGATGATGAAGTTCGGGCGCATTCGGGTTAACCGAGCAAGGTGGGAAGATCCGAGGCTGCCTCGGACCCGTGTAAAATAGGTGAAGTTCAGGGGGGTTCGGATCTCGGAGAACCAAACCCGCTCATCTCTAATTTCTTATCTCGTTCTCTCTACCGATAGTCATGATTTCTGGTACCTGGAAAGGAGCTTGCAGAAATAGAAGTATATAGGGCCCTACACAGGTTGGTTCGCAAATAGCGATCCAACCGGAATTTTTACGATCGCCCCGTGGGCGCAGGGCCCAGTCTGTACATGAGCCCGCATTTACTATGAGCACCCCTCAGAAAATGTGAACGCCTCTGCCTGTCAATCAACATGCGGCAACGCTCCATTTTCTAGGCGGAGACAGAGCGTTGCGGGGCGCGGCTTAAAAATGGGAGTGGCGGCAGTCAAACGGTGTGACGGGGCATGATCGGGGCGGCTGCATGATGTCACACGCAGCCGTTGCACTCACAAAAATGGTGATGGTCCTCCTGTAGTTGCAGCCAGTCTGCGTCGGCAGGAGTCTACCCTATTTTAGCGATCACGCAGTGAAAACCGCAATTTCAGCATGGTCTCGGGGTGGGGGTGGGGGGCAGCTGATTGCATGCTGGGCGGCCTTTCCCTGCTACTTAGCAGAAGTTGTTATAATGGGGGCATGGTTCAGGGTATCAGGAGTACAGCGGGGACTAGGTCTGACCTGTTTTGCAATGAACGCTGGGGGGTTTGTAGAAACGGACACATTGGTAATCCAGCAACTCCAGTTGTCCTCAAACATTTCTCAAAGGCAGTTTAAGATGTGCGGATCAGTTCTCCATTAATTTGAATCCACCCAAATTTTGTGGACATGAACCCAACCAAAACATCTCTAATACCCCTTTTCCACCTGTTGCACGGGTCGCAGCCGGGAGCCTGACACGGCTGCGACCCATGCTACAGCCCCCTTTCCCACAGCGCTCACCCACCCGGCATATTGCCGGGTTTGTGACGCTGCTGCTGACGCGGCAATGGCGGCACTGGGAGATCATATGTTCTCCCAGCGCCACCCTTCCATGCACTGTGAACGGGAGCCGCGTCTCATCGTGTTCAACCCGGCAAACTCACTTGATCCGGGAAATTGCAGGGGGGCCATTTCCACTAGGAAAAACACGGGTAAATGCGCGCCCCCGCACATTTACCCGTGTTTTTAAAACTAGTGGAAAAGGGGTTTAAGTGAGTTTTACTCTGCAAAGAGATCAGGCTGTGAGAACTGGCAAAATCAGTTCGCTTACTGTATACCTGTGCAAGTTGCATATATGCCTTTATTTATCAATGAGTGATAAATTATACTGTGAGTGATAAATTGCACCAGCCAATCACTTCCTCTCATTTTTCAAACCCAGCCTGTGACATGGAAGTTAGGAGCGGATTGGCTGGTGCAATTTATCACTCACAGTGAAATTTATCACTCATTGATAAATAAGGGCAATAGTCTCAGAGATATTTATAAGAGGCAGCAGTTTGTTACATCTTGGAGACTGAGTGTGAGTTAGCTTTGGTGGAGGAAGGGATGTAACAAGAAGCTATGGCGCATGGAACACAGTACCTCCGATGGAGGCCCAGTGCAGAAGGTGGGGCCAGCATATTGAAGAGACAAAACCTTTGTGTTGGGGGTGGGTTAAATCGAAGGGTCTCCTCAGAGTGCAACGGCCCTTCATGTGCAGAGCCCTCATACCTTTCGCACTGGTGCCATCTTTCTGAAGAGATCACCCAAAAAATGGCCCGCTAACAGAATAAAAAAGGGGACCAGCTGAAAGCACACTGTGAGGTGCAATGTGTACAGCATGGGGCCCCCTCTGGCCCAGGGGCCCCGTGTACACTGTACATCCTGCACCCATTCTGGATACGTCACTGTGCCTCTTGGTGAATAGCCTGTGTAATGTTATCTCTGTCTCGCTCTCCTTTTTCCTGTCTCTTTCACCTGATCTTTCCCTGCTGTCCTTTTCCATCCTAAACGTTCTATGGGGTCATTCCGAGTTGATCGCTCGCTAGCAGTTTTTAGCAGCCGTGCAAACGCTATGTCGCTGCCCGCTGGGGAGTGTATTTTCGCTTTGCAGAAGTGCGAACACTTGTGCAGCGGAGCGCCTGCAAAATCTTTTTGTGCAAAACAAGACCAGCTCTGTAGCTACTCTTCGTGTGCGTTGATTCTAACGACGGAGGGATGGCTTTTGCCGTCACACACACACCCAGCGTACGCCCAGCCATGCTTGCGTTTTCCCCAGCAACACCTGCGTTTTTCTAAGCACTCCCTGAAAATGGTCGGTTGAACGCCCACTTCATGTCAATCTTCCTGCGTTCGGCTGTGCGACTGAAAGCTTCGCTAGAACCTGTGCAAAACCACGATGCTCTTTGTACCCATACGTCAAGCGTACGCATTGCGGTGCAAATGCATGCGCAGATTAGCCGTTTTTTCCGCTGATCGCTACGCAGCGAACAACAGCAACTAGTGTTCAACTCGGAATGACCCCCAATGTGTTTAACGCTCTGCCAGTGGTCAGCATGAGCATGCGTACTGGAGGAACGTTCCCATTGGCTGCGTGGACTTACTTTTGCAAATGTTGCAGCCTGACGCAGCTCAGTGGAAGCGGCTCCACCAATGAGGAGGAAGGGGGGGTCAATAGAATATGCAGCAGCAGCCACTCAGTAGCCGCATGAAATCAATGAACGCACATGACATACATTTGATAAGGATATGTGTCTTTAATCAATTTTGAATATTGTCATCATCATTTATTTGTATAGTGCTAGCTTATTACACAATACTGTACGGAATATAATGTCACCTCAGTCCCTGTCCCATTGGAGCATATAGTCTATGGAGCATATTTATCAAAGAATATTTATGGGATATCCCCCGAAAACACTTGTTTTCTAGAGGTAACCATAGGAAAATGCAGGTGAGGGGTTCCGGTTGCCCGGAACCCCCCTCCTCTTAGCAAGTGGCTCAAATTATGACAATAACAATAGTATATAATACAATTACTAGAGCTGCAGCCAGCTGCAGCCACATCATGCAGTGGTAGCGCCTATACTATAGACGAGCGGTTCTGAGATGTGCCGCCAGAGATGCCCGCTGACAATGCCTCACTTTAATTCATCAATTCGTGCTCGGGCAGTGTTGGGCTCTTCCGGATAGCCTAGACGCAGCCTGGCCCGTGACGTATGGAGCAGCAGCATGACTCATAGGTCACCTGCCCACCCCGTGTTCCTCCACGTCACCTGCCAGCCCAGTGCTCCTCCGCGTCGCCTTCCCACCCAGTGCTGCTCCTGTGTCCTCGCTCCTCACCATTGGCTGCACAGCTGAAGGAGGGAGACAGTAAACAGCTCCTGCCTCCTTCACAGCTACAGATCTACTAACCTACTCAAGTACAGTAGGTTCCAGTAAATTTTTATTTGTTGTCACTGTGGTGGTCAACGTGTGCTGTAACTAGTGTGAGGGCCAATATGTGCTGTAACTAGTGTGGGAGGTCAACGTGTGCTGTAACACGTGTGTGGGTCAACGTGTGCTGTAACTAGTGTGGGAGGTCAATGTGTGCTGTAACTAGTGTGGGGGCCAACGTGTGCTGTAACACGTGTGTGGGTCAACGTGTGCTGTAACTGGTGTGGGAGGTCAATGTGTGCTGTAACTAGTGTGGGGGCCAACGTGTGCTGTAACTAGTGTGGGGGCCAACGTGTGCTGTAACTAGTGTGGGAGGTCAATGTGTGGTGTAACTAGTGTGGGGGTCAATGTGTGCTGTAACTAGTGTGGAAGGTCAATGTGTGCTGTAACACATGTGTGGGTCAACGTGTTCTGTAACTAGTGTGGGAGGTCAATGTGTGCTGTAACAAGTGTGGGGGCCAACGTGTGCTGTAACTAGTGTGGAGGGTCAACGTGTGCTGTAACTAGTGTGGAGAGTCAACGTGTGCTGTAACTAGTGTGGGGGCCAACGTGTGCTGTAACTAGTGTGGGGGGGTCAAAGTGTGCTGTAACTAGTGTGGGCGATCAATGTGTGCTGTAACTAGTGTGGGGGCCAACGTGTGCTGTAACTAGTGTGGGGGGTCAAAGTGTGCTGTAACTAGTGTGGGCGATCAACGTGTGCTGTATCTAGTGTGGGAGCCAACGTGTGCTGTAACTAGTGTGGGGGGTCAAAGTGTGCTGTAACTAGTGTGGGCAATCAACGTGTGCTGTATCTAGTGTGGGAGCCAACGTGTGCTGTAACTAGTGTGGGCGATCAACGTGTGCTGTAACTAGTGTGGGAGGTCAATATGTGCTGTAACTGGTGTGGGTGGTCAACGTGTGATGTAACTAGTGTGGGCGGTCAACGTGTGCTGTAACTAGTGTGGGAGGTCAACATGTGCTGTAACTAGTGTGAGGGGTCAACGTGTGATGTAACTAGTGTGGGCGGTCAACGTGTGCTGTAACTAGTGTGGGCGGTCAACGTGTGATGTAACTAGTGTGGGCGGTCAACGTGTGCTGTAACTAGTGTGGGAGGTCAACGTGTGCTGTAACTAGTGTGAGGGGTCAACGTGTGCTGTAACTAGTGTGGGAGGTCAACATGTGCTGTAACTAGTGTGAGGGGTCAACGTGTGCTGTAACTAGTGTGGGGGTCAACGTGTGCTGTAACTAGTGTGGGGGTCAACATGTGCTGTAACTAGTGTGGGAGGTCAACATGTGCTGTAACTAGTGTGGGTGGTCAACTTGTGTTGTAACCAGTGTGGGGGCCAACATGTGGTGTAACTAGTGTGGGAGCCAATGTGTGCTGTAACTAGTGTGGGTGGTTAACGTGTGCTGTAACACGTGTGGGTGTCAACGGGTGCTGTAAATAGTGTGTGCGGTTAACGTGTACTGTAACTAGTGTGGGCGGTCAACGTGTGCTGTAACTAGTGTTGGGGTCAACATGTGCTGTAACTAGTGTGGGGGGTCAACGTGTGCTGTAACTAGTGTGGGGGGTCAAAGTTTGCTGTAACTAGTGTGGGGGTCAACGTTTGCTGTAAAAAGTGTGGGGGATCAATGTGTGCTGCAATTACCATGGGGGCAATGTGTGCTGCAATTAGAGTGGGAGCCAATATGTGCTGCAATTACCATGGGGGCCAGTGTGTTCTCCATTTACCGTGGGGGCCAATATGTGCTGCAATTACTGTGGGGGCCAATGTGTGCTGCAATTACTGTGGGGGCCAATGGCCCTCATTCCGAGTTGTTCGCTCGCTAGCTGCTTTTAGCAGCATTGCACACGCTAAGCCGCCGCCCTCTGGGAGTGTATCTTAGTTTAGCAGAATTGTGAATGAAAGATTAGCAGAATAGCGAATAGAAATTTCTTAGCAGTTTCTGAGTAGCTCCAGACCTACTCACAAATAGCGATCAGTTCAGTCAGTTTCGTTCCTGGTTTGACGTCACAAACACGCCCTGCGTTCGCCCAGACACTCCCCCGTTTCTCCAGCCACTCCCGCGTTTTTCCCTGACACACCTGCGTTTTTTCGCACACTCCCATAAAACGGCCAGTTTCCGCCCAGAAACACCCACTTCCTGTCAATCGCACTACGATCACCAGAACGATGAAAAAACCTTGGCCCTCATTCCGAGTTGTTCGCTCGGTAAAAATCTTCGCATCGCAGCGTTTTTCCGCTTAATGCGCATGCGCAATGTCCGCACTGCGACTGCGCCAAGTAAATTTGCTATGCACTTAGTAATTTTACTCACGGCTTTTTCATCGTTCTGGCGATCGTAATGTGATTGACATGAAATGGGTGTTACTGGGCGGAAACAGGCCGTTTTATGGGCGTGTGGGAAAAAACGCTACCGTTTCCGGAAAAAACGCAGGAGTGGCCGGAGAAACGGAGGAGTGTCTGGGCGAACGCTGGGTGTGTTTGTGACGTCAAACCAGGAACGACAAGCACTGAACTGATCGCAGATGCCGAGTAAGTCTGAAGCTACTCAGAAACTGCTACGAGGTGTGTAATCGCAATATTGCGAATACATCGTTCGCAATTTTAAGATGCTAAGATTCACTCCCAGTAGGCGGCGGCTTAGCGTGAGCAACTCTGCTAAAATCGCCTTGCGAGCGAACAACTCGGAATGAGGGCCCTTGTTAGGCCGTGAGTAAAATAACATACTTTTGTGCAAATTTACTTGGCGCAGGCGCACTGCGAACATTGCGCATGCGCAGTTTGCGACTAATCGCTCTGTAGCAAAAAAAAATAACGAGCAAACAACTCGGAATGATCCCCTATGTGTGCTGCAATTACTGTGGGGGCCAATGTGTGCTGCAATTACTGTGGGGGCCAATGTGTGCTGCAATTACTGTGGGGGCCAATGTGTGCTGCAATTACTGTGAGGGCCAATGTGTGCTGCAATTACTGTGACTGTGGGGGCCAATGTGTGCTGCAATTACTGTGAGTGCCAATGTGTGCTGCAATTACTGTGGGGGCCAATGTGTGCTGCAATTACTGTGGGGGCCAATGTGTGCTGCAATTACTGTGAGGGCCAATGTGTGCTGCAATTACTGTGGGGGCCAATGTGTGCTGCAATTACTGTGACTGTGGGGGCCAATGTGTGCTGCAATTACTGTGAGTGCCAATGTGTGCTGCAATTACTGTGGGGGCCAATGTGTGCTGCAATTACTGTGAGGGACAATGTGTGCTGCAATTACTGTGAGGGCCAATGTGTGCTGCAATTACTGTGGGGGCCAATGTGTGCTGCAATTACTGTGAGGGCCAATGTGTGATGCAATTACTATGAGCAACAATGGGGCTAATTCAGACGTGATCGCTCACTAGTGTTTTTTTGCAGTCCAGCCTTTGCATAGTCACCGACCACCGGGGAGTGTATTTTAGCAGTGTGCGAATGCATGGTGCAGCTGAGCGGTACAAAAAAAACTTTGTGCAGTTTCTGAGTTGCCAAGAACTTACTCAGCCGCTGCAATCACTTCAGCCTGTCCGGGGCCGGAATTGACGTCAGACACCCGCCCTGTGAACGCTTTCGCCCTGTCAATCTCCTTGCGATCAGCTGTGCGTATGGATTCTTCGTAAAATCCATCGCACAGCAATGATCCCCTGTGTACCCGTGCGACGCGCCTGCGCATTGCGGTGCATACTCATGCGCAGTTCTGACCTGATCGCTGCGCTGCAAAAAATGCTAGCAAGCGATTAGGTCTGAATTGCCCCCAATATTTTTAAATTGCAGAGGAGGACAAAATATGTGTATTTTGTTCCTGTGGGGGCCAATATGTGGGTTCCCCCCCGCCCCCCGTGGTGGTCAATGTGTTTTTTTGCTGTAGGGGTACAATGTGCCTTGGCACTTTTAAAATCCTGTTCGGTGTGCCGTGAGTTGAGGAAGGTTGAAAATGACTGCTATAGTGTTAAATATTAATACTGGATTCCATATAGTGGGGGTCATTCCGAGTTGATCGTAGATGTACTAAATTTAGCACAGCTGCGATCATTCACCCTGACATGCGGGGGAACGCCCAGCACAGGGCTATCCGCCCCGCATGTCAGTGCCGCCCCCCCCCCCCCCCACGCAGAAGTGCAAAGGCATCGCACAGCGGCGATGCCTTTGCACTTCAAGGGTAGCTCCCGACCAGCGCAGCCGGCTGCGTGTGACATCACGCAGCCGCCGTGGCCCGCCCCCCAACGGTCTGGCCACGACTGCTTTGGACGGACCGCTCCCCCTAAACGGCAGCTTAACGGCGCCGTCCAGCCCCCTCGCACCCAGCGACCGCCTCTGCCTCAGAGGCGATCGCTAGGCAAAGACGGCTGCCATGCTCCGGCGCACTGCGGCGCCTGCGCACTTCTGACCCGATCGCTGCGCTGCGACAAACTGCAGCGAGCGATCGGGTCGGAATGACCCCCTGTATCCAGTGTATAAAAATACCAATGTTTAATGTCCAGGATCGTTATTAGGTTCTTCTACCGCAGCCCCAGACTCCCACACTTGCTCCAATGTACCGCAGAGTGGGAGATTGTGTACTGCATTTGGAACCCCCCCCTGTAGAAATCCTGAGTTTGCCACTGGTAACCCCAAATATTAAGTGCAGGATGTATCAAGGCTTGGACAGGGATTAATGGGAGTACCTGGTCCTAAGTACCACCGAGATGTATGCACAGGGCACCACAGCAATTTAGAAGATATTTATTGTGATAACTCATGTTTAATCACAAAAGCGGCCCCCATAGGTTTCCATCAGGACTGCTACAATGTCAAGTTTACCAAACTCTGCAATATAACATAAAATAGCAATACAACGCTGCCCCTAGTGGCCACAGTATGACAAGAGATCCCAAAATACTATCTTGTTTTTCCAGGTACATGTCTTTGTAACAGTGGTTCCTGAAACTCCTCTCTTCACAAGTAACATAAATAGACGAATAAACAGTATTTTCTTGTACATTCACATTAAATGACATTTAGGCTAAACAGGAAGCCTGGCAGATTTCATCCCCCTGTGATCTGATTCATGACCTCTAAACTATCAAATCTAAATTAAATGTTCTTATGTGTTCTGCTCCAAGGACAAATTGTAACGTCTGATACTGTACTGTGAGATTAAATTCTACTTCTCTAAATATTTTCCTGTATAAAGACGTCCTTACAACCTCTTGTTTTGATTGTAACAGAGAAAGGGGGGGGGGTGTGTCTTGGTTATATGGTGGTTTAGGCCCTATGGAGCCTCCTGCTATGTCAGAGAGAACGCGAATGCTTAGCGAAAAGAGTTCCAAAGTAAATACTAATTTCTGTCATGGTAAACAAGGATTAAAGTCTCTTTCTCACAGTCCAGTCAGTACTCAGGCAATTACAGAGGAACATGAGCAGCCGTGCTCTGACGCTCAGTGGTTATTTCTCCATTTAGGGGTTCTGACAGCGTCAGTGAATCATTATTCCGATATTAAAGATCAAGAATCACAAAATATACTGTAAAGGGGTTCGGTATTCAATAGTCACATGAACGACAGCGGCATCCCAAGACTGAAGATCCCAACTGCGGATGGGGTATTTTTACCCTCCTCCCTTCCCTACCCTAACCCTCTGGGGGAGGTGGCCATGGCTAACCCTCGGGGGAGGTGGCTATGGATAACCCTCAGGGGAAGATGGCTACGGCTAACGCTCAGGGGGAGATGGCTATGGCTAACCCTCGGTGGGAGATGGTTATGGCTGACCCTCAGTGGGAGATGGCTATGGCTAACCCTCGGAGGAGGTGGCTATGGCTAACCCTCGGGGAAGGTGGATATGGATAACCCTCAGGGGAAGATGGCTACGGCTAACGCTCGGGGGGAGATGGCTATGGCTAACCCTCGGTGGGAGATGGCTATGGCTGACCCTCAGTGGGAGATGGCTATGGCTAACCCTCGGAGGAGGTGGCTATAGCTAACCCTCGGGGGAGGTGGCTATGGCTAACCCTTTGGGGAGGTGGCTATGGCTAACCCTCGGGGGGAGGTGGCTATGGCTAACCCTCGGGGGAGGTGGCTATGGCTAACCCTCGGGGGAGGTGGCTATGGCTAACCCTTGGGGGAGGTGGCTATGGCTAACCCTCGGGGGTAGATGGCTATGGCTAACCCTCTGGGGCTGGTGGCTACGGCTAATGCTCGGGGGGAGTTGGCTATGGCTAACCCTCTGGGGAGGTGGCCATGGCTAATGCTCGATGGAAGGTGGCCATGGCTAACCCTCGGGGGAGGTGGCTATGGCTAATGCTCGATGGAAGGTGGCTATGGCTAACCCTCTGGGGGTGGTGGCTATGGCTAACCCTCGGGGGAGGTGGCTACGGCTAATGCTCGGGGGGAGATGGCCATGGCTAACCCTTGGGGGAGGTGGTTATGGATAACCCTCGGTGGGAGATGGCTATGGCTAACCCTCTGGGGGAGGTGGCTACGGCTAACCCTCGGCGGGAGATGGCTATGGCTAACCCTCGGCGGGAGATGGCTATGGCTTACCACCCCCCTAGTGCCTAACCCTCACCCCCCTAGTGCCTAACCCTCACCCCCCTAGTGCATAACCCTCACCCCCCTAGTGCCTATCCCTTAACCTTCCCCCCCTCCAGCCCAAACCTGTACCCCGGTACCCTTCTTCTTGATGTTGGCTGTCGGTGTTCCGTCGTCGGTCTACTGACAGGTGTCGGGATTCCGGAATTGGTCACATGACCGCCGGCATCTCGAGAACTGGGATGCCAAACGCACCCCCTGTAAAGTAGTACGATCAGTAGCAAAGTTTAAAATTGAAGTAAATAAAAAGATATCTCTGATCCCAATGCCTGAGGCTCACTCTATTTTATGTTTTTACTAAAGGAGATTCTCAAAACACGTAACCCATGGTGGAAGGTGTCACCTGCAGGTGTCTGATTCATTTTACCTGTCCCCATCCCAAAGATGTGTTGTGCGACTAGGGAGGGAAGGATCAATTCAGCTGATCTCCTACAGAAAGTCTATAGGATATATATATATATATATATATATATATACAGTATAAGTTCATGTACTGTTAGCCTAATATGGCTTTCCCTGATGCGAATGAGTCCACTATCTAGTTGCTATATACCTGAGATCATTCAATACTTTGTGATTGAATTAGGGTACTTGTTTATATGACCGATGCGGTTATCTTTGTACAGTATGTGACGCTAGGTTACCATGGGAACCGGACCATTAAGGGCCGGTAATGAATACAGATCACGAATAGAGGACCGCGAACTTCCGGTCACATGTCCGAAACGTGCGTTCCAGATACCGGACGTGCGGCACACAGTGGAACGCATGCCGCTTCTGTACCACTGTCAATAGCGATTTACAGTGGACTCATGCTCTAAAGGGTATTTATGTGCGCTAAATGTTGTGTCTGTCTATGTGATATTTGTGTATGTTTGGTACAACATAAACTTGTATACTATATATATATATATATATATATACTAGATAGCGAGTTGTAAAAGCTGCCTTTGACTGCTGCATATAAAACGGCATTAGTAATAGAGGTGGTCATTCCAAGTTGTTCGCTCGCTAGCTGCTTTTAGCAGCATTGCAAACGCTAGGCCGCCGCCCTCTGGGAGTGTATCTTAGCTTAGCAGAATAGCGAACGAAAGATTAGCAGAACTGCTACTAAATAATTCCTTGCAGTTTCTGAGTAGCTCCAGACCTACTCCTAAATTGCGATCAGCTCGGTCCGTTTAGTTCCTGGTTTGACGTCACAAACACGCCCTGCGTTTGGCCAGCCACTCCCCCCGTTTCTCCAGCCACTCCTGCGTTTTTACCTGGAACGCCTGCGTTTTTTTTAGCACACTCCCTGAAAACAGCCAGTTTCCTCCCAGAAACACCCACTTCCTGTCAATCACACTATGATCACTCGAGCGATGAAAAAATGTCGCTCGAGCTTGTGCAAATCTCCAAAGTTTTGTGTTAAATTACTGAATGCATGCGCGCTGTGTACCGTGCGCATGCGCATTTTCCACCTAATCGCTCCGTTGCGAAAAACGGCAACGAGCGAACAACTCGGAATGACCACCTAAATAAGGTTTGTTTTTTGTATATTTGCTATTCCCGTTTCAATCCAAACCCGCCGACAATCCGCAGCCTTGAAAACCTTGAAGTGGGCACAATAACGCACACTGCGCAATGTAAGGAATTTTCAAGAGGTGCAAATAATTCTTTATCACTCACCGTTATTGGGTGGTCAATGAACCTTATTTCACCAATGTCCATCAGTGATTAGAATACAACGGTGTAAGATGACCATTTGCTCCCAAACACTGGAACATTGACAAAACCTGTTCTTCAGACAAATTGGTTAAATTAAATAATGAATTTAACCAATTTGTATGAATGACAGTATTTGTCTGTGTTTGGGAGCAAATGATCAATTGTCATTTGCTCTCATCCATTACCAGATTTTCTCTGACGTCCTAGTGGATGCTGGGGACTCCGTAAGGACCATGGAGACTGGGCACAGCTAAGAAAGATTTAGGACTACCTGGTGTGCACTGGCTCCTCCCACTATGACCCTCCTCCAGACTTCAGTTAGAATCCTGTGCCCGGCTGAGCTGGATGCACACTAGGGGCTCTCCTGAGCTCCTAGAGAGAAAGTATATTTTAGGTTTTTTATTTTACAGTGAGATCTGCTGGCAACAGACTCACTGCAGCGAGGGACTAAGGGGAGAAGAAGCGAACCTACCTAACTGGTGATAGCTTGGGCTTCTTAGGCTACTGGACACCATTAGCTCCAGAGGGATCGACCGCATGGAACCGGCCATTGATGTTCGGTCCCGTGCCGCGCCGCCGGCCCCCTTACAGAGCCAGAAGCAAGAAGAATCCGGAAAATCGGCGGCAGAAGACATCAGTCTTCACCAAGGTAGCGCACAAAACTGCAGCTATGCGCCATTGCTCCTCATACACACTTCGGTCACTGAGGGTGCAGGGCGCTGGGGGGGGGGGGGGCGCCCTGAGAAGCAATAAAAACACCTTGGCTGGCAAATATATCACAATATATAGCACCAGTGGCTATATATGTGATAAATACCCCTGCCAGAATCCATAAAAAAGCGGGAGAAAAGTCAGCTGAAAAAGGGGCGGAGCTATCTCCCTCAGCACACTGGCGCCATTTCTCCCTCACAGCTCCGCTGGAAGGAAGCTCCCTGGCTCTCCCCTGCAGTCTACACTACAGAAAGGGTAAAAAAGAGAGGGGGGGGGCACTAAATTTAGGCGCAATATACATATAGCAGCTATAAGGGGATATAATTTAGTTAATCCCTGTATTATATAGCGCTCTGGTGTGTGCTGGCATACTCTCTCTCTGTCTCCCCAAAGGGCTTTGTGGGGTCCTGTCTTCTGTCAGAGCATTCCCTGTGTGTGTGCGGTGTGTCGGTACGGCTGTGTCGACATGTTTGATGAGGAGGCTTATGTGGAGGAGGAGCAGGTGCCTATAAATGTGTTGTCACCCCCTGCGGGGCAGACACCGGAGTGGATGGACTTGTGGAAGGATTTACGCGAAAGTGTCGACTCCTTACATAAAAAATTTGACGACATGCCAAATGCGGGGCAGCCGGCTTCTCAGCCCGTGCCTGCCCAGACGTCTCAAAAGTCATCAGGGGCTCTAAAACGCCCGCTACCTCAGATGGCAGACACAGATGTCGACACGGATACTGATACCAGTGTCGACGACGAAGAGACTAATGTAATGTCCAATAGGGCCACTCGTTATAGGATTGAGGCAATGAAAAATGTTTTACACATTTCTGAGGTGACCCCAGGTACCACAAAGAAGGGTATTATGTTTGGGGAGAAAAAACTACCAGTAGTTTTTCCCCCTTCTGAAGAATTAAATGAAGTGTGTGAACTAGCGTGGGCTTCCCCCGATAAAAAATTGGTAATTTCAAAAAAATTACTAATGGCGTACCCTTTCCCGCCAGAGGATAGGTCACGTTGGGAAACACCCCCTAGGGTGGATAAAGCACTTACGCGCTTATCAAAAAAGGTGGCACTGCCGTCCCAGGATACGGCCGCCCTAAAGGAACCTGCTGACAGAAAGCAGGAGGCTCTCCTGAAATCTATATATACACACACTGGTATTATACTGAGACCAGCTATTGCCTCAGCATGGATGTGCAGTGCTGCAGCTGCATGGTCAGACTCCCTGTCAGAAAACATTGACACCCTAGACAGGGACACTATATTGCTAAACGTAGAGCATATTAAAGACGCTGTCTTCTACATAAGAGATGCACAGAGGGATATTTGCCGGCTGGCACCTAAAATAAGTGCACTGTCCATTTCTGCCAGGAGAGGGTTATGGACCCGGCAGTGGACAGGTGATGCAGATTCTAAAAGGCACATGGAAGTTTTGCCTTATAAGGGTAAGGAGTTGTTCGGGGATGGTCTTTCGGACTTAGTGTCCACGGCAACGGCTGGGAAATCAGCATTTTTGCCACATGTCCCCTCACAACCAAAGAGAGCACCGTATTATCAGGTACAGTCCTTTCGCCCCCAAAAGAGCAGATGGGGTAGAGGCGCGTCCTTTCTGCCCAGAGGCAGAGGTAGGGGGAAAAAGCTGCAGCATACAGCCACTTCCCAGGAACAAAAGTCTTCCCCCGCTTCTTCTGCTAAGTCCGCCGCATGACGCTGGGGCTCAACAGGCGGAGCCAGGTACGGTGGTGGGCCGTCTCAAAAACTTCAGCAATCAGTGGGCTCACTCACAGGTAGATCCCTGGATCCTTCAAGTGGTATCTCAGGGGTAAAGGCTGGAATTCGAGACATTCCCCCCCCCCCCCCGCCGTTTCCTCAAATCTGCCTTACCAACGACTCCCTGAGAAAGGGAGGCTGTGTTAGAGGCAATTCACAAGCTGTATTCCCAGCAGGTGATAGTCAAGGTGCCCCTACTTCAACAAGGACGGGGTTACTATTCCACAATGTTTGTGGTACCGAAACCGGACGGTTCGGTGACACCCATTTTAAATTTGAAATCCTTGAACACATATTTAAAAAAATTCAAGTTCAAGATGGAATCGCTCAGGGCGGTTATTGCAAGCCTGGAAGAGGGAGATTACATGGTATTTCTGGACATCAAGGATGCTTACCTGCATGTCCCCATTTACCATCCTCACCAGGAGTACCTCAGATTTGTGGTACAGGATTGTCATTACCAATTCCAGACGTTGCCGTTCGGCCTGTCCACGGCACCAAGGGTTTTTACCAAGGTAATGGCCGAAATGATGATACTCCTTCGGAAAAAGGGAGTTTTAATTATCCCATACTTGGACGATCTCCTGATAAGGGCGAGGTCCAGAGAGCAGTTGTTGGTCGGCGTAGCATTATCTCAGGAGGTGCTTCACCAGCACGGTTGGATTCTGAATATTCCAAAGTCTCAGCTGGTTCCGGCGACACGTCTACTGTTCCTGGGGATGATTCTGGACACAGTCCAGAAAAAAGTGTTTCTCCCAGAGGAGAAAGCCAAGGAGCTGTCATCTCTAGTCAGAGGCCTCCTGAAACCAAAACAGGTGTCGGTGCATCACTGCACGCGAGTCCTGGGAAAGATGGTAGCTTCCTACGAAGCGATTCCATTCGGCAGGTTCCATGCCAGAACCTTTCAATGGGACCTGTTGGACCAATGGTCCGGATCGCATCTTCAAATGCATCGGTTGATAACCCTGTCTCCAAGGACCAGGGTGTCTCTGCTGTGGTGGCTGCAGAGTGCTCATCTCAGAGAGGGCCGCAGATTCGGCATACAGGACTGGGTCCTGGTGACCACGGATGCCAGCCTTCGGGGCTGGGGAGCAGTCACACGGGGAAGAAACTTCCAAGGACTTTGGTCAAGTCAGGAGATTTCCCTACACATAAATGTTCTGGAACTGAGGGCCATTTACAATGCCCTAAGTCAGGCAAAGCCCCTGCTTCAAAACCAGCCGGTTCTGATCCAGTCAGACAACATCACGGCAGTCGCCCATGTAAATCGACAGGGCGGCACAAGAAGCAGGACGGCGATGGCAGAAGCCGCAAGGATTCTCCGATGGGCGGAAAATCACGTGTTAGCACTGTCGGCAGTGTTCATTCCGGGAGTGGACAACTGGGAAGCAGACTTCCTCAGCAGGCACGACCTCCACCCGGGAGAATGGGGTGTTCATCCAGAAGTCTTCCAACTGATTGTAAACCGTTGGGAAAGGCCACAGGTGGACATGATGGCGTCCCGCTTAAACAAAAAGCTAGAAAAATATTGCGCCAGGTCAAGAGACCCTCAGGCAATAGCTGTGGACGCTCTAGTGACACCGTGGGTGTACCGGTCGGTTTATGTGTTCCCTCCTCTTCCTCTCATACCCAAGGTACTGAGGATAATAAGGAAAAGAGGAGTAAGAACTATTCTCATTGTTCCAGATTGGCCAAGAAGGTCTTGGTACCCGGAACTTCAAGAATTAATCTCAGAGGACCCATGGCCTCTGCCGCTCAGACAGGACCTGCTGCTGCAGGGGCCCTGTCTGTTCCAAGACTTACCGCGGCTGCGTTTGACGGCATGGCGGTTGAACGCCGGATCCTAAAAGAAAAGGGTATTCCGGAGGAAGTCATTCCTACGCTCATTAAAGCTAGAAAAGATGTAACCGTACAACATTATCACCGCATATGGCGAAAATATGTTGCGTGGTGTGAGGCCAGGAAGGCCCCAACGGAGGAATTCCAGCTAGGTCGATTTCTGCACTTCCTACAGTCAGGGGTGACTATGGGCCTAAAACTGGGTTCCATTAAGGTCCAGATTTCGGCTCTGTCGATTTTCTTTCAAAAAGAACTGGCTTCACTGCCTGAAGTTCAGACATTTGTCAAGGGAGTGCTGCATATTCAGCCTCCTTTTGTGCCTCCAGTGGCACCGTGGGACCTCAACGTGGTGTTGGGTTTCCTAAAGTCACATTGGTTTGAGCCACTCAAAACCGTGGATTTAAAATATCTCACGTGGAAAGTGGTCATGCTTTTGGCCTTGGCTTCGGCAAGGCGTGTGTCAGAATTGGCGGCTTTGTCATGTAAAAGCCCCTATTTGATTTTCCATATGGATAGGGCAGAATTGAGGACTCGTCCTCAGTTTCTTCCTAAGGTGGTATCAGCTTTTCACTTAAACCAACCTATCGTGGTGCCTGCGGCTACTAGGGACTTGGAGGACTCCAAGTTACTGGACGTAGTCAGGGCCTTGAAAATGTATGTTTCCAGGACGGCTGGAGTCAGGAAGACTGACTCGCTATTTATCCTGTATGCACCCAACAAGATGGGTGCTCCTGCTTCAAAGCAGACTGTTGCTCGCTGGATTTCTAGCACAATTCAGCTTGCGCATTCTGTGGCTGGCCTGCCGCAGCCTAAATCTGTAAAAGCCCATTCCACGAGGAAAGTGGGCTCTTCTTGGGCGGCTGCCCGAGGGGTCTCGGCTTTACAACTTTGCCGAGCTGCTACTTGGTCAGGGGCAAACACGTTTGCAAAATTCTACAAATTTGATACCCTGGCTGAGGAGGACCTTGAGTTCTCTCATTCGGTGCTGCAGAGTCATCCGCACTGTCCCGCCCGTTTGGGAGCTTTGGTATAATCCCCATGGTCCTTACGGAGTCCCCAGCATCCACTAGGACGTCAGAGAAAATAAGATTTTACTCACCGGTAAATCTATTTCTCGTAGTCCGTAGTGGATGCTGGGCGCCCGTCCCAAGTGCGGACTGTCTGCAATACTTGTATATAGTTATTGTTGTTACTACAAGGGTTATTGTTGAGCCATCTTTTGAGAGGCTCTGTTGTGTTCATACTGTTAACTGGGTATATTATCACGAGTTATACGGTGTGATTGGTGTGGCTGGTATGAGTCTTACCCGGGATTCAAAATCCTTCCTTATTGTGTCAGCTCTTCCGGGCACAGTATCCTTACTGAAGTCTGGAGGAGGGTCATAGTGGGAGGAGCCAGTGCACACCAGGTAGTCCTAAATCTTTCTTAGCTGTGCCCAGTCTCCTGCGGAGCCGCTATTCCCCATGGTCCTTACGGAGTCCCCAGCATCCACTACGGACTACGAGAAATAGATTTACCGGTGAGTAAAATCTTATTTTCATTCCAACCAGCCAAATCTGGCAGATAATTGAATCGTGCAGTGGCGTAACTATACATTTTGCACCCCCATGGCAAAAAAGTTTCTGGGTTCCATGCTCGTTGGGTTTCATGCTGTGGGTTTGCAGAAAGCTGTGTCTTCTCTCGGCGGCGCCAGTGTTGAGCGCTCCCGGAACTTCCGGGTAACGCTGTAGCGCTGTGCTCCCTGTCAGATGCTAGAGGTCATTCCGGAGTGTGGTAAATCTCAGAATAGCAACCCCGTTGAATCCTATGGGTGCTGCTATTGTAATTTGGGGGATAGCAACAGAATCTCTGACATGTGCTGCAGTAGCTCGCTAGATACAGTCAGGGGATACTGTAAATTTGCATATATCCCCAGAAAATTTCCTTTGACAAAAAGGCCCCTAAACACGAAGCCCCGCGAATAAAGGTTACAATCCATTAGTAAACAGAGCAAACATATCTGATCAGGATAAATAGCAGACTATTGCAAATGACACATAGCACCAGTCAGGTGCTAGGTCTGATCAGGCTAAAGCAAAGCAACAGTGCAACGCAATATAATGTCTTACTATATAAATAACTGTTAATAAATAATAAAGAGGCAAAGCAATTCTATAAGGAGATGCTGCAAGAGCACCTATGTCCAGAGCTGCTTAGTAACCCATGGGGCACTAGGCAGGGTATCCGGTCTCTAGGTCGACAACACTGAGGTCGACAGTCACTAGGTCGATCACTATTGGTCGACAGGCATAAGGTCGACAGGGTTTCAAGGTCGAAATGGTCACTAGGTCGACATGTTCTGGGTTGACATGCCAAAAGGTTGACATGAGTTTTTCACAATTTGTAAACATTTTTGAACTTTTTTATACTTTACGATCCTCGTGGACTACAATTGGGAACGGTAACCTGTGCCGCGCGCAGTGGTAGCGGAGCGAGGCACCTTGCCCGGAGCATGGCGAGCGGAGCACTAACTGGGGTTCCCGGTCACTCTGCGAAGAAACAACACTAAAATAATGAAAAAACTCATGTTAACCTTTTGTCATGTCGACCTAGAACATGTCGAAATAATTATTGTGTCGATCTATTTTGGGTGTCGACTTAGTTCCTGTCGACCAATAGTGGTCGACCTAGACATTGTCGCCCTAAGTGTGGTCGACCCTATGAACCACACCCCTGCATTGGACCCCTCACCATTCGTCCCCCCAAAAACCACTGGGTTGTAGGTAGGAGCCTTGGTTGCATATGTGATGAACCTGCTCTGTGTCTATGCCTTAATAAGAGCAAAGGACCTGTTGGTTGCTAGGATATCTGCACCACGCTGGTAAATAAATGCAGTTGGCCTCATCTCTGTGTCAGGTGCATTTGCCCCGGGCAGGGTTTACTCCCTTGTACAATAACACGCCATGCCTTCTATGTGGCTTGGCAGCAACCCGGCGCCTCTGACTTGATGCAATAACTGGAATCTGCTCTCAGAGAAAAACGTGACATTATATAACGAGGCACTTTTATATCGAGCCACTTGATTTTTAATCAGATTTCCATTCCAGTCCATGAAACCGTTCCAGGAAAAACATTACTTTATTTCTGTGCAGCAACGTCCTCGGTAGAGAAACCAAACAAAACTATTTATGACACTTTATTTTCTTACACATCCAGTTTTGTTTACAAGGTGTGAGAACCGTCGCGGATCCACCAGCGTCACTGTGGGGGAAATGTACCAAATCTTCTGAAGAGTGGAGAAGTTTACAAGCGGAGAGGTTGCCATGGCAACCCATCATTTATCAAGCACATATAATACGCGTATAATATTATCGGTAGAAGCAGGATTGGGTGCTATGGGCAACTTCATCACTGGTCCACTTAGAAGTTTTGGTACATCTTCCCCAGTCCTATATGCAGGAGTCACCGGTTATTGGACTGGATGCGATTGCTGAAGATGCATGCAGAGGAGCATCCAAAACTGGGGTCATCTGGAGATCACAGGTCTGTGTCTAGGCAGCTTAATACCCCACGTGGACCCAGGAATCCATATTAGAGCATTTTTGGGGGTAAACAGAGCGACACGTGGCAAATGCCTTTTTTTTTATGCCCCTGATGGATTCTCACGATTTTTCAATAAAAACGCAAACTCTCTGCAGAGTAAAAACAAAACAAAATAAAATAAATGGTTTCAAAATCTCATCCACATGTTTTAGCGCTTATCCAATATCCTTGAAAACAGATGTGACTTCACTTCTCCCTGCCTCCCGAACCATCTCCACCTCTAGGATTGCCAAATTCCACTTTGGATTTCGTGATAAAGTCCTTTCTTTCTGTACACTGTGTGCGTTTAATAAAAAAAATAATTAATTGTTGTGTGCGCAAATTCTGCACAGATGAAACTGCCACAAAGGCAGAGAACTCCCAGTAGGCCATATTAATCAGTCTGCGTTTCTGGAAAGAAAATAGTCAACTGAAAGCCGGACACATCTCCCTCTTACAACCTTTCTGCAAGGAAAACACTTGCATAAGTCAGTGATTTGCATAAATAAACTATATTTACAAGCAGATACTGTCTACTATATATATATATATATATATATATATATATATATATATATACTGTATACAGTATATATTGTTGCAGTGTGAGGGTGACCTGCATTACTGAAACGTGTTGAGAGTGTAGCTGGAGGGATCTGCACATTCAGGGAAGAAAAGCCACCTAAGGACAACAGTGGAAGGGCAGTATGGAAGCCAGTCAGAGCTCAGTATGCAGGGAAGCTGCTGAAGGTCAGGAGGCCTGTGTCCATGTAATATCCTGAAGCTATTGCACCATGGAGATCCCCTTGTGATTTTTTGTTTTTGTTTACATTGTGGAACTACAAGTCCCAGAGTAGATCGTGGGCTGAACTTTATGTGACCCTGTCAGATTGGGACAGGGATTTTGCCGCCAATTCTCTGGTCCTGTCACTTCTTACCCAGCAACATAAAAAGTCTGGGAAACATGTCCCCAGCTGATTGGGTCCCCTGGGTTGTAGGGCAGAGTGACCAGGGGGTAGTCTGTTGCTGGGGCCCCGGGAGCCAGTCATCATAGAGGAGAGGGGAGGTGGAGGAGCACCAGGACCCTTAAAAGAAGCCTCACAGCACAGGAGAAAGAGACCCTGGAGGATGGGAAAGTGTACCTGGGGAAGTGGAGCCATGTAGTATCCGGGAGCCTGAAGTGAGGAGCCTCTGCTCAAGTGAGCCTGTTGCCCAGCTCAGCCGCCACCGGGATTTGACGTGATGACCTGCCTGGGGAAGAAGAGGAGCCGCCTGCCACGCCATGGAGATCGTTGGCGCTGAAGACGACTGGAGACCCTGCTGCAGAGGGGAAGAGCTGGCCGCGTCAGGGCCAGCGGGGATGGAGTGCGGAGAAGAGCCGCCGCTGCCGAGAGACTGGAGCGTTGGAACGGAGGAACCGCAGCCCGTTCAGCAGAGCAGTGAAGACCCCCATCCCCTGGATCAGGAAGAAAAGCGGCCGCTGGAGTGGCGAGAAGCGCGCAGGCACCGCGAAGGACGACCCCGGGAAGAAGACCCCAGCGAGGACCCCTGGCGGCTGGAGTACGGCGAGGACCCGAGAAGACCCCAGCGTGGGAGATGACGGCGCGGACCGGAGCCTGCTGCACGGAGAAAAGCGACCTGCGGCTGGAGACCAGTGAGAGGACGGCGCGGACCTGCGGCTGGAGACCAGTGAGAGGACGGCGGGGACCGGAGCAGAAGAGGACATCGCCGGCAGAAGGAATGAAGAAGCGGAGCATCGGAGGTGGCAGAAGCGCCGCAGCAGGTGGTGAGACCCTGATCGCCCTTCTGCTGCAAAGACTCTGTAATCTGGGGGCAATATATTGTATTCCAGGGGAAGAGGCTCCCCACTAGTGCTGTGCCCCGCATATTTGTTTTGGAATGTTGTAAAAGGGGGTAGACTGCCCTTATATATTTGTGAAAGTTAATGTTAAAGCATTTATCCGCTATTAAGGATTGCTGATACTGATAGTTTTTTTTATGCAAGCTCCGCCCAGCAGTGTAAAAGCTAATGTTAATGCATTTGTCTGCTATTAAGGAATGCTGGTACTGATAGTTCTTTTTTATGCAAGCTCCGCCCAGCAGTGTGAAAGCTAATGTTAATGCATTTATCTGCTATTAAGGAATGCTGGTACTGATAGTTCTTTTTATGCAAGCTCCGCCCAGCAGTGTGAAAGCTAATGTTAATGCATTTATCTGCTATTAAGGAATGCTGGTACTGATAGTTCTTTTTATGCAAGCTCCGCCCAGCAGTGTGAAAGCTAATGTTAATGCATTTATCTGCTATTAAGGAATGCTGGTACTGATAGTTCTTTTTATGCAAGCTCCGCCCAGCAGTGTGAAAGCTAATGTTAATGCATTTATCTGCTATTAAGGAATGCTGGTACTGATAGTTCTTTTTTATGCAAGCTCCGCCCAGCAGTGTGAAAGCTAATGTTAATACATTTATCTGCTATTAAGGATTGCTGATACTGATAGTTCTTTTTATGCAAGCTCCGCCCAGCAGTGTGAAAGTTAATGTTAAAGCATTTATCCGCTATTAAGGATTGCTGATACTGATAGTTTTTTTTATGCAAGCTCCGCCCAGCAGTGTAAAAGCTAATGTTAATGCATTTGTCTGCTATTAAGGAATGCTGGTACTGATAGTTCTTTTTTTTGCAAGCTCCGCCCAGCAGTGTGAAAGCTAATGTTAATGCATTTATCTGCTATTAAGGAATGCTGGTACTGATAGTTCTTTTTTATGCAAGCTCCGCCCAGCAGTGTGAAAGCTAATGTTAATGCATTTGTCTGCTATTAAGGAATGCTGGTACTGATAGTTCTTTTATTGCAAGCTCCGCCCAGCAGTGTGAAAGCTAATGTTAATGCATTTATCTGCTATTAAGGAATGCTGGTACTGATAGTTCTTTTTATGCAAGCTCCGCCCAGCAGTGTGAAAGCTAATGTTAATGCATTTGTCTGCTATTAAGGAATGCTGGTACTGATAGTTCTTTTTATGCAAGCTCCGCCCAGCAGTGTGAAAGCTAATGTTAATGCATTTATCTGCTATTAAGGAATGCTGGTACTGATAGTTCTTTTTATGCAAGCTCCGCCCAGCAGTGTGAAAGCTAATGTTAATGCATTTATCTGCTATTAAGGAATGCTGGTACTGATAGTTCTTTTTATGCAAGCTCCGCCCAGCAGTGTGAAAGCTAATGTTAATGCATTTATCTGCTATTAAGGAATGCTGGTACTGATAGTTCTTTTTATGCAAGCTCCGCCCAGCAGTGTGAAAGCTAATGTTAATGCATTTATCTGCTATTAAGGAATGCTGGTACTGATAGTTCTTTTTTATGCAAGCTCCGCCCAGCAGTGTGAAAGCTAATGTTAATGCATTTATCTGCTATTAAGGAATGCTGGTACTGATAGTTCTTTTTTATGCAAGCTCCGCCCAGCAGTGTGAAAGCTAATGTTAATGCATTTATCCGCTACTAAGGAACGCTGGTTACCTGAGACTGTTGTTTACAAGCCATAACCAGCCTGCTTTAATTGTGCACAAGTTCCTGCTTACCTGTTACCTGTATTGCTGATGCTGGTTACCTGAGACTGTTGTTAAGAAGCCATAACCAGCCTGCTTCAGCTGTGCACGTGTCTCCTGTTTATCCATCACTTGTGTTGCCAACGCTGGTTACCTGAGACTGTCGTTTAATTAATAGCCATAACCAGCCTGCTTTAATCGTGCACAAGTTCCTGCTTACCTGCTACTTGTATTGCTAACGCTGGTTACCTGAGACTGTCGTTTAATAGCCATAACCAGCCTGCTTTAATCGTGCACAAGTTCCTGCTTACCTGCTACCTGTATTGCTGACGCTGGTTACCTGAGACTGTTGTTTAATAGCCATAACCAGCCTGCTTTAATTGTGCACAAGTTACCTGCTACTTGTATTGCTAACGCTGGTTAGCTGAGACTGTCGTTTAATAGCCATAACCAGCCTGCTTTAATCGTGCACAAGTTCCTGCTTACCTGCTACCTGTATTGCTGACGCTGGTTACCTGAGACTGTTGTTTAGTAGCCATAACCAGCCTGCTTTAATTGTGCACAAGTTCCTGCTTACCTGCTACCTGTATTGCTAACGCTGGTTACCTGAGACTGTCGTTTAATAGCCATAACCAGCCTGCTTTAATCGTGCACAAGTTCCTGCTTACCTGCTACTTGTATTGCTAACGCTGGTTACCTGAGACTGTCGTTTAATAGCCATAGCCAGCCTGCTTTAATCGTGCACAAGCTCCTGCTTACCTGCTACCTGTATTGCTGACGCTGGTTACCTGAGACTGTTGTTTAGTAGCCATAACCAGCCTGCTTTAATTGTGCACAAGTTCCTGCTTACCTGCTACCTGTATTGCTAACGCTAGTTACCTGAGACTGTCGTTTAATAGCCATAACCAGCCTGCTTTAATCGTGCACAAGTTCCTGCTTACCTGCTACTTGTATTGCTAACGCTGGTTACCTGAGACTGTCGTTTAATAGCCATAACCAGCCTGCTTTAATCGTGCACAAGTTCCTGCTTACCTGCTACCTGTATTGCTGACGCTGGTTACCTGAGACTGTTGTTTAATAGCCATAACCAGCCTGCTTTAATTGTGCACAAGTTACCTGCTACTTGTATTGCTAACGCTGGTTAGCTGAGACTGTCGTTTAATAGCCATAACCAGCCTGCTTTAATCGTGCACAAGTTCCTGCTTACCTGCTACCTGTATTGCTGACGCTGGTTACCTGAGACTGTTGTTTAGTAGCCATAACCAGCCTGCTTTAATTGTGCACAAGTTCCTGCTTACCTGCTACCTGTATTGCTAACGCTGGTTACCTGAGACTGTCGTTTAATAGCCATAACCAGCCTGCTTTAATCGTGCACAAGTTCCTGCTTACCTGCTACTTGTATTGCTAACGCTGGTTACCTGAGACTGTCGTTTAATAGCCATAGCCAGCCTGCTTTAATCGTGCACAAGCTCCTGCTTACCTGCTACCTGTATTGCTGACGCTGGTTACCTGAGACTGTTGTTTAGTAGCCATAACCAGCCTGCTTTAATTGTGCACAAGTTCCTGCTTACCTGCTACCTGTATTGCTAACGCTAGTTACCTGAGACTGTCGTTTAATAGCCATAACCAGCCTGCTTTAATCGTGCACAAGTTCCTGCTTACCTGCTACCTGTATTGCTGACGCTGGTTACCTGAGACTGTTGTTTAGTAGCCTTAACCAGCCTGCTTTAATCGTGCACAAGTTCCTGCTTACCTGCTACTTGTATTGCTAACGCTGGTTACCTGAGACTGTCGTTTAATAGCCATAGCCAGCCTGCTTTAATCGTGCACAAGTTCCTGCTTACCTGCTACCTGTATTGCTGACGCTGGTTACCTGAGACTGTTGTTTAGTAGCCATAACCAGCCTGCTTTAATTGTGCACAAGTTCCTGCTTACCTGCTACCTGTATTGCTAACGCTAGTTACCTGAGACTGTCGTTTAATAGCCATAACCAGCCTGCTTTAATCGTGCACAAGTTCCTGCTTACCTGCTACCTGTATTGCTGACGCTGGTTACCTGAGACTGTTGTTTAGTAGCCATAACCAGCCTGCTTTAATTGTGCACAAGTTACCTGCTTACCTGCTACTTGTATTGCTAACACTGGTTACCTGAGACTGTCGTTTAATAGCCATAACCAGCCTGCTTTAATCGTGCACAAGTTCCTGCTTACCTGCTACCTGTATTGCTGACGCTGGTTACCTGAGACTGTCGTTTAATAGCCATAACCAGCCTGCTTTAATTGTACACAAGTTCCTGCTTACCTGCTACCTGTATTGCTGACGCTGGTTACCTGAGACTGTTGTTTAGTAGCCATAACCAGCCTGCTTTAATTGTGCACAAGTTCCTGCTTACCTGCTACCTGTATTGCTGACGCTGGTTACCTGAGACTGTTGTTTAGTAGCCATAACCAGCCTGCTTTAATTGTGCACAAGTTCCTGCTTACCTGCTACCTGTATTGCTAACGCTAGTTACCTGAGACTGTCGTTTAATAGCCATAACCAGCCTGCTTTAATCGTGCACAAGTTCCTGCTTACCTGCTACCTATATTGCTGACGCTGGTTACCTGAGACTGTTGTTTAGTAGCCATAACCAGCCTGCTTTAATTGTGCACAAGTTACCTGCTTACCTGCTACCTGTATTGCTAACGCTGGTTACCTGAGACTGTCGTTTAATAGCCATAACCAGCCTGCTTTATTCGTGCACAAGTTCCTGCTTACCTGCTACTTGTATTGCTAACGCTGGTTACCTGAGACTGTCGTTTAATAGCCATAGCCAGCCTGCTTTAATCGTGCACAAGTTCCTGCTTACCTGCTACCTGTATTGCTGACGCTGGTTACCTGAGACTGTCGTTTAATAGCCATAACCAGCCTGCTCTAATCGTGCCCAAGTTCCTGCTTACCTGCTACCTGTATTGCTGACGCTGGTTACCTGAGACTGTTGTTTAGTAGCCATAACCAGCCTGCTTTAATTGTGCACAAGTTACCTGCTTACCTGCTACTTGTATTGCTAACACTGGTTACCTGAGACTGTCGTTTAATAGCCATAACCAGCCTGCTTTAATCGTGCACAAGTTCCTGCTTACCTGCTACCTGTATTGCTGACGCTGGTTACCTGAGACTGTCGTTTAATAGCCATAACCAGCCTGCTTTAATCGTACACAAGTTCCTGCTTACCTGCTACCTGTATTGCTGACGCTGGTTACCTGAGACTGTTGTTTAGTAGCCATAACCAGCCTGCTTTAATTGTGCACAAGTTCCTTCTTACCTGCTACCTGTATTGCTAATGCTGGTTACCTGAGACTGTCGTTTAATAGCCATAACCAGCCTGCTTTAATCGTGCACAAGTTCCTGCTTACCTGCTACTTGTATTGCTAACGCTGGTTACCTGAGACTGTCGTTTAATAGCCATAGCCAGCCTGCTTTAATCGTGCACAAGTTCCTGCTTACCTGCTACCTGTATTGCTGACGCTGGTTACCTGAGACTGTTGTTTAGTAGCCATAACCAGCCTGCTTTAATTGTGCACAAGTTCCTGCTTACCTGCTACCTGTATTGCTAACGCTGGTTACCTGAGACTGTCGTTTAATAGCCATAACCAGCCTGCTTTAATCGTGCACAAGTTCGTGCTTACCTGCTACCTGTATTGCTGACGCTGGTTACCTGAGACTGTCGTTTAGTAGCCATAACCAGCCTGCTTTAATTGTGCACAAGTTACCTGCTTACCTGCTACTTGTATTGCTAACACTGGTTACCTGAGACTGTCGTTTAATAGCCATAACCAGCCTGCTTTAATCGTGCACAAGTTCCTGCTTACCTGCTACCTGTATTGCTGACGCTGGTTACCTGAGACTGTCGTTTAATAGCCATAACCAGCCTGCTTTAATCGTACACAAGTTCCGGCTTAACCCCTTCTGCCGCTCTGATCACCCGAACCTGATTCACACTAGCACCCCACAATTTAGTTCAAGTTTTCGGCACCGTAAATGTCATGTGTTTGTTTGTGGGTGGACATTACATAAAATTTTGGCATCACGAACAGGATCAGAGAATCGCAGGCGAGCCTGTGCTCCAGACACAATGACTTGTTTGCCAACAGAGCTGTATCCAGTTCAAGGCTTATGTTAACCGATGTATAGTGTTAAGGTGTATACGTGAGGACACGTATAATTTTAGGGGGGAAGAATGTAATATCCTGAAGCTATTGCACCATGGAGATCCCCTTGTGATTTTTTTTTTGTTTACATTGTGGAACTACAAGTCCCAGAGTAGATCGTGGGCTGAACTTTATGTGACCCTGTCAGATTGGGACAGGGATTTTGCCGCCAATTCTCTGGTCCTGTCACTTCTTACCCAGCAACATAAAAAGTCTGGGAAACATGTCCCCAGCTGATTGGGTCCCCTGGGTTGTAGGGCAGAGTGACCAGGGGGTAGTCTGTTGCTGGGGCCCCGGGAGCCAGTCATCATAGAGGAGAGGGGAGGTGGAGGAGCACCAGGACCCTTAAAAGAAGCCTCACAGCACAGGAGAAAGAGACCCTGGAGGATGGGAAAGTGTACCTGGGGAAGTGGAGCCATGTAGTATCCGGGAGCCTGAAGTGAGGAGCCTCTGCTCAAGTGAGCCTGTTGCCCAGCTCAGCCGCCACCGGGATTTGACGTGATGACCTGCCTGGGGAAGAAGAGGAGCCGCCTGCCACGCCATGGAGATCGTTGGCGCTGAAGACGACTGGAGACCCTGCTGCAGAGGGGAAGAGCTGGCCGCGTCAGGGCCAGCGGGGATGGAGTGCGGAGAAGAGCCGCCGCTGCCGAGAGACTGGAGCGTTGGAACGGAGGAACCGCAGCCCGTTCAGCAGAGCAGTGAAGACCCCCATCCCCTGGATCAGGAAGAAAAGCGGCCGCTGGAGTGGCGAGAAGCGCGCAGGCACCGCGAAGGACGACCCCGGGAAGAAGACCCCAGCGAGGACCCCTGGCGGCTGGAGTACGGCGAGGACCCGAGAAGACCCCAGCGTGGGAGATGACGGCGCGGACCGGAGCCTGCTGCACGGAGAAAAGCGACCTGCGGCTGGAGACCAGTGAGAGGACGGCGCGGACCTGCGGCTGGAGACCAGTGAGAGGACGGCGGGGACCGGAGCAGAAGAGGACATCGCCGGCAGAAGGAATGAAGAAGCGGAGCATCGGAGGTGGCAGAAGCGCCGCAGCAGGTGGTGAGACCCTGATCGCCCTTCTGCTGCAAAGACTCTGTAATCTGGGGGCAATATATTGTATTCCAGGGGAAGAGGCTCCCCACTAGTGCTGTGCCCCGCATATTTGTTTTGGAATGTTGTAAAAGGGGGTAGACTGCCCTTATATATTTGTGAAAGTTAATGTTAAAGCATTTATCCGCTATTAAGGATTGCTGATACTGATAGTTTTTTTTATGCAAGCTCCGCCCAGCAGTGTAAAAGCTAATGTTAATGCATTTGTCTGCTATTAAGGAATGCTGGTACTGATAGTTCTTTTTTATGCAAGCTCCGCCCAGCAGTGTGAAAGCTAATGTTAATGCATTTATCTGCTATTAAGGAATGCTGGTACTGATAGTTCTTTTTATGCAAGCTCCGCCCAGCAGTGTGAAAGCTAATGTTAATGCATTTATCTGCTATTAAGGAATGCTGGTACTGATAGTTCTTTTTATGCAAGCTCCGCCCAGCAGTGTGAAAGCTAATGTTAATGCATTTATCTGCTATTAAGGAATGCTGGTACTGATAGTTCTTTTTATGCAAGCTCCGCCCAGCAGTGTGAAAGCTAATGTTAATGCATTTATCTGCTATTAAGGAATGCTGGTACTGATAGTTCTTTTTTATGCAAGCTCCGCCCAGCAGTGTGAAAGCTAATGTTAATACATTTATCTGCTATTAAGGATTGCTGATACTGATAGTTCTTTTTATGCAAGCTCCGCCCAGCAGTGTGAAAGTTAATGTTAAAGCATTTATCCGCTATTAAGGATTGCTGATACTGATAGTTTTTTTTATGCAAGCTCCGCCCAGCAGTGTAAAAGCTAATGTTAATGCATTTGTCTGCTATTAAGGAATGCTGGTACTGATAGTTCTTTTTTTTGCAAGCTCCGCCCAGCAGTGTGAAAGCTAATGTTAATGCATTTATCTGCTATTAAGGAATGCTGGTACTGATAGTTCTTTTTTATGCAAGCTCCGCCCAGCAGTGTGAAAGCTAATGTTAATGCATTTGTCTGCTATTAAGGAATGCTGGTACTGATAGTTCTTTTATTGCAAGCTCCGCCCAGCAGTGTGAAAGCTAATGTTAATGCATTTATCTGCTATTAAGGAATGCTGGTACTGATAGTTCTTTTTATGCAAGCTCCGCCCAGCAGTGTGAAAGCTAATGTTAATGCATTTGTCTGCTATTAAGGAATGCTGGTACTGATAGTTCTTTTTATGCAAGCTCCGCCCAGCAGTGTGAAAGCTAATGTTAATGCATTTATCTGCTATTAAGGAATGCTGGTACTGATAGTTCTTTTTATGCAAGCTCCGCCCAGCAGTGTGAAAGCTAATGTTAATGCATTTATCTGCTATTAAGGAATGCTGGTACTGATAGTTCTTTTTATGCAAGCTCCGCCCAGCAGTGTGAAAGCTAATGTTAATGCATTTATCTGCTATTAAGGAATGCTGGTACTGATAGTTCTTTTTATGCAAGCTCCGCCCAGCAGTGTGAAAGCTAATGTTAATGCATTTATCTGCTATTAAGGAATGCTGGTACTGATAGTTCTTTTTTATGCAAGCTCCGCCCAGCAGTGTGAAAGCTAATGTTAATGCATTTATCTGCTATTAAGGAATGCTGGTACTGATAGTTCTTTTTTATGCAAGCTCCGCCCAGCAGTGTGAAAGCTAATGTTAATGCATTTATCCGCTACTAAGGAACGCTGGTTACCTGAGACTGTTGTTTACAAGCCATAACCAGCCTGCTTTAATTGTGCACAAGTTCCTGCTTACCTGTTACCTGTATTGCTGATGCTGGTTACCTGAGACTGTTGTTAAGAAGCCATAACCAGCCTGCTTCAGCTGTGCACGTGTCTCCTGTTTATCCATCACTTGTGTTGCCAACGCTGGTTACCTGAGACTGTCGTTTAATTAATAGCCATAACCAGCCTGCTTTAATCGTGCACAAGTTCCTGCTTACCTGCTACTTGTATTGCTAACGCTGGTTACCTGAGACTGTCGTTTAATAGCCATAACCAGCCTGCTTTAATCGTGCACAAGTTCCTGCTTACCTGCTACCTGTATTGCTGACGCTGGTTACCTGAGACTGTTGTTTAATAGCCATAACCAGCCTGCTTTAATTGTGCACAAGTTACCTGCTACTTGTATTGCTAACGCTGGTTAGCTGAGACTGTCGTTTAATAGCCATAACCAGCCTGCTTTAATCGTGCACAAGTTCCTGCTTACCTGCTACCTGTATTGCTGACGCTGGTTACCTGAGACTGTTGTTTAGTAGCCATAACCAGCCTGCTTTAATTGTGCACAAGTTCCTGCTTACCTGCTACCTGTATTGCTAACGCTGGTTACCTGAGACTGTCGTTTAATAGCCATAACCAGCCTGCTTTAATCGTGCACAAGTTCCTGCTTACCTGCTACTTGTATTGCTAACGCTGGTTACCTGAGACTGTCGTTTAATAGCCATAGCCAGCCTGCTTTAATCGTGCACAAGCTCCTGCTTACCTGCTACCTGTATTGCTGACGCTGGTTACCTGAGACTGTTGTTTAGTAGCCATAACCAGCCTGCTTTAATTGTGCACAAGTTCCTGCTTACCTGCTACCTGTATTGCTAACGCTAGTTACCTGAGACTGTCGTTTAATAGCCATAACCAGCCTGCTTTAATCGTGCACAAGTTCCTGCTTACCTGCTACTTGTATTGCTAACGCTGGTTACCTGAGACTGTCGTTTAATAGCCATAACCAGCCTGCTTTAATCGTGCACAAGTTCCTGCTTACCTGCTACCTGTATTGCTGACGCTGGTTACCTGAGACTGTTGTTTAATAGCCATAACCAGCCTGCTTTAATTGTGCACAAGTTACCTGCTACTTGTATTGCTAACGCTGGTTAGCTGAGACTGTCGTTTAATAGCCATAACCAGCCTGCTTTAATCGTGCACAAGTTCCTGCTTACCTGCTACCTGTATTGCTGACGCTGGTTACCTGAGACTGTTGTTTAGTAGCCATAACCAGCCTGCTTTAATTGTGCACAAGTTCCTGCTTACCTGCTACCTGTATTGCTAACGCTGGTTACCTGAGACTGTCGTTTAATAGCCATAACCAGCCTGCTTTAATCGTGCACAAGTTCCTGCTTACCTGCTACTTGTATTGCTAACGCTGGTTACCTGAGACTGTCGTTTAATAGCCATAGCCAGCCTGCTTTAATCGTGCACAAGCTCCTGCTTACCTGCTACCTGTATTGCTGACGCTGGTTACCTGAGACTGTTGTTTAGTAGCCATAACCAGCCTGCTTTAATTGTGCACAAGTTCCTGCTTACCTGCTACCTGTATTGCTAACGCTAGTTACCTGAGACTGTCGTTTAATAGCCATAACCAGCCTGCTTTAATCGTGCACAAGTTCCTGCTTACCTGCTACCTGTATTGCTGACGCTGGTTACCTGAGACTGTTGTTTAGTAGCCTTAACCAGCCTGCTTTAATCGTGCACAAGTTCCTGCTTACCTGCTACTTGTATTGCTAACGCTGGTTACCTGAGACTGTCGTTTAATAGCCATAGCCAGCCTGCTTTAATCGTGCACAAGTTCCTGCTTACCTGCTACCTGTATTGCTGACGCTGGTTACCTGAGACTGTTGTTTAGTAGCCATAACCAGCCTGCTTTAATTGTGCACAAGTTCCTGCTTACCTGCTACCTGTATTGCTAACGCTAGTTACCTGAGACTGTCGTTTAATAGCCATAACCAGCCTGCTTTAATCGTGCACAAGTTCCTGCTTACCTGCTACCTGTATTGCTGACGCTGGTTACCTGAGACTGTTGTTTAGTAGCCATAACCAGCCTGCTTTAATTGTGCACAAGTTACCTGCTTACCTGCTACTTGTATTGCTAACACTGGTTACCTGAGACTGTCGTTTAATAGCCATAACCAGCCTGCTTTAATCGTGCACAAGTTCCTGCTTACCTGCTACCTGTATTGCTGACGCTGGTTACCTGAGACTGTCGTTTAATAGCCATAACCAGCCTGCTTTAATCGTACACAAGTTCCTGCTTACCTGCTACCTGTATTGCTGACGCTGGTTACCTGAGACTGTTGTTTAGTAGCCATAACCAGCCTGCTTTAATTGTGCACAAGTTCCTGCTTACCTGCTACCTGTATTGCTGACGCTGGTTACCTGAGACTGTTGTTTAGTAGCCATAACCAGCCTGCTTTAATTGTGCACAAGTTCCTGCTTACCTGCTACCTGTATTGCTAACGCTAGTTACCTGAGACTGTCGTTTAATAGCCATAACCAGCCTGCTTTAATCGTGCACAAGTTCCTGCTTACCTGCTACCTATATTGCTGACGCTGGTTACCTGAGACTGTTGTTTAGTAGCCATAACCAGCCTGCTTTAATTGTGCACAAGTTACCTGCTTACCTGCTACCTGTATTGCTAACGCTGGTTACCTGAGACTGTCGTTTAATAGCCATAACCAGCCTGCTTTATTCGTGCACAAGTTCCTGCTTACCTGCTACTTGTATTGCTAACGCTGGTTACCTGAGACTGTCGTTTAATAGCCATAGCCAGCCTGCTTTAATCGTGCACAAGTTCCTGCTTACCTGCTACCTGTATTGCTGACGCTGGTTACCTGAGACTGTCGTTTAATAGCCATAACCAGCCTGCTCTAATCGTGCCCAAGTTCCTGCTTACCTGCTACCTGTATTGCTGACGCTGGTTACCTGAGACTGTTGTTTAGTAGCCATAACCAGCCTGCTTTAATTGTGCACAAGTTACCTGCTTACCTGCTACTTGTATTGCTAACACTGGTTACCTGAGACTGTCGTTTAATAGCCATAACCAGCCTGCTTTAATCGTGCACAAGTTCCTGCTTACCTGCTACCTGTATTGCTGACGCTGGTTACCTGAGACTGTCGTTTAATAGCCATAACCAGCCTGCTTTAATCGTACACAAGTTCCTGCTTACCTGCTACCTGTATTGCTGACGCTGGTTACCTGAGACTGTTGTTTAGTAGCCATAACCAGCCTGCTTTAATTGTGCACAAGTTCCTTCTTACCTGCTACCTGTATTGCTAATGCTGGTTACCTGAGACTGTCGTTTAATAGCCATAACCAGCCTGCTTTAATCGTGCACAAGTTCCTGCTTACCTGCTACTTGTATTGCTAACGCTGGTTACCTGAGACTGTCGTTTAATAGCCATAGCCAGCCTGCTTTAATCGTGCACAAGTTCCTGCTTACCTGCTACCTGTATTGCTGACGCTGGTTACCTGAGACTGTTGTTTAGTAGCCATAACCAGCCTGCTTTAATTGTGCACAAGTTCCTGCTTACCTGCTACCTGTATTGCTAACGCTGGTTACCTGAGACTGTCGTTTAATAGCCATAACCAGCCTGCTTTAATCGTGCACAAGTTCGTGCTTACCTGCTACCTGTATTGCTGACGCTGGTTACCTGAGACTGTCGTTTAGTAGCCATAACCAGCCTGCTTTAATTGTGCACAAGTTACCTGCTTACCTGCTACTTGTATTGCTAACACTGGTTACCTGAGACTGTCGTTTAATAGCCATAACCAGCCTGCTTTAATCGTGCACAAGTTCCTGCTTACCTGCTACCTGTATTGCTGACGCTGGTTACCTGAGACTGTCGTTTAATAGCCATAACCAGCCTGCTTTAATCGTACACAAGTTCCGGCTTAACCCCTTCTGCCGCTCTGATCACCCGAACCTGATTCACACTAGCACCCCACAATTTAGTTCAAGTTTTCGGCACCGTAAATGTCATGTGTTTGTTTGTGGGTGGACATTACATAAAATTTTGGCATCACGAACAGGATCAGAGAATCGCAGGCGAGCCTGTGCTCCAGACACAATGACTTGTTTGCCAACAGAGCTGTATCCAGTTCAAGGCTTATGTTAACCGATGTATAGTGTTAAGGTGTATACGTGAGGACACGTATAATTTTAGGGGGGAAGAATGTAATATCCTGAAGCTATTGCACCATGGAGATCCCCTTGTGATTTTTTTTTTGTTTACATTGTGGAACTACAAGTCCCAGAGTAGATCGTGGGCTGAACTTTATGTGACCCTGTCAGATTGGGACAGGGATTTTGCCGCCAATTCTCTGGTCCTGTCACTTCTTACCCAGCAACATAAAAAGTCTGGGAAACATGTCCCCAGCTGATTGGGTCCCCTGGGTTGTAGGGCAGAGTGACCAGGGGGTAGTCTGTTGCTGGGGCCCCGGGAGCCAGTCATCATAGAGGAGAGGGGAGGTGGAGGAGCACCAGGACCCTTAAAAGAAGCCTCACAGCACAGGAGAAAGAGACCCTGGAGGATGGGAAAGTGTACCTGGGGAAGTGGAGCCATGTAGTATCCGGGAGCCTGAAGTGAGGAGCCTCTGCTCAAGTGAGCCTGTTGCCCAGCTCAGCCGCCACCGGGATTTGACGTGATGACCTGCCTGGGGAAGAAGAGGAGCCGCCTGCCACGCCATGGAGATCGTCGGCGCTGAAGACGACTGGAGACCCTGCTGCAGAGGGGAAGAGCTGGCCGCGTCAGGGCCAGCGGGGATGGAGTGCGGAGAAGACCCGCCGCTGCTGAGAGACTGGAGCGTTGGAACGGAGGAACCGCAGCCCGTTCAGCAGAGCAGTGAAGACCCCCATCCCCTGGATCAGGAAGAAAAGCGGCCGCTGGAGTGGCGAGAAGCGCGCAGGCACCGCGAAGGACGACCCCGGGAAGAAGACCCCAGCGAGGACCCCTGGCGGCTGGAGTACGGCGAGGACCCGAGAAGACCCCAGCGTGGGAGATGACGGCGCGGACCGGAGCCTGCTGCACGGAGAAAAGCGACCTGCGGCTGGAGACCAGTGAGAGGACGGCGCGGACCTGCGGCTGGAGACCAGTGAGAGGACGGCGGGGACCGGAGCAGAAGAGGACATCGCCGGCAGAAGGAATGAAGAAGCGGAGCATCGGAGGTGGCAGAAGCGCCGCAGCAGGTGGTGAGACCCTGATCGCCCTTCTGCTGCAAAGACTCTGTAATCTGGGGGCAATATATTGTATTCCAGGGGAAGAGGCTCCCCACTAGTGCTGTGCCCCGCATATTTGTTTTGGAATGTTGTAAAAGGGGGTAGACTGCCCTTATATATTTGTGAAAGTTAATGTTAAAGCATTTATCCGCTATTAAGGATTGCTGATACTGATAGTTTTTTTTATGCAAGCTCCGCCCAGCAGTGTAAAAGCTAATGTTAATGCATTTGTCTGCTATTAAGGAATGCTGGTACTGATAGTTCTTTTTTATGCAAGCTCCGCCCAGCAGTGTGAAAGCTAATGTTAATGCATTTATCTGCTATTAAGGAATGCTGGTACTGATAGTTCTTTTTATGCAAGCTCCGCCCAGCAGTGTGAAAGCTAATGTTAATGCATTTATCTGCTATTAAGGAATGCTGGTACTGATAGTTCTTTTTATGCAAGCTCCGCCCAGCAGTGTGAAAGCTAATGTTAATGCATTTATCTGCTATTAAGGAATGCTGGTACTGATAGTTCTTTTTATGCAAGCTCCGCCCAGCAGTGTGAAAGCTAATGTTAATGCATTTATCTGCTATTAAGGAATGCTGGTACTGATAGTTCTTTTTTATGCAAGCTCCGCCCAGCAGTGTGAAAGCTAATGTTAATACATTTATCTGCTATTAAGGATTGCTGATACTGATAGTTCTTTTTATGCAAGCTCCGCCCAGCAGTGTGAAAGTTAATGTTAAAGCATTTATCCGCTATTAAGGATTGCTGATACTGATAGTTTTTTTTATGCAAGCTCCGCCCAGCAGTGTAAAAGCTAATGTTAATGCATTTGTCTGCTATTAAGGAATGCTGGTACTGATAGTTCTTTTTTTTGCAAGCTCCGCCCAGCAGTGTGAAAGCTAATGTTAATGCATTTATCTGCTATTAAGGAATGCTGGTACTGATAGTTCTTTTTTATGCAAGCTCCGCCCAGCAGTGTGAAAGCTAATGTTAATGCATTTGTCTGCTATTAAGGAATGCTGGTACTGATAGTTCTTTTATTGCAAGCTCCGCCCAGCAGTGTGAAAGCTAATGTTAATGCATTTATCTGCTATTAAGGAATGCTGGTACTGATAGTTCTTTTATTGCAAGCTCCGCCCAGCAGTGTGAAAGCTAATGTTAATGCATTTATCTGCTATTAAGGAATGCTGGTACTGATAGTTTTTTTTATGCAAGCTCCGCCCAGCAGTGTGAAAGCTAATGTTAATGCATTTGTCTGCTATTAAGGAATGCTGGTACTGATAGTTCTTTTTATGCAAGCTCCGCCCAGCAGTGTGAAAGCTAATGTTAATGCATTTATCTGCTATTAAGGAATGCTGGTACTGATAGTTCTTTTTATGCAAGCTCCGCCCAGCAGTGTGAAAGCTAATGTTAATGCATTTATCTGCTATTAAGGAATGCTGGTACTGATAGTTCTTTTTATGCAAGCTCCGCCCAGCAGTGTGAAAGCTAATGTTAATGCATTTATCTGCTATTAAGGAATGCTGGTACTGATAGTTCTTTTTTATGCAAGCTCCGCCCAGCAGTGTGAAAGCTAATGTTAATGCATTTATCTGCTATTAAGGAATGCTGGTACTGATAGTTCTTTTTTATGCAAGCTCCGCCCAGCAGTGTGAAAGCTAATGTTAATGCATTTATCCGCTACTAAGGAATGCTGGTTACCTGAGACTGTTGTTTACAAGCCATAACCAGCCTGCTTTAATTGTGCACAAGTTCCTGCTTACCTGTTACCTGTATTGCTGATGCTGGTTACCTGAGACTGTTGTTAAGAAGCCATAACCAGCCTGCTTCAGCTGTGCACGTGTCTCCTGTTTATCCATCACTTGTGTTGCCAACGCTGGTTACCTGAGACTGTCGTTTAATAGCCATAACCAGCCTGCTTCAATCGTGCACAAGTTCCTGCTTACCTGCTACTTTTATTGCTAACGCTGGTTACCTGAGACTGTCGTTTAATAGCCATAACCAGCCTGCTTTAATCGTGCACAAGTTCCTGCTTACCTGCTACCTGTATTGCTGACGCTGGTTACCTGAGACTGTTGTTTAGTAGCCATAACCAGCCTGCTTTAATTGTGCACAAGTTCCTGCTTACCTGCTACCTGTATTGCTAACGCTGGTTACCTGAGACTGTCGTTGTTAGGCGCCGAGGGTCCGCCCGTCAGTGCGGCCCGGCGCCTAGCAACTAGGGACGCCGCATGCGGACAGCCGCCGGCTCCCTAGCAACGCTAGACACCGGGCGCACGGAGCCGCTCAGACCCTAGCAACGGGGACGCCACTGTCGGACCGCGTTCCCCGTTGCTGGGTCTAGATTAATCACCTCATTGGTATCCTGGCCGTGCAGCATGCAGCTGCACGGCATGCTTGTTAGTTACCCTGTCTGGCTCCTGATTGGAGAGCTCCCAGTTAAAAGCACTCTCTGGACTTCTCACAGACGCCGGTAATAGCTTCCTGTTTGCTGTGTCTGTTGCAGAGAGTTTTCCAGTCCTGTCTATCCGGTCGTTCCTGTCCTCAGTGGTCCAATACTCGGAAGTTGTCATCTTTTCCTGGAGTCCTGACCGAGCACCTTTAACATCTTGTGGTGTTCGTGAGTCGCGGCGTAGCCGTGTGTTGCGGCTTGACCGCTTACTTTTATTATTTGGTTACATTGTGTTTCGGAGCTTTTGCGGAGGATTCCGCTCCCACAAATCCACTCTGATATCCAGCGGTGCTGGATAGGAGTAACGGATTCGTGGATTTTTGGTTGTCCTTTTCCCTGGCGGTTTGTCCGCACATACTTCTGGTTTAAGTTAGTTAGCTTGTAGCCCCTGGCCTGGTTGCTTAGTCAGAGGGCCCCTTGTTATCACCCTGTCTCGGATTTCCCTTTGTCTCCCATTAAGACCTGAGGGGGCATCGGAGTTGGGCAGACATAATCCGCCCTTCAAACGCGGCTGCCATGGGCTCAAGCAACCATAGTCTCGCAGGGGATTTCTGATAACACGGGCGAGACAACGGAGTTAGGGCGCCAGGGGTTACTAGGCTTTCCTGCTCCCGTAACCAGCATTCCATTCCAGTACTCTGACCTCCGTCATAAGATCACCTCTGGTCAGACGTACTGGTATCATAACATTATTACCGGCCAGACTAAAATTTAAAATTAAACAGGGTTTGATTTTTTCCCTTATTTCAGTTTGGAAGATTTGTCGGCCTCATGAATCCCACTGGTGTAGGGCCAAATCCTGGCCAGCTTCTAGTTAGTCAGATTCAAGAACTTACTCAGATGGTTCAGGATCTGTCCCTTCGGGTGAGGTCACAGGAAGATCTGTTACGGACTTCCCCGAGGGTCGTTCCTGAACCAAAAATGCATTTGCCTGACCGTTTTTCTGGGGATAGAAAGCAGTTTTTTAATTTTAAAGAGTCTTGTAAACTTTATTTTCGTTTAAGACCAGTCTCCTCAGGTACGGAATCTCAGCGGGTCGGAATTATTATTTCTTTACTTCAGGGGGATCCCCAGACCTGGGCTTTTGGTTTAAGAACTGACGATCCGGCATTGTTGTCTGTAGACGCCTTTCTGGGGTCTTTAGGGCTATTGTATGATGACCCTGATAGAGAGGCATCCGCCGAGAGTCATTTGCGTGCTCTCAGACAGGGTAAGAATCCCGCAGAGATTTATTGTACGGAGTTTCGCCGTTGGTCGAACGACTGTGGATGGAATGACCCAGCCCTGCGCAGTCAGTTTCGCCTCGGCTTATCTGAGTCTATAAAAGACAGTCTCCTTCAGTATCCCGCTCCTGAGACTCTTGATAAACTCATGGAGCTTTCTATTAAGATTGATCGTCGTCTCAGAGAGCGGAGGGCTGAAAAAGGAGCATCTGTCGGGTCTACTCCTGGTGTTTTTTCCATTCCTGTGGACATAGAGGAGCCCATGCAGATAGGTCTCTCCAAGCTGTCTCCTGAAGAAAGAACCAGAAGGCAAAATTCTGGTCTTTGTTTGTACTGTGGGAGTAAGGGACATTTTGCCCGTAATTGTCCGAACAAGTCGGGAAACGCCTCGACCAAGTGAATTGTGAGGGGGTTCACTTTGGTCTGCAGCTTATCTCCTCAAATAATTCACTGTTAGTCCCAGCTAAAGTTTCCTTTGGCAGCCTCTGTTCCTCGGTGTCGGCTTTTGTTGACAGTGGAGCTGCAGGGAACTTTATGGACTTAACGTGGGCCAAGGCCTTAGGTATTCCTCAGTTAGCCTTGGGTAGGTGTATCACCATGCATGGTTTAGATGGGAGTCCCTTGTCCAATGGGGTTCTCTCTGTACACCTCCTGTACTATTTTCGGTAGGAGCTCTTCATTCCGAAAAAATTGAATTTTTCCTTACCCATTGCCCAGCAGTTCCAGTGGTTCTGGGTCACCCTTGGCTGGCCTTTCATAATCCCATCATTGATTGGCAGTCGGGGGAGATCTCACAGTGGGGTACCATCTGTAATAAGGAATGTATTACGCTTCCCATCAGAATAGCTGCTGTCATTCCCGCACCCATTCCTGTGGAATACCAGGATTTTGTTGATGTATTTTCCAAGGGCAATGCGGACATTCTGCCTCCCCATCGGCCTTATGATTGTGCTATTGAGCTAATTCCTGGTGCCACTTTGCCTAAGGGAAGGTTATATGCATTGTCCGGACCAGAAACTGTGGCCATGAATGAATATGTTAAAGAAAGCCTAGGGAAAGGATTTATCAGGCCGTCTAAATCCCCTTTAAGTGCAGGCTTCTTCTTTGTGGAGAAGAAGGATGGATCACTCAGACCTTGCATTGACTTTAGAGCCTTGAATAAAATCTCAGTAAAAAATACTTACCCTTTGCCACTGATTTCTGTCCTCTTTGATCAGCTACGTTCGGCTGTGATTTTTTCTAAGATTGACCTGAGAGGAGCATATAACCTCATCCGAATCAAGTCAGGGGATGAGTGGAAAACGGCATTCAGTACTCAGTCGGGTCACTATGAGTATCTGGTTATGCCATTCGGCCTGTCTAACGCTCCGGCAGTTTTCCAGGATCTCATTAACGATGTGCTCCGTGATTTTCTTGGAAGATTCGTAGTAGTCTATTTAGACGATATCTTGATATATTCTGACTCTATTGAACAACACGTTACCCAGGTGCGTCAGGTTCTAAAAAAATTACGTGAAAATCACCTATATGCCAAGCTGGAGAAGTGTGAATTTCATGTCACGGAGGTATCCTTTTTGGGGTACATTATTTCCCCTCGGGGATTCTGTATGGAACCGAAGAAGCTCCAAGCCATCCTTAGTTGGGCGCAACCCACCAACTTAAAAGCAATTCAGCGCTTTTTAGGGTTTGCGAATTATTATAGAAGATTTATTCACTCTTTCTCCGACCTAGTTGCTCCCATTGTGGCACTGACTAAGAAGGGAGCGGATCCAACCAACTGGTCACGTGAAGCTGAGTTATCTTTTCAGGCCTTGAAACAAGCCTTTGTCTCAGCCCCGGTCCTCAGACATCCCAACCCAGAATTGCCTTTCATTGTTGAGGTTGATGCCTCGGAGGTTGGAGTAGGGGCTATCCTATCTCAGAAGGATCCGGATTCTCTGGAATTACATCCTTGTGCCTTTATGTCCAGGAAATTCTCATCTGCTGAATCCAACTACGATGTTGGTAACTGGGAATTACTGGCTATTAAATGGGCTTTCGAGGAGTGGAGGCATTGGCTTGAGGGAGCAACACATACCATTTCAGTTTTGACTGATCACAAAAATCTTCAGTACATTGAATCAGCTAAACGGCTGAATGCCCGGCAAGCTCGTTGGGCTTTATTTTTTACTCGTTACAAGTTTATTATCACCTTCAGGCCAGGTTCCAAGAATGCCAAGGCGGATGCCCTGTCACGCAGTTTTCTTCCAGTTCATGATAACAGTCCTGTTACTCCCATACTTCCGTCTTCAGTCATTCGGGCAGGCCTCACACAAGATTTATTTACCCAGTTAAAGCAGCTTCAACATCAAGCTCCTGGAAATACTCCTGCTGGTCGTCTTTATGTCCCTGAGTTTTTGAGAGCAACCGTTTTGACGGAGTTTCATGATAGCAAAGTTGCCGGGCATCCGGGGATCGCTAAGACTTTGGAATTAGTCTCCCGCTCAGTATGGTGGCCTGGTCTTTCCAAAGACATTAAGGAGTTTGTTTTTTCGTGTCAGGTCTGTGCACAGCATAAAGTTCCCCGTTCCTTGCCTATCGGTCAACTTATGCCCTTGAATGTTCCTCTCAGGCCATGGTCTCATATTTCCATGGATTTTGTGGTGGACCTCCCTCTGTCAGCCGGATGCCGAGTCATATGGGTGGTAGTTGACCGTTTTAGCAAGATGGCCCATTTCATTGCTCTTCCCCGATTGCCATCTGCCCAGGGATTGGCAGTTTTGTTCCTCCGCCATGTTTTCAGACTCCATGGGTTACCCACTGATATTGTTTCTGATCGGGGTCCACAATTCATTGCACAATTTTGGAAGTCTTTTTGTGCCTCTTTAAAGATGAAATTGTCTTTAACGTCTGGCTACCATCCCCAATCCAACGGGCAGACTGAGCGAGTTAATCAATCATTAAAACAATATTTGCGTTTGTACTCGGCCAAACTCCAAAATGACTGGTCCGAGTTTCTTCCGTTGGCGGAGTTTGCTTACAACAATGCCTGTCATTCCTCCACCAATGTGTCTCCATTTTTTACAGTTTTTGGTTTTCACCCCAGAGCTAATTCCTTTTTTCAACATTCCTCTGTCTCCTCACTGACCTTGACCGCTCATCTCAGACTCATTTGGAGAAAAGTGCACCTTGCTCTCAGAAAAGCGGCATTTCGGGAGAAAATTTTTTCTGACAGGCTCCGGCGGCCGTGCACTTTTAAAGTTGGAGATAGGGTGTGGTTGTCGACTCGCAACATTAGACTTCGACAAACCTCAGCCAGATTGGGCCCTAAATTTATTGGACCATTTCATATTATAAAAAAAATCAATCCAGTTGCTTTCCGGTTACGTTTACCAAGAACTCTCCGGATCGGAAATACTTTCCATTGCTCCCTGTTGAAACCATACGTTTCTTCCAGTAGATTTCCTCGGAAGATCTCTCAGGGGAAATCACCAATAGATGTACAGGGTCAGCAGGAGTTCTTGGTGGAGAAGGTTCTCGATTCCAAGTTGTCCCGGGGTCGGCTTTATTTTTTGGTACATTGGAGAGGTTATGGTCCAGAAGAAAGGTCTTGGGTCCTGGATGAGGATCTCCATGCCCCGAGGCTCAAAAAGGCATTTTTTCGAGAATTTCCTCAGAAACCTGGCCTTAGGGGTTCCTTGACCCCTCCTCAAGGAAGGGGTACTGTTAGGCGCCGAGGGTCCGCCCGTCAGTGCGGCCCGGCGCCTAGCAACTAGGGACGCCGCATGCGGACAGCTGCCGGCTCCCTAGCAACGCTAGACGCCGGGCGCACGGAGCCGCTCAGACCCTAGCAACGGGGACGCCACTGTCGGACCGCGTTCCCCGTTGCTGGGTCTAGATTATTCACCTCATTGGTATCCTGGCCGTGCAGCATGCAGCTGCACGGCATGATTGTTAATTACCCTGTCTGGCTCCTGATTGGAGAGCTCCCAGTTAAAAGCACTCTCTGGACTTCTCACAGACGCCGGTAATAGCTTCCTGTTTGCTGTGTCTGTTGCAGAGAGTTTTCCAGTCCTGTCTATCCGGTCGTTCCTGTCCTCAGTGGTCCAATACTCGGAAGTTGTCATCTTTTCCTGGAGTCCTGACCGAGCACCTTTAACATCTTGTGGTGTTCGTGAGTCGCGGCGTAGCCGTGTGTTGCGGCTTGACCGCTTACTTTTATTATTTGGTTACATTGTGTGTCGGAGCTTTTGCGGAGGATTCCGCTCCCACAAATCCACTCTGGTATCCAGCGGTGCTGGATAGGAGTAACGGATTCGTGGATTTTTGGTTGTCCTTTTCCCTGGCGGTTTGTCCGCACATACTTCTGGTTTAAGTTAGTTAGCTTGTAGCCCCTGGCCTGGTTGCTTAGTCAGAGGGCCCCTTGTTATCACCCTGTCTCGGATTTCCCTTTGTCTCCCATTAAGACCTGAGGGGGCATCGGAGTTGGGCAGACATAATCCGCCCTTCAAACGCGGCTGCCATGGGCTCAAGCAACCATAGTCTCGCAGGGGATTTCTGATAACACGGGCGAGACAACGGAGTTAGGGCGCCAGGGGTTACTAGGCTTTCCTGCTCCCGTAACCAGCATTCCATTCCAGTACTCTGACCTCCGTCATAAGATCACCTCTGGTCAGACGTACTTGTATCATAACAGTCGTTTAATAGCCATAACCAGCCTGCTTTAATCGTGCACAAGTTCCTGCTTACCTGCTACCTGTATTGCTGACGCTGGTTACCTGAGACTGTTGTTTAGTAGCCATAACCAGCCTGCTTTAATTGTGCACAAGTTACCTGCTTACCTGCTACTTGTATTGCTAACACTGGTTACCTGAGACTGTCGTTTAATAGCCATAACCAGCCTGCTTTAATCGTGCACAAGTTCCTGCTTACCTGCTACCTGTATTGCTGACGCTGGTTACCTGAGACTGTCGTTTAATAGCCATAACCAGCCTGCTTTAATCGTACACAAGTTCCTGCTTACCTGCTACCTGTATTGCTGACGCTGGTTACCTGAGACTTTGTTTAGTAGCCATAACCAGCCTGCTTTAATTGTGCACAAGTTCCTGCTTACCTGCTACCTGTATTGCTAACGCTAGTTACCTGAGACTGTCGTTTAATAGCCATAACCAGCCTGCTTTAATCGTGCACAAGTTCCTGCTTACCTGCTACCTGTATTGCTGACGCTGGTTACCTGAGACTGTTGTTTAGTAGCCATAACCAGCCTGCTTTAATTGTGCACAAGTTACCTGCTTACCTGCTACTTGTATTGCTAACACTGGTTACCTGAGACTGTCGTTTAATAGCCATAACCAGCCTGCTTTAATCGTGCACAAGTTCCTGCTTACCTGCTACCTGTATTGCTGACGCTGGTTACCTGAGACTGTCGTTTAATAGCCATAACCAGCCTGCTTTAATCGTACACAAGTTCCTGCTTACCTGCTACCTGTATTGCTGACGCTGGTTACCTGAGACTGTTGTTTAGTAGCCATAACCAGCCTGCTTTAATTGTGCACAAGTTCCTTCTTACCTGCTACCTGTATTGCTAACGCTGGTTACCTGAGACTGTCGTTTAATAGCCATAACCAGCCTGCTTTAATCGTGCACAAGTTCCTGCTTACCTGCTACTTGTATTGCTAACGCTGGTTACCTGAGACTGTCGTTTAATAGCCATAGCCAGCCTGCTTTAATCGTGCACAAGTTCCTGCTTACCTGCTACCTGTATTGCTGACGCTGGTTACCTGAGACTGTTGTTTAGTAGCCATAACCAGCCTGCTTTAATTGTGCACAAGTTCCTGCTTACCTGCTACCTGTATTGCTAACGCTGGTTACCTGAGACTGTCGTTTAATAGCCATAACCAGCCTGCTTTAATCGTGCACAAGTTCCTGCTTACCTGCTACCTGTATTGCTGACACTGGTTACCTGAGACTGTTGTTTAGTAGCCATAACCAGCCTGCTTTAATTGTGCACAAGTTACCTGCTTACCTGCTACTTGTATTGCTAACACTGGTTACCTGAGACTGTCGTTTAATAGCCATAACCAGCCTGCTTTAATCGTGCACAAGTTCCTGCTTACCTGCTACCTGTATTGCTGACGCTGGTTACCTGAGACTGTCGTTTAATAGCCATAACCAGCCTGCTTTAATCGTACACAAGTTCCGGCTTAACCCCTTCTGCCGCTCTGATCACCCGAACCTGATTCACACTAGCACCCCACAATTTAGTTCAAGTTTTCGGCACCGTAAATGTCATGTGTTTGTTTGTGGGTGGACATTACATAAAATTTTGGCGTCACGAACAGGATCAGAGAATCGCAGGCGGGCCTGTGCTCCAGACACAATGACTTGTTTGCCAACAGAGCTGTATCCAGTTCAAGGCTTATGTTAACCGATGTATAGTGTTAAGGTATATACGTGAGGACACGTATAATTTTAGGGGAGAAGAATGTAATATCCTGAAGCTATTGCACCATGGAGATCCCCTTGTGATTTTTTTTTTGTTTACATTGTGGAACTACAAGTCCCAGAGTAGATCGTGTCTGAACTTTATGTGACCCTGTCAGATTGGGACAGGGATTTTGCCGCCAATTCTCTGGTCCTGTCACTTCTTACCCAGCAACATAAAAAGTCTGGGAAACATGTCCCCAGCTGATTGGGTCCCCTGGGTTGTAGGGCAGAGTGACCAGGGGGTAGTCTGTTGCTGGGGCCCCGGGAGCCAGTCATCATAGAGGAGAGGGGAGGTGGAGGAGCACCAGGACCCTTAAAAGAAGCCTCACAGCACAGGAGAAAGAGACCCTGGAGGATGGGAAAGTGTACCTGGGGAAGTGGAGCCATGTAGTATCCGGGAGCCAGAAGTGAGGAGCCTCTGCTCAAGTGAGCCTGTTGCCCAGCTCAGCCGCCACCGGGATTTGACGTGATGACCTGCCTGGGGAAGAAGAGGAGCCGCCTGCCACGCCATGGAGATCGTCGGCGCTGAAGACGACTGGAGACCCTGCTGCAGAGGGGAAGAGCTGGCCGCATCAGGGCCAGCGGGGATGGAGTGCGGAGAAGAGCCGCCGCTGCCGAGAGACTGGAGCGTTGGAACGGAGGAACCGCAGCCCGTTCAGCAGAGCAGTGAAGACCCCCATCCCCTGGATCAGGAAGAAAAGCGGCCGCTGGAGTGGCGAGAAGCGCGCAGGCACCGCGAAGGACGACCCCGGGAAGAAGACCCCAGCGAGGACCCCTGGCGGCTGGAGTACGGCGAGGACCCGAGAAGACCCCAGCGTGGGAGATGACGGCGCGGACCGGAGCCTGCTGCACGGAGAAAAGCGACCTGCGGCTGGAGACCAGTGAGAGGACGGCGCGGACCTGCGGCTGGAGACCAGTGAGAGGACGGCGGGGACCGGAGCAGAAGAGGACATCGCCGGCAGAAGGAATGAAGAAGCGGAGCATCGGAGGTGGCAGAAGCGCCGCAGCAGGTGGTGAGACCCTGATCGCCCTTCTGCTGCAAAGACTCTGTAATCTAGGGGCAATATATTGTATTCCAGGGGAAGAGGCTCCCCACTAGTGCTGTGCCCCGCATATTTGTTTTGGAATGTTGTAAAAGGGGGTAGACTGCCCTTATATATTTGTGAAAGTTAATGTTAAAGCATTTATCCGCTATTAAGGATTGCTGATACTGATAGTTTTTTTTATGCAAGCTCCGCCCAGCAGTGTAAAAGCTAATGTTAATGCATTTGTCTGCTATTAAGGAATGCTGGTACTGATAGTTCTTTTTTATGCAAGCTCCGCCCAGCAGTGTGAAAGCTAATGTTAATGCATTTATCTGCTATTAAGGAATGCTGGTACTGATAGTTCTTTTTATGCAAGCTCCGCCCAGCAGTGTGAAAGCTAATGTTAATGCATTTATCTGCTATTAAGGAATGCTGGTACTGATAGTTCTTTTTATGCAAGCTCCGCCCAGCAGTGTGAAAGCTAATGTTAATGCATTTATCTGCTATTAAGGAATGCTGGTACTGATAGTTCTTTTTATGCAAGCTCCGCCCAGCAGTGTGAAAGCTAATGTTAATGCATTTATCTGCTATTAAGGAATGCTGGTACTGATAGTTCTTTTTTATGCAAGCTCCGCCCAGCAGTGTGAAAGCTAATGTTAATACATTTATCTGCTATTAAGGATTGCTGATACTGATAGTTCTTTTTATGCAAGCTCCGCCCAGCAGTGTGAAAGTTAATGTTAAAGCATTTATCCGCTATTAAGGATTGCTGATACTGATAGTTTTTTTTATGCAAGCTCCGCCCAGCAGTGTAAAAGCTAATGTTAATGCATTTATCTGCTATTAAGGAATGCTGGTACTGATAGTTCTTTTTATGCAAGCTCCGCCCAGCAGTGTGAAAGCTAATGTTAATGCATTTGTCTGCTATTAAGGAATGCTGGTACTGATAGTTCTTTTTATGCAAGCTCCGCCCAGCAGTGTGAAAGCTAATGTTAATGCATTTATCTGCTATTAAGGAATGCTGGTACTGATAGTTCTTTTTATGCAAGCTCCGCCCAGCAGTGTGAAAGCTAATGTTAATGCATTTATCTGCTATTAAGGAATGCTGGTACTGATAGTTCTTTTTATGCAAGCTCCGCCCAGCAGTGTGAAAGCTAATGTTAATGCATTTATCTGCTATTAAGGAATGCTGGTACTGATAGTTCTTTTTATGCAAGCTCCGCCCAGCAGTGTGAAAGCTAATGTTAATGCATTTATCTGCTATTAAGGAATGCTGGTACTGATAGTTCTTTTTTATGCAAGCTCCGCCCAGCAGTGTGAAAGCTAATGTTAATGCATTTATCTGCTATTAAGGAATGCTGGTACTGATAGTTCTTTTTTATGCAAGCTCCGCCCAGCAGTGTGAAAGCTAATGTTAATGCATTTATCCGCTACTAAGGAACGCTGGTTACCTGAGACTGTTGTTTACAAGCCATAACCAGCCTGCTTTAATTGTGCACAAGTTCCTGCTTACCTGTTACCTGTATTGCTGATGCTGGTTACCTGAGACTGTTGTTAAGAAGCCATAACCAGCCTGCTTCAGCTGTGCACGTGTCTCCTGTTTATCCATCACTTGTGTTGCCAACGCTGGTTACCTGAGACTGTCGTTTAATAGCCATAACCAGCCTGCTTTAATCGTGCACAAGTTCCTGCTTACCTGCTACTTGTATTGCTAACGCTGGTTACCTGAGACTGTCGTTTAATAGCCATAACCAGCCTGCTTTAATCGTGCACAAGTTCCTGCTTACCTGCTACCTGTATTGCTGACGCTGGTTACCTGAGACTGTTGTTTAGTAGCCATAACCAGCCTGCTTTAATTGTGCACAAGTTACCTGCTACTTGTATTGCTAACGCTGGTTAGCTGAGACTGTCGTTTAATAGCCATAACCAGCCTGCTTTAATCGTGCACAAGTTCCTGCTTACCTGCTACCTGTATTGCTGACGCTGGTTACCTGAGACTGTTGTTTAGTAGCCATAACCAGCCTGCTTTAATTGTGCAGAAGTTCCTGCTTACCTGCTACCTGTATTGCTAACGCTGGTTACCTGAGACTGTCGTTTAATAGCCATAACCAGCCTGCTTTAATCGTGCACAAGTTCCTGCTTACCTGCTACTTGTATTGCTAACGCTGGTTACCTGAGACTATCGTTTAATAGCCATAGCCAGCCTGCTTTAATCGTGCACAAGTTCCTGCTTACCTGCTACCTGTATTGCTGACGCTGGTTACCTGAGACTGTTGTTTAGTAGCCATAACCAGCCTGCTTTAATTGTGCACAAGTTCCTGCTTACCTGCTACCTGTATTGCTAACGCTGGTTACCTGAGACTGTTGTTTAATAGCCATAACCAGCCTGCTTTAATCGTGCACAAGTTCCTGCTTACCTGCTACCTGTATTGCTGACGCTGGTTACCTGAGACTGTTGTTTAGTAGCCATAACCAGCCTGCTTTAATTGTGCACAAGTTACCTGCTTACCTGCTACTTGTATTGCTAACACTGGTTACCTGAGACTGTCGTTTAATAGCCATAACCAGCCTGCTTTAATCGTGCACAAGTTCCTGCTTACCTGCTACCTGTATTGCTGACGCTGGTTACCTGAGACTGTCGTTTAATAGCCATAACCAGCCTGCTTTAATCGTACACAAGTTCCTGCTTACCTGCTACCTGTATTGCTGACGCTGGTTACCTGAGACTGTTGTTTAGTAGCCATAACCAGCCTGCTTTAATTGTGCACAAGTTCCTGCTTACCTGCTACCTGTATTGCTGACGCTGGTTACCTGAGACTGTTGTTTAGTAGCCATAACCAGCCTGCTTTAATTGTGCACAAGTTCCTGCTTACCTGCTACCTGTATTGCTAACGCTAGTTACCTGAGACTGTCGTTTAATAGCCATAACCAGCCTGCTCTAATCGTGCACAAGTTCCTGCTTACCTGCTACCTGTATTGCTGACGCTGGTTACCTGAGACTGTTGTTTAGTAGCCATAACCAGCCTGCTTTAATTGTGCACAAGTTACCTGCTTACCTGCTACCTGTATTGCTAACGCTGGTTACCTGAGACTGTCGTTTAATAGCCATAACCAGCCTGCTTTAATCGTGCACAAGTTCCTGCTTACCTGCTACTTGTATTGCTAACGCTGGTTACCTGAGACTGTCGTTTAATAGCCATAGCCAGCCTGCTTTAATCGTGCACAAGTTCCTGCTTACCTGCTACCTGTATTGCTGACGCTGGTTACCTGAGACTGTCGTTTAATAGCCATAACCAGCCTGCTTTAATCGTGCCCAAGTTCCTGCTTACCTGCTACCCGTATTGCTGACGCTGGTTACCTGAGACTGTTGTTTAGTAGCCATAACCAGCCTGCTTTAATTGTGCACAAGTTACCTGCTTACCTGCTACTTGTATTGCTAACACTGGTTACCTGAGACTGTCGTTTAATAGCCATAACCAGCCTGCTTTAATCGTGCACAAGTTCCTGCTTACCTGCTACCTGTATTGCTGACGCTGGTTACCTGAGACTGTCGTTTAATAGCCATAACCAGCCTGCTTTAATCGTACACAAGTTCCTGCTTACCTGCTACCTGTATTGCTGACGCTGGTTACCTGAGACTGTTGTTTAGTAGCCATAACCAGCCTGCTTTAATTGTGCAAAAGTTCCTTCTTACCTGCTACCTGTATTGCTAACGCTGGTTACCTGAGACTGTCGTTTAATAGCCATAACCAGCCTGCTTTAATCGTGCACAAGTTCCTGCTTACCTGCTACCTGTATTGCTGACGCTGGTTACCGGAGACTGTTGTTTAGTAGCCATAACCAGCCTGCTTTAATCGTGCACAAGTTCCTGCTTACCTGCTACCTGTATTGCTGACGCTGGTTACCTGAGACTGTCGTTTAATAGCCATAACCAGCCTGCTTTAATCGTACACAAGTTCCTGCTTACCTGCTACCTGTATTGCTGACGCTGGTTACCTGAGACTGTTGTTTAGTAGCCATAACCAGCCTGCTTTAATTGTGCACAAGTTCCTGCTTACCTGCTACCTGTATTGCTGACGCTGGTTACCTGAGACTGTTGTTTAGTAGCCATAACCAGCCTGCTTTAATTGTGCACAAGTTCCTGCTTACCTGCTACCTGTATTGCTAACGCTAGTTACCTGAGACTGTCGTTTAATAGCCATAACCAGCCTGCTTTAATCGTGCACAAGTTCCTGCTTACCTGCTACCTGTATTGCTGACGCTGGTTACCTGAGACTGTCGTTTAATAGCCATAACCAGCCTGCTTTAATCGTACACAAGTTCCTGCTTACCTGCTACCTGTATTGCTGACGCTGGTTACCTGAGACTGTTGTTTAGTAGCCATAACCAGCCTGCTTTAATTGTGCACAAGTTCCTGCTTACCTGCTACCTGTATTGCTGACGCTGGTTACCTGAGACTGTTGTTTAGTAGCCATAACCAGCCTGCTTTAATTGTGCACAAGTTACCTGCTTACCTGTATTGCTAACGCTGGTTACCTGAGACTGTCGTTTAATAGCCATAACCAGCCTGCTTTAATCGTGCACAAGTTCCTGCTTACCTGCTACTTGTATTGCTAACGCTGGTTACCTGAGACTGTCGTTTAATAGCCATAGCCAGCCTGCTTTAATCGTGCACAAGTTCCTGCTTACCTGCTACCTGTATTGCTGACGCTGGTTGCCTGAGACTGTCGTTTAATAGCCATAACCAGCCTGCTTTAATCGTGCACAAGTTCCTGCTTACCTGCTACCTGTATTGCTGACGCTGGTTACCCGAGACTGTTGTTTAGTAGCCATAACCAGCCTGCTTTAATTGTGCACAAGTTACCTGCTTACCTGCTACTTGTATTGCTAACGCTGGTTACCTGAGACTGTCGTTTAATAGCCATAACCAGCCTGCTTTAATCGTGCACAAGTTCCTGCTTACCTGCTACCTGTATTGCTGACGCTGGTTACCTGAGACTGTCGTTTAATAGCCATAACCAGCCTGCTTTAATCGTACACAAGTTCCTGCTTACCTGCTACCTGTATTGCTGACGCTGGTTACCTGAGACTGTTGTTTAGTAGCCATAACCAGCCTGCTTTAATTGTGCACAAGTTCCTGCTTACCTGCTACCTGTATTGCTGACGCTGGTTACCTGAGACTGTTGTTTAGTAGCCATAACCAGCCTGCTTTAATTGTGCACAAGTTCCTGCTTACCTGCTAACTGTATTGCTAACGCTGGTTACCTGAGACTGTCGTTTAATAGCCATAACCAGCCTGCTTTAATCGTGCACAAGTTCCTGCTTACCTGCTACTTGCATTGCTAACGCTGGTTACCTGAGACTGTTGTTTAATAGCCATAGCCAGCCTGCTTTAATCGTGCACAAGTTCCTGCTTACCTGCTACCTGTATTGCTGACGCTGGTTACCTGAGACTGTTGTTTAGTAGCCATAACCAGCCTGCTTTAATTGTGCACAAGTTCCTGCTTACCTGCTACCTGTATTGCTAACGCTGGTTACCTGAGACTGTCGTTTAATAGCCATAACCAGCCTGCTTTAATCGTGCACAAGTTCCTGCTTACCTGCTACCTGTATTGCTGACGCTGGTTACCTGAGACTGTTGTTTACTAGCCATAACCAGCCTGCTTTAATTGTGCCAAGTTCCTGCTTACCTGCTACCTGTATTGCTAACGCTGGTTACCTGAGACTGTCGTTTAATAGCCATAACCAGCCTGCTTTAATCGTGCACAAGTTCCTGCTTACCTGCTACTTGCATTGCTAACGCTGGTTACCTGAGACTGTTGTTTAATAGCCATAGCCAGCCTGCTTTAATCGTGCACAAGTTCCTGCTTACCTGCTACCTGTATTGCTGACGCTGGTTACCTGAGACTGTTGTTTAGTAGCCATAACCAGCCTGCTTTAATTGTGCACAAGTTCCTGCTTACCTGCTACCTGTATTGCTAACGCTGGTTACCTGAGACTGTCGTTTAATAGCCATAACCAGCCTGCTTTAATCGTGCACAAGTTCCTGCTTACCTGCTACCTGTATTGCTGACGCTGGTTACCTGAGACTGTCGTTTAATAGCCATAACCAGCCTGCTTTAATCGTACACAAGTTCCGGCTTAACCCCTTCTGCCGCTCTGATCACCCGAACCTGATTCACACTAGCACCCCACAATTTAGTTCAAGTTTTCGGCACCGTAAATGTCATGTGTTTGTTTGTGGGTGGACATTACATCCATACCTCCCAACTGTCTCGAAATCACATATACATAAGTATTCGGGATTAGTATGAAATACCTACAATCAAAATCCAGACGGTCAAAATACCGACAACAATTGACCGATGGTCAAAATACCGACAAGGTCAAAATACCAACATTTAAAATGTTATTATACCCCCCCCCCCCTTCCCCCCAGGTCCACTGGGATGGTAAAGTATGAACAAGTTGGTTTCAATTAAAAAATCATGAAAACCTCATGTCGACTTTTTGACCTGTCGACATTTTCAATGTCGGTATGTTGTACCTGTCGGTATTTTAAATGTCGGTATTTTTACCATGTCGGTATTTTGACCTTGTCTGTATTTTGACCATTGGTCAATGGTTGCCGGTATTTTGACCGTCGAGATTTTGATTGTAGGTATTTCATACTAATCCCGAATACTTTGTCTCATCAGACCAGATAATTTAGTTTTTCATGGTCTGAGAGTCCTTCAGGTGCATTTTGGCAAACTCATGGCGGGCTGACATGTTCTTTTTACTAAGGAGTGGCTTCCGTCTGGCCACTCTACCATACAGGCCTGATTGGTGGTTTGCTGCAGATATGGTTGTCCTTCTGGAAGGTTCTCCTCTCTCCACAGAGGAATGCTGTAGCTCTGACAGAGTGACCATCAAGTTCTTGGTCACCTCCCTGACTAGGTCCCTTGTCCCCCTATCTCTCAGTTTAGACGGCCGCCAAGCTCTAGGAAGAGTCCAGGTGGTTCCGAACTTCTTCCATTTACGGATGATGGAGGCCACTCTGCTCATTGGGACCTTCAAAGCAGCAGATATTTTTCTGTACCCTTCCCCAGATTTGTGCCCCAAGACAATCCTGTCTTGGAGGTCTACAGACAATTCCTTTGAGTTTATGCTTGGTTTGTGCTCAGACAAGCACTGTCAAGTATGGGACCTTATATAGACAGGTGTGTGCCTTTCCAAATCATGTTCAGTCAACTGAATTTACCACAGGTGGATGACTCTAATTAAGCTGTTGAAATATCTCGAGGATGATCAGTGGAAACAGGATGCACCTGAGCTCAATTTTGAGCTTCATGGCACGTTGTCATTATGGGTTATTGTGTGTAGAATTTTGAGGGGAAAAAAAAAATGTATTCCATTTTGGGATAAGGCTGTAGCATAACAAAATGTGGAAAAAGTGAATCGTTGTGAATACTTTCCAGATGCACTGTGTGCAGTAGCGGATCTTGCCACGGGCAAGCAGGACTTTTGCCCGGGGCGCCGCCTTCCGGAGGCGCCGCACCATGGCAAGATCCGCTGCTGCTGTGGTGCCCCCCGCTGTCGCATCCCGCTGTCCGTTGTGAAGGGAAACTAGACGCTACGCGTCTAATTTCCCTTCCTGAAGAGAACCTTCACTGTAATGATGTGCAGTGCGCGTTGACGTCATCGCGCACTGCACAGCAAAGGTCCTCTCCACGAAGGGAACTAGACGTTTAGCGTCTAGTTTACCTTCGTGGAGAGGACCTTTGTTGTGCGGTGCGCGATGACGTCATCGCGCACCGCACATCCTACAACAGTACAGGGGGCATAACTGACCACGCCCCCTGCATGAAGCCACGCCCCCTAATGCCGCCTGGGGCACCAGAAGCCCCGGAACCGGCCCTGACTGTGTGTATAGTGTATAAATTTAGTGCACAGTCTGGAACCTGATCCCTAGAGGAGAAGATGCCCTCCCCCCCATCCCAGGCAGTGGGACCCACTGGAGGATTCCCCTGAACCCCTGTGGGCCGTCCAACCCTGCCTGGACGAGGCAGGGGAGACCACCAAGCTCTGGGACTGAGTTACCTGCAAGGAAGCAGGCCAGATTGGGAAGCTGTACATATGAGCAGCTGTGCAGCCAAAGCCAAGCAGGCCAGGAGGCCAGGATTCTACTTGTCAGAGACGGACAAAGGGGGGATGGGGATGTACTAAGCAGTGAAAGGAGTGGAAAAGTTAGCAAGTGGAGAAGTTGCCCATGGTAACCTATCAGTAACATTTATAATCCTTATACTATATAATTATACAGAGCAGCTGATCGGTTGCCATGGGCAACTTCTCACTGGCTCACTTCGCCACACTTTTCACTGTTTAGTACATCTCCCACTAAGACATTGGTGGTCATTCCGAGTTGTTCGCTAGCTGTTTTCAGTCGCTGTGCAGCGATCAGGCAAAAAATTGGCAATTCTGCGCATGCGTATGCGGCGCAATGCGCACGCGCTACGTACTTTCACAACAGCCAATGCAGTTTCACACAAGGTCTAGCGACGCTTTTCAGTCGCACTGATGGTCGCAGAGTGATTGACAGGAAGTGGGTGTTTATGGGAGGTTACTGCCCGTTTTCTGGGAGTGTGTGTAAAAACGCAGGTGTGTCAGATACAAACGCGGGCGTGCCTGGGGAAACGCAGGCGTGGCTTGCCGAACGCAGGGCGTGTTCGTGATGTCAAAACAGGAACTAAATAGTCTGCAGTGATCGCAAGCTAGGAGTAGGTCTGGAGCTACTCTGAAGCTGCACAAAATTATTTTGTAGCCGCGCTGCGATCGTTTCATTCGCACTTCTGCTAAGATTCACTCCCAGAGGGCGGCGGCTTAGCATTTGCACGGCTGCTAAAAGCAGCTAGCGAGCGAACAACTCGGAATGAGGGCCATTGTGAGAGAAGCCAGAGGCCAAGCCTGGCCAGAGTAAGGGGTACATTTAGTAGTGATGAGCGGGTTTGGTTTCTCGGAAACCGAACCCCCCCGAACTTCACGCTTTTTACACGGGTCCGAGGCAGACTCGGATCTTCCCGCCTTGCTCGGCTAACCCGAGCGCGCCCGAACGTCATCATCCCGCTGTCGGATTCTCGCGAGGCTCGTATTCTATCTCGAGACTCGGATTCTATATAAGGAGCCGCGCGTCGCCGCCATTTTCACACGTGCATTGAGATTGATAGGGAGAGGACGTGGCTGGCGTCCTCTCCGTTTAGATAGAGAGTGAGACACTTGATTTACTGGAGCATTAGGAGTACTCAGAGAGTGCAGAGTTTTGCTGATAGTTATACTAGTGACCACCAGTTTTATTTATTATTTAATATAATCCGTTCTCTGCCTGAAAAAAAACGATACACAGTCACATACCATATCTGTGCTCAGCCTCAGTGTGCTGCATGATAATATCATCTATGTATATCTGACTGTGCTGAGTAGTGCTCACTGCTCACACAGCTTAATTGTGGGGGAGACTGGGGAGCAGTTATAGCAGGAGTACATATTTAACAGTGCACACTTTTGCTGCCAGAGTGCCAGTGTGACTGACCAGCAGTGACCACCAGTATATTGTCTGCCTGAAAAAGTTAAACACTCGTGTGGTGTTTTTTTTTTTTTATTCTATAAACGCATTCTGCTGACAGTGTCCAGCAGGTCCGTCATTCATTATATTTCTATCTTCTTCATACTAGTAATTTAGGAGTCTGCAGTGCTGACAGTGTCCAGCAGGTCCGTCATTATATAATATATACCTGTCCTGCAGTAGTGATATATATATATTTTTTATATCATTATCATCCAGTCTATACTAGCAGACGCAGTACGGTAGTCCACGGCTGTAGCTACCTCTGTGTCGGCAGTCGCTCGTCCATAATTGTATACCTACCTGTGGTGTTTTTTTTTTTTCTATCTTCTTCATACTAGTAGTTTAGGAGTCTGCAGTGCTGACAGTGTCCAGCAGGTCCATCATTATATAATATATACCTGTCCTGCAGTAGTGATATATATATATTTTTTATATCATTATCATCCAGTCTATACTAGCAGACGCAGTACGGTAGTCCACGGCTGTAGCTACCTCTGTGTCGGCACTGGCAGTCGCTCGTCCATAATTGTATACCTACCTGTGGTGGTTTTTTTTTTTCTATCTTCTTCATACTAGTAGTTTAGGAGTCTGCAGTGCTGACAGTGTCCAGCAGGTCCGTCATTATATAATATATACCTGTCCTGCAGTAGTGATATATATATATTTTTTATATCATTATCATCCAGTCTATACTAGCAGACGCAGTACGGTAGTCCACGGCTGTAGCTACCTCTGTGTCGGCACTGGCAGTCGCTCGTCCATAATTGTATACCTACCTGGGGTGGGTTTTTTTTTTCTATCTTCTTCATACTAGTAGTTTAGGAGTCTGCAGTGCTGACAGTGTCCAGCAGGTCCGTCATTATACAATATATACCTGTCCTGCAGTAGTGATATATATATATTTTTTATATCATTATCATCCAGTCTATACTAGCAGACGCAGTACGGTAGTCCATGGCTGTAGCTACCTCTGTGTCGGCAGTCGCTCGTCCATAATTGTATACCTACCTGTGGTGGTTTTTTTTTTTTCTATCTTCTTCATACTAGTAGTTTAGGAGTCTGCAGTGCTGACAGTGTCCAGCAGGTCCGTCATTATACAATATATACCTGTCCTGCAGTAGTGATATATATATATATTTTATATCATTATCATCCAGTCTATACTAGCAGACGCAGTACGGTAGTCCACGGCTGTAGCTACCTCTGTGTCGGCAGTCGCTCGTCCATAATTGTATACCTACCTGTGGTGGTTTTTTTTCTTTCTATCTTCTTCATACTAGTAGTTTAGGAGTCTGCAGTGCTGACAGTGTCCAGCAGGTCCGTCATTACACAATATATACCTGTCCTGCAGTAGTGATATATATATATTTTTTATATCATTATCATCCAGTCTATACTAGCAGACGCAGTACGGTAGTCCACGGCTGTAGCTACCTCTGTGTCGGCACTGGCAGTCGCTCGTCCATAATTGTATACCTACCTGTGGTGGTTTTTTTTTTTCTATCTTCTTCATACTAGTAGTTTAGGAGTCTGCAGTGCTGACAGTGTCCAGCAGGTCCGTCATTATACAATATATACCTGTCCTGCAGTAGTGATATATATATATTTTTTATATCATTATCATCCAGTCTATACTAGCAGACGCAGTACGGTAGTCCACGGCTGTAGCTACCTCTGTGTCGGCACTGGCAGTCGCTCATCCATAATTGTATACCTACCTGTGGTGGTTTTTTTTTTTTCTATCTTCTTCATACTAGTAGTTTAGGAGTCTGCAGTGCTGACAGTGTCCAGCAGGTCCGTCATTATACAATATATACCTGTCCTGCAGTAGTGATATATATATATTTTTTATATCATTATCATCCAGTCTATACTAGCAGACGCAGTACGGTAGTCCACGGCTGTAGCTACCTCTGTGTCGGCAGTCGCTCGTCATCCATAAGTATACTAGTATCCATCCATCTCCATTGTTTACCTGAGGTGCCTTTTAGTTGTGCCTATTAAAATATGGAGAACAAAAATGTTGAGGTTCCAAAAATAGGGAAAGATCAAGATCCACTTCCACCTCGTGCTGAAGCTGCTGCCACTAGTCATGGCCGAGACGATGAAATGCCATCAACGTCGTCTGCCAAGGCCGATGCCCAATGTCATAGTACAGAGCATGTAAAATCCAAAACACCAAATATCAGTAAAAAAAGGACTCAAAAATCTAAAATAAAATCGTCGGAGGAGAAGCGTAAACTTGCCAATATGCCATTTACCACACGGAGTGGCAAGGAACGGCTGAGGCCCTGGCCTATGTTCATGGCTAGTGGTTCAGCTTCACATGAGGATGGAAGCACTCAGCCTCTCGCTAGAAAAATGAAAAGACTTAAGCTGGCAAAAGCACAGCAAAGAACTGTGCGTTCTTCGAAATCACAAATCCACAAGGAGAGTCCAATTGTGTCGGTTGCGATGCCTGACCTTCCCAACACTGGACGTGAAGAGCATGCGCCTTCCACCATTTGCACGCCCCCTGCAAGTGCTGGAAGGAGCACCCGCAGTCCAGTTCCTGATAGTCAGATTGAAGATGTCAGTGTTGAAGTACACCAGGATGAGGAGGATATGGGTGTTGCTGGCGCTGGGGAGGAAATTGACCAGGAGGATTCTGATGGTGAGGTGGTTTGTTTAAGTCAGGCACCCGGGGAGACACCTGTTGTCCGTGGGAGGAATATGGCCATTGACATGCCTGGTGAAAATACCAAAAAAATCAGCTCTTCAGTGTGGAAGTATTTCAACAGAAATGCGGACAACATTTGTCAAGCCGTGTGTTGCCTTTGTCAAGCTGTAATAAGTAGGGGTAAGGACGTTAACCACCTCGGAACATCCTCCCTTATACGTCACCTGCAGCGCATTCATCATAAGTCAGTGACAAGTTCAAAAACTTTGGGCGACAGCGGAAGCAGTCCACTGACCAGTAAATCCCTTCCTCTTGTAACCAAGCTCACGCAAACCACCCCACCAACTCCCTCAGTGTCAATTTCCTCCTTCCCCAGGAATGCCAATAGTCCTGCAGGCCATGTCACTGGCAATTCTGACGAGTCCTCTCCTGCCTGGGATTCCTCCGATGCATCCTTGCGTGTAACGCCTACTGCTGCTGGCGCTGCTGTTGTTGCTGCTGGGAGTCGATGGTCATCCCAGAGGGGAAGTCGTAAGACCACTTTTACTACTTCCACCAAGCAATTGACTGTCCAACAGTCCTTTGCGAGGAAGATGAAATATCACAGCAGTCATCCTGCTGCAAAGCGGATAACTGAGGCCTTAGCATCCTGGGCGGTGAGAAACGTGGTTCCGGTATCCATCATTACTGCAGAGCCAACTAGAGACTTGTTGGAGGTACTGTGTCCCCGGTACCAAATACCATCTAGGTTCCATTTCTCTAGGCAGGCGATACCGAAAATGTACACAGACCTCAGAAAAAGACTCACCAGTGTCCTAAAAAATGCAGTTGTACCCAATGTCCACTTAACCACGGACATGTGGACAAGTGGAGCAGGGCAGACTCAGGACTATATGACTGTGACAGCCCACTGGGTAGATGTATTGACTCCCGCCGCAAGAACAGCAGCGGCGGCACCAGTAGCAGCATCTCGCAAACGCCAACTCTTTCCTAGGCAGGCTACGCTTTGTATCACCGCTTTCCAGAATACGCATACAGCTGAAAACCTCTTACGGCAACTGAGGAAGATCATCGCAGAATGGCTTACCCCAATTGGACTCTCCTGTGGATTTGTGGCATCGGACAACGTCAGCAATATTGTGTGTGCATTAAATCTGGGCAAATTCCAGCACGTCCCATGTTTTGCACATACCTTGAATTTGGTGGTGCAGAATTATTTAAAAAACGACAGGGGCGTGCAAGAGATGCTGTCGGTGGCCAGAAGAATTGCGGCACACTTTCGGCGTACAGGCACCACGTACAGAAGACTGGAGCACCACCAAAAACGCCTGAACCTGCCCTGCCATCATCTGAAGCAAGAAGTGGTAACGAGGTGGAATTCAACCCTCTATATGCTTCAGAGGTTGGAGGAGCAGCAAAAGGCCATTCAAGCCTATACAACTGAGCACGATATAGGAGGTGGAATGCACCTGTCTCAAGCGCAGTGGAGAATGATTTCAACGTTGTGCAAGGTTCTGCAACCCTTTGAACTTGCCACACGTGAAGTCAGTTCAGACACTGCCAGCCTGAGTCAGGTCATTCCCCTCATCAGGCTTTTGCAGAAGAAGCTGGAGACATTGAAGGAGGAGCTAACACAGAGCGATTCCGCTAGGCATGTGGGACTTGTGGATGGAGCCCTTAATTCGCTTAACAAGGATTCACGGGTGGTCAATCTGTTGAAATCAGAGCACTACATTTTGGCCACCGTGCTCGATCCTAGATTTAAAACCTACCTTGGATCTCTCTTTCCGGCAGACACAAGTCTGCTGGGGTTCAAAGAACTGCTGGTGAGAAAATTGTCAAGTCAAGCGGAACGCGACCTGTCAACATCTCCTCCTTCACATTCTCCCGCAACTGGGGGTGCGAGGAAAAGGTTCAGAATTCCGAGCCCACCCGCTGGCGGTGATGCAGGGCAGTCTGGAACGACTGCTGATGCTGACATCTGGTCCGGACTGAAGGACCTGACAACGATTACGGACATGTCGTCTACTGTCACTGCATATGATTCTCTCCCCATTGAAAGAATGGTGGAGGATTATATGAGTGACCGCATCCAAGTAGGCACGTCAGACAGTCCGTACTTATACTGGCAGGAAAAAGAGGCAATTTGGAGGCCCTTGCACAAACTGGCTTTATTCTACCTAAGTTGCCCTCCCACAAGTGTGTACTCCGAAAGAGTGTTTAGTGCCGCCGCTCACCTTGTCAGCAATCGGCGTACGAGGTTACATCCAGAAAATGTGGAGAAGATGATATTCATTAAAATGAATTATAATCAATTCCTCCGTGGAGACATTCACCAGCAGCAATTGCCTCCACAAAGTACACAGGGAGCTGAGATGGTGGATTCCAGTGGGGACGAATTGATAATCTGTGAGGAGGGGGATGTACACGGTGATATATCGGAGGATGATGATGAGGTGGACATCTTGCCTCTGTAGAGCCAGTTTGTGCAAGGAGAGATTAATTGCTTCTTTTTTGGTGGGGGTCCAAACCAACCCGTCATTTCAGTCACAGTCGTGTGGCAGACCCTGTCACTGAAATGATGGGTTGGTTAAAGTGTGCATGTCCTGTTTATACAACATAAGGGTGGGTGGGAGGGCCCAAGGACAATTCCATCTTGCACCTCTTTTTTCTTTCATTTTTCTTTGCGTCATGTGCTGTTTGGGGAGTAGTTTTTGGAAGGGCCATCCTGCGTGACACTGCAGTGCCACTCCTAGATGGGCCAGGTGTTTGTGTCGGCCACTTGGGTCGCTTATCTTAGTCACACAGCTACCTCATTGCGCCTCTTTTTTTCTTTGCGTCATGTGCTGTTTGGGGGGTGTTTTTTGGAAGGGCCATCCTGCGTGACACTGCAGTGCCACTCCTAGATGGGCCAGGTGTTTGTGTCGGCCACTAGGGTCGCTTAGCTTACTCACACAGCTACCTCATTGCGCCTCTTTTTTTTCTTCTTTGCGTCATGTGCTGTTTGGGGGGTGTTTTTTGGAAGGGCCATCCTGCGTGACACTGCAGTGCCACTCCTAGATGGGCCAGGTGTTTGTGTCGGCCACTTGGGTCGCTGAGCTTAGTCATCCAGCGACCTCGGTGCAAATTTTAGGACTAAAAATAATATTGTGAGGTGTGAGGTGTTCAGAATAGACTGAAAATGAGTGGAAATTATGGTTATTGAGGTTAATAATACTTTGGGATCAAAATGACCCCCAAATTCTATGATTTAAGCTGTTTTTTAGGGTTTTTTGAAAAAAACACCCGAATCCAAAACACACCCGAATCCGACAAAAAAAATTCGGTGAGGTTTTGCCAAAACGCGTTCGAACCCAAAACACGGCCGCGGAACCGAACCCAAAACCAAAACACAAAACCCGAAAAATTTCCGGTGCTCATCACTAACATTTAGTAAAGGTTCTAAAAATGAAAAGTGTTGATGTTGGCCAAAGCAAGATTCTGTCTATCATTTTTCTATTGCATCCTAGAAAATGATAGACAGAATGTGATTGGTTGCTATGGGCTTTCCCTTAGGGGAAAGTATCATCAATAGAGCAATGAGCTGCATTCCTTTGCAAGAGTGAATGCAGACCAAATCTGGATATTGCCCAAGCTAGACCATGCAGCTCGGAACTGCAGCATTTGATAAGAAGCAACGAAAGTTGAAGGAATAAATTGCTTCTTGTCAAATGCTGCTATATCTATGCACTTAATTAGTACTTTAGTGTTATGTTTCTGTATTTTCAAAGAAATTATTATTTTAAGATGTAATTTTAGATGTTTAACGTGCTTAATGCTTTTTAAAATATTTGTATGGCATTTTGGCTTCATCGCTTGGATGTAAAGTGCTTTTAGAGGTAATTGGGCTTAATTAATGGCATTTCTGTGTACTATGATTCTTTTCATCACACACTTCCATATCCTGAACAATCTACAGAAGAAATCTTCATCATGGAGCTGAACAATCTACAGAAGAAATCTTCATCATGAAGCGCGTGGCTCATTGACAGAAATATTTGAGTGAAATCCTGTTATCAGTGGTAAGAGGAGCCCCGCACTGACTCCAGGTTATTCTATTGGCATATGATTGTATGTGCTATATTTTACAGTATGTACTATTAATATGATTCATTGCTATTTGGCTTATTGGGAGGCTGTGTTCTGCATCCAGCACGTGTCACACTCACTAGTGCACTTGTGTGGTGGTGGCTTGTGCGAGAATTCCCTGCCTATTGTGTTGCTGAATCTCTATCACATGGGTATAGCCACTGGCAACTTCTCCACTGGCTCACTTCTCCACATTTTTCACTGCTTCATGAATAAACCCCACAGTATTTTGGAATACGGCCAGTGATTTTAATGGTAACACATGTAACTACAGCCCAGCCGCTCGACTCTTTCCGCTGGAGAGGAGACTTAGGGGTAGGTGGGAGCGCAGTGCACCTTTTATGTATCTGCCACTGACTATGATTCCAGCGCCGGGTGGGGGGAGTAGGAGCAACTGGCTGAAGGAGCTGGACGGGGGTTTCTGTGTCCCCTCAAATCCGGAATGCCCCCTTCGACCCCCCCTAGTTGTGGCCCTGATGTAGCATAGCAATGAGCAATTATATGGCCCAGGGTGGGTGTTATTATTATGTAGCATTGGGGACCACCAGTATCAGAGAAACCTAGCTGAGGCCTGGAGGCTTAACCATATCTGTGCAAATATATGCAACTAAGATCTCTGAATTTTCTGTTATCATGTAGTGTTCAAGTCATTGCTAATACTTCTTGGTGTGCAGGGGGAAAACATTTATTAATTGTATTATGTCAATTTTTTATTATTTATATACAAACGTTAGTATTACACAGCTGAACCCCCATCATTTAAAAAAAAAATGCTCTGTGCATTACGACCTGTGGAAAAAACATGCCTCAGCCCATGCTGACCGTCAGGTAATATAGTATTCAGGATTTTATCTTGCACTGATACAGCAGACACGTTTCTTCTGCATACTGGCTATTGTTTGTACATGTCTTCCAGTAAGCGATAGTAGTCTCTCAGGGCAATCCAAGGATATCTCAAACGGGTCCAGATCATACAGTGTATTTATAAATATATCATCCCATAATGTAGAATGCAACAGATAAATACAGTATTAAGCTGTTTTAATAGTCTATATTTATAAAGTAAGGAAGTAATATTTATTTATCTAAAGGAAAACACTCTTTCCTTTTCAGGCAGGAAACGACGGCTATTCTCAGATGTATTTATACAGACGTTAAATAAAACACTGTTACCTTGTCCTTTAAATTCCTAGAAGAAGATATTTGTTTTAGTTAATATAAAATAGTCTGTTATTAATATCTTCGGGGAACAATTAATGCAGTTCCTGGACGAATGGCTGAAAAGTAACCTGCGGCCAGGCAGTTTGATGGAGACGCAGGCAGGTCCCTTAGTTAACTATGTAATAATTGTGGATAGAATACATTATCGGTCTTCTCAATCTAGAGTACTTGGGGGCAAGTTAGACGTTCAACTGAATGCTGAACACTTATTATTGCAGACAGGTTTTGTTAGTCTTATAGATCTGTATTATTCTTGAAACATATCCTCTGTGTTGACAGATTTGTGTTTATTCTTATAGTCCTTCGGAGAAAGGAATTGGGGACTTAAGTTTGTGTAAAGACCACATGGAGAAGGCAGTGTCTGAGCTCCCGCTGACTGCAGAGTTCTCCTGTATTGGATTTCGTTAGGTAATAGCTAATATATTGTTTATCTTACTTCTTTTAGGGCTATTAAGGGCTATTTAAAGGCAGATCAGTGGGTATTTCTGCCAATTAATGATCTCTTTGTTACTTAATACACTGATTAGTTACTTCGTATCAGCTTTAGAGACCGTGCATGATTCAGATGCGGTTTCAACTTTGATGGTGCGATTATTGGCAGACTGCGCATGGAATGCCGCTCACAGTCAGGGGTGTAACGAGGGTGGCTCCAGTGCAGCGCAAGCTCCGGGTGCCGGAAAAGTTAGAGGGCGCACCACCGCCTGCTCACCCCCTCCTTCTGCCCGCTATAGCACACTGACCCGGACTCTGGGACTAGGTAGGGGGCAGGGCAGGTCAGAGGAGTCAGCAGGAGACACAGACAGCCGACACATGCCGGAGCTCTGCCGCCCTCCTTATATGTCTCACGGTCTGCTGTGCAGCAGGGTTATTTCTGTCCTGCTACACCACTCTCTGCCCGGCCTGCTGCAGCACCTCTTTCTGCCCCGGCTACTGCAGCACTTCTCTTTGTCCCAGCTATTGCAGCACCTATCTCTGCCCCGGCTGCTGCAGCACCTCTTTCTGCCCCGGCTACTGCAGCACTTCTCTTTGTCCCAGCTATTGCAGCACCTATCTCTGCCCCAGCTGCTGCAGCACCTCTTTCTGCCCCGGCTACTGCAGCACTTCTCTTTGTCCCAGCTATTGCAGCACCTATCTCTGCCCCAGCTGCTGCAGCACCTCTTTCTGCCCCGGCTACTGCAGCACTTCTCTTTGTCCCAGCTATTGCAGCACCTATCTCTGCCCCGGCTGCTGCAGCACCTCTTTCTGCCCCGGCTACTGCAGCACTTCTCTTTGTCCCAGCTATTGCAGCACCTATCTCTGCCCCGGCTGCTGCAGCACCTCTTTCTGCCCCGGCTACTGCAGCACTTCTCTTTGTCCCAGCTATTGCAGCACCTATCTCTGCCCCGGCTGCTGCAGCACCTCTTTCTGCCCCGGCTACTGCAGCACTTCTCTTTGTCCCAGCTATTGCAGCACCTATCTCTGCCCCGGCTGCTGCAGCACCTCTTTCTGCCCCGGCTACTGCAGCACTTCTCTTTGTCCCAGCTATTGCAGCACCTATCTCTGCCCCGGCTGCTGCAGCACCTCTTTCTGCCCCGGCTACTGCAGCACTTCTCTTTGTCCCAGCTATTGCAGCACCTATCTCTGCCCCGTCAGCTGCAGCACCCGTCTCTGCCCCCGGCTGCTGTTGCAGCACCTCTCTCTGCATAAGAAGCTGCAGAGTAACATTTATATGCGGCTCTACTATGGCATAACCTGCCCTATATTTTATTGCGTTCCTTTGGCCCGCACTGTCCCTGTTTTAAACATGACGGGCGCCCAAAAGAAACTTTCACCCTGATATCCACAAGGTCTAGAACCGGCCCTGTCACCAATTTTGTATTTTTTAAATGTAACATGCACCCAATTCAGTACAGGGGAGGGGGCGCCGAAACATAACCTTGCTCCGGGCACCATGGCACTATAGTGGTCGACCTAAATATGGTCGACCTAGATACTGTCGATAAAACGAACCACACCCGGCTTCAACCATCCACTCATAGGTCTGTATAAGTGGTTGATGGCTCATGAGAGTGATGTAAGGGGTACAGTCGTGAACCCTGAATAAGTTATTGTCTTCCAGGTAATGTTCATCTTACTACATCCCCCTACTCATAACCAACCACTCAATCTTCATGTAGGAGTCAGGTACAGATCCCCTCCCATGACTATTACCATTAGTGGTGAATTATATTGACTGCTATTCTGTTCAGGCCAAGGGAACTTCCTAAGTGTATAGATGTGAAGGTCATATAGAGCTTGTCATTGGACAACAGTCACTCAAGCCACAACCGATTGGACCAGAACAAAGTCTCTACATTTCCACATTTTAATAGTCCCTACCAGAGGGAACCCTTTTCCTTTAAGCTTAACCCCATTAGTCCACAGTAGGGATGGCCATTGAAGAGGTCACCATCGAAGATGCCAACAGTGCTTTTCACTTATCGATGGGCAATCCTACTGTGGGCCAATCCGAGAAGGGAGTAGGATCAAATGGAAATGGGGCTAACCGATGGGCCAATCAGAGAAGAGGGCAGGACAGAGCGGCATGCTGAGGGAGGAGCTAAGCTCCGTGCCCCTGCTTTAGAAAAAAAAACATAACCACCTTCATCTGATCTCTGCCATCAATGGCAAAACCATTACCCATTGGTGGCAAATAATTGACAGTTGTTGATTGCCATCCCTAATCCACAAAACAGCGTGACTAGTTACTTGTGAACCCATTTATATTATATACAGTTTTTAAACTTATGTAGACTATGCTGCTTTGTCCAAGCATCAAACACAAGGATAGGTTTGTTGGATAAACTTTACCTTGACCAGAACATGTAAACTTAATTTCATTTCACGAGTGTAGGAATGGACATCGAAGATTGATCAATCTTTAGGTTCCGATATTCATAAATATTTTGATTGATGCAAGGTGCCTGATAATGTGTGACCTTTACCTGTGCCAAACCCTATAATTCCTGACAACAGTACAGGGCACTGGATCACAGCCAGGGTCACCGGCTTTCACACCTTCCCATCCCATTAGTGTACACAGCGAAAGGGTAAACAGTGGCAGGAACCACAAAACTACAGCTCCAATTCTCTCTGCCATCGGGGCAGTTATATTGCATATATATACAATATTGTAACGTCTGTATCAATATCTTATCAGTCAGAAGAACATTCAAGGAATATTATTGCCGCAACTGCTAGTTCCCTAAATAACAAATCCCTTTGCTGCCTGGACACAGAACCAATGGCGCCCATTCATGATGTGCTATAGCTCCTACAGTAACCGCCTGGCCAGCCGATCGCCAGTGGTGTCTCCCACACACTGCTGCATTGCATTCTGCGGACAGAGAAGCAGGTCTCCTGGGCACATCAGTGGCACTTCGATGCAGCAATATATTGATGCTTTAATAAAGTTGATCAGCTGCCATCAATGCGCTGACACCGATCATGCACTGAAGATATATTGACGGGGGCACTTAATTTGTCCATCCCTACATGTAGAATTACCAAAAACAATCTTGATATTGGGGGTCATTCCGAGTTGATCGCTCGCTAGCAGTTTTTAGCAGCTGTGCAAACGCTATGCCGCCGCCCACTGGGAGTGTATTTTAGTTTAGCAGAAGTGCGAACGGTTGTATCGCAGAGCGCCTGCAAACTTTTTTTGTGTAGTTTCAGAGTAGCTCAAAACCTACTCAGCGCTTGCGATCACTTCAGGCTATTCAGTTCCGGATTTGACGTCACACACCCGCCCAGCGTACTCCCAGCCACGCCTGCGTTTTCCCTGGCACGCCTGCGTTTTTCCAAACACTCCCTGAAAACGGTCAGTTGCCACCCGGAAACGCCCACTTCATGTCAATCACTCTGCGGCAACCAGTGGGACTGAAATGCATTGCTAGACCCTGTACAAAACGGCATAATTAGTTGTGCCCGTACGCCGCGCGTGCACATTGCGCCGCATACGCATAACTGCTGTTTTTTAGCCTGATCGCTGTGCTGCGAACAAATGCAGCTAGCGATCAACTCGGAATGACCACCATTGCCACAACAAAGATAGACTACACAGTGGCTACTTAAGCGCCACCTGCTGTCCATCCAGTATAAAGTCTTGAATAATACTTAACCTGTAGCTGTTGTTACACTCCAAAAAAATAACATGGCACAGTCATGCATAATAAGGTTCCTGATAGTGTACTCCTACACTGCACAATTTTTTAATATTGTAAATGGCCCACTGTGTACAACTTTTGACATAGAAAGTTGTACGAACTTACACATTTGCAAACAAGAGGGAGGAGAACATAGACAGCGTAGCTTCATCATGAAGATACTTGAGACAAGACAGTGTATTTATATAGTGCAGACAGAATAAGTAACCAACTAAATCAACTTTAATCTCATAGATTATAGGTTTTACTTCTCATGCCAAACATACTTTAAAAACATTATTTTAGATTTTTCTATTAGTGTTTTTATTTCTGAGAACTATTAAGCTGACCCTTTAGACGTAATATTGAATAGATTTATTTAGAGATGTCATCCGGCAGCCTTGCTTCCCAGTCGCTATGCTCGCCATAGATATACGTCAGTACGAGATAACACAGTTTTTCAGCTGTTGTTTTTCCACTCGGATGGAGGAGAGGAAAGAGTCAGAGAAATGAATCTACGCAGAACCCAGAAACGAAATGATTTCATACTTTGTTCTTCCTACCCCCCAACAAACGTGAATGGAATCCAAGGAGGTCAAAGATGAAAAAGTAATTACAAGATTGTTTCATATTGAGTGGACTGAGCTAATACGCGTAGATTGGGCTCTGGCTGACTTCACTCCAAGTGTTTTAGTCACTGCAGGGAAATGTGTGCGTAGAACATCAAACTCCACAACAAAGACGGAAAATGTGCAGACAGAAAGCCCAAGTTGTTAGAACACGGGCACGGAACAGATGCTAAGTGTCTTGCGGTGAGGGAGAAAAATTACTGGTAAATAGATGAGTCAGGCCGTAAAAGGAGGAAGACTCCGATCGAAGAAAAAAGATCAGTGAAATGAGAATAAAACATGTACATGGAAAAGATGTATTCAGTGATGTCATCATTACCCAACGTCCTCACGCCATTTAATAAAGAGCTATCACCTACATAGGGAATACATATGAAATCCCAGCAGATGGGATGCCACCGGTCTTGCCGGCATCCTGATGTATGGAATTCCAATAGGGGTCGGATAAGTATGTCTAACCTCCCCCATTCCCCCCCCCCAACCCTCTCTTCCCACAGCCTGACCCTAACCTTCCCCCTCCTCCCCACAGCCTGACCCTAACCCTCCATCTCTCGCAGCCTAACCCTAACCCTCCCCAGTGGTGCCAAACCCTAACCCCCCCTCCCCACAGCCAGACCCTAACCCCCCCTCCCCACAGCCAGACCCTAACCCCCCCTCCCTCCTCACAGCCAGACCCTAACCCCCCCTCCCTCCTCACAGCCAGACCCTAACCCCTTCCTCCCTCCTCACAGCCAGACCCTAACCCTCCCTCCCAGGCTGCCTAACCCGTCCATCCCCGCAGTCTAACCCTAAGCCTCTCTTCCCACAGTCTAACCCTAACCTTCCCCCTCCTCCCCACAGCCTGACCCTAACCCTCCATCTCTCGCAGCCTAACCCTAACCCTCCCCAGTGGTGCCAAACCCTGACCCCCCCTCCCCACAGCGAGACCCTAACCCCCCCTCCCCACAGCCAGACCCTAACCCTCCCTCCCAGGCTGCCTAACCCGTCCATCCCCGCAGTCTAACCCTAAGCCTCTCTTCCCACAGTCTAACCCTAACCTTCCCCCTCCTCCCCACAGCCTGACCCTAACCCTCCATCTCTCGCAGCCTAACCCTAACCCTCCCCAGTGGTGCCAAACCCTAACCCCCCCCTCCCCACAGCGAGACCCTAACCCCCCATCCCCACAGCCAGACCCTAACCCTCCCTCCCAGGCTGCCCAACCCGTCCATCCCGCAGTCTAACCCTAAGCCTCTCTTCCCACAGTCTAACCCTAACCTTCCCCCTCCTCCCCACAGCCTGACCCTAACCCTCCATCTCTCGCAGCCTAACCCTAACAATCCCCAGTGGTGCCAAACCCTAACCCCCCCTCCCCACAGCCAGACCCTAACCTCCCCTCCCTACAGCCAGACCCTAACCCTCCCTCCCAGGCTGCCTAACCCGTCCATTCCCTAAGCCTCTCTTCCCACAGTCTGACCCTAACCTTCCCCCTCCTCCCCACAGCCTGACCCTAACCCTCCATCTCTCACAGCCTAACCCTAACCCTCCCCAGTGGTGCCAAACCCTAACCCCCCCTCCCCACAGCGAGACCCTAACCCCCCCTCCCCACAGCCAGACCCTAACCCTCCCTCCCAGGCTGCCTAACCCGTCCATCCCCTAAGCCTCTCTTCCCACAGTCTAACCCTATCCTTCCCCCGAGGCCTTGGATGGAGATAAAGTGGCGAGAGTTAAAGTCCCCACCAACCAGAATAATAGTAGAGTTTGTTCATCCGAGTTGGTGACTTGAGAAGTGGGACAGACATTAATTGAAATATGGTAGCATCAGTGAGCAACGTCTTAGGTATTTTCTGCGTATACAGATCTCTTCTGGCATTCTTTATATGTTTTCATGCAAAAATGACTGCGAAAATGGAAACACAGTAATGTCACTGATTACACTTGTCTAAAATAGATTATTTTCTATTTTTAGAATTTTATTTATTTCTCTAATTCCAGTTTAAAATTTTTTTTTTTTTAAATGTCTGTTGAACTTTAAAATTGTTTGTTATAACACTCAGACATAGGTTACACTCCAGATGGTGTTTTATTACTACCTGTATTACTACTGAGATTAGTATAGACATACAACGACACTTCTTACTTACAGGACCAGTAGTAACATGGTGCCTCCAACAGGTCAAATTACATGAAAAAAAGGGTTTGAGTAAACTACTTTGTAATGTAATATTTATTGTATGTAAGGAGTATCCTTGTTTTTCTCAATAATTAAAATATGATTACTCAAAATAAATAATCATTTCCGTTTAGACAGTGTCCTTTTAAACTGACATCAGTAACAGTTATATATAAGGTCCAAAGGGGGTAATTCCGAGTTGATCACAGCAGGAACTATGGGGGTCATTCCGAGTTGTTCGCTCGCAAGCGGATTTTAGCAGATTTGCTCATGCTAAGCCGCCGCCTACTGGGAGTGAATCTTAGCATCTTAAAATTGCGAACGATGTATTCGCAATATTGCGATTACACACCTCGTAGCAGTTTCTGAGTAGCTCCAGACTTACTCGGCATCTGCGATCATTTCACTGCTTGTCGTTCCTGGTTTGACGTCACAAACACACCCAGCGTTCGCCCAGACACTCCTCCGTTTCTCCGGCCACTCCCGCGTTTTTTCCGGAAACGGTAGCGTTTTTTCCCACACGCCCATAAAACGGCCTGTTTCCGCCCAGTAACACCCATTTCCTGTCAATCACATTACGATCGCCAGAACGATGAAAAAGCCGTGAGTAAAAAACCTAACTGCATAGCAAATTTACTTGGCGCAGTCGCAGTGCGGACATTGCGCATGCGCATTAAGCGGAAAATCGCTGCGATGCGAAGATTTTTACCGAGCGAACAACTCGGAATGACCCCCTATGTTAGCAGTTGGGCAAAACCATGTGCACTGCAGGAGGGGCAGATATAACATGTGCAGAGAGAGTTAGATTTGGGTGGGGTGTGTTCAATCTGCAATCTAATTTGCAGTGTAAAAATAAAGCAGCCAGTATTTACCCTGCACAGAAATAAAATAACCCACCCAAATCTACCTCTCTCTGCACATCTTAAATCTGCCTCCCCTGCAGTGCACATGGTTTTGCCCAATTGCTAACTAAATTCCTGCTGCGATCAACTTGGAATTACCCCCAATGTTACCATTTCACTTTGCAAATTTGCAAAAAAAAGAAAACCTTTAGTTTAAAGGTCAACTCAAAAAATGATGTTGCTGATTAGAGCCATCATGGCAGGTACAGTACTGCAGCTACTTAGGATACCTGCTGATACTTGAAATAGGACTTCTGCCTGAAAGTTCCTGTTGAAGACTCAGAGTACGCTAAATGACACATTGCTGAATAATTGACTCTTCTGAGCTACGTGTGTAACCATGGTCTGGAAACAAATGGACAACATGAATGATTGCTGTCAAATGGCAGCTACAGTAAATATAAATGGGTGGCCCTAGAGTGACACTAGGCAGGACTTCAAATTGACTTTTTTTTGTCTGAAATCCTAATGTGGCAAAAGAAGGTGCAAAGGGAATTACAGAGGTAGCTCCGGATAGCAGAATGTGGGTCTGTACCGATGTATGTGCTAGCACTTTTCCTTTTCCTTAATAAATTGGTCACAAATCTGTATCCCCATTGTTGGTTGTTGTCATAGGCGTGCGCAGCACATTTTATTAGGGGGTGCACCGTCGGAGGGGTGTGTCTAGCACCGCCTTTTGGGCATGTCTAGCACCATCTATTGACGGTCAACACAATATAAAATGTCCACCCTTGTACCAATCCTAATAAAGCAGATACATTGTCAGATGTTGTGGTGTGCACCAAACAAACACCCCTGATGGCACTCACTGCAATTACACTGCTCCTCCTCAGCCTGGTCTGGCTCCCCCTCTCTTTCCTCTGCAAGCTGCAGCAGCTTACTTACAAGTCAGCCACTCATTGACACTGACAGTCACAGACTAGTACTGCTGCTGCTGGAAAAACGAGTGACGTGTCAATGTTGCTGCCGACCGCCTGCCAGTATTGAATTTGTCTTCCTAAGAGGAACACTGGCTGCATGCTGATCCTCATCAGTGGCTGGCGTTGGCATGGCATAGAAGGAGAGAGGTGGGCATGTGGCGGGTAATCACATCACATCATACTGTTTTTGTACATGGAGGTGGAGCTGGGAGTTTGAAAGCCAGTGGCAGTGGCACCCTTGATTAACCCAGGCGTCAGGTCAGTAATACAGTCCTGACAGGGTGCAGTGCAGAGGGGACAGTAATCAGCTTGCTCGGTGATCGCTACATCAGACATGTGAGATCAGGGTGCCAGACATTAGGGGGTGCCTGTGCGCACCAGGAACCCCCCTCTGCGCACACCTATGGTTGTTGTGCATAATAAATTGTGAAATGTTGCAAATCTGCAGAAAACACTAATTGTCGCTGGATTTATACTATATCCGTTCTGATAAGTAGGCCCCTCTATCTTGCTGTCATATAAATTCCTATAAGTGTCCATATGCCTGCTTTCCAATACTAAGGGGGTTATTTATAAGTTGTTAGCAAACCACCAAAAAAAATTAGCAATTGGGCAAAACCATGTTGCACTGCAGGTGGGGCAGATGTAACATGTGCAGAGAGAGTTATATTTGGGTGGGGTGTGTTCAAACTGAAATAATAATTGTAGTGTAGAAATGAAGCAGCCAGTATTTACCCTGCACAGAAACAATATAACCCACCCAAATCTAACTCTCTCTGCACACGTTACATCTGCCACACCTGCAGCACACATGGAGGGTCATTCCGACCCATTCGCTCGCTGCGAACGGGTCCCTGCTGCACTATGGCGCCGGCGCATGCGGGACAGCCGAAGGCAGTAGCAGGATAGCGATCGCCTCTGCCTGATTGACAGGCAGAGGCGATCGATGGGCGGGAGGGGGCGAAACGGCAGCGTTTAGCTGCTGTTTCGTAGGCGCGGTCCGGCCAACGCAGGCGTGGCCGGACCGAACGAGGGGCGGGCCGCAGCGGCTGCGTGACGTCATACGCAGCCGCTGCGGGCCAGGGAGCGAGGAGTAGCTCCCGGCCAGCACGCTAAAGCTGCGCTGGCCGGGAGTTACTCCTGAAGTGCAAAGGCATCGCCGCTGTGCGATGCTTTTGCACTTCTGTGAGGGGGGCCAGACTGACCGTAGTAGGGCTGCAATCGCATCTGCTTGATTGACAGGCAGAGGCGGTCACTGGGCAGGGGGGGGCGGAACGGCGGCGTTTGGCTGCCGTTTCGGTGGCGTAGTCCGGCCAACGCAGGCGTGGCCGGACAGAACGGGGGGCAGGCCGCAGCAGCTGCGTGACGTCACACGCAGCCGCTGTGGGCCGGGGAGCGATGAGTAGCTCCCGGCCAGCAGGCTAAAGCTGCGCTGATCGGGAGCTACTCTTGAAGTGCAAAGGCATCGCTGCTGTGCGATGCCTTTGCACTTCTGCGGGGGGGTTTGCACTTCTGCGGGGGGTGGGGGGGCGGCACTGACATGCGGGTCCCTGCATGTCAGTGTGAATGATCGTAGCTGTGCTAAATTTAGCACAGCTACGATCATCTTGGAATGACCTCCATAGGGCCTAATTCAGAGTTGATCGCAGCAGCAAATTTGTTAGCAGTTGGACAAAACCATGGGGGTCATTCCGAGTTGTTCGCACGCAAGCTGCTTTTAGCAGCTTTGCACACGCTAAGACGCCGCCTACTGGGAGTGAATCTTAGCTTATCAAAATTACGAACAAAAGATTAGCAGAATTGCGAATAGACACTTCTTAGCAGTTTCTGAGTAGCTCCACACTTACTCGGCATCTGTGATCAGTTCAGTGCTTGTCGCTCCTGGTTTGACGTCACAAACACACCCAGCGTTCGCCCAGACACTCCTCCGTTACTCCAGCCACTCCCGCGTTTTTCCCAGAAACGGTAGCGTTTTTTCACACACTCCCATAAAACGGCCAGTTTCCGCCCAGAAACACCCACTTCCTGTCAATCACACTCCGATCACCAGAACGAAGAAAAAACCTCGTAATGCCGTGAGTAAAATACCTAACTGCATAGCAAATTTACTTGGCGCAGTCGCACTGCGGACATTGCGCATGCGCATTAGCGACTAATCGCTCCGTTGCGAGAAAAAAATAACGAGCGAACAACTCGGAATGACCCCCCATGTGCACTGCAGGTGGGGCAGATATAACATGTACAGAGAGAGTTAGATTTGGGTGGGTTATTTTGTTTCTGTGCAGGGTAAATACTGGCTGCTTTATTTTTACACTGCAATTTAGATTTCAGTTTGAACACACCCCACCCAAATCTAACTCTCTCTGCACATGTTACATCTGCCCCACCTGCAGTGCACATTGTTTTGCCCACCTGCTAACAAATTTGCTGCTGCGATCAACTCTGAATTACCCCCATAATTCACTAAGCATCAGTCTGTATAAACCACTCCAATAATATCAGGAAATACATACAAGGAACATGGGTGTTCCAGGTTCCAGACAAAATATAAAAAACACAGTAGCGTAACCTTGGGACACGTACAGGTATATATATATACAGTATGTATCCAATCCATCATCTTGTATGTTCTGTTCATCATCTCCCATGGATTCCAGGCATGTTGTGCTCTGTTTTAAAATGTTTGTTGAAGTTATTTGAGATAGATGATACAACATGGTGATTGCAACTCTGAAATATAATAGTAATATAAGTAGTTAATAGGACCAAAGTCTGTTCTTCAGATAACCCAGATAACCTCTGAGAACTGCACAGTATCCAGATGAAGTAGTGGCAGAGGGTTGATGGATGAGATTACTCTGAATAACTACAGTTCAGAGGTCAGTACATTCACTCTCTGTAGCTCCTGGCCAGTTGGTGGGTTGGTCCTCTTTGTCATACCTCAAACTCAATGCATTTGAGGACCTGTATGTGGTAGATCCACTGGAAAATGATTTTTATTCTCCACAGGTCTGCAAATGAACTGAAACCTCCTCATAAAGTCCCCAGCAGGCGTCTGTCTGTTTGTTCAGGCTAATCTAGAGAACCGCTGGATGGATTTTGATGCAGTTTTCATAAGTTTATAGAGCAATTGTCAAGGGAGAGTTTGGTTTCCGAAACATTAACCTATGACATAAAGGAGGCGAGCAGTGATGATTTTAGGGAAGCAAGTAACAGATAAAATGGCCACCAGAGCGCTTTCTTGGCTTACACTGCCTAAATCGTTAAAGATATATCACAAAGATGGACTTTATTTCATACTATATAGAGATTGTGGGGTCTATGTACTAAAGCCTTGGAGAGAAAGAAAGTGGATGGTGATAAAGTATCAGCCAATCATCTCCTAACTGCCAGGCTACAGGTTGTGTTTGAAAAGTGAGCTGGGTGGTTGGTACTTTATCTACATCCACTTTATCGCTCTCTTAGTACATAGACTCTTGAATTTGATATGTATTATCCGGATTCTCCAGAAAAATGTGTGTATGTAGGCCCTGTTTACTGAGACAAAATTTCAGTTTTTCCCTTTTTTTCCATCCCTACAGTATTTAATTTATGTGAAAAATGATTCTATGTCCTTAAAGTAATCTTATAAGACCTTGGTTCAAAAAGCCTACCTTGGTTCAAAAAGCCTATCGCCGTAAATTCAACATTTGCTCCTGTGCGAAGCAGTGGTGAGTCGCTAGTGTGATAAAATTAACATTATTGTGGAGAAATCACAATAATAAGAGATTAAATGGGATAATCATTTGTTGCTTAGTAGTACCAGAGTTGCTGGGGTGGATCTTCTGCTGCTTAGCAGTACCAGAGTTGGTGGGGTGGATCTTCTGCTGCTTATCAGTACCAGAGTTGGTGGGGTGGATCTTCTGCTGCTTATCAGTACCAGAGTTGGTCGGGTGGATCTTCTGCTGCTTAGCAGTACCAGAGATAGTGTGGTGGATCTTCTGTTGCTTAGCGGTACCAGAGTTGGTGGGGTGGATCATCTGTTGCTTAGTTGTATCAAAGATAGTGTGGTGGATCTTCTGTTACTTGGTGGTACCAGATATGGTGGGTTAGATCTTCTGTTACATAGCGGTACAATACATAGTTAAAAGGAGCTTGTGTTTACTAGCTATATTAGAAATTAACTCTGTGACCTGTAAACTTTCTTTGTTCTAGGGTTTATGCTTGCCACCTAGCAACAGCTGGTAGGTGCCAAGCAACCTTCTGATTCCCACTGGAACAAATTAAAGTGAAAAGATTTCACTTAGCTTAACCTAGGGTTGGCCATGAACTATTGATTATTTATTACCTGTTATTTACATAGCACATACATATTCCACAGCGCTTTAGAGAGAATATTTGGTCATTCACATCAGTCTCTGCCTCAGTGGAGCTTACACTCTATATTCCCTATAACATGGCCGTACATATACACAACAGGGTCAATTCTTGTTGAGAGCCAGTAAATGTACACCTACGAGTATATTTTTGGTTTGCGGGAGGAAACTGGAGAACTCAGAGGAAACCCACACAAGCTAGCAGAGAATATACAAACACTGCCACCGCTCAAACCCTATCCTCGAGCAGACTTTTCAGATGCCTAATGATGATGGCAATCCCAAGCCCAGTACATGGCCCTAGAGAAGAAGGCATGTTAATTTAAGTCACGAGGAAAGAAGATACAACCAGGTCAGTTACAACATGAGTGTTTACTAGCAAGGTCTACAACTTAAAACATCAGATAAGTAATAGTAGCGCAAGAAAGCCTTAAAAGGAAGACTTTAAACTTTTAACATGGCGCTGACATAGGATGTCACCAGTCCAACAAGTTTTTCTTCAATTCTGCCCTGCACTAGCTGCTCTGGTCACTTGTAATATGTTTGTGACATGGAAACATATACATGCAACAACAGTTCAGCCACAAAGTGCTAGGCCACACAGACTGACATACAAAGTGACCACCAAGTTCTCGAGTTCTTAAAAGTTGCCTTTTTTAAGTTGCACCACTCACTACTGATCTGCAAGATGTGTCTGGAGGAAACATTACCAAAGAACTGTTGTTCAAGAGCTTCATGGTTGGCTTTCCATGGCAAGAGCAGCCACACACAAGCCTCGGATCATCCTGGGCAATGCCAAGTTTGGCCTCTAGTGGTCTACAGCAGAGCAGAACACAATGGGACTCTGGATCAGTGGAAACTAATTTTTTGGAATGACGAATCGTGCTTCACCATCTGGCAGTCTGGATTTGGCAGATACCAGGAGAACCCTTCCTGCATCAATACTTGCTACCATCTGTAATGTTTGGTGGAGGAGGAATAAAGGTCTTGGGCAGAATTTTACAGTTTAGCCAGAGCAAAATAGTTCCAGAGAAGGGGAATCTTTATGCTACAACATACAATACATCTTGATAGAGAATTATCTGCTTACTGCTTTGTGGGGGGATCCGGTCAGCATAGCAGCGTTTGGGATGCCGGCAGTCGGAATACCGTTGCCAGAACCACGACACTGGTCAGAAGACAGACACCGGGATCCTGACATGGATCACAAATCTGGCGCTGGAATCCTGACTGCCGGTATCCCGATCATAAGCATGGTGGGGCGGGTTAGGGTCAGGCTGCAGGTGTGGTGGTGGTGGTGGTGGTGGTGGGGGTTTAGGTTAGGGTTAGGCTGCGGGAATGGAGGGTTAGGTTTAGGCACTAAGAAGGGGGGTTAGCCACTAAGGGGAAAGGGTTAGAGACTAAGCGGGAAAGGTTCGGGTTAGGCTGCGGGGTTGGGGAGATTAGGGTTAGGCTGCGGGAAGGGGGGGTTAGGGTTAAACTGCTTACTTACCTGGTGTCAGGATCCTGCGCGTCGGAATGCAGTTGACGGTAATCTGACTGCCGACATTCCAAGGTTTTTTTTCCCATTTAAGCATGACCACATGCCTGTGCACAAAGCAGGGTCCATCAATCGGGGTCGGTATATAAAACCAACGAGATGCCAATTGTCAGGATACCAACATCGACATCCCGTTTGGCAGAATGCTGGCAGGGGGGCGAGCGCAACAAAGCCCCTTGCACTCGCCACAGGTTTTGTTCTCTCTCTGTGGGTGTTGTGGACACCCATAGAGGGGGAATCACCTAGGTTGCCAGTATTCCGGCGGCGGTATAGTACCCCTGTCAGGATCCCGGCGTCGGTATTGAGACAGCCGGGATCCCGACCGGCAGTATGTTAAACTCATACCCATCAAACAATGGTTTACCGAGTTTAGTGGAAGAACTTGGTTGGCCTGCACAGACTCTGACCTTAATTCCATCTAACACCTTTGGGATGAATTGGAAAGCCAACGACGTGGAATATCTATTGTCCAATATCTGTGCCCAGCCTCACTAATTATTTTATGGCTGAATGGATGTGAATCCCCGCCGCTATGTTCCAAATTTAATGGAAAAGTTTCCCAGAAGCATGGAGGCTATTATAGCAGCGAATGGAACCGTACAAGGGAGGCAGTGCGCCCTGTGCCAGCCCCACCCCCTAAACCAGCGATGTCATGATGTCTCGCCCCCCCTTGGTTGTAAACTCAGAAGTCCTTGTATTGCAAAGGACAGCTCTTACCAGTAGAGCTGTCCTTTGTGATGTCATTCAAGCATGTGGAGTTACTAAACGCTGTGATGAGTGTGAAACGCGGCATTTGATGCATCCCACCCATTGTAACATTTGCACTTTAGTAGATTTATTGCAGCAACTAACTATGTAAATGTAATGTACATTATTCTGTATTTTTATACTAGATTATAATAAGATTTTAAACCTACCAGTAAATCTTTTTCTCCTAGTCCGTAGAGGATGCTGGGGACTCCGTAAGGACCATGGGGTATAGACGGGCTCCGCAGGAGACATGGGCACTCTAAAGACTTTAGAATGGGTGTCCGTAAGGACCATGGGGATTATACCAAAGCTCCAAACCGGGCGGGAGAGTGCAGATGACTCTGCAGCACTGATTGAGCAAACATGAGGTCCTCATCAGCCAGGGAATCAAACTTGTAGAATTTTGCAAAGGTGTTTGAACCCGACCAAGTAGCTGCTCGACAAAGCTGTAAAGCCGAGACGCCCCGGGCAACCGCCCAAGAAGAGCCCACCTTCCTAGTGGGATGGGCCTTTACCGAATTTGGTAACGGCAATCCAGCCGTAGAATGAGCCTGCTGAATCGTGTTACAGATCCAGCGAGCAATAGTCTGCCTAGAAGCAGGAGCGCCAACCTTGTTGGCTGCATACAGGACAAACAGTGCCTCTGTTTTCCCAACCCGAGCCATCCTGGCTACGTAAATGTTTAAGGCCCTGACTACATCAAGGGACTTGGAATCCTCCAAGTCTCCCGTAGCCACCAGCACCACCATAGGTTGGTTCATATGAAACGATGAAACCACCTTAGGCAAAAATTGAGGACGAGTTCCACATGGAAAATCAGATATGGGCTTTTGTGAGACAAAGCTGCCAATTCGGACACCCGCCTTGCAGATGCCAAGGCCAACAACATGACCACCTTTCAAGTGAGAAATTTTAAATCAACTGTTTGAAGAGGCTCAAACCAGTGAGATCTTAGGAACTGTAGCACCACGTTAAGGTCCCATGGTGCCACTGGGGGCACAAAAAGGAGGCTGGATGTATAGCACTTCCTTTACAAAAGTCTGGACTTCTGGAAGAGAAGCCAATTCCTTCTGAAAGAATATAGATAGGGCCGAAATCTGTAACTTAATGGAGCCTAACTTCAGGCCCATATCCACTCCTCAAAAATAACCAAAATAAGACAGCGCTGACTGAGATGGATTGTCAAAATTACAGTATTATTTAATATTAAAATTACAATAAAATGCCAAAAATAAAATAAAACAAAATGAGATAGGTCTCACTGCACTAATGAGCTCATAGTCACCATACATATGTTGTTAATCGCTTGCTGCTTTATCCAATGCCCCTCATGGGGTCCGCACATTTGAATGTCCCTTATCCTGGGGTTGTAGCACAATCCCCGGGCCGAAATACTTGAAATGACAACGCTGGAGGAATAACTGTCCCAGTAGTGTGGCAATACAACAGGAATGTCCTCACCAGTAGTGCGTAGTGATGTATTGTTCGGTCCTTGTAGATGGATATGGGTACAAATAGCGTTATTTGGCGGAATCCTCAGGGGTCCAAGCAGTGATAGATATTCAGTGAAGGTGACACAGGCTCACACCTGACGCGTTTCCCAGCTGACTGCTGCTTTATCCTTACGCCCAATGAGGAGGATATATGGGAACATGAAGGTATGCCTCCTTTATGTCTAGTGACACCCTAAAATCCCCCCCTTTCCAGGCTGGATATCCTTGCCTTGAGAGATTCCATCTTGAATCTGAACCTCTTTAAATGTAGGTTTAGGAATTTTAGATTCAGAATCGGTCTGACCGAGCTATCCGGCTCCGGGACCACAATAGGGCTGAATAAAACCCTTTTCCCTGTTGCTCCAGGGGAACCATGATAAACATTTACTTTTTGACCAGCATTAGTATGGCAGCCAAAATGATTTTCCTCTCCGGAGAAGTAGCTGGCAAGGCCGATTTGAAAATCGGTGTGGAAGCCCCTCTTTGATGGATGTGGTAGAGGCCGGGGAGGACACTTTTCCTGTGAACTGGCCGTAGCCGGTGATCTTTTCCCTCTACCTCAGGCGAGGAACTAAAGCCACGCCCCCTTTCTGAACTTACGCGACCGTAAGGACTGCATCTGTTATTAGGGTGTTTCCTTTTGCTGCGGGGGAACATAAGGCAAAAAAGACGACTTACCCGCGGTAGCTGTGAAAACCAGGTCCGCGAGGCCCTCCCCAAATAAAACTTCACCCTTGCAAGGTAAAGCTTCCATATGACTCTCCGAGTCAGCATCAACTGTCCATTGACGGGTCCGCAGGGACCTACTAGCAGAACCTGCCAGGGCCTTAGCCCTTGAACCCAAACACCCAATATCTCTCGCAGCCTCTTTCATATATAGTGCTGCGTCCTTGATGTGACCTAAGGCCAACACCATACTATCTTTTTCTAGGGAGTCAATGTTAGACGACAAGTCATCAGCCCAAGCTGTAATTGCGCTACCTACCCATGCCGACGCTACTGCAGGTCTAAATAGGGCTCTGGCAGTCGCATAAAATTTATTTTAAGGTAGATTCCTGCCTACTATCCAAGTATCAGTAGGATCCTATACGGCCGCCGTATCAGGGGACGGCAATGCTTCCTTTTTGGACCAGGGCGTTAAGGCCTTGTCCAGCGTGGGCGAGGATTCCCACCGTAACCTGTCCTTTGAGGGGAAAGGATACGCCATTATAATACTCTTGGGAACTTGCAGTCTAATGTCAGGAGTCTCCCAAGCTTTTTTTTTTTTTAAACGGTCAGCTCATGAGATGAGTTAGGTTATTTTTCTTTAAATATGCAGACCCTCGTGTCAGGGACAGAGGAGTCCTCTGAGATATGCAAAACAAAGTTTATTACAATAAACCTAAATTGAATACTGTCGCGACTCATGGGTGCAACCTTGCATCATCCTAGTCGACACCGGAGTCGGAATCCGTGTCGGTATCAGTGTCTGCAAACTGGGTAAAGGGACATTTATGGGACCCCGAAGGGTCCTGGGACACAGTAAAAGCCATGGGTTTTTTACCTGCCTGTCTTTGGACTCTGCTTTGTCCAATCTGTAATAAAGCCACATTATCATTCAAAACATTCCACATGTCCACCCAATCAGGTGTCGGCTGTGCCGACGGAGACACCACCACCATCTGCTCTGCTACCTCCGAAGACGAGCCTTCCGCTTCAGACATGATTGTCGACACACACGTACTGACACCCCCCACACACACTGGGATAAATAAATATGGGGACTGACCCACAATAAGGCCCTTTGGAGAGAGAGAGAATGCCAGCACACACCCAGCGCTACAATATGCTGAAACCACGGTCCCAGCCTAAATAGCGCTTTATATATAAATATATGTACAAACTGCACCAAATAAATGTGCCCCCCCCCTCGTTTTTGTCCCCTGTAACTGTTCAGCAGGGGAGAGTCAGGGAGCACTTCACTGCAGCATGCTGTGGAGAAAAATGGCGCTGGTTAGTGCTAGAGGATCAAGCCCCGCCCCCTCGACGGCGGGCTTCGGTCCCGCTCAATTTCTTTATACTGGCGGGGGTTTTATATTATATTGCCTCAGCAGTATCTAATATCTGTGCCAGTGCTGTTTATGAGGTAAAAATTGCTGCCCAGGGCGCCCCCCCCCCCCTGCGCCCTGCACCCGTACAGTGCCTTCTGTGTGTGTGTCGGGAGCAATGGCGCGCAGCGTTACCGCTGTGCGTTACCTCAGTGAAGATCTGAAGTCTTCTGCCGCCTTTGAAGTCTTCTTTCTTCTCATACTCACTCGGCTTCTATCTTCCGGCTCTGCGAGGAGGACGGTGGCGCGGCTCTGGGACGAACGGCGAGGGTGAGACCTGCGTTCCGACCCTCTGGAGCTAATGGTGTCCAGAAGCCTAAGAAGCAGAGCCTATCAGTTAAGTAGGTCTGCTTCTCTCCCCTCAGTCCCACGATGCGGGGAGCCTGTTGCCAGCAGTGCTCCCTGAAAACAAAAAACCTAACAAGAAGTCTTTTTCAGAGAAACTCAGGAGAGCTCCCCTGTAGTGCCTCTAGTCTCCTCTGGGCACAGGATCTAACTGAGGTCTGGAGGAGGGGCATAGAGGGAGGAGCCAGTGCACACCCATTCTAAAGTCTTTAGAGTGCCCATGTCTCCTGCGGAGCCCGTCTATACCCCATGGTCCTTACAGAGTCCCCAGCATCCTCTAGGACGTAAGAGAAATAAGATTTGGCGTCTACATCACCCGCATTTTGTTTTCTTGTTTTCACTGAAGTACTTACAGCAGTAGGTGTGGTTCAGTATTATCAGAATAGACTTCAGCTTGTGTAAAATGGAGTCAGGAAATTGCCTTTATTTCTGCTGGAATAAATACAGCAGTATTTGTGGTTATAGATAATGGAACATCCTTTATCCTTACACAGCCACACAGTTATTCTCTGTAGTATCTCTGTGGCCCTGACCTCTCACTGTCAGACCTTGGCTTTGTTTGTGACGCCTTTCTACTTTAGCCCTGTGGCTTATCTGTGACCTTCCCGGTGTACTGACCTTGGCCTTGTTAGCCACTCCCCTTTTCGTACTCCCTGTGGCTTATACAAAAGACCAGAAGTGTACCAGACTCTGGCTTGCAGACTTCTCTTAAGGTGCATACACATTATGCAATATTTTAGACAGTATCGCTCATTTTCACCCTTCTGAGCGATATTGTTTAAAATATTGCCCAGTGTGTACGCTACGACCGATGAATGATGCACGCTCCCATGTATTATTATCGGTCCCCTCCGTCACCTGTGCATGCAGATCAATTTGTACTTAATGTCCAAAACTGCATGTTCTGGCCGGCCACGGCCATTCTCCTGGCGGACAATTTTTCTGTGACTTGCTTCGCTAAAATCATCACTGCTCAGCTCCTTTTTGTCATAGATTAATGCTTCATAAACCTAAACATTCCTGCAAGTTTGTACAAAGTGGCTCTGTGAAAATGTTGCAACTGCTGGCGGGTTGTGTAGAGACGCCCATAATCGGTGTCTCTGACCTATTTGCGTACAAAGACGCTACCATCGGACACACATTGGACGGACATCGAAATTCTGATTTACCCTATGTTAACAGTCAGGAAGTAAGAAGTCTGAGACATTTTCATTGTGTATGGGGTCGGAGTTTCAGTCAAAAACACGCCCCTGAGGCACCATTCCCGTTACCTCCTTCAAACGGTCCCTAATGGTCAATCACTTTGCAAAAAAATCCTCTCGGCCATTCCGGGCACCCCACACACTCCGCTTTGAATCGGAGGTGGCTCCCATCTCTGGAGGCGGGGTGGCTTTGTGTGTGTCTCGGGAGGGGTGGTGGTCTGTGTGTATCTCTTGGGAGATGGGGGAGGGCTTTGCCAGCAATTGTAGTAGCGGAGGCCCCCACAAATTCCGTTACCCTGGGCCCCCACCAGGCTTAAACCGGCACTGATTTGAAAATATTTTATTGTAATTGTGCAGACACTTTGTTTTATTCTGTAAGCTTAAATAAAATACACACTTGTTCCCTCCAACAGAGAGACGTTGGGTCTCCAGGTACCAGAGAGAAATATGGGTCTCCAAGTACCAGAGAGAAGATGGGTCTCCAGGTACCAGAGAGAAATATGGGTCTCCAGGTACCAGAGAAAAGATGGGTCTCCAAGTACCAGAGAGACGATGGGTCTCCAGGTACCAGTGAGAAATATGGGTCTCCAGGTACCAGAGAGAAGATGGGTCTCCAAGTACCAGAGAGACGATGGGTCTCCAGGTACCAGAGAGAACAGTGCCAGATTAAGGACCACATGGGCCTGGAGCTGAAATTTCTGAAGGGCCTATTGTGTACTGTCGCGGGGGATGTGACCAGAAACAGCGGGGTTGTGACTAGGGGTTGTGTCACGCAGCGCCACACATTGTTCCTTGCCTGAGTCAAAGCCACTCTGGGTCCTAGGGGTAAATTTACTAAAGGTTCTAAAAATGAAAAGTGGTGATGTTGCCCACAGCAACCAATCAAATTCTGTCTATCATTTCTCTTTTGAATCCGTGAAAATGATAGACAAAATCTAATTGGTTGCCATGGGCAACATCACCACTTTTCATTTTTAGAAACTTGAGTAAATTTACCCCCTAGTGTCTGCTTTCTGTAGCAGGTAAGCTAAGGCGCAGGATCAAATTTGCTGGTGGCGGTCCCCACAACCTAGTTGCCTCAGGGGCACATTGCACCAGGTAGCCCCTTATACACATTGCACCAGGTAGCCCATTATACATACTGCACGAGGTAGAGCCTATTATACACAGGTAGCCCCTTATATACAATTCACCAGGTAGCCCATTATACACACTGTATGAGGTAGAGCCTATTATACACAGGTAGCCCCTTATACACATTGCACCAGGTTTCCCATTATACACATTGCACAAAGTAGCCCCTTATACACATTGCGCCAGGTAGCACCTTATACACGTTACTCCAGGTAGTCCATTATACACATTGAGCCAGGTAGCCCCTTATACACATTGTACCAGGTAGCCCATTATACAAATTGCACCAGCTAGCCCCTTATACACACTGCACCAGCTAGCCATCACTCACCATCCGGCACCTGTGGTCCCCCGGCTCTATGTTCTTCTCATACTTCCGCCCAGCGTGAAGCTGAGCGGGAGTGAGTAGTGGCAGGAGGCGACCGGCAGCGGTAAGTGGCCGGGGGGGGGGGGGGGCAGCAGGCAGCGTCCAGAAGAGGACGGTGGGGTGACCAGCAGGAGGAAGTGGCGGGGTGCGGGCAGCATGAAGTGGCCAGGACTGGGGGCGACCGGCCGGCAGCAGGAAGTGGCAGGGGCATTGTGGTGCAGCCAACAGATGGGTGCTGATGGTGCCGGTGGGGTGACTGTGGCGGCCGCCCGCACCTAAAATTGCCACTGGTGGGATCCCCTGAGCCGAATGAGCAGCGATCCTCCCCACATCCCTCCCCCACAGCCAACAACACAGCCAAAAAAGCCCCTCTCAGTGCACATAGGGGGTAATTCAGACTTGATCGTAGACGTGCTAAATTTAGCACATCTACGATCACTTTCACAGACATGCAGAGGGACGCTCAGCACAGGGCTAGTCCGCCCCACATGTCTGGCTCTGCCCCCCACCCACACAGGTACAAAAGCATTGCATGGCGGTGATGCTTTTGTAGCTGAGTAGCTCCCTGCCAGCACAGCTCCCCAACGGTCCGGACACGCCTCTGTTGTCCGGACCGCGCCCCGCCAATGGTGTTCTAACGCTGTTGGCATGCCCCTTCCCGCACCGTGACCGCCTCTGTCTGTCAATCAGGCAGAGGCGATCGCACCAGTGAGATGCTGATAGCATCTCACTGGCTGCACATGCGCATACTGCACGTGCACACTACGTATAGTAATTCAGACTGCGATCGCTCCAGTCTCAATTACCCCCATAGTGCAGCTGAATGCACAAGGACCGAGCATCCACAGACATACCTGCCAACATTGGTCCGGGCAAGGGAGGGACATCATTGTGCGCCGAAGCCGCGTGCCTGAAATTAGGGTGTGTGTCCTCATGGCAAGAGCTGCGATCGCAAGCCACGCCTCCGTTTTCATCATTATGGGGCCATGAACAGCGCTCAGAGAGCTGTTGGCCATGCCCCCTGTCCCTCAATGCCGTGAATAGACGCTGTGCGCATGCACACAGCATCTATTTACCGCTGCTCTACTCAGAGCAGCGAGTAACAAGGGGGGGATCTCCCAACTGCCCCCACCCCCCCTCTGGACACTGCGACCCGCGGGTGGGACAGTTGGGAGGTATAATGAGACGTAAAGATCACCCACCTGAGCATAGCTTCCAATGTGAACAACCCAACCCAGCAACATGCTCATATCACCACACACGCCTGTCCCCCCCCCTCCACACACACAGACAGTTTCCCCAGTCCCTATATACACTGACACACACCCTGTGCCCTCCAGTCACACCACACACACACACACACACACACACACACACACACACACACACACACACACACACACACACACACACACACCTGTTCACTCCAGTCCCTACACACACATCCAGTCCGTCCTTTCCAATACACATACCTGTTCTCCACTGGCCTTCCACTCTCCCCCATTTCCCCCAGTCAGTTTCTGAGCTTCCGAACACCGCAGGAGCAGGCAGGGACACATACAGACGACCAGGAAAAGTCGGGGGTGTGGCCTAATCTTGGACCCATCGCCACACGCCCCCTTTGAGGAAAAAACACCCCTACCATTCAGCAGGAAGCATCGCACGAGCCGGCCAGGCAGGGTGTCACGGGACAGGACAAGCGGCTAAATCACCGGAGGCTGCTGCTGTCATGCATGGTTGTGGGGAGGCGCTTGTGTGCATGTCACAGTGTGACATCAAGGCGCAGGGGAGGAGCACAGAAATCTTTTAGCGCACGGAGACCTTTTGAGGCTTTCTGGTGATTTGCTGTAACAGGGAAAACATGTTTTCCTGTTTTCAGTAGCAGGGGATCCTGTGGGCCTATTTTAATGGGGGGGCTTGGAGCTGCAGCTCCACCCGCACCATTGTTAATCCGGCTCTGAGAGAGAAGATGGGTCTCTAGCTACCAGAGAGAAAGAAGGGTCTCCAGGTACCAGAGAGAAAATAGGTCTCCAGGTACCAGAGAGAAGATGGGTCTCTAGGCACTTGAGAGAAAGAAGGGTCTCCAGTTACCAGCGAGAAGATGGGTCTCCAGGTACCAGAGAGAAGATGGGTCTCTAGCTACTTGAGAGAAAAAAGGGTCTCCAGGTACCAGCGAGAAGATGGGTCTCCAGGTACCAGAGAGAAGATGGGTCTCTAGGTACTTGAGAGAAAGAAGGGTCTCCAGGTACCAGCGAGAAGATGGGTTTCCAGGTATCAGAGAGAAGATGGGTCTCCAGGTACCAGCGAGAAGATGGGTCTCCAGGTATCAGAGAGAAGATGGGTCTCCAGGTACCAGAGAGAAGATGGGTCTCTAGCTACTTGAGAGAAAGAAGGGTCTCCAGGTACCAGCGACAGTGCCAGATTAAGGTCCAAATGGGCCTGGAGCTGAAATGTATGAAAGGCCTATTGTGTGCTTTGGCAGGAGGTATGACAAGTGCTGCGATGAGGGTGGTATAAATAGGGGGTGTGGCCTTTGCTATGGGTGTGGCTATCTCCATGGAGGTTGTAGCTAGTGCCTACTGTTAACCATTTAATAGAGGAGCAGAGCGACAGACCCATACACACACATACAGTGGTTGTCGAAGTGGGAATTTTAAAGTGGGGGTATGGCAAATGAAACAGGATTACTGTTGCACGCGCCTAAAAAGGGGGCATGGCCACTGAAAAGGAGTGTGTCATTCAAAGTACATGCATTAATGTGCCCCCTCTTTTCCTAGTCTGTACAGCTACCCATTAACGTGCCCCCCTCCCTTCATAGTCTCTATATGCATCATTGTGCCCCCCTCCTAGTCTGTATGTGTAGTGAGCCCCCCTACCCTCATAGTCTGTATATGCGTCAGTGTGCCAACCTCCCCTCCTAGTCTATATTGTGTCAGTGTGCCCCCCTCCCCTCCTAGTCTATATTGCGCCAGTGTGCCCCCACCCCTCCTACTCTGTATATGTGTCAGGGTGCCCCCCTACCCTCCTAGTTTGTATATGCGTCAGTGTGCCCCCCTTCCCTCCTAGTCTGTATGTGTATTTCTATGCCCCCCTCTCCCATAGTCTGTATATGCTGTAGTCAGGGCTGGTTCTATACCTTGTGCCCAGGGTGAACATTTCCTTTGGTGATTCCCCCTCTCCCCATTGAAAACAGGGACACTGCGCACGCGTGTAAAAAAAAATAGGGGTGTGGCCACATAATAGTACAAATTCACATTACACCGCACAGTTGTACCACATATACATGCCAGGAAGAGCCCCTTATATATATTGCGCCAGCCAGAACCCCTTATACACATTGTGCCAGGCAGAGCCCCTTATACACGTTGCGCCAGGTAGCCCCTTATACACGTTGCGCCAGGTAGCCCCTTATACACGATGCACCAGGTAGCCCACTTGTACATGATGCACCAGGTAGCCCACTTGTACATGATGCACCAGGTAGCCCCTGGAATGCAGCATAGTACTGTTAGAAGAGGTTCGATGTGACAAATATGGACCAGGGTTATACATTAACAACTGATATCTATACACAGAGCACAGATTATTATTACCATTACATGTATAGCGCCAGCGCTGTACACAGAACTTTATTTGTGGATGCATGGTATAGGAGCAGACTCCATCCCATTACTACATCAGCAGACATATGCGATTCCAAAAGCACATAAAGAAACGGACACACCAGTGACAGAACTAGTAAGTGGTGGGCCCTTGTGCAACAATATGTTTTGGGGCACACCCACCCCACATTAAAAAAAAAAATGATATTCTATATAATTTGCAGCAACCCCTTCACTGCTGTTACAGTAAGGTGTGCATGCAGCGACAACATTAATTAGGACATATTTCTCTGGCTGCTCCCAATCACCCACAAACATACTTCTACTCACCAATTCTCTCACTAAGGGGGTCATTCCGAGTTGATCGCTAGCTGCCGTTGTTCGCAGCGCAGCGATCAGGCTAAAAATCTGCATTTCTGCGCATGCGTATGCACCACAATGCGCACGCGCGACGTACGGGTACAAAGTCCTTTGTGGTTTTGCACAGGTTCTAGCGAAGCTTTCAGTCGCACGGCACAACACAAGAAGATTGACAGGAAGGGGGCGTTTCTGGGTGTCAACTGACCGTTTTCTGGGAGTGTTTGGAAAAACGCAGGCGTGGCTGGGTGAACGCTGGGCGGGTGTGTGACGTCAAAAGCCAACCCTCCAACGTTAGAATCAACGCACACGAAGAGTAAGTTCAGGGCTGGTCTTGTGCACAAAATGTTTTTGCAGGCGCTCTGCTGAACAGGTGTTCGCACTTCTGCAAAGCGAAAATACACTCCCCGGTGGGCGGCGACAATGCGTTTGCATGGCTGCTAAAAACTGCTAGCGAGCGATCAACTCGGAATGACCCCCTAAGGGTGGGATGTACTACAGATGAAAATGCAGCCAAAACTTAGAAAATCATTTTTTCTGAGTTTTGTCCGCATTTCTCTTTGAAATTCCCTCTGATCCAATTGGATCCTTCCCAGCACCCCCGACGGCCGCAACTTGACTCTCTGCATGCGCAAAGGACAGCTCTTATTGAAAGAGCTGTCCTTTGTGATTTTCTAGGTACATACCAACATTATCAATGCCGGTATGTACCTGATAAGAGGTGGGATGTACTCTACCACATCGCGGATGCCCTAGGACTGCACAGAGGCTCCTCTACAACAATGGCTGGTAACCGCCACATACAAAAAGAACAGCTATGGCCACACATTTGCCCTCACATCGATGGCAGGAACATGGAGGGAGGGAGACACACGGGGTGCAGGACAGGGGAGGAAATATGAGCACCAGCGTAGATTGAAAAAAGACAGGAGGAAGACATTGAAGGAAGATGGTGAGACGGTAGGAACAGCAGGAAGAACAGAGGAGATGGGAGTAATAGGCCGTACACACTCGTCAATGTGCCGCCGAGCTGCCCGACCGCCGATATGGCCGACGGGCGACCCGGCGGCGGGGGGGCAGTGACGGGGGGAGTGAAGTTTCTTCACTCCCCCCGTCACCCGGCTCCGTAGACTTGCAGGCAAATATGGACGACATGGCACCAGTGATGAACGAGCGCGGGGCCGCGCATCGTTCATCGCTGGTGCCTCCACACTGCACGATATAAACGTTATCTCGTTCATTAATGAACGAGATCGTTCATATCGTGCAGTGATGTCGGCCAGTGTGTAGGGCCCTTACGACAAGAAGAACAAGGGAAAATGGGAGGCTCCTAAACAGCGTGGGTTGGTAATTGTCACATAAAAAAAAGCTGTGTTTGTTTAGCTCAGATGAACAGGGAGAGCCAGCAGGAACAGGAGGAGACGAGAGGAATTTGAGAATCACAGGGGAATAACGGGCGAATAACGGGGGCAGACAAGAGGAACACAGGGGGAATAACGGGGGAGACAAGAGGAACACTGGGGGAATAATGGGGGCAGACAAGAGAACCGAGGGGGAAATAACGGGGGGAGACAAGAGGAACACAGGGGGGAATAACGGGGGTGATAAGAGGAACACAGGGGGAATAACAGGGGGTGATAAGAGGAACACAGGGGGAATAACAGGGGGTGATAAGAGGAACACAGGGGGAATAACAGGGGGTGATAAGAGGAACACAGGGGGAATAACAGGGGGTGATAAGAGGAACACAGGGGGAATAACGGGGGGAGACAAGAGGAACACAGGGAATAACGGGGGGTGATAAGAGGAACACAGGGGGAATAACGGGGGGTGATAAGAGGAACACAGGGGGAATAACAGGGGGTGATAAGAGGAACACAGGGAATAACAGGGGGTGATAAGAGGAACACTGGGGGAATAACAGGGGGTGATAAGAGGAACACAGGGAATAACGGGGGGTGATAAGAGGAACACTGGGGGAATAACGGGGGGTGATAAGAGGAACACAGGGAATAACGGGGGGTGATAAGAGGAACACAGGGGGAATAACGGGGGGTGATAAGAGGAACACAGGGGGAATAACAGGGGGTGATAAGAGGAACACAGGGGGAATAACAGGGGGTGATAAGAGGAACACAGGGGGAATAACAGGGGGTGATAAGAGGAACACAGGGGGAATAACAGGGGGTGATAAGAGGAACACAGGGGGAATAACAGGGGGGTGATAAGAGGAACACAGGGGGAATAACAGGGGGTGATAAGAGGAACACAGGGAATAACAGGGGGTGATAAGAGGAACACTGGGGGAATAACAGGGGGTGATAAGAGGAACACAGGGAATAACGGGGGGTGATAAGAGGAACACTGGGGGAATAACGGGGGGTGATAAGAGGAACACTGGGGGAATAACGGGGGGTGATAAGAGGAACACAGGGGGAATAACGGGGGGTGATAAGAGGAACACAGGGGGAATAACGGGGGGTGATAAGAGGAACACTGGGGGAATAACAGGGGGTGATAAGAGGAACACGGGGAATAACAGGGAGACAAGAGCAGCACAGCGGGAGATTGGAGGAAAGAGAAAGAAAACAGGATAAAGTAGATACTTATACAAAATAACACAAGTGACAGAATAACAGTTGTGTAATATGTAACAATAATATAAGATTTACACACACAATGTACATGATGTGGAACTATGTTATTACAGTACCACATTAGGCAGGATGTAAAAGCGAGGAGCTCCAGCAAGTGGCTGAGCACTGGCGCTGCTCTTGTGACCAGTCCCCATCCTTTCTGCGGCCCCATCTCAGGCCAGTCCACCAGGAAATACAGTCAATCTTCTCCTTTATAAAAAAAAAAAAACCCGGCCAGCGCGGTGTGCAGTGACGGAGGCGGGCGGCGGCCAGCGCGGTGTACAGTGACGGAGGTGGGAGGGCCTGGGGTGGAGGCCAGCGTGGTGTGCTGTGCGGAAGGTGTCCGATGGGGGATTGTGCCGGCCAGTGCGGTATGCGGTGCGGGCAACTGGGGGGGCGGCGGCCAGCGCGGTGTGTAGTTACGGAGACGGGCAGGGGGTGGCGGCCAGTGAGGTGTGTGATGTGGAAGGTAGCCAATGGGGGGTTGTGCCGGCAACCGCGGTGTGTGTTGTGGATAACTGGTGTGAATGCGGAGGTGGCGCGGCTTCATCAGCAGCACCAAAGTCTAGGGGGGAGGAGCTGAGAGAAGAAGAGATCGCGGCTCCTCCTCCACAGTGACCAGGCAGGAAGTGCAATAATCTGTTGGAAGGAGACGCTCAAGTGGAGAGCGGCCCCTCCTTCTGCCCCAGCCGGGATTTACACACTGGGGGCCGGGGCACTGTCTGGCAGCACTGTGGCAGCATACAATGAGTCACAGTGACTCATTGTAATGCCGGCGATTATGGCCCTCTTAACCTCAGCAGGCTGTGGGCCTATTTTCAATGGGAGGCCTGGAGCTGCAGCTCCATCCGCCCCATTGTTAATCCGGCCCTGACCAGCGAGAAGATGGGTCTCCAGGTACCAGAGAGAAGATGGGTCTCTAGGTACTTGAGAGAAAGAAGGGTCTCCAGGTACCAGCGAGAAGATGGGTTTCCAGGTACCAGAGAGAAGATGGGTCTCCAGGTACCAGCGAGAAGATGGGTCTCCAGGTACCAGAGAGAAGATGGGTCTCCAGGTACCAGAGAGAAGATGGGTCTCTAGGTACTTGAGAGAAAGATGGGTCTCCAGGTACCAGCGAGAAGATGGGTCTCTAGGTACTTGAGAGAAAGATGGGTCTCCAGGTACCAGCGAGAAGATGGGTCTCTAGGTACTTGAGAGAAAGATGGGTCTCCAGGTACCAGAAAGAAGATGGGTCTCTAGGTACTTGAGAGAAAGATGGGTCTCCAGGTACCAGAGTGAAGATGGGTCTCTAGGTACCAGAGAAAAAGAAGGGTCTCTAGGTACCAGAGAGAAAGAAGGGTCTCCAGGTACCAGAGAGAAGATGGGTCTCTAGGTACCAGAGAGAAGATGGGTCTCTAGGTACCAGAGAGAAAGAAGGGTCTCCAGGTAGAGGAAACTAGCAGGAAGCCTGCTCTCACTGACGGATAGATGGGTTAATGTGCGGATTGATGAATTCATTATTGGATTAGCAAATCACTGTGATGCCTTCATTGGGTGTGCATGCAGGGGATGGTACTTTTACTGCATATAAAAGCAAATACAATAAAGATAAAATTGTAGTGACGTTCATGATCACCAGGTCAGCGACATTGAGCAGTAACGTTACAACTGTTTATTTATTGAACTATTTAGCTCTTAGGCCTCATATACAGTTAAGAGTAAATTCAGCTAAAAGATGGCAATATGAACCTGGTAAAGGATAATAAATGCTATTTACAGCAGCACAGAATTACCGGACACCTTTATTTTTACAGTGTGATTTAGAGTTGAGCTAGGTTGCACCCCCACCCCCTCTTCTCCACCAACTCTAAATCCATCTACACATTTTACATTTGGCCGGCTGCAGCACTACGTAGTTCTGCCAAAGTGAGAAACGTCTCATTCCAGCTGGATTTACTCCTAGCTCTAAGTGAGGACCTACGTGTGGACAGGATTCATGTACACTGTTCTTCTGAGTATATCGCACACATGCTCTACACAGTGGCTGGGCAATTCACAGTAAGCTATTGTACAATTGTGCCCATTGATCTATACACTTTACATGCAGAATCTCCCATCTTAAAGCTTGTTCTCCTAGGTTGAATCATGTACTGGGGGAAATGTTTCAAACCTTGGAGAGGGATGAGACGGAGAGAGATAAAGTATCTACCAATCAGCTCCTAGCTGTCATTTTTCAAACACAGCCTATAAAATGGTAGGTAGAAGCTGATTGGTTGGTACTTAATCTCTCTTCAAGGTTTGATACACCTTTCCCAGTGCATATAAAAACCCGATACATGTGTTCATATTTTGCAAATTTTAACAGAATTTTGAGACGAAACTCAGAAATTAAAATTGCTCATCTATCGGGCTGATTGATCGCCAAAAACGGCTCCAAAATTGTCGGGTTTTTTTTCTTAAAGAGTGAATTAGGTGAAGAACATGAATTTAACCCTATCCCAAATGAATTTAGTTAAAAAAAACATATTTTTTCTTAAATACATTTTTTCTCCAAACATCAAAACATCGATCAGGAACACCGCGACCATCGGAAACATCCCGACCATAGCGGCTTTCATTTTGAAAGCCGGGACAGCCTCCAGGTATACAGGGTGGGTCTGGGAGTGGCTTGGGGGGGTTAATTTACACTCCCCAGCGGCTGCCATTGTCTGCAGCCGCTTGGGGGGGGGGGATCCTGCCATGCTGACCGATCGGCAGTGATCGGCAGTACGGCAATCAGTAGGGGAGAGTGCAGGGAGGCAGAGGGACATGATGCGACCATAACAGTCAAGAGGTTAATCGATTTTATGCTCACATGTGGAAATGGGATGCGATTACCATCCCAGTGGTCGGGATGCCGGCAGTCATGTGACCGACGCCAGAATCCCAACAGCACTCGAAATCCCTGCGCCGGAACACTGACCACAACATACCAAAGGTAAGAACCGGTGTGACCATTAGGGTTAGGGCCCAGGGAGGGAGGGTTAAGCACTAGCCAGGGCCGGATTAACAATGGGGCGGATGGAGCTGCAGCTCCAGGCCTCCCATTGAAAATAGGCCCACAGCCTGCTGAGGTTAAGAGGGCCATAATCGCCGGCATTACAATGAGTCACTGTGACACATTGTATGCTGCCACAGTGCTGCCAGACAGTGCCCCGGCCCCCAGTGTGTAAATCCCGGCTGGGGCAGAAGGAGGGGCCGCTCTCCACTTGAGCGTCTCCTTCCAACAGATTATTGCACTTCCTGCCTGGTCACTGTGGAGGAGGAGCCGCGATCTCTTCTTCTCTCAGCTCCTCCCCCCTAGACTTTGGTGCTGCTGATGAAGCCGCGCCACCTCCGCATTCACACCAGTTATCCACAACACACACCGCGGTTGCCGGCACAACCCCCCATTGGCTACCTTCCACATCACACACCTCACTGGCCGCCACCCCCTGCCCGTCTCCGTAACTACACACCGCGCTGGCCGCCGCCCCCCCAGTTGCCCGCACCGCATACCGCACTGGCCGGCACAATCCCCCATCGGACACCTTCCGCACAGCACACCACGCTGGCCTCCACCCCAGGCCCTCCCACCTCCGTCACTGTACACCGCGCTGGCCGCCGCCCGCCTCCGTCACTGCACACCGCGCTGGCCGGGTTTTTTTTTTTTTATAAAGGAGAAGATTGACTGTATTTCCTGGTGGACTGGCCTGAGATGGGGCCGCAGAAAGGATGGGGACTGGTCACAAGAGCAGCGCCAGTGCTCAGCCACTTGCTGGAGCTCCTCGCTTTTACATCCTGCCTAATGTGGTACTGTAATAACATAGTTCCACATCATGTACATTGTGTGTGTAAATCTTATATTATTGTTACATATTACACAACTGTTATTCTGTCACTTGTGTTATTTTGTATAAGTATCTACTTTATCCTGTTTTCTTTCTCTTTCCTCCAATCTCCCGCTGTGCTGCTCTTGTCTCCCTGTTATTCCCCGTGTTCCTCTTATCACCCCCTGTTATTCCCCCAGTGTTCCTCTTATCACCCCCCGTTATTCCCCCTGTGTTCCTCTTATCACCCCCCGTTATTCCCCCTGTGTTCCTCTTATCACCCCCCGTTATTCCCCCAGTGTTCCTCTTATCACCCCCCGTTATTCCCCCAGTGTTCCTCTTATCACCCCCCGTTATTCCCTGTGTTCCTCTTATCACCCCCTGTTATTCCCCCAGTGTTCCTCTTATCACCCCCTGTTATTCCCTGTGTTCCTCTTATCACCCCCTGTTATTCCCCCTGTGTTCCTCTTATCACCCCCCTGTTATTCCCCCTGTGTTCCTCTTATCACCCCCCGTTATTCCCCCTGTGTTCCTCTTATCACCCCCTGTTATTCCCCCTGTGTTCCTCTTATCACCCCCCGTTATTCCCCCTGTGTTCCTCTTATCACCCCCCGTTATTCCCTGTGTTCCTCTTATCACCCCCCGTTATTCCCCCAGTGTTCCTCTTATCACCCCCCTGTTATTCCCCCTGTGTTCCTCTTATCACCCCCCGTTATTCCCCCTGTGTTCCTCTTATCACCCCCCGTTATTCCCTGTGTTCCTCTTGTCTCCCCCCGTTATTCCCCCTGTGTTCCTCTTATCACCCCCTGTTATTCCCCCTGTGTTCCTCTTATCACCCCCTGTTATTCCCCCTGTGTTCCTCTTATCACCCCCTGTTATTCCCCCTGTGTTCCTCTTATCACCCCCTGTTATTCCCCCTGTGTTCCTCTTATCACCCCCTGTTATTCCCCCCTGTGTTCCTCTTGTCTCCCCCCGTTATTTCCCCCTCGGTTCTCTTGTCTGCCCCCATTATTCCCCCAGTGTTCCTCTTGTCTCCCCCGTTATTCCCCCTGTGTTCCTCTTGTCTGCCCCCGTTATTCGCCCGTTATTCCCCTGTGATTCTCAAATTCCTCTCGTCTCCTCCTGTTCCTGCTGGCTCTCCCTGTTCATCTGAGCTAAACAAACACAGCTTTTTTTTATGTGACAATTACCAACCCACGCTGTTTAGGAGCCTCCCATTTTCCCTTGTTCTTCTTGTCGTAAGGGCCCTACACACTGGCCGACATCACTGCACGATATGAACGATCTCGTTCATTAATGAACGAGATAACGTTTATATCGTGCAGTGTGGAGGCACCAGCGATGAACGATGCGCGGCCCCGCGCTCGTTCATCACTGGTGCCATGTCGTCCATATTTGCCTGCAAGTCTACGGAGCCGGGTGACGGGGGGAGTGAAGAAACTTCACTCCCCCCGTCACTGCCCCCCCGCCGCCGGGTCGCCCGTCGGCCATATCGGCGGTCGGGCAGCTCGGCGGCACATTGACGAGTGTGTACGGCCTATTACTCCCATCTCCTCTGTTCTTCCTGCTGTTCCTACCGTCTCACCATCTTCCTTCAATGTCTTCCTCCTGTCTTTTTTCAATCTACCCTGGTGCTCATATTTCCTCCCCTGTCCTGCACCCCGTGTGTCTCCCTCCCTCCATGTTCCTGCCATCGATGTGAGGGCAAATGTGTGGCCATAGCTGTTCTTTTTGTATGTGGCGGTTACCAGCCATTGTTGTAGAGGAGCCTCTGTGCAGTCCTAGGGCATCCGCGATGTGGTAGAGTACATCCCACCTCTTATCAGGTACATACCGGCATTGATAATGTTGGTATGTACCTAGAAAATCACAAAGGACAGCTCTTTCAATAAGAGCTGTCCTTTGCGCATGCAGAGAGTCAAGTTGCGGCCGTCGGGGGTGCTGGGAAGGATCCAATTGGATCAGAGGGAATTTCAAAGAGAAATGCGGACAAAACTCAGAAAAAATGATTTTCTAAGTTTTGGCTGCATTTTCATCTGTAGTACATCCCACCCTTAGGGGGTCATTCCGAGTTGATCGCTCGCTAGCAGTTTTTAGCAGCCATGCAAACGCATTGTCGCCGCCCACCGGGGAGTGTATTTTCGCTTTGCAGAAGTGCGAACACCTGTTCAGCAGAGCGCCTGCAAAAACATTTTGTGCACAAGACCAGCCCTGAACTTACTCTTCGTGTGCGTTGATTCTAACGTTGGAGGGTTGGCTTTTGACGTCACACACCCGCCCAGCGTTCACCCAGCCACGCCTGCGTTTTTCCAAACACTCCCAGAAAACGGTCAGTTGACACCCAGAAACGCCCCCTTCCTGTCAATCTTCTTGTGTTGTGCCGTGCGACTGAAAGCTTCGCTAGAACCTGTGCAAAACCACAAAGGACTTTGTACCCGTACGTCGCGCGTGCGCATTGTGGTGCATACGCATGCGCAGAAATGCAGATTTTTAGCCTGATCGCTGCGCTGCGAACAACGGCAGCTAGCGATCAACTCGGAATGACCCCCTTAGTGAGAGAATTGGTGAGTAGAAGTATGTTTGTGGGTGATTGGGAGCAGCCAGAGAAATATGTCCTAATTAATGTTGTCGCTGCATGCACACCTTACTGTAACAGCAGTGAAGGGGTTGCTGCAAATTATATAGAATATCATTTTTTTTTTTAATGTGGGGTGGGTGTGCCCCAAAACATATTGTTGCACAAGGGCCCACCACTTACTAGTTCTGTCACTGGTGTGTCCGTTTCTTTATGTGCTTTTGGAATCGCATATGTCTGCTGATGTAGTAATGGGATGGAGTCTGCTCCTATACCATGCATCCACAAATAAAGTTCTGTGTACAGCGCTGGCGCTATACATGTAATGGTAATAATAATCTGTGCTCTGTGTATAGATATCAGTTGTTAATGTATAACCCTGGTCCATATTTGTCACATCGAACCTCTTCTAACAGTACTATGCTGCATTCCAGGGGCTACCTGGTGCATCATGTACAAGTGGGCTACCTGGTGCATCATGTACAAGTGGGCTACCTGGTGCATCGTGTATAAGGGGCTACCTGGCGCAACGTGTATAAGGGGCTACCTGGCGCAACGTGTATAAGGGGCTCTGCCTGGCACAATGTGTATAAGGGGTTCTGGCTGGCGCAATATATATAAGGGGCTCTTCCTGGCATGTATATGTGGTACAACTGTGCGGTGTAATGTGAATTTGTACTATTATGTGGCCACACCCCTATTTTTTTTTACACGCGTGCGCAGTGTCCCTGTTTTCAATGGGGAGAGGGGGAATCACCAAAGGAAATGTTCACCCTGGGCACAAGGTATAGAACCAGCCCTGACTACAGCATATACAGACTATGGGAGAGGGGGGCATAGAAATACACATACAGACTAGGAGGGAAGGGGGGCACACTGACGCATATACAAACTAGGAGGGTAGGGGGGCACCCTGACACATATACAGAGTAGGAGGGGTGGGGGCACACTGGCGCAATATAGACTAGGAGGGGAGGGGGGCACACTGGCGCAATATAGACTAGGAGGGGAGGGGGGCACACTGACACAATATAGACTAGGAGGGGAGGTTGGCACACTGACGCATATACAGACTATGAGGGTAGGGGGGCTCACTACACATACAGACTAGGAGGGGGGCACAATGATGCATATAGAGACTATGAAGGGAGGGGGGCACGTTAATGGGTAGCTGTACAGACTAGGAAAAGAGGGGGCACATTAATGCATGTACTTTGAATGACACACTCCTTTTCAGTGGCCATGCCCCCTTTTTAGGCGCGTGCAACAGTAATCCTGTTTCATTTGCCATACCCCCACTTTAAAATTCCCACTTCGACAACCACTGTATGTGTGTGTATGGGTCTGTCGCTCTGCTCCTCTATTAAATGGTTAACAGTAGGCACTAGCTACAACCTCCATGGAGATAGCCACACCCATAGCAAAGGCCACACCCCCTATTTATACCACCCTCATCGCAGCACTTGTCATACCTCCTGCCAAAGCACACAATAGGCCTTTCATACATTTCAGCTCCAGGCCCATTTGGACCTTAATCTGGCACTGGGGGGGGGGGGGGGGGTTAGACCTAGCCCATGGCCGATTCTTGCGCCCCGGGCAAAACTATAGGGGCGTGGCTTCACACGGGGCGTGGTCAGTTACGAACCCGTTTGTGCCCCCTGTAGCGCCGCTGGAAGAGAATAAAAAAAAAAGTATACTTACTATCCCCGCTCCTGATTGCAGACCTCCGCCGGCGCCGCTCCTCTCCTCGATCAGCATAGACACTAGAGGTCAATTATGACCCCTAGCGTCTGTGCCACAATGCTGTGCGGTGCGCGATGATGTAATCGCGCACAGCACAGCAAAGGTCCCCTCCACGAAGGGAAACTAGACACGTAGCATCTGGATTCCTTCAGAGCGGGGGGCACAGCGGCGGGGGTCACAGCGGCAGGGGGCACAGTAGCGGATCTTGCCACGGTGCGGCGCCCTCCGAATGGCGCCGGCGCCCTCCGGAAGGCGGCGCCCCAGGCAAAAGTCCTGCTTGCCCGTGGCAAGATCCGCTACTGCCTTGGCTGACACCCTCTGTGTCTTAGAACTCGCTGCCACACCTCAAATCTTAACCCTAGCCGCCACCCCAAGGCAGGTTAGGGTAGGGGGCATGGGTAGGGGGCCCTGCCCCCTGTCGGCATTCTATTTGTCAGGATACTGGTATATCCCGACCGCCGGGATAATGTATCACACCCCTGCAAATATAACAGTCTAGAAGTTGTAAGGATCTAGTTCCCATCCTAATTGGTTCATATCTTCCCCCACGTGTCATTTTTCTACACTTTAAAAATACTTTACAGCGTATAGGTTTGTTTGTAAATCCCCTTGTCAACAAGAGAGATGAAAGTCTATGTGGCACTTGCGTATATTACTCCAGGCGTTGGGGCCGAGAGGGACGGGAATGAGCTGATTTTTCTAGGAGGCCGTTTACATTTTTGCACTTTGAAGTCACAGCATTGAGGCTCCTTCCACGTCTGAACTGGATGAAGACAAGTAAGTACATGGTTCTCGTGACAAGTGTAAATACGGCGAGTAGCAGGAGACATCCAGCTAGAGCCTAGAACATGACCTCACCCATTACACAGGACTTTTTCTTTTTGGAAGAATCACCGGCAATAAAAACGGTTCTGCAAAACTTTTTAACAGGTTTTGGAATATATAACGCTAAATATCTGAGCGTACATTTATTTTGCGGTGAGTTATTACCGTGACGGTCGCAGTATTGACAGATGTGAACAGCGTAATTTCACAATCATTGAAAAGCAAATTAAACGTACTGGAAGTGAATTGTTAATCCAGTCGTATATCTCCAGTTGTCACATTGTAAGCCCCTTACTCAAATTGTAGTAAGATGTGCAGGAGGACACAAACCCGAATTAGAGGAACAACAGCAGCTTCTTGCATGTGATATATTTTGTCCAATAAAAAATAAGATTTTAAACCTACCGGTAAATCTTTTTCTCGTAGTCCGTAGAGGATGCTGGGGACTCTGTAAGGACCATGGGGATAGACGGGCTCCGCAGGAGACATGGGCACTTTAAGAAAGACTTTAGGTCTGGGTGTGCACTGGCTCCTCCCTCTATGCCCCTCCTCTAGACCTCAGTTAGAGAAACTGTGCCCAGAGGAGACGGACAGCACGAGGAAAGGATCTTTGTTAATCCAATGGCAAGATTCATACCAGCCACACCAATCACACCGTATAACTTGTGTATATATTAAACAGTTAACAGTATGAAAAAACAACGTAGCATCAGTCCAACCTGATGAAACTATAACATAACCCTTATGTAAGCAAAACTATATACAAGTCTCGCAGAAGTAGTCCGCACTTGGGAAGGGCGCCCAGCATCCTCTACGGACTACGAGAAAAAGATTTACTGGTAGGTTTAAAATCTTATTTTCTCTAACGTCCTAGAGGATGCTGGGGACTCCGTAAGGACCATTGGGATTATACCAAAGCTCCCAAACGGGCGGGAGAGTGCGGATGACTCTGCAGCACCGAATGAGCAAACCTTAGGTCCTCCTCAGCCAGGGTATCAAACTTATAGAACTTTGCAAAGGTGTTTGAACCCGACCAAGTAGCAGCTCAGCACAGTTGTAGTGCCGAGACCCCTCGGGCAGCCGCCCAAGACGAGCCCACCTTCCTAGTGGAATGGGCCTTGACCGATTTTGGTAACGGCAATCCAGCCGTAGAATGCGCCTGCTGAATCGTGTTACAGATCCAGCGAGCAATAGTCTGCTTCGAAGCAGGGGCGCCAACCTTGTTGGCTGCATATAGGACAAACAGTGCTTCTGTTTTCCTGACTCTAGCCGTTCTGGCCACATAAATTTTCAAAGCCCTGACTACATCAAGGGACTCGGAATCCTCCAAATCTCGTGTAGCCAGTAGCCACAGGCACCACAATAGGTTGGTTCATATGAAAAGATGACACCACCTTAGGCAAGAATTGAGGACGGGTCCGCAATTCCACCCTATCCATATGGAAAACCAGATAGGGGCTTTTATGAGACAAAGCCGCCAATTCCGACACTCGCCTAGCCGAAGCCAAGGCTAATAACATGACCACCTTCCAAGTGAGATATTTTAACTCCACCGTTTGAAGTGGTTCAAACCAGTGCGACTTAAGGAAACTCAACACCACGTTAAGGTCCCAAGGCGCCACCGGAGGTATAAAAGGAGGCTGAATATGCAGCACTCCCTTCACAAAAGTCTGTACTTCTGGGAGAGAAGCCAATTCTTTTTGAAAGAAAATGGATAAGGACGAAATCTGAACCTTAACGGAGCCTAATTTTAGGCCCAAATTCACTCCAGTCTGTAGGAAGTGAAGGAAACGGCCCAGATGGAATTCTTCCGTAGGAGCATTCCTGGCCTCACACCAAGAAACATATTTTTGCCATATCCGGTGATAATGTTTCGCTGTCACGTCTTTCCTAGCCTTTATCAGAGTAGGAATGACCTCCTCCGGAATTCCCTTTTCCGCTAGGATCCGGTGTTCAACCGCCATGCCGTCAAACGCAGCCGCGGTAAGTCTTGGAACAGACATGGCCCCTGTTGTAACAGGTCCTGTCTTAGAGGAAGAGGACACGGATCTTCTGTGAGCATTTCCAGCAGATACGGATACCAGGTCCTTCGTGGCCAATCTGGAACAATGAGAATTGTTCTCACTCCTCTTTTTCTTATTATTCTCAACACCTTGGGTATGAGAGGAAGAGGACCGACTGGAACACCCACGGTGTCACTAGGGCGTCTACTACTACCGCCTGAGAGTCTTTTGATTTGGTGCAATACCTCTGTAGCTTTTTGTTGAGGCGGGACGCCATCATGTCTATCTGGGGCAGTCCCCACTGACTTGCAATTTGTGCAAAGACTTCCCGATGAAGTCCCCACTCCCCTGGATGCAGGTCGTGTCTGCTGAGGAAGTCTGCTTCCCAGTTGTCCACTCCTGGAATGAACACTGCTGACAGTGCGCTTACATGATTTTCCGCCCAGCGAAGGATCCTGGTGGCTTCCGCCATTGCCACTCTGCTCCTTGTGCCGCCTTGGCGGTTTACATGAGCCACTGCGGTGATGTTGCCTGACTGGATCAGAACTGGTTGGTCGCGAAGTAAGTTCTCCGCTTGACGTAGGGCGTTGTATATGGCCCTCAGTTCCAGGATGTTGATGTGAAGACAAGTCTCTTGACTTGTCCAAAGTCCTTGGAAGTTTCTTCCCTGTGTGACTGCTCCCCACCCTCTGAGGCTCGCGTCCGTGGTCACCAGGATCCAATCCTGAATGCCGAACCTGCAGCCTTCCAAAAGGTGAGCACTCTGCAGCCACCACAGGAGAGATACCCTGGCCCTGGGGGACAGGGTGATCAGCTGATTAATTTGTAGATGTGACCCGGACCACTTGTCCAATAGGTCCCATTGGAAAGTCCTTGCATGGAACCTGCTGAAGGGAATGGCTTCGTATGTTGCCACCATTTTTCCCAGGACTTGAGTGCAATGATGCACAGACACTTGTTTTGGCTTCAATAGGTTCTTGACTAGAGTCATGAGTTCCTGAGCTTTTTCTATCGGAAGAAAAACCCTTTTCTCTAACGTCCTAGAGGATGCTGGGGACTCCGTAAGGACCATGGGGAGTAGACGGGCTCCGCAGGAGATAGGGCACTTTAAGAAAGCTTTGGATTCTGGGTGTGCACTGGCTCCTCCCTCTATGTCCCTCCTCCAGACCTCAGTTTTACACTGTGCCAAACAGAGGAAGATGGGCGCACTGCTGGGAGCTCTCCTGAGTTCTTTGCATTAGAAAGCATTTTTGTTTGGATTTTTCTATTTTTACAGGGAGCACTGCTGGCAACAGGCTCCCTGCATCGAGGGACTGGGGAGAGAGGAGCAGACCTACTTAAATGATAGGATCTGCTTCCTCGGCTACTGGACACCATTAGCTCCAGAGGGGGTGAACACAGGTTCGTCCTGGGCGTCCACCCCCGGAGCCACGCCGCCGTTCTCCTCACAGAGCCAGAAGAACAGAAGCAAGAAGACGTCTCAGGCGGCAGAAGCTTTCAGCGGCTTCACTGAAATAACGCACAGCACTGCAGCTGTGCGTCATTGCTCCACACACCTCACACACTCCGGTCACTGTATGGGTGCAGGGCGCAGGGGGGGCGCCCTGGGCAGCAATAATAACACCTCAAAACATGGCAAAAAGATATATACATGTACAGCTGGGCACTGTACATGTATATAAAAGAGCCCCCACCATTTTTACACAAATTTGAGTGGGACCGAAGCCCGCCGCCGAGGGGGCGGGGCTTCTCCCTCAGCACTCACCAGCGCCATTTTTCTCTCCACAGAACGCTGAGAGGAAGCTCCCCGGACTCTCCCCTGCTTACACACGGTGAAGGGGTGTTTAAAAGAGAGGGGGGGGGGGGGCACATAATTGGCGGATAAGATATTATACAGCGCTGCTGGGGAAAAACATTTTGTGTTGGTCTCCAGGGTCATTGCGCTGGGGTGTGTGCTGGCATACTCTCTCTCTGTCTCTCCAAAGGGCCTTAAAGGGGATACTGTCTTCAGAAAGGAGTTTCCCTGTGTGTGTGAAGTGTGTCGGTACGTGTGTGTCGACATGTTTGACGAGGAAGGCTCGCTTAATGTGGAGGGGGAGTGTTTGAATGTCAGGTCACCGTCGGCAATGCCGACACCGGACTGGGTGGATATGCTGAATGTTTTAAATGCAAATGTGAATCTCCTGCATAAAAGGTTAGACAAGGCTGAGGCTAGGGATCAGTCAGGTAGCCAGACCGTGCCTGTCCCTGGGGCGCCAGGACCTTCAGGGTCTCAAAAGCGCCCCATATCCCAGGTCGCTGACACAGATACCGACACAGATACTGACTCTAGTGTCGACTATGAGAATGCAAAATTACAGCCGAAGGTGGCAAAGGGTATTCGATACATGATTATTGCCATAAAAGAGGTTTTGCATATCACTGAGGAACCTCCTGTCCCTGACACGAGGGTTCACATGTATAAAGGGAAAAAGCCTGAGGTCACGTTTCCGTCCTCATTTGAGCTAAGCGAATTGTGCGAAAAGGCTTGGGAGTCTCCGGATAGGAGACTACATGTTCCCAAAAGGATTCTTATGCGTATCCTTTTCCACAGAAGGATAGGATACGATGGGAATCTGCGCCTAAAGTAGACAAGGCACTGACACGCTTATCCAAGAAGGTGGCACTGCCTTCTCCGGATACTGCTTCCCTCAAGGATCCTGCTGATCGCAAGCAGGAAATTACCATGAAGCACATTTACACACATTCAGGAACTATCGTTAGACCGGCCATGGCGTCGGCCTGGGTTTGTAGTGCTGTCGTGGCATGGGCAGACTCCTTATCTACGGAGATTGACACCTTAGATAGGGATACCATTCTAATGACCATAGAGCATATCAGAGATGCTGCCTTGTATATGAGGGATGCTCAGAGAGACATTTTTTTACTAAGCTCCAAAATAAACGCTATGTCTATTTCTGCTAGGCGACTCTTGTGGACCCGACAGTGGACGGGAGACGCCGACTCAAAGCGGCATATGGAGTCATTGCCTTACAAGGGGGAGGAGTTGTTTGGAGAAGGCCTCTCGGACCTTGTCTCTACTGCTACGGCCGGTAAATCGAATTTTTTACCTTATGTTCCCCCACAGCATGCTAAGAAGGTACCGCATTATCAAATGCAGTCCTTTCGTTCCAATAAAAGCAAGAAGGTACGAGGATCATCCTTTGTTGCCAGAGGTAAAGGCAAGGGAAAAAAGCTGCACTCGACTAGTTCGCAAGAGCAGAAGTCCTCCCCTACTTCCGCAAAGTCCACCGCATGACGCTGGGGCTTTCCGGGGGGGTCAGATCAAGTGGGGGCACGTCTTCGTCTTTTCAGCCACGTCTGGGTTCTCTCACAGGTGGATCCCTGGGCAATAGAGATTGTTTCCCAGGGATACAGACTGGAATTCGAAGACATGCCTCCTCGCCGGTTTTTCAAATCGGCTCTGCCGGCTTCCCCGTCGGAGAGGGAGCTGGTGTTAGCTGCAATTCACAAATTGTACATTCAACAGGTGATAGTCAAAGTTCCTCATCTCCAGCAAGGGGAGGGTTATTATTCATCCCTGTTTGTGGTACCGAAACCGGACGGTTCGGTCAGACCCATTTTAAATCTGAAATCCCTGAACCTGTACTTGAAGAGGTTCAAGTTCAAAATGGAATCGCTCAGAGCGGTCATCGCCAGCCTGGAGGGAGGGGATTGGATGGTGTCCCTGGACATAAAGGATGCGTACCTTCATGTTCCGATTTTCAACCCTCACCAGGCGTTCCTGAGATTTGCAGTACAGGACTGTCACTACCAATTTCAGACGTTGCCGTTTGGTCTTTCCACGGCCCCGAGAATTTTCACCAAGGTAATGGCGGAAATGATGGTGCTCCTGCGCAGGCAGGGCGTCACAATTATCCCGTACTTGGACGATCTCCTCATAAAGGCGAGATCTCGGGAGAAGTTGCTGGAAAGCGTGTCTCTGTCCGTGAAGACATTGCAGAGGCACGGCTGGATTCTCAATTTACCGAAATCCCAGCTAGTCCCTGCAACACGTCTGACCTTTTTGGGCCTGATTCTACACACAGACCAAAAAGGAGTTTTTCTTCCAGTGGAGAAGGCTCAGGAGCTCGTAGCTCTGGTCAGGAACCTATTGAAGCCAAAAAAGGATTCAGTGCCTCATTGCATGAGGGTTCTGGGGAAGATGGCCATCCCCTTCGGCAGGTTCCATGCAAGGACTTTTCAATGGGACCTATTGGACAAATGGTCCGGGTCTCATCTACACATGCAAAAACAGATCACTCTGTATCCCAGGGCCAGGGTGTCTCTCCTGTGGTGGCTGCGCACTGCTCACCTCCTGGAGGGTCGCAGGTTCGGCATTCAGGACTGGGTCCTGGTGACCACGGACGCGAGCCTCCGAGGTTGGGGAGCTGTCGCACTAGGAAGAAATTTCCAGGGTCTCTGGTCAAGCCTAGAGACTGGTGTCCACATCAATGTCCTGGAGTTGAGGGCCATATACAACGCCCTACGCTAAGCGGAGGAATGGCTTCGGAACAAACCGGTTCTGATTCAGTCAGACAATGTCACGGCAGTGGCTCATGTAAACCGCCATGGCGGCACAAGGAGCAGAGTGGCCGTGGCAGAGGCGACCAGGATTCTACGCTGGGCGGAAGGCCATGTAAGCGCACTATCAGCAGTGTTCATCCCTGGGGTGGACAACTGGGAGGCGGACTTTCTCAGCAGGCACGACCTGCATCCGGGAGAGTGGGGACTTCATCAAGAAGTCTTCACACAGATCACGGATCGGTGGGGACTGCCTCAGATAGACATGATGGCGTCCCGCCTCAACAAAAAGCTAAAGAGGTATTGCGCCAGGTCAAGAGACCCTCAGGCGGTTGCGGTAGACGCTCTGGTGACACCTTGGGTGTTCAGATCGGTCTATGTGTTTCCTCCTCTACCTCTCATACCCAAGGTGTTGAGGATAATAAGAATAAGAAGGGTCAGAACAATCCTCATTGTTCCAGATTGGCTACACGGGACTTGGAGGATTCCGAGTCCCTGGATGTGGTCAGGGCTTTGAAGATTTATGTGACCAGAACGGCTAGGATCAGGAAGACCGACGCTCTGTTTGTTCTGTATGCGGCCAACAAGGTTGGAGCTCCTGCTTCAAAGCAGACTATTGCTCGCTGGATCTGTAACACGATTCAGCAGGCGCATTCTTCGGCAAGATTGTCATTGCCTATATCGGTTAAGGCCCATTCCACTAGGAAGGTGGGCTCTTCTTGGGCGGCTGCCCGAGGGGTCTCGGCACTACAACTGTGCCGAGCTGTTACTTGGTCGGGGTCAAACACCTTTGCAAAGTTCTATAAGTTTGATACCCTGGCTGAGGAGGACCTCCTGTTTGCTCAATCGGTGCTGCAGAGTCATCCGCACTCTCCCGCCCGTTTGGGAGCTTTGGTATAATCCCCATGGTCCTTACGGAGTCCCAGCATCCTCAAGGACGTTAGAGAAAATAAGATTTTACTTACCGGTAAATCTGTTTCTCGTAGTCCGTAGAAAATGCTGGGCGCCCGTCCCAAGTGCGGACTTCTTCTGCAAGACTTGTATATAGTTATTGCTTACATTAGGGTTATGTTATAGTTGATCGGGTTTGAACCGAGGCTATGTTATTGTTCATACTGTTAACTGGGTAGTTTATCACAAGTTATACGGTGTGATTGGTGTGGCTGGTATGAATCTTGCCCTTAGATTTACAAAAATCCTTTCCTCGTACTGTTCATCTCCTCTGGGCACAGTTTCTCTAACTGAGGTCTGGAGGAGGGACATAGAGGGAGGAGACAGTGTACACCCAGAATCCAAAGCTTTCTTAAAGTGCCCATGTCTCCTGCGGAGCCCGTCTATTCCCCATGGTCCTTACGGAGTCCCCAGCATCCTCTACGGACTACGAGAAATAGATTTACCGGTAAGTAAAATCTTATTTTCTGGTCTGTGTCCAGAATCATGCCCAAGAAGGTCAGACGAGTCGTAGGAACCAGCTGTGACTTCGGGATATTGGGAATCCAGCCGTGTTGCTGTAACACCTTCAATGAAAGTGACATGCTGTTCAGTAACTTCTCTCGTGGTCTCGCTTTTATGAGGAGATCGTCCAAGTATGGGATAATTGTGACACCTTGCTTGCGCAGGAGCACCATCATTTCCGCCATTACCTTGGTGAAAATCCTCGGGGCCGTGGAAAGCCCAAACGGCAACGTCTGAAATTGGTAATGACAATCCTGTACCGCAAATCTCAGGTACGCCTGGTGAGGTGGATAAATGGGGACATGAAGGTATGCATCCTTTATGTCCAGAGATACCATAAAATCTAGGGATGAGCGGGTTCGGTTCCTCGGAATCCGAACCCGCCCGAACTTCATGTTTTTTTACACGGGGCCGAGCGACTCGGATCTTCCCGCCTTGCTCGGTTAACCCGAGCGCGCCCGAACGTCATCATCCCGCTGTCGGATTCTCGCGAGGCTCGGATTCTATCGCGAGACTCGGATTCTATATAAGGAGCCGCGCGTCGCCGCCATTTTCACACGTGCATTGAGATTCATAGGGAGAGGACGTGGCTGGCGTCCTCTCCGTTTATAGAGAAGAGAGTGAGACAGTAGAGAGAGACACAGTAGTAATTTTGGGGAGCATTAGGAGGAGTACTAGTTAGTTACTTGCTGAAGTGATAGATAGTGTGACTGTATATTATCTGACTTGTGGGGGAGACACTGACAGTGGGGAGCAGTTAGAGTCTGAGAGCAGGACTCAGGAGTACATATAACGTACAGTGCACACTTTTGCTGCCAGAGTGCCACACTGCCATTGTGACCACACTGACCACCAGTATAATATATATTGTGATTGTCTGCTTAGGAGTACTACTTGCAAGTTGCTGATAGTGTGACCAGTGACCTGACCACCAGTCACCACCAGTTTAATATATATATATATATATATATATATATAATTGTATATAATATATATATAATATTGTATACCACCTACCCGTGTTTTTTTTTTTCTTTCTTCTTTATACATACTACTATAGTAGCTTACTGTAGCAGTCTGCGGTGCTGCTGAGCTGACTGTGTCCAGCAGGTCCGTCATCAGTCATTACATAATAAATATATATACCTGTCCGGCTGCAGTACTAGTGATATTATATATATATATATTGATTTCATCTCATTATCATCCAGTCTATATTAGCAGCAGACACAGTACGGTAGTCCACGGCTGTAGCTACCTCTGTGTCGGCAGTCGCTGGTCCATCCATAATTGTATACCACCTACCCGTGTTTTTTTTTTTTTCTTTCTTCTTTATACATACTACTATAGTAGCTTACTGTAGCAGTCTGCGGTGCTGCTGAGCTGACTGTGTCCAGCAGGTCCGTCATCAGTCATTACATAATAAATATATATACCTGTCCGGCTGCAGTACTAGTGATATTATATATATATATATATTGATTTCATCTCATTATCATCCAGTCTATATTAGCAGCAGACACAGTACGGTAGTCCACGGTTGTAGCTACCTCTGTGTCGGCAGTCGCTGGTCCATCCATAATTGTATACCACCTACCCGTGTTTTTTCTTTTTTTCTTTCTTCTTTATACATACTACTATAGTAGCTTACTGTAGCAGTCTGCGGTGCTGCTGAGCTGACAGTGTCCAGCAGGTCCGTCATCAGTCATTACATAATAAATATATATACCTGTCCGGCTGCAGTACTAGTGATATTATATATATATATATATATATATATTGATTTCATCTCATTATCATCCAGTCTATATTAGCAGCAGACACAGTACGGTAGTCCACGGCTGTAGCTACCTCTGTGTCGGCAGTCGCTGGTCCATCCATAACTGTATACCACCTACCCGTGGTTTTTTTTTTCTTTCTTCTTCTTTATACATACTACTATAGTAGCTTACTGTAGCAGTCTGCGGTGCTGCTGAGCTGACAGTGTCCAGCAGGTCCGTCATCAGTCATTACATAATAAATATATATATACCTGTCCGGCTGCAGTACTAGTGATATATATATATATATTGATTTCATCTCATTATCATCCAGTCTATATTAGCAGCAGACACAATATGGTAGTCCACGGCTGTAGCTACCTTTGTGTCGGCAGTCGCTCGTCCATCCATAAGTATACTAGTATCCATCCATCTCCATTGTTTACCTGAGGTGCCTTTTAGTTGTGCCTATTAAAATATGGAGAACAAAAATGTTGAGGTTCCAAAATTAGGGAAAGATCAAGATCCACTTCCACCTCGTGCTGAAGCTGCTGCCACTAGTCATGGCCGAGACGATGAAATGCCAGCAACGTCGTCTGCCAAGGCCGATGCCCAATGTCATAGTACAGAGCATGTAAAATCCAAAACACCAAATATCAGTAAAAAAAGGACTCCAAAATCTAAAATAAAATTGTCGGAGGAGAAGCGTAAACTTGCCAATATGCCATTTACCACACGGAGTGGCAAGGAACGGCTGAGGCCCTGGCCTATGTTCATGGCTAGTGGTTCAGCTTCACATGAGGATGGAAGCACTCAGCCTCTCGCTAGAAAACTGAAAAGACTCAAGCTGGCAAAAGCACCGCAAAGAACTGTGCGTTCTTCGAAATCCCAAATCCACAAGGAGAGTCCAATTGTGTCGGTTGCGATGCCTGACCTTCCCAACACTGGACGTGAAGAGCATGCGCCTTCCACCATTTGCACGCCCCCTGCAAGTGCTGGAAGGAGCACCCGCAGTCCAGTTCCTGATAGTCAGATTGAAGATGTCAGTGTTGAAGTACACCAGGATGAGGAGGATATGGGTGTTGCTGGCGCTGGGGAGGAAATTGACAAGGAGGATTCTGATGGTGAGGTGGTTTGTTTAAGTCAGGCACCCGGGGAGACACCTGTTGTCCGTGGGAGGAATAGGGCCGTTGACATGCCTGGTGAAAATACCAAAAAAATCAGCTCTTCGGTGTGGAAGTATTTCACCAGAAATGCGGACAACATTTGTCAAGCCGTGTGTTGCCTTTGTCAAGCAGTAATAAGTAGGGGTAAGGACGTTAACCACCTCGGAACATCCTCCCTTATACGTCACCTGCAGCGCATTCATAATAAGTCAGTGACAAGTTCAAAAACTTTGGGCGACAGCGGAAGCAGTCCACTGACCAGTAAATCCCTTCCTCTTGTAACCAAGCTCACGCAAACCACCCCACCAACTCCCTCAGTGTCAATTTCCTCCTTCCCCAGGAATGCCAATAGTCCTGCAGGCCATGTCACTGGCAATTCTGACGAGTCCTCTCCTGCCTGGGATTCCTCCGATGCATCCTTGCGTGTAACGCCTACTGCTGCTGGCGCGGCTGTTGTTGCTGCTGGGAGTCGATGGTCATCCCAGAGGGGAAGTCGTAAGCCCACTTTTACTACTTCCACCAAGCAATTGACTGTCCAACAGTCCTTTGCGAGGAAGATGAAATATCACAGCAGTCATCCTGTTGCAAAGCGGATAACTGAGGCCTTGACAACTATGTTGGTGTTAGACGTGCGTCCGGTATCCGCCGTTAGTTTACAGGGAACTAGACAATTTATTGAGGCAGTGTGCCCCCGTTACCAAATACCATCTAGGTTCCACTTCTCTAGGCAGGCGATACCGAGAATGTACTAGAGATGAGCGGGTTCGGTTTCTCTGAATCCGAACCCGCCCGAACTTCATGGTTTTTTTCACGGGTCCGAGCAGACTCGGATCCTCCCGCCTTGCTCGGTTAACCCGAGCGCGCCCGAACGTCATCATGACGCTGTCGGATTCTCGCGAGACTCGGATTCTATATAAGGAGCCGCGCGTCGCCGCCATTTTCACACGTGCATTGAGATTGATAGGGAGAGGACGTGGCTGGCGTCCTCTCCATTTAGATTAGAAGAGAGAGAGAGAGATTGACCTGATTTACTGGAGCTTAGGAGTACTGTAGAAGTGTAGAGAGTGCAGAGTTTACTAGTGACTGACCACAGTGACCACCAGACAGTGCAGTTTTATTTAATATATCCGTTCTCTGCCTGAAAAAAACGATACACACAGTGACTCAGTCACATACCATATCTGTGTGCACTGCTCAGCCCAGTGTGCTGCATCATCTATGTATATATATCTGACTGTGCTCAGCTCACACAGCTTATAATTGTGGGGGAGACTGGGGAGCACTGCAGTGCCAGTTATAGGTTATAGCAGGAGCCAGGAGTACATATTATATTAAAATTAAACAGTGCACACTTTTGCTGCAGGAGTGCCACTGCCAGTGTGACTGACCAGTGACCTGACCACACTGACCACCAGTATAGTTAGTAGTATACTATATTGTGATTGCCTGAAAAAGTTAAACACTCGTCGTGTGACTTCACTTGTGTGGTGTTTTTTTTTTTATTCTATAAAAAACTCATTCTGCTGACAGACAGTGTCCAGCAGGTCCGTCATTATATAATATATACCTGTCCGGCTGCAGTAGTGATATATATATATTTTTTATATCATTATTTATCATCCAGTCGCAGCAGACACAGTACGGTAGTTCACGGCTGTAGCTACCTCTGTGTCGGCACTCGGCAGTCCATCCATAATTGTATACCACCTACCCGTGGTTTTTTTTTCTTTCTTCTTTATACATACATACTACTACATCTCTTTATCAACCAGTCTATATTAGCAGCAGACACAGTACAGTACGGTAGTCCACGGCTGTAGCTACCTCTGTGTCGGCACTCGGCAGTCCGTCCATAATTGTATACCACCTACCCGTGGTTTTTTTTTCTTTCTTCTTTATACATACATACTACTACATCTCTTTATCAACCAGTCTATATTAGCAGCAGACACAGTACAGTACGGTAGTTCACGGCTGTAGCTACCTCTGTGTTGGCACTCGGCAGTCCGTCCATAATTGTATACCACCTACCCGTGGTTTTTTTTTCTTTCTTCTTTATACATACATACTACTACAACTCTTTATCAACCAGTCTATATTAGCAGCAGACACAGTACAGTACGGTAGTCCACGGCTGTAGCTACCTCTGTGTCGGCACTCGGCAGTCCGTCCATAATTGTATACCACCTACCCGTGGTTTTTTTTTCTTTCTTCTTTATACATACATACTACTACATCTCTTTATCAACCAGTCTATATTAGCAGCAGACACAGTACAGTACGGTAGTCCACGGCTGTAGCTACCTCTGTGTCGGCACTTGGCAGTCCGTCCATAATTGTATACCACCTACCCGAGGTTTTTTCTTCTTCTTTATACATACATACTACTACATCTCTTTATCAACCAGTCTATATTAGCAGCAGACACAGTACAGTACGGTAGTCCACGGCTGTAGCTACCTCTGTGTCGGCACTCGGCAGTCCGTCCATAATTGTATACCACCTACCCGTGGTTTTTTTTCTTTCTTCTTTATACATACATACTACTACATCTCTTTATCAACCAGTCTATATTAGCAGCAGACACAGTACAGTACGGTAGTTCACGGCTGTAGCTACCTCTGTGTCGGCACTCGGCAGTCCGTCCATAATTGTATACCACCTACCCGTGGTTTTTTTTTCTTTCTTCTTTATACATACATACTACTACATCTCTTTATCAACCAGTCTATATTAGCAGCAGACACAGTACAGTACGGTAGTCCACGGCTGTAGCTACCTCTGTGTCGGCACTCGGCAGTCCGTCCATAATTGTATACCACCTACCCGTGTTTTTTTTTTCTTTCTTCTTTATACATACATACTACTACATCTCTTTATCAACCAGTCTATATTAGCAGCAGACACAGTACAGTACGGTAGTCCACGGCTGTAGCTACCTCTGTGTCGGCACTCGGCAGTCCGTCCATAATTGTATACTAGTATCCATCCATCTCCATTGTTTACCTGAGGTGCCTTTTAGTTGTGCCTATTAAAATATGGAGAACAAAAATGTTGAGGTTCCAAAATTAGGGAAAGATCAAGATCCACTTCCACCTCGTGCTGAAGCTGCTGCCACTAGTCATGGCCGAGACGATGAAATGCCAGCAACGTCGTCTGCCAAGGCCGATGCCCAATGTCATAGTACAGAGCATGTCAAATCCAAAACACCAAATATCAGTAAAAAAAGGACTCCAAAACCTAAAATAAAATTGTCGGAGGAGAAGCGTAAACTTGCCAATATGCCATTTACCACACGGAGTGGCAAGGAACAGCTGAGGCCCTGGCCTATGTTCATGGCTAGTGGTTCAGCTTCACATGAGGATGGAGGCACTCAGCCTCTCGCTAGAAAAATGAAAAGACTCAAGCTGGCAAAAGCAGTAGCACCGCAAAGAACTGTGCGTTCTTCGAAATCCCAAATCCACAAGGAGAGTCCAATTGTGTCGGTTGCGATGCCTGACCTTCCCAACACTGGACGTGAAGAGCATGCGCCTTCCACCATTTGCACGCCCCCTGCAAGTGCTGGAAGGAGCACCCGCAGTCCAGTTCCTGATAGTCAGATTGAAGATGTCAGTGTTGAAGTACACCAGGATGAGGAGGATATGGGTGTTGCTGGCGCTGGGGAGGAAATTGACCAGGAGGATTCTGATGGTGAGGTGGTTTGTTTAAGTCAGGCACCCGGGGAGACACCTGTTGTCCGTGGGAGGAATATGGCCGTTGACATGCCTGGTGAAAATACCAAAAAAATCAGCTCTTCGGTGTGGAGGTATTTCAACAGAAATGCGGACAACAGGTGTCAAGCCGTGTGTTCCCTTTGTCAAGCTGTAATAAGTAGGGGTAAGGACGTTAACCACCTCGGAACATCCTCCCTTATACGTCACCTGCAGCGCATTCATAATAAGTCAGTGACAAGTTCAAAAACTTTGGGTGACAGCGGAAGCAGTCCACTGACCAGTAAATCCCTTCCTCTTGTAACCAAGCTCACGCAAACCACCCCACCAACTCCCTCAGTGTCAATTTCCTCCTTCCCCAGGAATGCCAATAGTCCTGCAGGCCATGTCACTGGCAATTCTGATGATTCCTCTCCTGCCTGGGATTCCTCCGATGCATCCTTGCGTGTAACGCCTACTGCTGCTGGCGCTGCTGTTGTTGCTGCTGGGAGTCGATGGTCATCCCAGAGGGGAAGTCGTAAGACCACTTTTACTACTTCCACCAAGCAATTGACTGTCCAACAGTCCTTTGCGAGGAAGATGAAATATCACAGCAGTCATCCTACTGCAAAGCGGATAACTGAGGCCTTGGCATCCTGGGTGGTGAGAAACGTGGTTCCGGTATCCATCATTACTGCAGAGCCAACTAGAGACTTGTTGGAGGTACTGTGTCCCCGGTACCAAATACCATCTAGGTTCCATTTCTCTAGGCAGGCGATACCGAAAATGTACACAGACCTCAGAAAAAGAGTCACCAGTGTCCTAAAAAATGCAGCTGTACCCAATGTCCACTTAACCACGGACATGTGGACAAGTGGAGCAGGGCAGGGTCAGGACTATATGACTGTGACAGCCCACTGGGTAGATGTATGGACTCCCGCCGCAAGAACAGCAGCGGCGGCACCAGTAGCAGCATCTCGCAAACGCCAACTCTTTCCTAGGCAGGCTACGCTTTGTATCACCGCTTTCCAGAATACGCACACAGCTGAAAACCTCTTACGGCAACTGAGGAAGATCATCGCGGAATGGCTTACCCCAATTGGACTCTCCTGTGGATTTGTGGCATCGGACAACGCCAGCAATATTGTGTGTGCATTAAATATGGGCAAATTCCAGCACGTCCCATGTTTTGCACATACCTTGAATTTGGTGGTGCAGAATTATTTAAAAAACGACAGGGGCGTGCAAGAGATGCTGTCGGTGGCAAGAAGAATTGCGGGACACTTTCGGCGTACAGGCACCACGTACAGAAGACTGGAGCACCACCAAAAACTACTGAATCTGCCCTGCCATCATCTGAAGCAAGAAGTGGTAACGAGGTGGAATTCAACCCTCTATATGCTTCAGAGGTTGGAGGAGCAGCAAAAGGCCATTCAAGCCTATACAATTGAGCACGATATAGGAGGTGGAATGCACCTGTCTCAAGCGCAGTGGAGAATGATTTCAACGTTGTGCAAGGTTCTGCTGCCCTTTGAACTTGCCACACGTGAAGTCAGTTCAGACACTGCCAGCCTGAGTCAGGTCATTCCCCTCATCAGGCTTTTGCAGAAGAAGCTGGAGACATTGAAGGAGGAGCTAACACGGAGCGATTCCGCTAGGCATGTGGGACTTGTGGATGGAGCCCTTAATTCGCTTAACAAGGATTCATGGGTGGTCAATCTGTTGAAATCAGAGCACTACATTTTGGCCACCATGCTCGATCCTAGATTTAAAGCCTACCTTGGATCTCTCTTTCCGGCAGACACATGTCTGCTGGGGTTGAAAGACCTGCTGGTGAGAAAATTGTCAAGTCAAGCGGAACGCGACCTGTCAACATCTCCTCCTTCACATTCTCCCGCAACTGGGGGTGCGAGGAAAAGGCTCAGAATTCCGAGCCCACCCGCTGGCGGTGATGCAGGGCAGTCTGGAGCGACTGCTGATGCTGACATCTGGTCCGGACTGAAGGACCTGACAACGATTACGGACATGTCGTCTACTGTCACTGCATATGATTCTCTCACCATTGAAAGAATGGTGGAGGATTATATGAGTGACCGCATCCAAGTAGGCACGTCACACAGTCCATACTTATACTGGCAGGAAAAAGAGGCAATTTGGAGGCCCTTGCACAAAATGGCTTTATTCTACCTAAGTTGCCCTCCCACAAGTGTGTACTCCGAAAGAGTGTTTAGTGCCGCCGCTCACCTTGTCAGCAATCGGCGTACGAGGTTACATCCAGAAAATGTGGAGAAGATGATGTTCATTAAAATGAATTATAATCAATTCCTCCGCGGAGACATTGACCAGCAGCAATTGCCTCCACAAAGTACACAGGGAGCTGAGATGGTGGATTCCAGTGGGGACGAATTGATAATCTGTGAGGAGGGGGATGTACACGGTGATATATCGGAGGATGATGATGAGGTGGACATCTTGCCTCTGTAGAGCCAGTTTGTGCAAGGAGAGATTAATTGCTTCTTTTTTGGGGGGGGGTCCAAACCAACCCGTCATATCAGTCACAGTCGTGTGGCAGACCCTGTCACTGAAATGATGGGTTGGTTAAAGTGTGCATGTCCTGTTTTGTTTATACAACATAAGGGTGGGTGGGAGGGCCCAAGGACAATTCCATCTTGCACCTCTTTTTTCTTTTATTTTTCTTTGCGTCATGTGCTGTTTGGGGAGGGTTTTTTGGAAGGGACATCCTGCGTGACACTGCAGTGCCACTCCTAAATGGGCCCGGTGTTTGTGTCGGCCACTAGGGTCGCTTATCTTACTCACACAGTCAGCTACCTCATTGCGCCTCTTTTTTTCTTTGCGTCATGTGCTGTTTGGGGAGGGTTTTTTGGAAGGGCCATCCTGCGTGACACTGCAGTGCCACTCCTAGATGGGCCCGGTGTTTGTGTCGGCCACTAGGGTCGCTAATCTTACTCACACAGCTACCTCATTGCGCCTCTTTTTTTCTTTGCGTCATGTGCTGTTTGGGGAGGGTTTTTTGGAAGGGACATCCTGCGTGACACTGCAGTGCCACTCCTAGATGGGCCCGGTGTTTGTGTCGGCCACTACGGTCGCTAATCTTACTCACACAGCTACCTCATTGCGCCTCTTTTTTTCTTTGCGTCATGTGCTGTTTGGGGAGGGTTTTTTGGAAGGGACATCCTGCGTGACACTGCAGTGCCACTCCTAGATGGGCCAGGTGTTTGTGTCGGCCACTAGGGTCGCTTAGCTTAGTCATCCAGCGACCTCGGTGCAAATTTTAGGACTAAAAATAATATTGTGAGGTGTGAGGTATTCAGAATAGACTGAAAATGAGTGGAAATTATGGTTTTTGAGGTTAATAATAATATGGGATCAAAATGACCCCCAAATTCTATGATTTAAGCTGTTTTTTAGGGTTTTTTGAAAAAAACACCCGAATCCAAAACACACCCGAATCCGACAAAAAAAATTCGGTGAGGTTTTGCCAAAACGCGGTCGAACCCAAAACACGGCCGCGGAACCGAACCCAAAACCAAAACACAAAACCCGAAAAATTTCAGGCGCTCATCACTAGAATGTACACGGACGTCAGAAAAAGACTCACCAGTGTCCTAAAAAATGCAGTTGTACCCAATGTCCACTTAACCACGGACATGTGGACAAGTGGAGCAGGGCAGGGTCAGGACTATATGACTGTGACAGCCCACTGGGTAGATGTATGGACTCCCGCCGCAAGAACAGCAGCGGCGGCACCAGTAGCAGCATCTCGCAAACGCCAACTCTTTCCTAGGCAGGCTACGCTTTGTATCACCGGTTTCCAGAATACGCACACAGCTGAAAACCTCTTACGGCAACTGAGGAAGATCATCGCGGAATGGCTTACCCCAACTGGACTCTCCTGTGGATTTGTGGCATCGGACAACGCCAGCAATATTGTGTGTGCATTAAATATGGGCAAATTCCAGCACGTCCCATGTTTTGCACATACCTTGAATTTGGTGGTGCAGAATTTTTTAAAAACCGACAGGGGCGTGCAAGAGATGCTGTCGGTGGCCAGAAGAATTGCGGGACACTTTCGGCGTACAGGCACCACGTACAGAAGACTGGAGCACCACCAAAAACGCCTGAACCTGCCCTGCCATCATCTGAAGCAAGAAGTGGTAACGAGGTGGAATTCAACCCTCTATATGCTTCAGAGGTTGGAGGAGCAGCAAAAGGCCATTCAAGCCTATACAATTGAGCACGATATAGGAGGTGGAATGTACCTGTCTCAAGCGCAGTGGAGAATGATTTCAACGTTGTGCAAGGTTCTGCAACCTTTTGAACTTGCCACACGTGAAGTCAGTTCAGACACTGCCAGCCTGAGTCAGGTCATTCCCCTCATCAGGCTTTTGCAGAAGAAGCTGGAGGCATTGAAGGAGGAGCTAAAAGGGAGCGATTCCGCTAGGCATGTGGGACTTGTGGATGGAGCCCTTAATTCGCTTAACAAGGATTCACGGGTGGTCAATCTGTTGAAATCAGAGCACTACATTTTGGCCACCGTGCTCGATCCTAGATTTAAAACCTACCTTGGATCTCTCTTTCCGGCAGACACAAGTCTGCTGGGGTTCAAAGACCTGCTGGTGAGAAAATTGTCAAGTCAAGCGGAACGCGACCTGTCAACATCTCCTCCTTCACATTCTCCCGCAACTGGGGGTGCGAGGAAAAGGCTCAGAATTCCGAGCCCACCCGCTGGCGGTGATGCAGGGCAGTCTGGAGCGACTGCTGATGCTGACATCTGGTCCGGACTGAAGGACCTGACAACGATTACGGACATGTCGTCTACTGTCACTGCATATGATTCTCTCCCCATTGAAAGAATGGTGGAGGATTATATGAGTGACCGCATCCAAGTAGGCACGTCAGACAGTCCGTACTTATACTGGCAGGAAAAAGAGGCAATTTGGAGGCCCTTGCACAAACTGGCTTTATTCTACCTAAGTTGCCCTCCCACAAGTGTGTACTCCGAAAGAGTGTTTAGTGCCGCCGCTCACCTTGTCAGCAATCTGCGTACGAGGTTACTTCCAGAAAATGTGGAGAAGATGATGTTCATTAAAATGAATTATAATCAATTCCTCCGTGGAGACATTGACCAGCAGCAATTGCCTCCACAAAGTACACAGGGAGCTGAGATGGTGGATTCCAGTGGGGACGAATTGATAATCTGTGAGGAGCGGGATGTACACGGTGATATATCGGAGGATGATGATGAGGTGGACATCTTGCCTCTGTAGAGCCAGTTTGTGCAAGGAGAGATTAATTGCTTCTTTTTTGGTGGGGGTCCAAACCAACCCGTCATTTCAGTCACAGTCGTGTGGCAGACCCTGTCACTGAAATGATGGGTTGGTTAAAGTGTGCATGTCCTGTTTATACAACATAAGGGTGGGTGGGAGGGCCCAAGGACAATTCCATCTTGCACCTCTTTTTTCTTTCATTTTTATTTGCGTCATGTGCTGTTTGGGGAGTGTTTTTTGGAAGGGCCATCCTGCGTGACACTGCAGTGCCACTCCTAGATGGGCCAGGTGTTTGTGTCGGCCACTAGGGTCGCTTATCTTACTCACACAGCTACCTCATTGCGCCTCTTTTTTTCTTCTTTGCGTCATGTGCTGTTTGGGGAGTGTTTTTTGGAAGGGCCATCCTGCGTGACACTGCAGTGCCACTCCTAGATGGGCCAGGTGTTTGTGTCGGCCACTAGGGTCGCTTAGCTTACTCACACAGCTACCTCATTGCGCCTCTTTTTTTCTTCTTCGCGTCATGTGCTGTTTGGGGAGTGTTTTTTGGAAGGGCCATCCTGCGTGACACTGCAGTGACACTCCTAGATGGGCCAGGTGTTTGTGTCGGCCACTAGGGTCGCTTAGCTTACTCACACAGCTACCTCATTGCGCCTCTTTTTTTCTTCTTTGCGTCATGTGCTGTTTGGGGAGTGTTTTTTGGAAGGGCCATCCTGCGTGACACTGCAGTGACACTCCTAGATGGGCCAGGTGTTTGTGTCGGCCACTAGGGTCGCTTATCTTACTCACACAGCTACCTCATTGCGCCTCTTTTTTCTTCTTTGCGTCATGTGCTGTTTGGGGAGTGTTTTTTGGAAGGGCCATCCTGCGTGACACTGCAGTGACACTCCTAGATGGGCCAGGTGTTTGTGTCGGCCACTAGGGTCGCTTAGCTTAGTCATCCAGCGACCTCGGTGCAAATTTTAGGACTAAAAATAATATTGTGAGGTGTGAGGTATTCAGAATAGGCTGAAAATGAGTGGAAATTATGGTTTTTGAGGTTAATAATACTTTGGGATCAAAATGACCCCCAAATTCTATGATTTAAGCTGTTTTTTAGGGTTTTTTGAAAAAAACACCCGAATCCAAAACACACCCGAATCCGACAAAAAAAATTCAGTGAGGTTTTGCCAAAACGCGGTCGAACCCAAAACACGGCCGCGGAACCGAACCCAAAACCAAAACACAAAACCCGAAAAATTGCAAGTGCACATCCCTAAAATCCCCCCCTTCCAGGCTGGCGATGACCGCTCTGAGCGATTCCATCTTGAACTTGAACCGTTTTAAGTATAGGTTCAGGGATTTTAAATTCAATATGGGTCTGACTGAACCGTCCAGTTTCGGAACTACAAACAGGGTTGAGTAGTATCCCTTCCCTCTCTGAAGCAGGGGAACTTCGACCACCACTTGTTGAAGACACAATTTGTGAATAGCATTTAACACTATCTCCCTTTCTAGGGGAGAAGTCGGTAGAGCCGATTTGAAAAACCGGCGAGGTGGCACCTCTTCGAATTCCAGCTTGTATCCCTGAGAAACAATTTCTATTGCCCAGGGATCCACCTGTGAGTGAACCCAGATGTGGCTGAAAAGTCGAAGACGTGCCCCCACTGGGGCGGACTCCCTCAGCGGAGCCCCAGCGTCATGCGGTGGATTTTGCAGAGGCCGGGGAGGACTTCTGTTCCTGGGAACTAGCTGTGCTGTGCAGCTTTTTACCTCTGCCCTTACCTCTGGCAAGAATGGACGATCCACGTACTCTTTTGCTTTTATTTGAACGAAAGGACTGCATTTGATAATGTGGCGCTTTCTTAGGTTGTGAGGGAACATAAGGCAAAAAATTCGATTTACCTGCCGTAGCTGTGGAGACAAGGTCCGAGAGCCCTTCCCCAAACAATTCCTCACCCTTGTAAGGTAAGACCTCCATATGTCTTTTTGAGTCGGCATCACCTGTCCATAGCCGGGTCCAGAGGACTCGTCTAGCAGAAATTGACATAGCGTATATTCTGGAACCCAGTAAACTAATGTCTCTTTGAGCATCTCTCATATATAAGACAGCATCCTTTATATGGCCTAGGGTCAATAAAATGGTATCCTTATCTAGGGTCTCAATTTCCGCTGATAAGGAATCTGTCCATGCTGCTACAGCGTTACAAACCCAGGCCGACGCAATTGCCGGTCTGAGTAATGTACCAGAATGTGTGTAAATGGATTTCAAGGTAACCTCCTGCTTGCGGTCAGCAGGATCCTTGAGGGTAGTCGTATCTTGGGATGGCAGCGCTATCTTTTTTGACAAGCGTGTCAACGCTTTGTCCACCTTAGGGGAGGATTCTCACCGTATCCTGTCCGTTGGCGGGAAAGGATACGCCATAAGAATCCTTTTGGGAATCTGCAGTTTTTTGTCTGGATAAACCCACGCTTTTTCACATAATTCGTTCAACTCATGTGAGGAGGGAAAAGTTACCTCAGGCTTCTTTCCCTTATACATGTGGACCCTCGTGTCAGGGACAGGGGGTTCCTCTGTGATATGCAACACTTCTTTTATTGCAATAATCATATATCGAATACATTTAGCCACTTTTGGCTGTAACTTTGCATCATCGTAGTCGACACTGGAGTCCGAATCTGTGTCGGTATCTGTGTCTCCTATCTGGGATAGTGGGCGCTTCTGAGACCCTGAAGGTCCCGGCGACATAGGGACAGACATGGGTTCACTCCCTGACTGTTCCTTAGCTTCAGCTTTGTCTAATCTTTTGTGCAATAAGTTCACACTAGCACTTAAAACATTCCACATATCCATCCAGTCAGGTGTCGGCACCGCCGACGGAGACCTCACATTCATACGCTCCCCCTCCTCCCTAGGTGAGCCTTCTACCTCAGACATGTCGACACACGCGTACCGCCACACCACACACACAGGGAACCTCTTATCTGAAGATAGTTTCCCCACCAGGCCCTTTGGAGAGACAGAGAGAGAGTATGCCAGCACACACCCCAGCGCTATATGACCCTGGAAAAAAAACATTAAATGTTTATCCAGTAGCGCTGTTTATAATTTATATCCGCCAAATTTGTGCCCCCCCCCTCTTAAAACACCTCTATCACCGTGTATTAGCAGGGGAGAGTCCGGGGAGCTTCCTCTCAGCGCTGTGCTGTGGAGAAAAATGGAGCTGGTGAGTGCTGAGGGAGAAGCCCCGCCCCCTTGGCGGCAGGCTTCTGTCCCGCTCAAAATTCCTGAAAACTGGCGGGGGCTCTGTTATATACATGTACAGTGCCCATCTGTACATGTATATACTTATTTTGCCAATGGAGAGGTTTTATTGCTGCCCAGGGCGCCCCCCCTGCGCCCTGCACCCTTACAGTGACTGCGGTGTGTGAGGTGTATGGGAGCAATGGCGTACAGCTTTACTGCTGTGCGTTACCTCAGTGAAGATCATGAAGTCTTCTGCCGCCTCTGAAGTCTTCTTTTCTTCTCATACTCACCCGGCTTCTATCTTCCGGCTCTGCGAGGAGGACGGCGGCGCGGCTCTGGGACGGACAGCGAGGGTGAGACCTGCGTACCAATCCCTCTGGAGCTAATGGTGTCCAGTAGCCTAAGAAACAGAGCCTTGAAACTCACAGAAGTAGGTCTGTTTCTCTCTCCTCAGTCCCTCGATGCAGGGAGTCTGTTGCAGGCTCCCTGAAAATAAAAAACCTAACAAATATACTTTCTGACAGGAAGCTCAGGAGAGCTCCCTGTAGTGCACCCATCTCCTCTGGGCACAGTATCAAACAGGGGTCTAGAGGAGGGGCATAGAGGGAGGAGCCAGTGCACACCCAGACCTAAAGTTTTTCTTAAAGTGCCCATGTCTCCTGCGGAGCCCGTCTATCCCCATGGTCCTTACGGAGTCCCCAGCATCCTCTAGGACGTTAGAGAAATGAGAAATGTGCGCCGGACCATTTTTGCTGGTTTCGGTTCTAATTCGTTGAATGAACTATGGGGGTTCATTCCGAGTTGATTGCTAGCTGAAAATGTTCGCTGTGCAGCGATGATGCAAATAAACGGCACTTCTGTGCATGCGTATGCGGCGCAATGCACACGCGCGACGTACTTTCACAACGGCCGATGTAGTTTAACACAAGCTCTAGCGAAGCTTTTCAGTCGCACTGCTGGCCGCAGAGTGATTGACAGGAAGTGGGCGTTTCTGGGTGTCAGCTGACTGTTTTCAGGGAGTGTTCGAAAAAACGCAGGCATGCCAGGAAAAATGCAGGCGTGGCTGTGCGAACGCAGGGCGTGTTTGTGACGTCAAAACAGGAACTGAACAGTCTGAAGTGATCGCAAGCGCTGAGTAGGTCTGAAGCTACTCTGAAACTGCACATAATTATTTTGTAGCCGCTCTGCGATCCTTTCGTTCGCACTTCTGCTAAGCTAAAATACACTCCCAGTGGGAGGCAGCATAGCGTTTGCACGGTTGCTAAAAACAGCTAGTGAGCGATCAACTCGTAATGACCCCCTATAAACTAAAGAAAAAAGTGCAGTATTTTTAAATAGACGCTACATGGAAATTAGTGACTGCGGGGAAAAACGTATCAACCCTTCTAAAGAACAGACAAGTAGAAAAGTTGCCCAATCAGTGTTTACCCATCACAATGTACGTGATAAGTGCTAACTGGAAACTTATTGGCTGCTATGGCAACTTCTCCACTTGTCCACTTTCGGGAAAGTTTGATACATTTCCCCCATAGCTACAAAGTCGCACAGGTTGTGGCAGGTAGAGAGATGGTTACACCTAGTAGTGGTTGGCAATAGTTACTCAGGTCAGGAGAGGTTAGACAAAGGGGAGAGCACAGTCACATGACGCGCAGTCAGGAATCAGACCGGCAGCAGCTGTACAACATCAGCAAACACAGGCAAAGTATTTAAAGACTTATGTGAAACCAAGTAGATGTTCTTAACTTCAGATTCCATAAGTAGATGGTCTAGAAAAATGTGTTTTATTTAAAGAGACAGGAAAACATCAGGAATTCTGAGCGACAATGGTAAATAAGCCAAATTAATAATAATTTGATAATTTTGCAATCTTCTAAGGTCCAATGTACAGTATATAGGACATCATTTAGCCAAAGGAGGACAGACCTTGATACCCTTGGGGGGTAATTCCAAGTTGATCGCAGCAGGATTTTTGATAGCAATTGGGCAAAACCATGTGCACTGCAGGGGAGGCAGATATAACATGTGCAGAAAGCGTTAGATTTGGGTGGGTTATTTTATTTCTGTGCAGGGTAAATACTGGCTACTTTATTTTTACACTGCAAATTAGATTGCAGATTGAACACACCCCACCCAAATCTAACTCTCTCTGCACATGTTATATCTGCCTCCCCTGCAGTGCACATGGGGGGTAATTCCAAGTTGATTGCAGCAGGATTTTTGATAGCAATTGGGCAAAACCATGTGCACTGCAGGGGAGGCAGATATAACATGTGCAGAGAGAGTTAGATTTGGGCAGGGCTGTTTCTAGCCAATTTGGCTCCCAGTGCGAGATTTAAAAATGCGCCCGCCCCCCCCCCCATTCACATAAGAAAAAATGTGCGCGCGCCCCCCCCCCATTCACATAAGAAAAAATGCGCCCCCCCCCCCCATAGATAGCGCTCCCGGCAAGGGGGCGTGACCTCGTTAAAATGGGTGTGGCTTTGTTAAGATGGGCGTGGCCTCATCTGATCTCATCATCACAGCCACCACAGGATAAAAAAAAAAAAAAAAACTCCTCATTTTACACATTACAGCAGGCAAGTGTCCCCATTTTACACAGCACGGTAGGCAAGTGTCCCCATTTTATACAGCACGGTAGGCAAGTGTCTACATTTTACACAGCACGGTAGGCAAGTGTCCCCATTTTACACAGCACGGTAGGCAAGTGTCCCCATTTTACACAGCACGGTAGGCAAGTGTCCCCATTTTACACAGCACGGTAGGCAAGTGTCCCCATTTTACACAGCACGGTAGGCAAGTGTCCCCATTTTATACAGCACGGTAGGCAAGTGTCTACATTTTACACAGCACGGTAGGCAAGTGTCCCCATTTTACACAGCACGGTAGGCAAGTGTCCCCATTTTACACATTCCGGCAGACAAGTGTCCCCATTTTACACATTCCGGCAGACAGGTGTCCCCATTTTACACATTCCGGCAGGCAAGTGTCCCCATTTTACACATTACTGCAGACAAGTGTCCCCATTTTACACAGTACGGCAGGTGGTGGTGGTGGGGGGGGAGGGAGAGAGAGAGAGAGAGGGAGAGGGGCTGATTTACATTTGAAGTGGTTCTTCCCGCTCTTCAGCCGCCTCTCCCTCGTCTGCGCAGCGCTGGCCGGCTTGGATCCCCCTTCTCCCGAGTGCCCAGCTCGGGGGGCAGGGTTTCGCGGAATGACGCGATTGCGTCGTGACGTCACAACGCAAACGCATCATTCCGCGAAACCCCGCCCCCCAAGCTGGGCACTTGGGAGGAGAGGGGAGGGGGGTTTGAAAGTGCTCAGCAAGTGCAGCGGCGGGCGCCCCGTGCGGTTGCACGGCTCGCCCGCCGCAAGAAACGGCACTGGATTTTGGTGTGGTGAGTTCAATCTGCAATCTAAATTGCAGTGTAAAAATAAAGCAGCCAGTATTTACCCTGCACAGAAATAAAATAACCCACCCAAATCTAACTCTCTCTGCACATGTTATATCTGCCTCCCCTGCAGTGCACATGGTTTTGCCCAATTGCTAACAAAAATCCTGCTGCGATCAACTTGGAATTACCCCCTTGGTTGATATTCAAAAGCAATATTAGCAATTCTTAGCCCATGGTTATCAGTAATGAATTTCTTGCAATGAAATTGCTTGTTGGACTGAATAATGTACCCAAACCAAATTTGTTTTCTGTGGAATTCTCTGGAGATATGGCTTCTAGAACATCCGCGTTAGGATAACTGCTATAAATGCAAAATGCAAGTTTATGGTCTGGCATCGGACGCATTAGATACTGTTTTCATCTGTAACAATGATAATGGTGACCCCACGTTATCTAATTCTGTATTGTATGAAAAATTAGTGTAATTCCTAGTAGCGGGTCAATGAGACAGACGTAATCAAAGGCGGGGAAACGCGTCTGTCATTATTCCCTTTACAGGAGTTAGCAGCGGAGACATCGGCGGGCCGGCCGGCCGCAGGCATAAGAAACCCCATTGAATTGGGGAGGAAAAACACGCCGTAGAAAGAACCGGGAGGCTCCAGATAAGGCTTTAACCAGCCGGGAGGGGTTTGTCCAAAGACACTGCACAGGCATAGTATTATACCCTGAATAAGTGAACGCTGTGAATTGCTATATAAGAGGCTATAATCACGCATGATCTGCTTAGCTAAACGGCAGAAGCCTTAATTGTGGATAAAGCGGTTCTAAGTGTTTAATTAAGTGTGGGTGTCTTTAACCTGAGGAGAGAGATTTTTTGATCTGGACTGAGGATTCATACTAATGCATGCTTGGATGAAATATTAACATCTGTAAGGAAAAATACCCTGCATGGTTGCATGCCACTAACCAAAAAAGCGCTGGACATTCCATCTTTGTCTAATCTGTTTGCAGTGATATTACTAATATTGCATGAGAAAGTTATTAATGGTTCATTTAAAGCATATAAATTAAGGATATAAATTGTATCAGGTATTTAAACTGTAATCAAGAAATTATCTTCTATTATTAGACCCAGTAGTCATATATTAATTGGTTTTATGAAATAATCTTTTATGTGATGCTGGCCGGTATCAAGTACTTTGTATGTATTTGTATATGTTTAGAAAAGTAATTTTATGTGAAAATAAATATCCACATCAGATTGATTTGCGCAGTCCCAGCCTTTTGTTTTTTGTAGACAGAGAAATGTGTGGTATTTTAATTCCGGCCAAAGACCTCACAAGAGTCAACAATACTCATTAGTAGGTGATGTTGGAAATATGTGTGTGCAGGCTTGAGGATGTAGCAGAGTTTCTGCACAACTTACAACTATGAACAGTCTAGTTACTTAACCAGTGGAGTTGTTTTACTGAAGATAAAGCAGGTACAGCTGTACTCACTGTTATATGCGCTGGTATATTGAGTGGAGTAGGGTATCACACATCTCCCCTAGTGTATGTAGGTACTGGGTAGTGGTGCAGGATGCTGCAAAAGCGTCTAAAATAGCAGGTTAATCGGAAGTTTTACTGGAGCTAACTGGAAGACTCTTGTCTTCCATTGTTTCCCTCTAACACAGCCCCAAGATGTCTTGGCACATGGACAGTAGTTGCCTTGGTGGCCATCTTGGTACAGGGAATGAAGCTTCCCTGTAATGAACACACTTGTGCTTCTGCTGGGTGACCTGCAAAACATGAACTGTGTGGGATCCTGAGGACTGAGTTTGAGAACCTACGGTATAGGATAGTCCCGTGTGTGGCCAGGTTTACTAAAGACAGCATACAGTGTATAAGAATTCTCAGATGACCGTCATATTGTATAACATTCCGTACACTGACAGTAAACACAGTGGCTGCCTCCTCCAGGGGTGGTTTTCGAGCTGACGTTTGTAAATCAGAACGAGTCTTCAGCTACTAATCTGCAAATCTTGTAACGTCGGCAGCCGCATTGTTTTGTGTGACAGGTGTTTGACAGATTTTAACAACTCCGGCTTGTAAAAACGTGTCGTCATTTAAGGAAAATTCAGTGGCACAAGAATAGATGATGGTGTGAGATAATGGTGTGAGAACATTCTGCAGGTTTCATTGCTACATGTGTAATCCGCCGAAATGACTTTTCTTTTCTAAAATGTGATTAAGAAGGAGAATAGGAGCGTAAGCAGAGTTATGCAGCTTATTTAGAGTGATGTTGTTTTCTCATAACACACAATTACATTTCAAGACAAGTGTTTGAGGGCTCGTCTCTCTTCACCGGCCTAAGCTCTAGTGAATTAAGCTGTTTACAACATACAACAATGCGAAACTATATAACATTTAGCCTAAAGGTGCCAGGGTGATACGGACGTTTGGGCGTGTTCGCCAGGCTTGGAAGATGTGGCTGCTTGGAGTTCAGCTTCAGTCCATCCATGTATCATTCCTATAATCATACAATGATATGATACAGACAGATGCAGATTCTTCTAACAGGTGTATTTTAATTTCTGGGCTAAAATATAAAATATAATGTAAAGTATAATAATTGACACATTTTTTGCTGCTCATTAATAGTATCTGAGCACTTCAGTCCATACTTGCCTACTCTCCCGGAATGGCCGGGAGGCTCCCGAAAATCGGGTGACCCTCCCGGCCCCCCGGAAGAGCAGGCAAGTGTCCCGATTTCAGGGGTCCCCCCCTGCCCGACCGCCCACTTAGCAAGTAAAGTGGGTGGTCCGGGCAGGCGATGACGCGATTCTTTTTGAATCACGTCATCATAGCCACGCCCCCTGCTGTATAATGCCGGTAATAGTGGCATTACACAGCGGGGGGCGTGGCTTACATGATGCGATCCCGCAGCCAAGCCCCCGTTTCGCCTCCGCCACGCCCCGTACCACCTCTGGCCCGCCCCCCTCTGCACGGCACGTCGCAGCCCGCCCCCCTGCTGAGCCGACCTGGCTGCTCTCTCCCGGAGAGAGCAGCCAAAAAGTCAGCAAGTATGCTTCAGTCGCATCTGTGAAAGTATCACATGACGCAATGTTTACAAGGCTGAAGCGCAAGTTCTCATGAGGATCAAATCAACTTGTTGGGGAAGGGAGGGTTAGGTTGCAGGGAAGGGAGGGTTAAGGTTAGGCTGCAGGGACGGGGGTTAGGGTTAGACCATCCTTCTCCCCCCCCATCCCTGGGGAGGGCTATGGTTAGGCTGCAGGAAAGGGACTGTAAGTTTTAGGCTCGGGGAGGGGGGTTAGGTTTAGGCATCACCGGGGGATGGTTAGGGTTTGGCTACAGGTGGAGGGGGGGGGGAGTTAGGGTTAGGCTGTGGGAAGAGAGTGTTTGAGTTAGGAGTGGTAAGGGCATACTTGCCTACCCTCCCGGGATGGCCGTGAGGCTCCCGAAAATCGGGTGACCCTCCCGGCTCCCCGGAAGAGCAGGCAAGTCTCCCGATTACAGGGGTCCCCCCTGCCCGGCTGCCCACTTAGCAAATGAAGTGGGCGGTCCGGGCAGGCGATGACGCGATTCTTGTTGAATCGCGTCATGCAAGCCACGCCCCCCACTGTATAATGCCGGTAATTGCGGCATTGCACAGTGGGGGGCGTGGCTTGCATGACCCGATCCAGCAGCCACGCCCCCGTCCCTCCTCTAGCCCGCCTCCGGCCCGCCCCCTTGCCGCCTCCGGCCCGCCCCCCTCCTCACATCAGCTCACTGCCCGGCGTGCCCGCCCCCCTGCTGAGCTGACTGGCTGCTCTCTCCCGGAGAGAGCAGCCCAAAAGTCGGCAACTATGGGTAAGGGTAATCATACTTACCTGACCCCTGTTAGGATTCTGTGCATCCCGTCATCTGGCATTTCGTATGTATTTCGTTCTATGGGCGGGATGTACTAATGTACATCGCCGCCCATCGCCGCCCTGCGCCACGATGCTGATCGCATATGTACTAACATATGCGATCAGTATTGCGGAGGACAGCTCTTCCGATAAGAGCTGACCTCCGCGATGCGCAGCGGCAGCCTGACTTCCGGGATTCGGCCCGGGAGTCAGTCTGCGCATGCGCGGGGTGACGGGGGCGGCTGCAGGGCATGCTGGGAGGGACCCGATCGGATCCCGTGTTTGAGTTAGCTGGCGAACCCCGCCGCGGCGCTGTCCTGCCGGCCGGGGGTTAGTACATCAGGAAAATGCGGTAAACAGGGAGTTTACCGCATTTTCCGCTTAGTACATCCGGCCCTATGTATTAACAAAATTATGTACATGATTATTAAAAAAAAAAATCCATCTAAGGAACAGTCTGGTTAAAGTAAACCATATAGATTTTCTGCACATGACAACTGTAGGTTCTAGACGTCCAGGTCGTAGATTTACTGGTCCTTTTAAGCTGCAAGACTATAGTGTGTTTTTGTTTCGTTTTCTCTTTTGATATATTTTGTTTTTTATTCACTAATAAAGGGCCCCATTCAGCAACTAGTCTTAATACCAGCGTCATTTATTGTTTAGTATTATAGCGATACCAACAAATATGCCATTGGTATTTAACATACTTACCTCTACGGCAAGGTCTGGCGAGGTTCAGCGACGCTCCCCTCTTTGGCGCCATCTTCCTTGCTGTTGCTGGCAGCCTAACACTGTCAGAAATGGGCTGCTGAGTCTCCGCATGTGCATAACTCTTTTATGACCCGGCTATGGGGGTCATTCCGAGTTGATTGCTCGCTGGCTACTTTTAGCAGCCGTGCAAACGCATAGTCGCCGCCCACGGGGGAGTGTGCAGCTGAGCGGGACGAAAAAGTTTTTTGCAGTTTCTGAGTAACTCTGGACTTACTCAGCCCTTGCGATCACTTCAGTCTTTTTGGTCCCGGAAATGACGTCAGACACCCGCCCTGCAAACGCTTGGACACGCCTGCGTTCTCCCAAACACTACCTGAAAACGGTCAGTTGACACCCACAAACGCCCTCTTCCTGTCAATCTCCTTGCGATCGGCTGTGCGAATGGATTCTTCGTTAAATCCATCTCCCAGCAACGATCGGCCTTGTACACGTACGATGCACGTGTGCAGTGCGGTGCCTACACATGCGCAGTAGTAACCTGTTCGCTGCGCTGCGAAAAACGTCAGCGGGCGATCAACTCAGAATGATCCCCTGTGCCCGGAAGACTTTGATGGAGCCAGAAAGGATGCTGCATCTATGGACTGTACGGCTGTACTGGAGTATGCAACACAGTGACAAACAGCCGTCATCCCGAATGTAAGTATGGCAGGCGGGTTAGGGTTGGGGGGGGGGGGGAGGGGGGGTTTGGGTGGTAAGTTTCGGCACCTCCCGGGGAGGGGGGGGGGGATAGAGTTGGGCTGTGGGGAGGGGGGGTTAGGGTTAGGCACCTCCGGGGGGAGGTTTTGGTTTAGGCACTAAAGGGGGAGGGTTAGGCTGCGGGGAAGGTTAGGTTTAGGCACCACTAGGCAGGCCCGGATGAAGGGGGAGGGGGAGGAGCTAAGACCAGTGTTTTGTGGGTGTGTACTGTGTACACCCCTACACTATCAGACCCACTGTCTCACAAAATACATACAAATTTGAAAAAATCCAGAATTTTGTGAGAAAACCAGAAATACAATTTTAATACTTATGATTTATGGCGATCGTGTGGCCAGCTAGGGGGCTTGTTATCATCATACCATCATTATGACGGGCTTATTTTTATGTGGAGACCTGGAGCTGTAGCCCCATTGGGGGAGGTTAGGCACTATACAGTGCCAGGTATACATGTCTCCCAGTGCCAGATACACATGTCCCCCCAGTGCCAGATATGCCACCAGTGCCAGGTATACATGCCCACCCCCTTCCCCTGCTGCTCACCGCTGCTGCTGTCCTGTGTGTGTGTGAGGGGAGGAGAGCGCAGCCTGCGCCTCTCCTGCCTCTCAGTCTCCAGCAGCGATGCCGGTGTTTTCCTTCAATTAAGCGCCGGTCCGTCAGCCAATCAAAGCTTGCGGTCCGGCAGCCTTGGCTGCTGGTCTGCGAGCTCTGATTGGCTCACGGGCTGGCGCTGAATTGAAGGAAGACACTGAGGGGCAGGAGAGGCAAACGCTGCGCTCTCCTCCCCTCACAGAAGCAGCGCGATAAGCAGCAGAGGGAGGGAGGGATGAGCAGCAGAGGGAGGGATGGAGGGAGGGAGCGGCGAGGAGCGGCAGACCGTTGGCGGTGGGTACTGCGTACCCACGGCTAAATTCTTAAGGGTACGCCGTACCCACCCACTTGCACTGCTGGCAAGTACATGCATGTGGGCAGTTCAAAGTGGGACGGGTGAGGGCATTTACAACAGTGTGGGGGTCCCTGGGTGCCCTGAGCAGGAGAGAGACAGATGCTGCAGGGCGGAGAGAGGTGGGATGGAGCAGCGAGAGACAGAGATTTATTACAGGGTGAGAGCTGCTGCAAACACGCTCCTTCAAATTGAGCGCTCGGGAACAGGGCCGGAGGGCAGACATAATTTATACAGGCACAGGAGTGTATGAGCGAGTGACCCCACCCCCACACCATTCATTAGCATTCTAGTTGCCAGGGGTTGGGTGGGTGCTTGAGTTTTCCAGGAGTCCACATTGGTGGTGCTGGGGAGCGGGGACCTTCATCGAGTGTTTTGGGACCCGGCAGAAGGTAGCCCCTTAGGGCTGAGAGGAGGGAAGTGAGGCAGAGTACCCATTTCAGCACCCTCTCAGATTCTGCACCTGGGGCACACACACCCTTAGCTCCCCCCCTAGTTGCAGCCATGCATCTGGATTTTGAATCATGCATCTGCAGTCAGACTGTGAGTGATGTATTACGCTGATAGAATATAAATATAGATTTTTTAACCGATTCAGAATCGATACATTAAGGCGAAGGCTCCAATCATTCATGGATGCGTGATTTCAGCTCCTCGATACAAAGTTTGTAAAGGAAAAGTTTGGATGTAACATGCTGAAATATGTGTCAGATGGAATTAGCCCGCGTTTAGTCACATCTATTTACCTTAATCACAGACGTTGGTGTCACAAAATCTATCAGCTCAATCTTACACTTTTCAGGATCCTATTTCGCTGTCATTTTGTGTTTAACTAGGTTGTCGAAACTTACAAGCGAGGACATGACATGCCTAATTATCCACGGCGAGGAAGGTTCTCTGTGCAAAACACTGAAATCGCTTTATCCGCCCTACTCAGTTTACAGGCGGCTGTTTATTGCAAATTAAGCTTTTAATAGATTTTCTCTCTCTTGAAATCTTACTCTGCCTTTTAGCTCAGGCTAAATCCGCGGGTACACAGAGCAATTACAGGAGCTGCAGTATGGCGACAAAATGATGTTCGTATGACCGTATCAATGATTCCTGGAGGCTGGTTGTGTTGTTGAAGGTCAATAGCATGACCATGGAGTAAGTAGCTAACCTCAATAGGGAACCTTGCGTTCCATTCATTTTATACTGGAAAATGCATTTATATATGCTCACAAGCTGCTATTAAAAAAATAAAATGTGCAAGTGAACTATTCCCAGCAGACGGAGCGGACACATCAAGACTGATGACCTCAGGGGCAAACGCAGGATTTCTGGAGGGGTTTTTCTAAGATTTGAGTCTGCCTCAAACAAAGTGCACTTTACGTAACACCAGATTCTCTCTCTGGTGTGATGATTGAACACTTACAGTAGATCCACAGCACACGCACACAGCAGACTTGGTAGGAAAATCTGCCGCCACAGGGCATGTGCAGCAGCTCCATTCCGCCCTTTATACTGCATGTAGTGGCCACTGGCCAGGCTGTGGGAAAGGGGGGTTTCTGGGCAACTGGAACAAACCCCCCCCCCCCCCCCCGCATTTGTCTGTGGACCTAGGGGGTAATTCAGAGTTGATGGCAGCAACAAATTTGTTAGCAGTTGGGCAAAACCATGTGCACTGCAGGGGGGGGGGGGGGGGGGCAGATATAACATGTGCAGAGACAGTTAGATTTGGGTGGGTTATATTGTTTCTGTGCAGGGTAAATACTGGCTACATTATTTTTACACTGCAATTTAGATTTCAGTTTGAACACACCCCACCCAAATATAACTCTCTCTGCACATGTTATACCTGCACATGTCCCCCCTCCCCTGCAGTGCACATGTGGGGTCATTCCGAGTTGATCGCTAGCTGAATTTGTGCGCAGCGCAGCGATCAGGCTAAAAAACGCAGTTCTGCGCATGCGTATGTGGCGCAATGTGCACGCGCGACGTACGGGCACAATGAACAATGTAGTTTTGCACAGGGTCTAGCGATGCATTTCAGTCGCACTGCTTGCCGCAGAGTGATTGACAGGAAGTGGGCGTTTCTGGGTGGCAACTGACCGTTTTCAGGGAGTGTGCGGAAAAACGCAGGCGTGCCAGGAAAAACGTAGGCGTGGCTTGGCGTTCGCTGGGTGGGTTTGTGACGTCAAATCAGAAACTGAATAGTCTGAAGTGATCGCAAGCACTGAGTAGGTTTTGAGCTACTCTGGAACTACACAAAACATTTTTGCAGGTGCTCTGCGATACAACCATTCGCACTTCTGCTAAGCTAACATACACTCCCAGTGGGCGGCGGCATAGCGTTTGCACAGCTGCTAAAAACTCCTAGCGAGCGATCAACTCGGAATGACCACCATGGTTTTACCCAACTGCTAACAAATTTGCTGCTGCGATCAACTCTAAATTACCCCCCATGTCCAAGGTGGCTGCAAATCCGGGTGGCTGTAGCAGCCAAATGTCCTGCCTTTTGCTAATGCAAGTATCTGCACACCTTTATGCATTTTATTATAATTATCCTCTAATTATATGGCGCCACAAGGGGTCTGCAGCGCCTTACAAAGTACAGAAACAGAATGAACAAAACAAGAAAAAAAAGTGGCTTAAGTACAGAACATTGCATGACATAGACACGGTTTCTAAATATTTCTGCATCAGCGGTTACAATACCCAAATCAGCAGAGGGACGCAGAGCCCAAAGGTCTGGTGCCATTGTTGGCAGTGAGGAGAGGATGGTATAAGTGAGGGGGGAGAACTTTGCTCATGAGCGCTTACAGTCTAACAATCTAAACAGGGGTGACACAGCAGAAGGAGACAATGGGGGTCATTCCAAGTTGATCGTAGCTGTGCTAAATTTAGCACAGCTACGATCATGTTCCCAGACATGCGGGGGGACGCCCAGTACAGGGCTAGCCCGCCCCACATGTCAGTCCGACCCCCCCCCCCCCGCACAAGTACAACAGCATCGCTCAGCAGCGATGCTTTTGTACTTGGAAGAGGAACTCCCGGCCAACGCAGCTCCTGCGGCTGGCCGGGAGTTGCTCGTCGCTGCCCTGGGTCACAGCGGCTGTGTGTGATGTCATGCAGCCGCTGCAGCCCGCCCCCCGCGCGGTCCGGCCACGCCTGCATTGGCCGGACCACACCCCCAAAATGACGGCTAAACGCCGCCGTGCCACCCCCTCTCGCCCAGCGAACCTCTCTGCCTGTCAATCAGGCAGAGGCGATCGCTAGGTAATGATGGACTTCGGACATCTGGCATGCACCGGCGCACTGCGGCACCGGCGCATGCGCAGTTCCGACCCAAACGCTGCGCTGTGAACTGCAGAGTGCGATCGTGTCGGAATGACACCCAATGAGCGAGGGGCTGGAGCTGTGGGTTAGGATGAGAGCTTACACTCTGTAGGGGAAGGGAGACAGACAAGGGTGACACAGAGGGAGGAGACAGTGAGTGAGGGGATGGGGCAGTGGTATATGATGAGAGCTTACACTCTATAGGGGAGGGGAGACAGACAGGGGTGACACAGAGGGAGGAGACAGTGAGTGAGGGGATGGGGCAGTGGGTTAGGATGAGAGCTTACACTCTATAGGGGAGGGCAGACAGACAGGGGTGACACAGAGGGAGGAGACACTGAGTGAGGGGATGGAGCAGTGGTATATGATGAGAGCTTACACTCTATAGGGGAGGAGAGACAGACAGGGGTGACACAGAGGGAGGAGACAGTGAGTGAGGGGATGGGGCAGTGGGTTAGGATGAGAGCTTACACTCTATAGGGGAGGGGAGACAGACAGGGGTGACACAGAGGAGGAGACAGTGAGTGAGGGGATGGAGCAGTGGGTTAGGATGAGAGCTTACACTCTATAGGGGAGGAGAGACAGACAGGGGTGACACAGAGGGAGGAGACACTGAGTGAGGGGATGGAGCAGTGGTATAGGATGAGAGCTTACACTCTATAGGGGAGGGGAGACAGACAGGGGTGACACAGAGGGAGGAGACACTGAGTGAGGGGATGGGGCAGTGGTATAGGATGAGAGCTTACACTCTATAGGGGAGGAGAGACAGACAGGGGTGACACAGAGGGAGGAGACACTGAGTGAGGGGATGGGGCAGTGGGTTAGGATGAGAGCTTACACTCTATAGGGGAGGGGAGACAGACAGGGGTGACACAGAGGGAGGAGACACTGAGTGAGGGGATGGGGCAGTGGGTTAGGATGAGAGCTTACACTCTATAGGGGAGGGGAGACAGACAGGGGTGACACAGAGGGAGGAGACAGTGAGTGAGGGGATGGAGCAGTGGTATAGGATGAGAGCTTACACTCTATAGGGGAGGGGAGACAGACAGGGGTGACACAGGGGGAGGAGACACTGAGTGAGGGGATGGAGCAGTGGGTTAGGATGAGAGCTTACACTCTATAGGGGAGGGGAGACAGACAGGGGTGACACGGAGGGAGGAGACAGTGAGTGAGGGGATGGAGCAGTGGGTTAGGATGAGAGCTTACACTCTATAGGGGAGGAGAGACAGACAGGGGTGACACAGAGGGAGGAGACACTGAGTGAGGGGATGGATCAGTGGTATATGATGAGAGCTTACACTCTATAGGGGAGGAGAGACAGACAGGGGTGACACAGAGGGAGGAGACACTGAGTGAGGGGATGGAGCAGTGGTATATGATGAGAGCTTACACTCTATAGGGGAGGGGAGACAGACAGGGGTGACACAGAGGAGGAGACAGTGAGTGAGGGGATGGAGCAGTGGGTTAGGATGAGAGCTTACACTCTATAGGGGAGGGGAGACAGACAGGGGTGACACAGAGGAGGAGACAGTGAGTGAGGGGATGGAGCAGTGGGTTAGGATGAGAGCTTACACTCTATAGGGGAGGAGAGACAGACAGGGGTGACACAGAGGGAGGAGACACTGAGTGAGGGGATGGAGCAGTGGTATAGGATGAGAGCTTACACTCTATAGGGGAGGAGAGACAGACAGGGGTGACACAGAGGGAGGAGACACTGAGTGAGGGGATGGAGCAGTGGTATATGATGAGAGCTTACACTCTATAGGGGAGGAGAGACAGACAGAGGTGACACAGAGGGAGGAGACACTGAGTGAGGGGATGGAGCAGTGGTATAGGATGAGAGCTTACACTCTATAGGGGAGGGGAGACAGACAGGGGTGACACGGAGGGAGGAGACAGTGAGTGAGGGGATGGAGCAGTGGGTTAGGATGAGAGCTTACACTCTATAGGGGAGGGGAGACAGACAGGGGTGACACAGAGGGAGGAGACACTGAGTGAGGGGATGGAGCAGTGGTATATGATGAGAGCTTACACTCTATAGGGGAGGAGAGACAGACAGGGGTGACACAGAGGGAGGAGACACTGAGTGAGGGGATGGAGCAGTGGGTTAGGATGAGAGCTTACACTCTATAGGGGAAGGGAGACAGACAGGGGTGACACAGAGGGAGGAGACAGTGAGTGAGGGGATGGGGCAGTGGGTTAGGATGAGAGCTTACACTCTATAGGGGAGGAGAGACAGACAGGGGTGACACAGAGGGAGGAGACAGTGAGTGAGGGGATGGGGCAGTGGGTTAGGATGAGAGCTTACACTCTATAGGGAAGGGGAGACAGACAGGGGTGACACAGAGGGAGGAGACACTGAGTGAGGGGATGGAGCAGTGGGTTAGGATGAGAGCTTACACTCTATAGGGGAAGGGAGACAGACAGGGGTGACACAGAGGGAGGAGACAGTGAGTGAGGGGATGGGGCAGTGGGTTAGGATGAGAGCTTACACTCTATAGGGGAGGAGAGACAGACAGGGGTGACACAGAGGGAGGAGACAGTGAGTGAGGGGATGGAGCAGTGGTATATGATGAGAGCTTACACTCTATAGGGGAGGAGAGACAGACAGGGGTGACACAGAGGGAGGAGACAGTGAGTGAGGGGATGGGGCAGTGGGTTAGGATGAGAGCTTGCACTCTATAAGGGAGGAGAGACAGACAGGGGTGACACAGAGGGAAGAGACACTGAGTGAGGGGATGGAGCAGTGGGTTAGGATGAGAGCTTACACTCTATAGGGGAAGGGAGACAGACAGGGGTGACACAGAGGGAGGAGACACTGAGTGAGGGGATGGAGCAGTGGTATATGATGAGAGCTTACACTCTATAGGGGAGGAGAGACAGACAGGGGTGACACAGAGGGAGGAGACAGTGAGTGAGGGGATGGAGCAGTGGTATATGATGAGAGCTTACACTCTATAGGGGAGGGGAGACAGACAGGGGTGACACAGAGGGAGGAGACAGTGAGTGAGGGGATGGAGCAGTGGGTTAGGATGAGAGCTTACACTCTATAGGTGAGGGGAGACAGACAGGGGTGACACAGAGGGAGGAGACAGTGAGTGAGGGGATGGGGCAGTGGGTTAGGATGAGAGCTTACACTCTATAGGGGAGGAGAGACAGACAGGGGTGACACAGAGGGAGGAGACAGTGAGTGAGGGGATGGAGCAGTGGTATATGATGAGAGCTTACACTCTATAGGGGAGGAGAGACAGACAGGGATGACACAGAGGGAGGAGACACTGAGTGAGGGGATGGAGCAGTGGGTTAGGATGAGAGCTTACACTCTATAGGGGAGGGGAGACAGACAGGGGTGACACAGAGGGAGGAGACAGTGAGTGAGGGGATGGGGCAGTGGGTTAGGATGAGAGCTTACACTCTATAGGGGAGGAGAGACAGACAGGGGTGACACAGAGGGAGGAGACAGTGAGTGAGGGGATGGAGCAGTGGTATATGATGAGAGCTTACACTCTATAGGGGAGGAGAGACAGACAGGGGTGACACAGAGGGAGGAGACACTGAGTGAGGGGATGGAGCAGTGGGTTAGGATGAGAGCTTACACTCTATAGGGGAGGGGCAGACAGACAGGGGTGACACAGAGGGAGGAGACACTGAGTGAGGGGATGGAGCAGTGGTATATGATGAGAGCTTACACTCTATAGGGGAGGGGAGACAGACAGGGGTGACACAGAGGGAGGAGACAGTGAGTGAGGGGATGGGGCAGTGGGTTAGGATGAGAGCTTACACTCTATAGGGGAGGAGAGACAGACAGGGGTGACACAGAGGGAGGAGACACTGAGTGAGGGGATGGATCAGTGGGTTAGGATGAGAGCTTACACTCTATAGGGGAGGGGCAGACAGACAGGGGTGACACAGAGGGAGGAGACACTGAGTGAGGGGATGGAGCAGTGGTATATGATGAGAGCTTACACTCTATAGGGGAGGAGAGACAGACAGGGGTGACACAGAGGGAGGAGACAGTGAGTGAGGGGATGGGGCAGTGGTATATGATGAGAGCTTACACTCTATAGGGGAGGAGAGACAGACAGGGGTGACACAGAGGGAGGAGACACTGAGTGAGGGGATGGAGCAGTGGTATATGATGAGAGCTTACACTCTATAGGGGAGGAGAGACAGACAGGGGTGACACAGAGGGAGGAGACACTGAGTGAGGGGATGGAGCAGTGGTATATGATGAGAGCTTACACTCTATAGGGGAGGGGAGACAGGGGTGACACAGAGGGAAGAGACACTGAGTGAGGGGATGGAGCAGTGGGTTTGGATGAGAGCTTACACTCTATAGGGGAAGGGAGACAGACAGGGGTGACACAGAGGGAGGAGACACTGAGTGAGGGGATGGAGCAGTGGTATATGATGAGAGCTTACACTCTATAGGGGAGGGGAGACAGACAGGGGTGACACAGCGTATAGACTATGGCCCTCATTCCGAGTTGTTCGCTCGCTAGCTGCTTTTAGCAGCATTGTACACGCTAAGCCGCCACTCTCTGGGAGTGTATCTTAGCTTAGCAGAATTGCGAACGAAAGATTCGCAAAATTGCGAATAGAAATTTCTTAGCAGTTTCTGAGTAGCTCCAGACTTACTCTGCCACTGCGATCAGTTCAGTCAGTTTTGTTCCTGGTTTGACGTCACAAACACACCCAGCGATCGCCCAGACACTCCCCCGTTTCTCCAGCCACTCCCGCGTTTTTCCCAGAAACGGCAGCGTTTTTTTCACACACACCCATAAAACGGCCAGTTTCCGCCCAGAGACACCCACTTCCTGTCAATCACATTACGATCACCAGAATGAAGAAAAAAACCTTGTAATGCCGTGAGTAAAATACCTAACTTTTAAATAAAATAACTAAGCGCATGCGCTCTGCGAACATTGCGCATGTGCAGTAAGCGACTAATCCCAATATAGCGAAATTCGGCAACGAGCGAACAACTCGGAATGAGGGCCTATGAGCGAGGGGCATGGGGCAGTGGGTTAGGATGAGAGCTTACACTCTGTAGGGGAGGGGCAGACAGACAGGGGTAACATAGTAGGAGCAGACAGTGAGCGAGGGGATGGAGCAGTGGGTTAGGAATGGGATGAGAGCTTACACTCTATAGGGGTCGGACAGACAGACAGGGGTGACACAGAGGAGGAGACAGTGAGCGAGGGGCATGGAGCAGTGGGTTAGGATGAGAGCTTACACTCTATAGGGGTCGGACAGACAGACAGGGGTGACACAGAGGAGGAGACAGTGAGTGAGGGGATGGAGCAGTGGGTTAGGATGAGAGCTTACACTCTATAGGGGAGGGGAGACAGACAGGGGTGACACAGAGGAGGAGACAGTGAGTGAGGGGATGGAGCAGTGGGTTAGGATGAGAGCTTACACTCTATAGGGGAGGGGAGACAGACAGGGGTGACACAGCGTATAGACTATGAGCGAGGGGCATGGGGCAGTGGGTTAGGATGAGAGCTTACACTCTGTAGGGGAGGGGCAGACAGACAGGGGTAACATAGTAGGAGGAGACAGTGAGCGAGGGGATGGAGCAGTGGGTTAGGAATGGGATGAGAGCTTACACTCTATAGGGGTCGGACAGACAGACAGGGGTGACACAGAGGAGGAGACAGTGAGCGAGGGGCATGGAGCAGTGGGTTAGGATGAGAGCTTACACTCTATAGGGGTCGGACAGACAGACAGGGGTGACACAGAGGAGGAGACAGTGAGTGAGGGGATGGAGCAGTGGGTTAGGATGAGAGCTTACACTCTATAGGGGAGGGGAGACAGACAGGGGTGACACAGAGGAGGAGACAGTGAGTGAGGGGATGGAGCAGTGGGTTAGGATGAGAGCTTACACTCTATAGGGGAGGGGAGACAGACAGGGGTGACACAGCGTATAGACTATGAGCGAGGGGCATGGGGCAGTGGGTTAGGATGAGAGCTTACACTCTGTAGGGGAGGGGCAGACAGACAGGGGGGACACAGAGGGAGGAGACAGTGAGCGAGGGGATGGAGCAGTGGGTTAGGATGAGAGCTTACACTCTGTAGGGGAGGGGCAGACAGACAGGGGTAACATAGTAGGAGGAGACAGTAATCGAGGGGATGGAGCAGTGGGTTAGGATGAGAGCTTACACTCTATAGGGGAGGGGAGACAGACAGGGGTGACACAGAGGAGGAGACAGTGAGTGAGGGGATGGAGCAGTGGGTTAGAATGAGAGCTTACACTCTATAGGGGAGGGGAGACAGACAGGGGTGACACAGCGTATAGACTATGAGCGAGGGGCATGGGGCAGTGGGTTAGGATGAGAGCTTACACTCTATAGGGGAGGAGAGACAGACAGGGGTGACACAGAGGGAGGAGACACTGAGTGAGGGGATGGAGCAGTGGTATATGATGAGAGCTTGCACTCTATAGGGGAGGAGAGACAGACAGGGGTGACACAGAGGGAGGAGACACTGAGTGAGGGGATGGAGCAGTGGTATATGATGAGAGCTTACACTCTATAGGGGAGGAGAGACAGACAGGGGTGACACAGAGGGAGGAGACACTGAGTGAGGGGATTGAGCTGTGGTATATGATGAGAGCTTGCACTCTATAGGGGAGGAGAGACAGACAGGGGTGACACAGAGGGAAGAGACACTGAGTGAGGGGATGGAGCAGTGGGTTAGGATGAGAGCTTACACTCTATAGGGGAAGGGAGACAGACAGGGGTGACACAGAAGGAGGAGACACTGAGTGAGGGGATGGAGCAGTGGTATATGATGAGAGCTTACACTCTATAGGGGAGGAGAGACAGACAGGGGTGACACAGAGGGAGGAGACAGTGAGTGAGGGGATGGAGCAGTGGTATATGATGAGAGCTTACACTCTATAGGGGAGGGGAGACAGACAGGGGTGACACAGAGGGCGGAGACAGTGAGTGAGGGGATGGAGCAGTGGGTTAGGATGAGAGCTTACACTCTATAGGTGAGGGGAGACAGACAGGGGTGACACAGAGGGAGGAGACAGTGAGTGAGGGGATGGGGCAGTGGGTTAGGATGAGAGCTTACACTCTATAGGGGAGGAGAGACAGACAGGGGTGACACAGAGGGAGGAGACAGTGAGTGAGGGGATGGAGCAGTGGTATATGATGAGAGCTTACACTCTATAGGGGAGGAGAGACAGACAGGGATGACACAGAGGGAGGAGACACTGAGTGAGGGGATGGAGCAGTGGGTTAGGATGAGAGCTTACACTCTATAGGGGAGGGGAGACAGACAGGGGTGACACAGAGGGAGGAGACAGTGAGTGAGGGGATGGGGCAGTGGGTTAGGATGAGAGCTTACACTCTATAGGGGAGGAGAGACAGACAGGGGTGACACAGAGGGAGGAGACAGTGAGTGAGGGGATGGAGCAGTGGTATATGATGAGAGCTTACACTCTATAGGGGAGGAGAGACAGACAGGGGTGACACAGAGGGAGGAGACACTGAGTGAGGGGATGGAGCAGTGGGTTAGGATGAGAGCTTACACTCTATAGGGGAGGGGCAGACAGACAAGGGTGACACAGAGGGAGGAGACACTGAGTGAGGGGATGGAGCAGTGGTATATGATGAGAGCTTACACTCTATAGGGGAGGGGAGACAGACAGGGGTGACACAGAGGGAGGAGACAGTGAGTGAGGGGATGGGGCAGTGGGTTAGGATGAGAGCTTACACTCTATAGGGGAGGAGAGACAGACAGGGGTGACACAGAGGGAGGAGACACTGAGTGAGGGGATGGAGCAGTGGGTTAGGATGAGAGCTTACACTCTATAGGGGAGGGGCAGACAGACAGGGGTGACACAGAGGGAGGAGACACTGAGTGAGGGGATGGAGCAGTGGTATATGATGAGAGCTTACACTCTATAGGGGAGGAGAGACAGACAGGGGTGACACAGAGGGAGGAGACAGTGAGTGAGGGGATGGGGCAGTGGTATATGATGAGAGCTTACACTCTATAGGGGAGGAGAGACAGATAGGGGTGACACAGAGGGAGGAGACACTGAGTGAGGGGATGGAGCAGTGGTATATGATGAGAGCTTACACTCTATAGGGGAGGAGAGACAGACGGGTGACACAGAGGGAGGAGACACTGAGTGAGGGGATGGAGCAGTGGTATATGATGAGAGCTTACACTCTATAGGGGAGGGGAGACAGGGGTGACACAGAGGGAAGAGACACTGAGTCAGGGGATGGAGCAGTGGGTTTGGATGAGAGCTTACACTCTATAGGGGAAGGGAGACAGACAGGGGTGACACAGAGGGAGGAGACACTGAGTGAGGGGATGGAGCAGTGGTATATGATGAGAGCTTACACTCTATAGGGGAGGGGAGACAGACAGGGGTGACACAGCGTATAGACTATGGCCCTCATTCCGAGTTGTTCGCTCGCTAGCTGCTTTTAGCAGCATTGTACACGCTAAGCCGCCACTCTCTGGGAGTGTATCTTAGCTTAGCAGAATTGCGAACGAAAGATTCGCAAAATTGCGAATAGAAATTTCTTAGCAGTTTCTGAGTAGCTCCAGACTTACTCTGCCACTGCGATCAGTTCAGTCAGTTTTGTTCCTGGTTTGACGTCACAAACACACCCAGCGTTCGCCCAGACACTCCCCCGTTTCTCCAGCCACTCCCGCGTTTTTCCCAGAAACGGCAGCGTTTTTTTCACACACACCCATAAAACGGCCAGTTTCCGCCCAGAGACACCCACTTCCTGTCAATCACATTACGATCACCAGAACGAAGAAAAAAACCTTGTAATGCCGTGAGTAAAATACCTAACTTTTGAGTAAAATAACTAAGCGCATGCGCTCTGCGAACATTGCGCATGTGCAGTAAGCGACTAATCCCAATATAGCGAAATTCGGCAACGAGCGAACAACTCGGAATGAGGGCCTATGAGCGAGGGGCATGGGGCAGTGGGTTAGGATGAGAGCTTACACTCTGTAGGGGAGGGGCAGACAGACAGGGGTAACATAGTAGGAGGAGACAGTGAGCGAGGGGATGGAGCAGTGGGTTAGGAATGGGATGAGAGCTTACACTCTATAGGGGTCGGACAGACAGACAGGGGTGACACAGAGGAGGAGACAGTGAGCGAGGGGCATGGAGCAGTGGGTTAGGATGAGAGCTTACACTCTATAGGGGTCGGACAGACAGACAGGGGTGACACAGAGGAGGAGACAGTGAGTGAGGGGATGGAGCAGTGGGTTAGGATGAGAGCTTACACTCTATAGGGGAGGGGAGACAGACAGGGGTGACACAGCGTATAGACTATGAGCGAGGGGCATGGGGCAGTGGGTTAGGATGAGAGCTTACACTCTGTAGGGGAGGGGCAGACAGACAGGGGGGACACAGAGGGAGGAGACAGTGAGCGAGGGGATGGAGCAGTGGGTTAGGATGAGAGCTTACACTCTGTAGGGGAGGGGCAGACAGACAGGGGTAACATAGTAGGAGGAGACAGTAATCGAGGGGATGGAGCAGTGGGTTAGGATGAGAGCTTACACTCTATAGGGGAGGGGAGACAGACAGGGGTGACACAGAGGAGGAGACAGTGAGTGAGGGGATGGAGCAGTGGGTTAGGATGAGAGCTTACACTCTATAGGGGAGGGGAGACAGACAGGGGTGACACAGCGTATAGACTATGAGCGAGGGGCATGGGGCAGTGGGTTAGGATGAGAGCTTACACTCTGTAGGGGAGGGGCTGACAGACAGGGGTAACATAGTAGGAGGAGACAGTGAGCGAGGGGATGGAGCAGTGGGTTAGGATGAGAGCTTACACTCTATAGGGGTCGGACAGACAGACAGGGGTGACACAGAGGAGGAGACAGTGAGCGAGGGGCATGGAGTAGTGAGTTAGGATAAGAGCTAATGCATATGGCCGCACCACCCATTTTTCCGCCCACAGCTGCAACCACCATGACTAGTATCGCCATTTATTCCAGCTCCACGGTGCTAAAGATCCATCTGACACCGGCTTCCCTAGCACCTTCACTAAATGTTCCCCCCCCCCCACTAACAATTAGGGCATTTTCTGTAGCGCCATGACGTTTGGAGAAAGGATTCCCGCAGTGGACCTCAGGGAGGAGGTTTACTATGGGGACTTGTATAAAGTGATGACACGGTAGCTTTCAATAACTTCTCTGCACACTGTAAACTTTTAAAATGAGTTGAAAGCTGATATACGATCCCATGAAACAATCCATGTTCCTCCCTCCAGACTTTATACTTAAGACTATAAATTGAAATGTTCTGCATAACAATGTGCTGGATTAGAGCCTAGATTTCTTTTCTACCACGTAAACTGAACAGCGTTAAGCTTCTCATCTCTAACACAAACTTACTCAACGTGGTGTCACCGATGTCGCCAAGTGCAGAGAACAAAGGCCGTGACCACCCCTTCTGGAATTGCCAGGTATGGGATGGGATCTCTTAGTCCTTAATCCATGATCCAGAAAGCTCCAAAAAGCAGAAAAGAAACAAGGTGGATTGCTACCGCTGTTCTGCTGTCAGACACACACAAGGGGCCTGATTCAGCATTGCAGTCAAAGCGCCCACTCGCAGTTGCAGCTGCTACTCATGCATATCTCTATCTGGGCGGGATGTATCAACATACATCGCCGCCCTCCCCACCTATAGCAGCGATGTTGATCGCATATGTACTATATGCGGTCAATATCGCAATGCGGTGACGGAGGCCCCCCGCGATACTTGTGAGGTGGTGTGCGGGGGGTCCCCCCTGCAGCTGGAGGGACTTCCAACTGCGTTGCTAGGGGGAGGAGGAGATTACCTTCCGGGTCCAGGCTTCCTGGAGGAAGGTATGCTGAGGGGAAGGGGGGTCGGCGTCTGCAGCGTGTGTCGGCGTCTGTGGCGGGTTGCGGCGGCCGGTGAAAAGAAGCCCATAGGCTTCTATAGGGTATCGCCATCCAGAGATATCGATATCCTCATCAGCAAAAACGCGGCGGTCGGGTGATAGTACATACGAAAATGCGATAAAACCCCCGAAAACGGGGGGGTTTATCGCATTTTCCCTTTAGTACATCCCGCCCACAGTATCCAGAGACTGTCTACGGCTAGATGCATCATCGCTTGGAGAGTCATAAAATGGAGAGTGAAAAAGTACCAGCCAATCAGGTCCTAACTGCCATGTCACAGGCTGTGTTTGAAAAATGTCAGTTAGGAGCTGATTGGCTGATACTTTTTCACTCTCCTTTTTATCACTTTCCAAGCGATGATGCATCTGGCTCGTAGGCATTTATCTGCTGGTGAATCGTTATCACCATCAGCACGCATATGCACCAGCCCTATCCATCGTGCGAGAGACCAATCTGAAGTCGGACGGATCTCTGCATACGCTCACCTCTGGCTAGCACGCAGTCCCATCTAAATACTAGAGATGTGCACTTGAAATTTTTCGGGTTTTGTGTTTTGGTTTTGGGTTCGGTTCTGCGGCCGTATTTTGGGTTCGACCGCGTTTTGGCAAAACCTCACCGAATTTTTTTTGTCGGATTCGGGTGTGTTTTGGATTCGGGTGTTTTTTTCAAAAAAACACTAAAAAACAGCTTAAATCATAGAATTTGGGGGTCATTTTGATCCCAAAGTATTATTAACCTCAAAAACCATAATTTCCACTCATTTTCAGTCTATTCTGAATACCTCACACCTCACAATATTATTTTTAGTCCTAAAATTTGCACCGAGGTCGCTGGATGACTAAGCTAAGCGACCCTAGTGGCCGACACAAACACCGGGCCCATCTAGGAGTGGCACTGCAGTGTCACGCAGGATGGCCCTTCCAAAAAACACTCCCCAAACAGCACATGACGCAAAGAAAAAGAGGCGCAATGAGGTAGCTGTGTGAGTAAGATAAGCGACCCTAGTGGCCGACACAAACACCGGGCCCATCTAGGAGTGGCACTGCAGTGTCACGCAGGATGGCCCTTCCAAAAAACACTCCCCAAACAGCACATGACGCAAAGAAGAAAAAAAGAGGCGCAATGAGGTAGCTGTGTGAGTAAGATAAGCGACCCTAGTGGCCGACACAAACACCTGGCCCATCTAGGAGTGGCACTGCAGTGTCACGCAGGATGGCCCTTCCAAAAAACACTCCCCAAACAGCACATGACGCAAAGAAGAAAAAAAGAGGCGCAATGAGGTAGCTGTGTGAGTAAGATAAGCGACCCTAGTGGCCGACACAAACACCTGGCCCATCTAGGAGTGGCACTGCAGTGTCACGCAGGATGGCCCTTCCAAAAAACACTCCCCAAACAGCACATGACGCAAAGAAGAAAAAAAGAGGCGCAATGAGGTAGCTGTGTGAGTAAGATAAGCGACCCTAGTGGCCGACACAAACACCTGGCCCATCTAGGAGTGGCACTGCAGTGTCACGCAGGATGGCCCTTCCAAAAAACACTCCCCAAACAGCACATGACGCAAATAAAAATGAAAGAAAAAAGAGGTGCAAGATGGAATTGTCCTTGGGCCCTCCCACTCACCCTTATGTTGTATAAACAGGACATGCACACTTTAACCAACCCATCATTTCAGCGACAGGGTCTGCCACACGACTGTGACTGAAATGACGGGTTGGTTTGGACCCCCACCGAAAAAGAAGCAATTAATCTCTCCTTGCACAAACTGGCTCTACAGAGGCAAGATGTCCACCTCATCATCATCCTCCGATATATCACCGTGTACATCCCGCTCCTCACAGATTATCAATTCGTCCCCACTGGAATCCACCATCTCAGCTCCCTGTGTACTTTGTGGAGGCAATTGCTGCTGGTCAATGTCTCCACGGAGGAATTGATTATAATTCATTTTAATGAACATCATCTTCTCCACATTTTCTAGATGTAACCTCGTACGCCGATTGCTGACAAGGTGAGCGGCGGCACTAAACACTCTTTCGGAGTACACACTTGTGGGAGGGCAACTTAGGTAGAATAAAGCCAGTTTGTGCAAGGGCCTCCAAATTGCCTCTTTTTCCTGCCAGTATAAGTACGGACTGTCTGACGTGCCTACTTGGATGCGGTCACTCATATAATCCTCCACCATTCTTTCAATGGGGAGAGAATCATATGCAGTGACAGTAGACGACATGTCCGTAATCGTTGGCAGGTCCTTCAGTCCGGACCAGATGTCAGCATCAGCAGTCGCTCCAGACTGCCCTGCATCACCGCCAGCGGGTGGGCTCGGAATTCTGAGCCTTTTCCTCGCACCCCCAGTTGCGGGAGAATGTGAAGGAGGAGATGTTGACAAGTCGCGTTCCGCTTGACTTGACAATTTTCTCAACAGCAGTTCTTTGAACCCCTGCAGACTTGTGTCTGCCGGAAAGAGAGATCCAAGGTAGGTTTTAAATCTAGGATCGAGCACGGTGGCCAAAATGTAGTGCTCTGATTTCAACAGATTGACCACCCGTGAATCCTTGTTAAGCGAATTAAGGGCTCCATCCACAAGTCCCACATGCCTAGTGGAATCGCTCTGTGTTAGCTCCTCCTTCAATGTCTCCAGCTTCTTCTGCAAAAGCCTGATGAGGGGAATGACCTGACTCAGGCTGGCAGTGTCTGAACTGACTTCACGTGTGGCAAGTTCAAAAGGTTGCAGAACCTTGCACAATGTTGAAATCATTCTCCACTGCGCTTGAGACCGGTGCATTCCACCTCCTATATCGTGCTCAGTTGTATAGGCTTGAATGGCCTTTTGCTGCTCCTCCAACCTCTGAAGCATATAGAGGGTTGAATTCCACCTCGTTACCACTTCTTGCTTCAGATGATGGCAGGGCAGGTTCAGGCGTTTTTGGTGGTGCTCCAGTCTTCTGTACGTGGTGCCTGTACGCCGAAAGTGTGCCGCAATTCTTCTGGCCACCGACAGCATCTCTTGCACGCCCCTCTCGTTTTTTAAATAATTCTGCACCACCAAATTCAAGGTATGTGCAAAACATGGGACGTGCTGGAATTTGCCCATATTTAATGCACACACAATATTGCTGGCGTTGTCCGATGCCACAAATCCACAGGAGAGTCCAATTGGGGTAAGCCATTCTGCGATGATCTTCCTCAGTTGCCGTAAGAGGTTTTTAGCTGTGTGCGAATTCTGGAAAGCGGTGATACAAAGCGTAGCCTGCCTAGGAAAGAGTTGGCGTTTGCGAGATGCTGCTACTGGTGCCGCCGCTGCTGTTCTTGCGGCGGGAGTCCATACATCTACCCAGTGGGCTGTCACAGTCATATAGTCCTGAGTCTGCCCTGCTCCACTTGTCCACATGTCCGTGGTTAAGTGGACATTGGGTACAACTGCATTTTTTAGGACACTGGTGAGTCTTTTTCTGAGGTCTGTGTACATTTTCGGTATCGCCTGCCTAGAGAAATGGAACCTAGATGGTATTTGGTACCGGGGACACAGTACCTCAAACAAGTCTATAGTTGGCTCTGCAGTAATGATGGATACCGGAACCACGTTTCTCACCGCCCAGGATGCCAAGGCCTCAGTTATCCGCTTTGCAGCAGGATGACTGCTGTGATATTTCATCTTCCTCGCAAAGGACTGTTGGACAGTCAATTGCTTGGTGGAAGTAGTAAAAGTGGTCTTACGACTTCCCCTCTGGGATGACCATCGACTCCCAGCAGCAACAACAGCAGCGCCAGCAGCAGTAGGCGTTACACGCAAGGATGCATCGGAGGAATCCCAGGCAGGAGAGGACTCGTCAGAATTGCCAGTGACATGGCCTGCAGGACTATTGGCATTCCTGGGGAAGGAGGAAATTGACACTGAGGGAGTTGGTGGGGTGGTTTGCGTGAGCTTGGTTACAAGAGGAAGGGATTTACTGGTCAGTGGACTGCTTCCGCTGTCGCCCAAAGTTTTGGAACTTGTCACTGACTTATGATGAATGCGCTGCAGGTGACGTATAAGGGAGGATGTTCCGAGGTGGTTAACGTCCTTACCCCTACTTATTACAGCTTGACAAAGGCAACACACGGCTTGACAAATGTAGTCCGCATTTCTGTTGAAATACTTCCACACCGAAGAGCTGATTTTTTTGGTATTTTCACCAGGCATGTCAATGGCCATATTCCTCCCACGGACAACAGGTGTCTCCCCGGGTGCCTGACTTAAACAAACCACCTCACCATCAGAATCCTCCTGGTCAATTTCCTCCCCAGCGCCAGCAACACCCATATCCTCCTCATCCTGGTGTACTTCAACACTGACATCGTCAATCTGACTATCAGGAACTGGACTGCGGGTGCTCCTTCCAGCACTTGCAGGGGGCGTGCAAATGGTGGAAGGCGCATGCTCTTCACGTCCAGTGTTGGGAAGGTCAGGCATCGCAACCGACACAATTGGACTCTCCTTGTGGATTTGTGATTTCGAAGAACGCACAGTTCTTTGCTGTGCTTTTGCCAGCTTAAGTCTTTTCATTTTTCTAGCGAGAGGCTGAGTGCTTCCATCCTCATGTGAAGCTGAACCACTAGCCATGAACATAGGCCAGGGCCTCAGCCGTTCCTTGCCACTCCGTGTGGTAAATGGCATATTGGCAAGTTTACGCTTCTCCTCCGACGATTTTATTTTAGATTTTTGAGTCCTTTTTTTACTGATATTTGGTGTTTTGGATTTTACATGCTCTGTACTATGACACTGGGCATCGGCCTTGGCAGACGACGTTGATGGCATTTTATCGTCTCGGCCATGACTAGTGGCAGCAGCTTCAGCACGAGGTGGAAGTGGATCTTGATCTTTCCCTATTTTTGGAACCTCAACATTTTTGTTCTCCATATTTTAATAGGCACAACTAAAAGGCACCTCAGGTAAACAATGGAGATGGATGGATACTAGTATACTTATGGATGACGAGTGACTGCCGACACAGAGGTAGCTACAGCCGTGGACTACCGTACTGCGTCTGCTAGTATAGACTGGATGATAATGATATAAAAAATATATATATATATCACTACTGCAGGACAGGTATATATTATATAATGACGGACCTGCTGGACACTGTCAGCAGACTCCTAAACTACTAGTATGAAGATAGAAAAAAAAAACCCACCACAGGTAGGTATACAATTATGGACGAGCACTGCCGACACAGAGGTAGCTACAGCCGTGGACTACCGTACTGCGTCTGCTAGTATAGACTGGATGATAATGATATAAAAAATATATATATATATCACTACTGCAGGACAGGTATATATTATATAATGACGGACCTGCTGGACACTGTCAGCAGACTCCTAAACTACTAGTATGAAGAAGATAGAAAAAAAAAACCCACCACAGGTAGGTATACAATTATGGACGAGCACTGCCGACACAGAGGTAGCTACAGCCGTGGACTACCGTACTGCGTCTGCTAGTATAGACTGGATGATAATGATATAAAAAATATATATATATCACTACTGCAGGACAGGTATATATTATATAATGACGGACCTGCTGGACACTGTCAGCAGACTCCTAAACTACTAGTATGAAGAAGATAGAAAAAAAAACCCACCACAGGTAGGTATACAATTATGGACGAGCGACTGCCGACACAGAGGTAGCTACAGCCGTGGACTACCGTACTGCGTCTGCTAGTATAGACTGGATGATAATGATATAAAAAATATATATATACCACTACTGCAGGACAGGTATATATTATATAATGACGGACCTGCTGGACACTGTCAGCAGACTCCTAAACTACTAGTATGAAGAAGATAGAAAAAAAAACCCACCACAGGTAGGTATACAATTATGGACGAGCGACTGCCGACACAGAAGTAGCTACAGCCGTGAACTACCGTACTGCGTCTGCTAGTATAGACTGGATGATAATGATATAAAAAATATATATATATATCACTACTGCAGGACAGGTATATATTATATAATGACGGACCTGCTGGACACTGTCAGCAGACTCCTAAACTACTAGTATGAAGAAGATAGAAAAAAAAAAACCCACCACAGGTAGGTATACAATTATGGACGAGCACTGCCGACACAGAGGTAGCTACAGCCGTGGACTACCGTACTGCGTCTGCTAGTATAGACTGGATGATAATGATATAAAAAATATATATATATCACTACTGCAGGACAGGTATATATTATATAATGACGGACCTGCTGGACACTGTCAGCAGACTCCTAAACTACTAGTATGAAGAAGATAGAAAAAAAAACCCACCACAGGTAGGTATACAATTATGGACGAGCGACTGCCGACACAGAGGTAGCTACAGCCGTGGACTACCGTACTGCGTCTGCTAGTATAGACTGGATGATAATGATATAAAAAATATATATATATCACTACTGCAGGACAGGTATATATTATATAATGACGGACCTGCTGGACACTGTCAGCAGACTCCTAAACTACTAGTATGAAGAAGATAGAAAAAAAAACCACCACAGGTAGGTATACAATTATGGACGAGCGACTGCCGACACAGAGGTAGCTACAGCCGTGGACTACCGTACTGCGTCTGCTAGTATAGACTGGATGATAATGATATAAAAAATATATATATATCACTACTGCAGGTATATATTATAATATAATGAATGACGGACCTGCTGGACACTGTCTGTCCAGCAGAATGCGTTTATAGAATAAAAAAAAAAAACACCACACGAGTGTTTAACTTTTTCAGGCAGACAATATACTGGTGGTCACTGGTCAGTCACACTGGCAGCAAAAGTGTGCACTGTTATGTACTCCTGCTATAACTGCTCCCCAGTCTCCCCCACAATTAAGCTGTGTGAGCAGTGAGCACTCAGCACAGTCAGATATACATAGATGATATTATCAATCATGCAGCACACTGAGGCTGAGCACAGATATGGTATGTGACTGTGTATCGTTTTTTTTCAGGCAGAGAACGGATTTTAAATAATAAATAAAACTGGTGGTCACTAGTATAACTATTAGCAAAACTCTGCACTCTCTGAGTACTCCAGTCCTAATGCTTCCCAAAATTACTAAAATTAAATTACTAGTAAATCAAGTGTCTCACTCTCTATCTAAACGGAGAGGACGCCAGCCACGTCCTCTCCCTATCAATCTCAATGCACGTGTGAAAATGGCGGCGACGCGCGGCTCCTTATATAGAATCCGAGTCTCGCGATAGAATACGAGCCTCGCGAGAATCCGACAGCGGGATGATGACGTTCGGGCGCGCTCGGGTTAACCGAGCAAGGCGGGAAGATCCGAGTCTGCCTCGGACCCGTGTAAAAAGGCTGAAGTTCGGGGGGGTTCGGATTCCGAGGAACCGAACCCGCTCATCTCTAACGAAAATGCGATAAAACCTCCGAAAACGGGGGGTTTATCGCATTTTCCCTTTAGTACATCCCGCCCACAGTATCCAGAGACTGTCTACGCTAGATGCATCATCGCTTGGAGAGTGATAAAATGAAGAGTGAAAAAGTACCAGCCAATCAGGTCCTAACTGCCATGTCACAGGCTGTGTTTGAAAAATGTCAGTTAGGAGCTGATTGGCTGATACTTTTTCACTCTACTTTTTATCACTTTCCAGGCGATGATGCATCTGGCTCGTAGGCATTTATCTGCTGGTGAATCGTTATCACCATCAGCACGCGTATGCACCAGCCCTATCCATCGTGCGAGAGACCAATCTGAAGTCGGACGGATCTCTGCATACGCTCACCTCTGGCTAGCACGCAGTCCCATCTAAATACCCACCACACGCAAATGCCCATTTATTATTCATATGAATGCGCAGTAACACCCACTCCACTTCAGATACAACTAAGATCTGTACATCTCTAAATCACCCGCCCTAAATTGTCTGGGCCGGGTCCCGTGCGTGCAGTTTGCTCAAAAACGCAAAGTTTTTCATATCCATAAGGCCAACGTAAAAATGAATGGGGATCATGTCGCAGAAGCATGCCCGACTCTAAGTATTGAAAAACATTAATAAGAAAACACGAATATTTTATTTTCCCTTTAAAACAAGAGCTAAACTTTCTTAGAAATACCTATTCGTTCTAAAACCAGCCTACCTAATCCCTGACAGTTCATATTCAGATTAAATTCTGAGCCGCATTTAATGTACTTGCCAAATATCGGATATACACATTGAACGTCCCAGGCTGCATTTCCAAATATGTAATTCTAGATACGATGCTGAAGTTAGCTTCTTATTCGGCCAGCTTCTTATTCACTTCTTATTCAAGCTCTAGCTTCTTATTCACTTCTTATTCGAACTCCAGCTTCTTATTCAGATCATTCAGTTTTGCAAGGGTTAATGAGTCTTGGGTAACAAATTTGACACCTGAAATCAACAGAGTAGGTTCCCTTACATATGACCCACCTGTATTTTGCCTGGCCCAACGCTGTTTTGGGCATGAAATACACTGGCAAAGTGGGCACACACACCATATTTTACCATTTTGAATAAGTAGCTGTAGTTTTGCAAGGGTTAACTAGTCTTGGGCCACAAATTTGACCCCCAAAAACAACAGAGGGTGGTCACTTACATATGACGCAGTTGTATTTTGCCTGGCCCAACGCTGTTTTGGGCATGAAATATACTGGCAAAGTGGGCACACACACCATATTTTACCATTTTGAATAAGTAGCTGAAGTTTTGCAAGGGTTAACCAGTCTTGGGCCACAAATCTGACACCTGAAATCAACAGAGGGTGGTCACTTACATATGACGCAGTTGTATTTTGCTTGGCCCAACGCTGTTTTGGGCATGAAATACACTGGCAAAGTGGGCACACACACCATATTTTACCATTTTGAATAAGTAGCTGTAGTTTTGCAAGGGTTAACCAGTCTTGGGCCACAAATCTGACACCTGAAATCAACAGAGGGTGGTCACTTACATATGACGCAGTTGTATTTTGCTTGGCCCAACGCTGTTTTGGGCATGAAATACACTGGCAAAGTGGGCACACACACCATATTTTACCATTTTGAATAAGTAGCTGTAGTTTTGCAAGGGTTAACCAGTCTTGGGCCACAAATCTGACACCTGAAATCAACAGAGGGTGGTCACTTACATATGACGCAGTTGTATTTTGCTTGGCCCAACGCTGTTTTGGGCATGAAATACACTGGCAAAGTGGGCACACACACCATATTTTGCCATTTTGAATAAGTAGCTGTAGTTTAGCAAGGGTTAACTAGTCTTGGGCCACAAATTTGACCCCCAAAAACAACAGAGGGTGGTCACTTACATATGACGCAGTTGTATTTTGCCTGGCCCAACGCTGTTTTGGGCATGAAATATACTGGCAAAGTGGGCACACACACCATATTTTACCATTTTGAATAAGTAGCTGTAGTTTTGCAAGGGTTAACTAGTCTTGGGCCACAAATTTGACCCCAAAAACAACAGAGGGTGGTCACTTACATATGACGCAGTTGTATTTTGCCTGGCCCAACGCTGTTTTGGGCATGAAATACACTGGCAAAGTGGGCACACACACCATATTTTACCATTTTGAATAAGTAGCTGTAGTTTTGCAAGGGTTAACCAGTCTTGGGCCACAAAACTGACACCTGAAATCAACAGAGGGTGGTCACTTACATATGACGCAGTTGTATTTTGCTTGGCCCAACGCTATTTTGGGCATGAAATACACTGGCAAAGTGGGCACACACACCATATTTTGCCATTTTGAATAAGTAGCTGTAGTTTAGCAAGGGTTAACTAGTCTTGGGCCACATATTTGACCCCCAAAAACAACAGAGGGTGGTCACTTACATATGACGCAGTTGTATTTTGCCTGGCCCAACGCTGTTTTGGGCATGAAATACACTGGCAAAGTGGGCACACACACCATATTTTACCATTTTGAATAAGTAGCTGTAGTTTTGCAAGGGTTAACCAGTCTTGGGCCACAAAACTGACACCTGAAATCAACAGAGGGTGGTCACTTACATATGACGCAGTTGTATTTTGCTTGGCCCAACGCTGTTTTGGGCATGAAATACACTGGCAAAGTGGGCACACACACCATATTTTGCCATTTTGAATAAGTAGCTGTAGTTTAGCAAGGGTTAACTTGTCTTGGGCCACAAATTTGACCCCCAAAAACAACAGAGGGTGGTCACTTGCATGTGACCCACTTGTATTTTGCTTGGCCCAACGTTGTTTTGGGCATGAAATACACTGGCAAAGTGGGCACACACACCATATTTTGCCATTTTGAATAAGTAGCTGTAGTTTTGCAAGGGTTAACCAGTCTTGGGCCACAAATCTGACACCTGAAATCAACAGAGGGTGGTCACTTACATATGACGCAGTTGTATTTTGCTTGGCCCAACGCTGTTTTGGGCATGAAATACACTGGCAAAGTGGGCACACACACCATATTTTGCCATTTTGAATAAGTAGCTGTAGTTTAGCAAGGGTTAACTAGTCTTGGGCCACAAATTTGACCCCCAAAAACAACAGAGGGTGGTCACTTACATATGACGCAGTTGTATTTTGCCTGGCCCAACGCTGTTTTGGGCATGAAATACACTGGCAAAGTGGGCACACACACCATATTTTACCATTTTGAATAAGTAGCTGTAGTTTTGCAAGGGTTAACCAGCCTTGGGCCACAAAACTGACACCTGAAATCAACAGAGGGTGGTCACTTACATATGACGCAGTTGTATTTTGCTTGGCCCAACGCTGCTTTGGGCATGAAATACACTGGCAAAGTGGGCACACACACCATATTTTGCCATTTTGAATAAGTAGCTGTAGTTTTGCAAGGGTTAACCAGTCTTGGGCCACAAATCTGACATCTGAAATCAACAGAGGGTGGTCACTTACATATGACGCAGTTGTATTTTGCTTGGCCCAACGCTGTTTTGGGCATGAAATACACTGGCAAAATGGGCACACACACCATATTTTACCATTTTGAATAAGTAGCTGTAGTTTTGCAAGGGTTAACCAGTCTTGGGCCACAAAACTGACACCTGAAATCAACAGAGGGTGGTCACTTACATATGACGCAGTTGTATTTTGCTTGGCCCAACGCTGTTTTGGGCATGAAATACACTGGCAAAATGGGCACACACACCATATTTTACCATTTTGAATAAGTAGCTGTAGTTTTGCAAGGGTTAACCAGTCTTGGGCCACAAATCTGACACCTGAAATCAACAGAGGGTGGTCACTTACATATGACGCAGTTGTATTTTGCTTGGCCCAACGCTGTTTTGGGCATGAAATACACTGGCAAAGTGGGCACACACACACACCATAATTTTACCATTTTGAATAAGTAGCTGTAGTTTAGCAAGGGGTAACTAGTCTTGGGCCACACATTTGACCACCAAAAACAACAGAGGGTGGTCACTTACATATGACCCACTTGTATTTTGCCTGGCCCAACGCTGTTTTGGGCATGAAATACACTGGCAAAGTGGGCACACACACCATATTTTACCATTTTGAATAAGTAGCTGTAGTTTTGCAAGGGTTAACCAGTCTTGGGCCACAAAACTGACACCTGAAATCAACAGAGGGTGGTCACTTACATATGACGCAGTTGTATTTTGCTTGGCCCAACGTTGTTTTGGGCATGAAATACACTTGCAAACTGGGCACACACACCATATTTTGCCATTTTGAATAAGTAGCTGTAGTTTTGCAAGGGTTAACTAGTCTTTGTTTGTACATTTTTCCTACCTTATATCTGTCTGTTTTTACCCAGTTTTGTTTTTTCACAGTTGTTTACAATTGTAAAGTTCAACGGAATTTGCTGCGCTATATAAGAATCTGATAATAAGAAGATTTATTTTCAGAACTTAACTTTGTTAAATCTCTTTCTGCGAGGTACACTGGATTCCGTAGGGAATAACATTGGGGTGTAGAGTTGGATATTGATCCGAGGCACCAATAGGCTAAAGCTTCGACTGTTCCCAGGATGCCTTGCACTGCCTCCTCTATAACCCCGCCTGCATGCACAGGAGCTCAGTTTTGTTAACCAGTCCAATGCAGTAGCAGGTAAAAGATACGACAACAGTTAGAAGCCACACAGACCCACATTCTCACAACAGGAGAAGGTACCAGCGGCTAATGCCATACAAACCCAAAGAAGCTAAGTGTGTCAGGGTGGGTGCCCTGTGGAATCCAGTGTACCTCGCAGAAAGAGATTTAACAAAGGATAAGTTCTTTCCATAAATCTCCTTTTCTGCAGCGGAGTACATTGGTATTCCACAGGGAATAACATCGGGGATGTCCTAAAGCAGTTCCTCATGGGTGGGGATGCACTGTAGCGGGCACAAGAAACTCGCGTCCAAAGGAAGCATCAAGGGAGGCGGAATAATCAAAGGCATAATAGAACCTAATGAACGTGTTCACTTAGGACCACGTAGCCGCCTTGCACAATTTTTTGAGGGAGGAGCCACGGCAGGCCGCCCAAGAAGGTCCAACAGCCCGAGTAGAATGGGCCTTGATAGTTGCAGGAGCTGGAAGACCAGCCTGTACATAAGCTTGTGCAATCACCATTCTAATCCATCTGGCCAAGTTCTGCTTATTAGCAGGCCAGCCACGGTTTATGAAAACCAAAAAGAACAAATAGAGAATCCGATCTCCTAATGGAAGCGGTTCTCTTCACGTAGATACAGAGAGCCTGTACCACATCCAAATACCGCTCTTTGGAGGACAAATCAGGAGAGATAAAGGCCGGAACCACAATCTCCTGGCTAAGGTGGAATGATGACACTACCTTAGGTAAATAACCAGGGCGAGTTCTAAGAATCGCACGGTCACAGTGAAAAATCAGAAAGTGTGACCAACATGACAAGGCACCCAAGTCCGAAACCCGTCTAGCAGAGGCAATAGCCAGCAAAAACAAAACCTTAAGCGTAAGCCACTTAAGGTCCACAGACTTAAGAGGTTCAAACGTAGCCTCATGCAGGGCATCTAGAACAACAGACAAATCCCAAGGTGCCACAGAAGGGACATAGGGAGGTTGAATCCTTAGAACACCCTGAGTGAAAGTATGAACGTCAGGCAGAGACGCAATTTTTCTCTGAATCCATATCGACAAGGCTGAAATATAAACATTGAGGGAGGCCAGACGAAGGCCTAAGTCCAGGCCCTGTTGCAGGAATGCCAAAAGTTTTGCAGTACTGAACTTGTATGCATCATAATTCTTAGCCGCAGACCAGGTGAAGTAAGAATTCCAGACTCTATAATAAATCCGAGCCGAAGCTGGTTTACAGGCTTTCAACATCGTTTGAATGACCACCTCAGAAAAAACTTTGGCACTCAGGACGGAAGCTTCAAGAGCCACGCTGTCAAAGCCAGACGGGACAAATCCTGGTAGACACAGGGGCCCTGAACTAGGAGGTCTGGGCATTGTGGAAGTAGAAGAGGACGCTCTATCGAGAGACCCTGTAGGTCTGAGAAGCAATGTACTCTGGGACATGCTGGAGCGAGTAGAAGTAGGATTCCTCCTTTTTGCTTGAACTTCCTTATTACCCTGGGCAGGAGTGACACCGGAGGGAACACGTACGGCAGCCGAAAGTTCCATGGAATTGCCAGTGTGTCTACGAACGCTGCTTGAGGATCCCTTATTCTTGCTCCGAAGACCGTAACCTTGTCATTGTGTCGAGACGCAATCAGGTCTACATCTGGTAGACCCCACTTGTCTACTAGGAGTTGAAATACTTCAGGATGAAGGCTCCACTCTCTGGCGTGTATGTCCTGACGACCGAGGAAGTCCACTTTCCAGTTGAGGACCCCCAGAATGAACACTGCCGATATGGCTGGCAGATGGCGTTCTGCCCAGTGAAGGATCTTTGACACTTCCAACATTGCCATGCGGCTTCGAGTGCCGCCTTGATGGTTTATGTACGCCACCGTGGTAGCAGTGTCTAATTGTACTTGAAAAGGCCTGTTCTGCACCAGAGTCAGGGCAAGTTTCAGAGCATTGAACACTGCCCGCAACTCCAGAATATTTATCGGGAGGAGAGATTCCTACCTGGTCCACCGACCCTGAAGAGAATGTAGTTCCAACACTGCACTCCAACCCCGCAGACTGGCATCCGTCGTCAGAAGGACCCAGTTGGAGATCCAGAAGGGACGACCCCTGCTCAATTGTTGGTCCTGTAGCCACCAGGTCAGTGACAGACGAACCTCTGGAGTCAAGGATATCATGAGAGATCTGATCCTGTGAGGCAGGCAGTCCCACTTGGCAAGGATTAGCTTCTGCAGAGGGCGAGAGTGAAACTGAGCATACTCCACCATGTCCATGAGGCCTAGTACTTGCATCGCCGAGTGTATCGACACTCGTGGGCGAGAAAGGAAGTATTGTATACTGTCCTGACGCTTCAGGACCTTCTCCTGAGACAAGAACAACCGTTGGTTGAGTGTGTCCAACAATGCCCCCAGGTGCACCATGCTTTGAGCAGGGACCAGGGAGGATTTCTTCCAGTTGATGAGCCACCCGTGGGCTTGCAGAAATTGGACCGTCAGTTCCAGATGACGGAGGAGAACCTCTGGGGAGTTTCCCAGGATAAACAAATCGTCCAGACCTGTTGGGATCCTGATACCCTAACAGCGGAGTAGGGCAGTCATAACTGCCATGACCTTGTTGAAGATTTGTGGAGCCGTGGTCAGGCAAAAAGGTAAGGCCTGGAATTGATAATGTAGGTTGCCAATAGCAAACCGCAGGTTTTGTTGATGCGATATGGCAATAGGTATATGTAGGTAAGTTTCCTGTGTGTCCATAGATACCATATAGTCCATGGGCTCCAAAGCCAGAACAATAGAGTGAAGGGTTTCCATACGGAACTTGGAAACCTTCACAAAATTGTTCAAAGAATTGAGGTTTAGAATAGGTCGGGAGGATCCATTCGGTTTCGGAACTAGGAACAACGTTGAATAGTACCCCCTGCCTCTCTGAGCCAGAGGCACCGTTACTATCACTCCTGTGTCCAGAAGGGATTGTACCACCAAATGGAGAGTTTTTGCTTTTACCGGGTCTGAGGGGATGTTTGTCAAGCAAAACTGGCAAGGGGGACATTTTTTGAAAGAGATAGCGTATCCGTGAGTGACGACTTCCCTTACCCAGTCATTTGAAGTGGTCTGTAACCATACCTGTGCGAACCTTAGAAGTCGGCCTCCCACCCTGGGATCCCCCAAGGGGAGGCCCACCCCATCATGCAGCAGGCTTTTCTGGTTTAGAAGCAGGCTGACGGGCCACCCAGGAACGTTTAGGTTTGGGCTTAGAGGTTTTGGAAGTGTAAGCCTGTTTTCAGTACGCCTGACCCTTTGCTTTACTTGGAGGTAGAAAGGAATGAAAAGTGGTACTTTTAGCCTTCGGAGCGGAAGGATTAGTACACGTCATACATGCAGTTGTAGCAGACGCTAAGTCAGCAACAATTTTGTTCAAATCTTCCCCAAAAAGGATGTCTCCCTTAAAAGGGATAACCTCCAAGGTCTTTTTAGAGTCTGGATCCACATACCAGACATGCAAGTCCACTGGTGGCAGAGTTTCCCAATTCATACTTAACTCTGCAGCGAGGGGATAATGAGCTAGCATTTTCTTAGAGAGGGCAAATTTCTTTCCTGGAGACTCCCAGGATTCCTGACGTATGTCAACTAAATGGTCAGAATGGTGCAAAATTAATTTAGTGACCTTCTGACGTTTGAACTTATCAGGTTTCTTAGACGTATCTTGAGGTGCAGATTCATCATCAAAAGAATCAGCCTGATAGCCTCAAGGAGGTCAAGAACATCCACCTGTGAAATAGATTACCCATCAGAAGCATCTGCATCAGTGTCTGTGGGGTCAGTGTATACGCCATCTTCATGTGATGAAGTATCCGTAACATGCGTGGATTGTGAGGAGGTAATTGTCCGCTTAGATTACCCTTTGGTCTTAGGGGGCGCGAGGGTTAGGTTTTTGTTTAACCAGAGACCGATTTAATTGCTGTACATGAGTTGACAGCATATCTGCCCAAGGCGGATTAACTGCAGGGACAATATGTGGCTGTAATGGCACAGGAGGTCCCACAGGGGGCGTAAGTCTCGTTATTAGCATAGTCAGCACATTAGAAAAGGCAGTCCAAGGTGGTTCTTGGTAAGCCACCAGTGCTACAGGCTGACTGAGGGGTACATAGCCCCCGGTACTTCGACCCTCAGCTGGAATATTTTCCTTAGATAAATCCTCGGCGTCAGCACTGCATGACGCAGGATTCGCCATGGATCTCTCGCCCTGTGATGCAGACATAATATAGAAACGTAGACTTAGGGCGTAACAGTACAACATAGCCAGACGCACTACCTGACATAAACCCCCTGTGGAGTGTGACTGCAGATGCAGAACACAAACAGAGGATTTAAGCAGTATATGGTGACTGAAATAGACAGAAAAAGATACCGATGTAGTATTTCCTGTGAAACTCTCTCTCTCTCTCTCTATATATATCTATCTATCTATCTATCTATCTATCTATCTATCTATCTATCTATCTATATATATATATATATATATATATATATTTATGATCCTGACTTACATAGCCCCCTCAGGGTACAGAATATAGGGAGAGATACATGGAATAAGAACCACACAGCAGCTATTGGCACACACAGTCACAGGTACAATGCAGAAATTATTACAAACAATAAAACTGCACCAGAAAGGCTCATCCTCACCTGCCTCGCCCCACCGCACGTCACTGCAGTGTACCCCGCTACAGAAAAAGAAATAAATTGTGAAACACATAGATTGCACAGGTTCTGTGGCTGATTAAAACAAAGTGAAATGCAGGCTTGAAGTCAGCAGCCACAGAACCTGTGTAATTCATGAGTTTCCTTGTTTAAACTTAAAGGGATAGTATGTTAAATATATATATATAGTGAATATTGATAACTTAGACTGTTGCTTTAAGGAGAGGTCATCTGGCTTGACTAACCCTCCCCAGCTACTTATTCATTATTGCAGTCATATGTAAGTGACCACCCTCTGTTGATTTCAGGTGTCAGATTTGTGGCCCAAGACTAGTTAACCCTTGCAAAACTACAGCTACTTATTCAAAATGGTAAAATATGGTGTGTGTGCCCACTTTGCCAGTGTATTTCATGCCCAAAACAGCGTTGGGCCAGGCAAAATACAACTGCGTCATATGTAAGTGACCACCCTCTGTTGTTTTTGGGGGTCAAATTTGTGGCCCAAGACTAGTTAACCCTTGCTAAACTACAGCTACTTATTCAAAATGGTAAATTATGGTGTGTGTGCCCACTTTGCCAGTGTATTTCATGCCCAAAACAGCGTTGGGCCAAGCAAAATACAACTGCGTCATATGTAAGTGACCACCCTCTGTTGATTTCAGGTGTCAGATTTGTGGCCCAAGACTGGTTAACCCTTGCTAAACTACAGATACTTATTCAAAATGGTAAAATATGGTGTGTGTGCCCACTTTGCCAGTGTATTTCATGCCCAAAACAGCGTTGGGCCAGGCAAAATACAAGTGGGTCACATGCAAGTGACCACCCTCTGTTGTTTTTGGGGGTCAAATGTGTGGCCCAAGACTAGTTAACCCTTGCAAAACTACAGCTACTTATTCAAAATGTTAAAATATGGTGTGTGTGCCCACTTTGCCAGTGTATTTCATGCCCAAAACAGCGTTGGGCCAAGCAAAATACAACTGCGTCATATGTAAGTGACCACCCTCTGTTGATTTCAGGTGTCAGATTTGTGGCCCAAGACTGGTTAACCCTTGCAAAACTACAGCTACTTATTCAAAATGGTAAAATATGGTGTGTGTGCCCACTTTGCCAGTGTATTTCATGCCCAAAACAGCGTTGGGCCAGTCAAAATACAACTGCGTCATATGTAAGTGACCACCCTCTGTTGTTTTTGGGGGTCAAAATTGTGGCCCAAGACTGGTTAACCCTTGCTAAACTACAGCTACTTATTCAAAATGGCAAAATATGGTGTGTGCCCACTTTGCCAGTGTACTGTATTTCATGCCCAAAACAGCGTTGGGCCAGGCAAAATACAACTGCGTCATATGTAAGTGACCACCCTCTGTTGTTTTTGGGGGTCAAATTTGTGGCCCAAGACTAGTTAACCCTTGCAAAACTACAGCTACTTATTCAAAATGGTAAAATATGGTGTGTGTACCCACTTTGCCAGTGTATTTCATGCCCAAAACAGTGTTGGGCCAAGCAAAATACAACTGCGTCACATGTAAGTGACCACCCTCTGTTGTTTTTGGGGGTCAAATTTGTGGCCCAAGACTAGTTAACCCTTGCTAAACTACAGCTACTTATTCAAAATGGTAAAAAATGGTGTGTGTGCCCACTTTGCCAGTATATTTCATGCCCAAAACAGCGTTGGGCCAGGCAAAATACAACTGCGTCATATGTAAGTGACCACCCTCTGTTGTTTTTGGGGGTCAAATTTGTGGCCCAAGACTAGTTAACCCTTGCTAAACTACAGCTACTTATTCAAAATGGCAAAATATGGTGTGTGTGTGTGCCCACTTTGCCAGTGTATTTCATGCCTAAAACAGCGTTGGGCCAAGCAAAATACAACTGCGTCATATGTAAGTGACCACCCTCTGTTGATTTCAGGTGTCAGATTTGTGGCCCAAGACTGGTTAACCCTTGCAAAACTACAGCTACTTATTCAAAATGGTAAAATATGGTGTGTGTGCCCACTTTGCCAGTGTATTTCATGCCCAAAACAGCGTTGGGCCAGGCAAAATACAAGTGGGTCACATGCAAGTGACCACCCTCTGTTGTTTTTGGGGTTCAAATGTGTGGCCCAAGACTAGTTAACCCTTGCAAAACTACAGCTACTTATTCAAAATGGTAAAATATGGTGTGTGTGCCCACTTTGCCAGTGTATTTCATGCCCAAAACAGCGTTGGGCCAAGCAAAATACAACTGCGTCATATGTAAGTGACCACCCTCTGTTGATTTCAGGTGTCAGATTTGTGGCCCAAGACTGGTTAACCCTTGCAAAACTACAGCTACTTATTCAAAATGGTAAAATATGGTGTGTGTGCCCACTTTGCCAGTGTATTTCATGCCCAAAACAGCGTTGGGCCACGCAAAATACAACTGCGTCATATGTAAGTGACCACCCTCTGTTGATTTCAGGTATCAGATTTGTGGCCCAAGACTGGTTAACCCTTGCTAAACTACAGCTACTTATTCAAAATGGTAAAATATGGTGTGTGTGCCCACTTTGCCAGTGTATTTCATGCCCAAAACAGCGTTGGGCCAAGCAAAATACAACTGCGTCATATGTAAGTGACCACCCTCTGTTGATTTCAGGTATCAGATTTGTGGCCCAAGACTGGTTAACCCTTGCTAAACTACAGCTACTTATTCAAAATGGTAAAATATGGTGTGTGTGCCCACTTTGCCAGTGTATTTCATGCCCAAAACAGCGTTGGGCCAAGCAAAATACAACTGCGTCATATGTAAGTGACCACCCTCTGTTGATTTCAGGTGTCAGATTTGTGGCCCAAGACTGGTTAACCCTTGCAAAACTACAGCTACTTATTCAAAATGGCAAAATATGGTGTGTGTGCCCACTTTGCCAGTATATTTCATGCCCAAAACAGCGTTGGGCCAGGCAAAATACAACTGCGTCATATGTAAATGACCACCCTCTGTTGTTTTTGGGGGTCAAATTTGTGGCCCAAGACTAGTTAACCCTTGCAAAACTACAGCTACTTATTCAAAATGGTAAAAAATGGTGTGTGTGCCCACTTTGCCAGTATATTTCATGCCCAAAACAGCGTTGGGCCAGGCAAAATACAACTGCGTCATATGTAAGTGACCACCCTCTGTTGTTTTTGGGGGTCAAATTTGTGGCCCAAGACTAGTTAACCCTTGCTAAACTACAGCTACTTATTCAAAATGGCAAAATATGGTGTGTGTGTGTGCCCACTTTGCCAGTGTATTTCATGCCTAAAACAGCGTTGGGCCAAGCAAAATACAACTGCGTCATATGTAAGTGACCACCCTCTGTTGATTTCAGGTGTCAGATTTGTGGCCCAAGACTGGTTAACCCTTGCAAAACTACAGCTACTTATTCAAAATGGTAAAATATGGTGTGTGTGCCCACTTTGCCAGTGTATTTCATGCCCAAAACAGCGTTGGGCCAGGCAAAATACAAGTGGGTCACATGCAAGTGACCACCCTCTGTTGTTTTTGGGGTTCAAATGTGTGGCCCAAGACTAGTTAACCCTTGCAAAACTACAGCTACTTATTCAAAATGGTAAAATATGGTGTGTGTGCCCACTTTGCCAGTGTATTTCATGCCCAAAACAGCGTTGGGCCAAGCAAAATACAACTGCGTCATATGTAAGTGACCACCCTCTGTTGATTTCAGGTGTCAGATTTGTGGCCCAAGACTGGTTAACCCTTGCAAAACTACAGCTACTTATTCAAAATGGTAAAATATGGTGTGTGTGCCCACTTTGCCAGTGTATTTCATGCCCAAAACAGCGTTGGGCCACGCAAAATACAACTGCGTCATATGTAAGTGACCACCCTCTGTTGATTTCAGGTATCAGATTTGTGGCCCAAGACTGGTTAACCCTTGCTAAACTACAGCTACTTATTCAAAATGGTAAAATATGGTGTGTGTGCCCACTTTGCCAGTGTATTTCATGCCCAAAACAGCGTTGGGCCAAGCAAAATACAACTGCGTCATATGTAAGTGACCACCCTCTGTTGATTTCAGGTATCAGATTTGTGGCCCAAGACTGGTTAACCCTTGCTAAACTACAGCTACTTATTCAAAATGGCAAAATATGGTGTGTGTGCCCACTTTGCCAGTGTATTTCATGCCCAAAACAGCGTTGGGCCAAGCAAAATACAACTGCGTCATATGTAAGTGACCACCCTCTGTTGATTTCAGGTGTCAGATTTGTGGCCCAAGACTGGTTAACCCTTGCAAAACTACAGCTACTTATTCAAAATGGCAAAATATGGTGTGTGTGCCCACTTTGCCAGTATATTTCATGCCCAAAACAGCGTTGGGCCAGGCAAAATACAACTGCGTCATATGTAAATGACCACCCTCTGTTGTTTTTGGGGGTCAAATTTGTGGCCCAAGACTAGTTAACCCTTGCAAAACTACAGCTACTTATTCAAAATGGTAAAAAATGGTGTGTGTGCCCACTTTGCCAGTATATTTCATGCCCAAAACAGCGTTGGGCCAGGCAAAATACAACTGCGTCATATGTAAGTGACCACCCTCTGTTGTTTTTGGGGGTCAAATTTGTGGCCCAAGACTAGTTAACCCTTGCTAAACTACAGCTACTTATTCAAAATGGCAAAATATGGTGTGTGTGTGTGCCCACTTTGCCAGTGTATTTCATGCCTAAAACAGCGTTGGGCCAAGCAAAATACAACTGCGTCATATGTAAGTGACCACCCTCTGTTGATTTCAGGTGTCAGATTTGTGGCCCAAGACTGGTTAACCCTTGCAAAACTACAGCTACTTATTCAAAATGGTAAAATATGGTGTGTGTGCCCACTTTGCCAGTGTATTTCATGCCCAAAACAGCGTTGGGCCAGGCAAAATACAAGTGGGTCACATGCAAGTGACCACCCTCTGTTGTTTTTGGGGTTCAAATGTGTGGCCCAAGACTAGTTAACCCTTGCAAAACTACAGCTACTTATTCAAAATGGTAAAATATGGTGTGTGTGCCCACTTTGCCAGTGTATTTCATGCCCAAAACAGCGTTGGGCCAAGCAAAATACAACTGCGTCATATGTAAGTGACCACCCTCTGTTGATTTCAGGTGTCAGATTTGTGGCCCAAGACTGGTTAACCCTTGCAAAACTACAGCTACTTATTCAAAATGGTAAAATATGGTGTGTGTGCCCACTTTGCCAGTGTATTTCATGCCCAAAACAGCGTTGGGCCACGCAAAATACAACTGCGTCATATGTAAGTGACCACCCTCTGTTGATTTCAGGTATCAGATTTGTGGCCCAAGACTGGTTAACCCTTGCTAAACTACAGCTACTTATTCAAAATGGTAAAATATGGTGTGTGTGCCCAATTTGCCAGTGTATTTCATGCCCAAAACAGCGTTGGGCCAAGCAAAATACAACTGCGTCATATGTAAGTGACCACCCTCTGTTGATTTCAGGTGTCAGATTTGTGGCCCAAGACTGGTTAACCCTTGCAAAACTACAGCTACTTATTCAAAATGGCAAAATATGGTGTGTGTGCCCACTTTGCCAGTGTATTTCATGCCCAAAACAGCGTTGGGCCAAGCAAAATACAACTGCGTCATATGTAAGTGACCACCCTCTGTTGATTTCAGGTGTCAGATTTGTGGCCCAAGACTGGTTAACCCTTGCAAAACTACAGCTACTTATTCAAAATGGCAAAATATGGTGTGTGTGCCCACTTTGCCAGTATATTTCATGCCCAAAACAGCGTTGGGCCAGGCAAAATACAACTGCGTCATATGTAAATGACCACCCTCTGTTGTTTTTGGGGGTCAAATTTGTGGCCCAAGACTAGTTAACCCTTGCAAAACTACAGCTACTTATTCGAAATGGTAAAAAATGGTGTGTGTGCCCACTTTGCCAGTATATTTCATGCCCAAAACAGCGTTGGGCCAGGCAAAATACAACTGCGTCATATGTAAGTGACCACCCTCTGTTGTTTTTGGGGGTCAAATTTGTGGCCCAAGACTAGTTAACCCTTGCTAAACTACAGCTACTTATTCAAAATGGCAAAATATGGTGTGTGTGCCCACTTTGCCAGTGTATTTCATGCCTAAAACAGCGTTGGGCCAAGCAAAATACAACTGCGTCATATGTAAGTGACCACCCTCTGTTGATTTCAGGTGTCAGATTTGTGGCCCAAGACTGGTTAACCCTTGCAAAACTACAGCTACTTATTCAAAATGGTAAAATATGGTGTGTGTGCCCACTTTGCCAGTGTATTTCATGCCCAAAACAGCGTTGGGCCAGGCAAAATACAAGTGGGTCACATGCAAGTGACCACCCTCTGTTGATTTCAGGTGTCAGATTTGTGGCCCAAGACTGGTTAACCCTTGCAAAACTACAGCTACTTATTCAAAATGGTAAAATATGGTGTGTGTGCCCACTTTGCCAGTGTATTTCATGCCCAAAACAGCGTTGGGCCAAGCAAAATACAACTGCGTCATATGTAAGTGACCACCCTCTGTTGATTTCAGGTGTCAGATTTGTGGCCCAAGACTGGTTAACCCTTGCAAAACTACAGCTACTTATTCAAAATGGTAAAATATGGTGTGTGTGCCCACTTTGCCAGTGTATTTCATGCCCAAAACAGCGTTGGGCCACGCAAAATACAACTGCGTCATATGTAAGTGACCACCCTCTGTTGATTTCAGGTATCAGATTTGTGGCCCAAGACTGGTTAACCCTTGCTAAACTACAGCTACTTATTCAAAATGGTAAAATATGGTGTGTGTGCCCAATTTGCCCGTGTATTTCATGCCCAAAACAGCGTTGGGCCAAGCAAAATACAACTGCGTCATATGTAAGTGACCACCCTCTGTTGATTTCAGGTGTCAGATTTGTGGCCCAAGACTGGTTAACCCTTGCAAAACTACAGCTACTTATTCAAAATGGCAAAATATGGTGTGTGTGCCCACTTTGCCAGTGTATTTCATGCCCAAAACAGCGTTGGGCCAAGCAAAATACAACTGCGTCATATGTAAGTGACCACCCTCTGTTGATTTCAGGTGTCAGATTTGTGGCCCAAGACTGGTTAACCCTTGCAAAACTACAGCTACTTATTCAAAATGGTAAAATATGGTGTGTGTGCCCACTTTGCCAGTGTATTTCATGCCCAAAACAGCGTTGGGCCAAGCAAAATACAACTGCGTCATATGTAAGTGACCACCCTCTGTTGATTTCAGGTGTCAGATTTGTGGCCCAAGACTGGTTAACCCTTGCAAAACTACAGCTACTTATTCAAAATGGCAAAATATGGTGTGTGTGCCCACTTTGCCAGTGTATTTCATGCCCAAAACAGCGTTGGGCCAAGCAAAATACAACTGCGTCATATGTAAGTGACCACCCTCTGTTGATTTCAGGTGTCAGATTTGTGGCCCAAGACTGGTTAACCCTTGCAAAACTACAGCTACTTATTCAAAATGGTAAAATATGGTGTGTGTGCCCACTTTGCCACTATATTTCATGCCCAAAACAGCCTTGGGCCAGGCAAAATACAACTGCGTCATATGTAAGTGACCACCCTCTGTTGTTTTTGGGGGTCAAATTTGTGGCCCAAGACTAGTTAACCCTTGCAAAACTACAGCTACTTATTCAAAATGGTAAAATATGGTGTGTGTGCCCACTTTGCCACTATATTTCATGCCCAAAACAGCGTTGGGCCAGGCAAAATACAACTGCGTCATATGTAAGTGACCACCCTCTGTTGTTTTTGGGGGTCAGATTTGTGGCCCAAGACTGGTTAACCCTTGCAAAACTACAGCCTACTTATTCAAAATGGTAAAATATGGTGTGTGTGCCCACTTTGCCAGTGTATTTCATGCCCAAAACAGCGTTGGGCCAGGCAAAATACAAGTGGGTCATATGTAAGGGAACCTACTCTGTTGATTTCAGGTGTCAAATTTGTTACCCAAGACTCATTAACCCTTGCAAAACTGAATGATCTGAATAAGAAGCTGGAGTTCGAATAAGAAGTGAATAAGAAGCTAGAGCTTGAATAAGAAGTGAATAAGAAGCTGGCCGAATAAGAAGCTAACTTCAGCATCGTATTCTAGATGGGTCCACGGCTCAATAACAACTGCAGATGAATATTCCGTGTGACACTCGACACTCCAGATAGAGTGTCACAAACGATCGATTACACAATCCCATTTACGCTGGATTTCTAAGAATCCTGGCCTGGCTGCAATTTAAGAAGCGAAGGCTGAAATCTGACTTCAATGCGCGGCTACAGGTTGTCCTTTGAGCCCCATTCAATAACGTTATGTTGGGGCCTGCAGAACGTATTACTTTTTACAGTTCAGTGCTGAGAAAATAGTCTTGTGGTTTTTTTTTTTCAATCTGTCTTTTTGTTGAAGCAGAACTGTGGGGCTCACAGCTGGCTTCTTCTGTGTCCACACCGGAGGCTAAAGAGTTCTCTATTTACAAGGGGCTTAATGAAAGCTTGGACCTTCTCCAATCTCGGGCAGCCAGTCAGGGTCTGTCAAACCTGGCACGCCAAGAACGGTGCAAATATGTCACCGAATTTGTTCACACTGCTCACTCCGTTGACCGTCTCTTCCAGTAAGTTTACGGACAATCAGAATTTTCCATGGCTCAGTGGACCTGTCACTCGAGGGGGCAACACCAGCAGTCTGACGATACAGATATGTCCATATTTATGAAGAATGTCAGAAATGCCTCAGGAAAATGTTTCCCACAGGCTTCTCAATGTGTCAACAGTTCCAGAGACTCCTTTTGAATATTGATTTTCCTAATTGGCCGAGAGACGTGAGAAAGGGCTTCTATAGTCTATTAGTACGTCATTTGGCAGAATGTTATTTTCAATAAGTCCAGAGATGAAAACAGCTTCATTATAGATTAGTGACAGGAATCTATTCATCCTGATTATTGAATATGAGATAATTTTTTGGGGATATGAATTCGGTGCTAATTATAAACAATAATGATATTAGTAAACAAGTAGGAAAACCACCTGAACCATCTTCATCTATAAACAACACCTTTCTAGTTCTACATGTCTTCTGCATTTTGTGTGAGGTTAGTGGCAAGATTTTGATTTACATTTACCAAATATGTAGTAATTGCTCGTTTACTAAACACAACAAACACAAATGGCTTATCTCCGGTGGCCCTTGGATTTTACCTTTTGTGGTGTCAATATGTACTCCAAAATAATTGGGAGACAAGTGGAAACTACAAATAGTGTAGTACTGTATGTGATAAACAGGTGTAGTTACATACAGGTTAGACTGTGTACCAGAAAGATAGAAAATTGATGCCTTTTTTCCATGTAGTTTTTCTTTTTCTCCTTCTGTCTCGTCTCTGTGTTGTTTTATCGCCCACTGGCTAATGTATCTGTAACTGGTCACCACGTAGGCCGTCCTCCGTCAGGTCCCCACTCCAATACTTCCCAAGACTGGGCACAATGGCGTGGTAAGCCACCTTCTTCTGCTGTACACCTGAGAAGTCAGGCACCTTCTCCACGTAGGACCCCACTATATTAGAACCCTCCCCCATGGAATAGCCCGGCCCCCTCACCTAATAGCTGAGAGCAGCTGAGAGTGGGGCAGGGGGGACTGAGGATTAGTCCCCCCTGCTGCAGCTGATATCTGCATATGCAGAGATCAGCCAAATTGTGCTGGGAAAGAAACTAAGTTAGTTCCCTTCCCCACACTGTGATCCCCGGCGCATGCGCTCCGGAATGCTAGTTGCATGGCATTCTGGGTCGTGATTCCGGCAGTGATGTCTGTGGTCAGAGACTGCTGCGTCACGGCCGGGTGTCCGGTGTACACAGCAGAGCAGCTTACAATGGAGGCAGCAGACAGCGGGGGCTGTGCACATCAGGACAGCGCGTCTCATGTGATGTAACTTGGTCAGGTATCATACTCCTGGCTCTGGTCGCATCACATGCGACTATGCCAACAGTAGCGGATCTTGCCACAGGCAAGCAGGACTTTTGCCCGGGGCGCCGCCTTCCGGAGGGCGCCGCACCAGGGCAAGATCCGCTGCTGCTGTGTGCCCCCCGCTGCCCACTGCCCCCCTGCTGCCGCTGGCCGCTGCCCCTGGGAAGGGAAACTAGACGCGTACGAGAGGTCCTTTATTGTGTGGTGCGCGATGACGTCATCGCGCACCGCACAGCAAAGTTTCTCTCCACGAAGGGAACTAGAAGCTACGCGTCTAGTTTCCCTTCGTGGAGAGGACCTTTGCTGTGCGGTGCGCGATGACGTCATCGCGCACCGCACATCATTTCAGTCTGTACAGGGGGCGTAAATGACCATGCCCCCTGTACGAAGCCACGCCCCCTAATGCCGCCCGGGGCGCCAGAAGCCCCGGAACCGGCCCTGTATGCCAAGCAAGTGGTTAAAAAGGTACATTAAGTTTAGTGTATACATCCCCTTGGATGCATCACAAGATGTGCCTAGCTCAAAATCAGAAACAATTGCATCAGATGGAAATGTCAGGTGCCCAAGTGTGTGCAGGGGTGGCGTAAGAGAGAAGGGGGCATTTTGCAGTCTCAGTGCGGACCCTCCCACTCTGTCTGTGCCAGAGTCTACAGTGCATACGCCGGTCTCCGGGAGCTTGGCTCCTGTGCTCTATTCTGGGTGATTTCTCTGCTGCACATGCATGCCCGCCAGTGCCCGCCATTCTCCTTGTGATATCTGCGGCACCGACGCCAGAGAGGTAAATATAATGTATTAATGCAGTGTGTGCTCCCTGGACATGGCACACCCTGCACCCAATAAGATAGCACTGATATGTGGATTGGCGGTACTAGTAATAAAAGCTACGGTCGCATTACCCTATTTGTACACAATATAATAATGTAACACTGTGCCCAGGTATAGGAAGGCGGAGGTTAAAAAACTATATATCGATAAACTGTATGTATCTATGTTTTTGGTGCAAATGCACAGTATGGAAAGGCATATTTCATAGTTGCCAACTTTCTGGCTGTCCCTTTCAAGGGTCTTGGAGTGGCATAGGAGGCATGGTGGGTGCGATCGCATCCCCTGCTACACAATGCAGTGGCTACAATGACGTCTGCCTGGTCCGCCCACTTCACTCGGTAAGTGGGCGGCTGGGTGGCAGGTATCGGCCGGCTCCAGGGGACATGCCAGCCATTCTGGGAGAGTCAGCAAGTATGACATATTTTATGCAACAAAGGGGGTCATTCCGAGTTGATCGCTCGCTGACGATTTTCGCAGCTCAGCGATCAGGTGAAAAATCGGCATTTCTACGCATGCGTATGCACCGCAATGAGCACGCGCGTCGTACGGGTACAAAGCCCGTTGTGGTTGTGCACAGGTTGTAGCAAAGTTTTCAGTCGCACTGACCGCAGCAGGAAGATTGACAGGAAGGAGGCGTTTCTGGGTGTCAACTGGCCGTTTTCAGGGAGTGTTTGCAAAAATGCAGGCGTGTCTGAAAAAACGCAGGCGTGGCTGGGCGTTCGCTGGGCGGGTGTATGACGTCAAATCCGGACACTAATAGGCTGAAGTGATCGCAAGCGCTGAGTAGGTTCAGAGCTACTCTGAAACTGCACAAACTGTTTTTGCAGAGCTCGGCTGCACAAGCGTTCGCACTTCTGCTAAGCTAAAATACACTCCCCAGTGGGCAGCGGCATAGCGTTTGCACAGCTGCTAAAACTAGCTAGCGAGCGATCAACTCGGAATGACCCCCAAAGTTACATGTATCCAGCTGTAAATGTCTTTTTTGTGGAAGTGTTTCTGCGGAGCAGGAAATGGCAGAGCAAGAGGACGTTTCCTCATGTCTCAAGCAGCAAATGTAACCCAGCGGGCAATGCCAGGTCTACCCTGTTACTTCTGCAGCCCAGAACCTTGCCCTCACCAGCAGCGCAGACTAGCAAATGGTAGTCAGTGCCGCATCTGCTCAGCTCCCAATAGAGGAGCCGGACTCTTTGGCAAAGGGACAAACTTGACCTGAGCCTGAAAGCAGGTGATGATGGACACCTGTGATCCCTTCATCCGTTTGCCTATGGGGCTCATTAGATCCAGATGAAGAATTATACAGTAAGGAGCAGAAATATGCAATGAGAAAGCAGAAACAGATACCGTACAGTAAAATAAACCCCAGCATTGTATGGGTCAGCATGAGCAAGTTGGTGGAATTCGAACCCATGTGCTGACAATGTAGAGTAAATGGGAAACATAATAGACTAGTGATACTGCCGTATAAATCCAGTCCAGTGGTACTGGTGTATATAAATCCAGTCCAGTGATACTGCCATACTGTATATGTCCAGTGGTACTGCCATATAATTCCAGTGATACTGCCGAACATGTCCAGTGGTACTGCCATATAATTCCAGTGATACTGCCGTATATGTCCAGTGGTACTTCAGTATAAATCCAGTGGTACTGGCGTATAAATCCAGTCCAGTGATACTGCCGTATAAGTCAAGTGATACTGCCATATATGTCCAGTGGTACTTCAGTATAAATCCAGTGGCACTGGCGTATAAGTCCAGTCCAGTGGTGCTGCCATATAAGTTCAGTGGTTTTGTCCTGTGCTGTATATTATTTGCTTCAAATAAAGGGGTTATTAATATTTAATCCAAATAATTTTTACAGGGTTTGCCCTGTGTGGTGTAGAGGTACGCTCTCCTTTGCTGCATTTTGTTATATAACTCCAGAAAAATAATGGAGAACAAAAATTTGGAGGAAAAAATAGGGAAAGATCAAGAACCACTTCCTCCTACTGCTGCCGCTGCTGTTGTTGCTGCTGGGAGTCGATCGTCATCCCAGAAGGGAAATCGGAAGACCTCTTGTACTACTTCAACTAACCAACAGTCCTTTGCGAGGAAGATGAAATATGACAGCAATTATCCTGTTGCAAAGCGGATAACTGAGGCCTTGATAGCTATGTTGGTGTTAGACGTGCGTCCAGTATCCGCCATTAGTGCAGTGGGACTGCAGTGCTAACCCTGGATGGACCAGGTGTTTGTGCCGCACACTTATGTCGCTTAGCTTAGTCATACAGCTACCTCATTGCACCTCTTTTACTTCTTTGCATGTTTGGGGCCTATTTTTTAAATCTGCCATCCTGTCTGCCACTGCAGTGCCCCTCTTAGATGGGTCAGGTGTTTGTGCCGCACGCTTGTGTCGCTTAGCTTAGTCATACAGCTACCTCATTGCACCTCTTTTACTTCTTTGCATGATGTGCTGTTTGGGGCCTATTTTTTAAATCTGCCATCCTGTCTGCCACTGCAGTTCCACTCCTAGATGGGCCAGGTGTTTGTGCCGCACACTTGTGTCGCTTAGCTTAGTCATACAGCCACCTCGGTGCAACCTTTTGGCCTAAAAACAATATTTTGAGGCGTGGGGTGTTCAGAATAGACTGGAACTGAGTGGAAATGAATGTTATTGAGGTTAATAATTCAGTAGGATCAAAATTACCCCCAAATTTTGTGATTTTAGCTGTTTTTATGTTTCCCCCCCAAAAAAATCATCCAGATCCAAAACCAAAACACGAAAGGGTGGTTTTGGCAAAACCAATCCAGAGCCCAAATACAAGCATGGAATCGGAACCAAAACACAAAACACGAAAAGTGCCTGCATCACATCTCTAGTTATTCCCCAGTTAGCCTTGGCCTACAGCAGTGGTAGCCAACCCTGGTCCTCTAGAGCTACCAACAGTTCACGTTTTCCGGCTCACCTGGCAGGTGCACAGGTGTAGTCATTTCTAACTGTCACAGTTTAAAAGATCCACAGGTGGAGCTAATCACTTAACTTGTGATTCTGTGAGGAGACCTGGAAAACGTGCACTGTTGGTAGCTCTCGAGGACCAGGGTTGGCTACCCCTGGCCTACAGGAACCAAAGTCAGGCTCTGGAATATTCTCTCTGTTAGCTCTAAGTATGGGCCTTATTTTACATTGAGATATACTGCAGGGGGATATTTAATATACATAATTATTTTAGAAAAGCTGGAAAATGTTATATTTATGCTTTCTGGAGATAAGTTTGTTAAAAAAATAAAATAAAAAGAAAGAGAAAGATAAATATCTCTTCTCCAGTGGCGGCTGCAACACAGTCCAAAATTCAAATAGGGGAATCACACCAACTGCCACCCCAAACACTGCCAGACATTGCTCACGGGCAGTTAGTGGGGTTCCCCTATTTGAATTGGAGAAATTATATTTAGCTCCCTTTTTTCAATCAGGCGCCAGATTCACAACGCACATCGGCCCTCATTCCGAGTTGTTCGCTCGCTAGCTGCTTCTAGCAGCATTGCACACGCTAGGCCGCCGCCCTCTGGGAGTGTATCTTCGCTTAGCAGAATTGCGAACGCAAGATTAGCAGAATTGCGAATAGAAATTTCTTAGCAGTTTCTGAGTAGCTCGAGACTTACTCCTACAATGCGATCAGCTCAGCCCGTTTCGTTCTTGGTTTGACGTCACAAACACGCCCTGCGTTCGGCCAGCCACTCCCCCGTTTCTCCAGACACTCCCGAGTTTTATCCTGGCACGCCTGCGTTTTTCCGCACACTCCCAGGAAACGGTCAGTTTCCGCCCAGAAACACCCACTTCCTGTCAATCACACTCCGATCACTTCAACGATGAAAATTCTTAGTTCGGACGTGAGTAAATCTACTAAGTTTTGTGCTAAATTACTTAGGGCATGCGCACTGCGTACCATGCGCATGCGCATTTTCACCTTAATCGCTCCATTGCGAAAATCGGCAACGAGCGAACAACTCGGAATGACCCCCATCCTACTCAGACTTGGCCTCATTAAAATGTTCCTTCCCTCAGTGATGAAGGAGGGAGATACCCTACCCAAATCATTACCAGTGTGGGTACACTGGGGCAGATGTATTAACCTGGAGAAGGCATAAGGAAGTGATAAACCAGTGATATGTGCAAGGTGATAAAGGCACCAGCCAATCAGCTCCATTATGTAAATTAACAGTTAGGATCTGATTGGCTGGTGCCTTTATCACCTTGCACATATCACTGGTTTATCACTTCCTTATACCTTCTCCAGGTTAATACATCTGCCCCAATATTCCATGAGAGCGAGCTGTCTGAAAAGAGGGCAACAACTGCAGGGCCGAAATTAGGATTTTCATCACCCGGGGCAAGGCAGTAATTTGGCACTCCCCCCGCCCGCCCCCCTCCCCCCAAAAAACCCCCCAAAGAAAAACAAACCCTGTCAGACTAAAATAATCAGATTATCAAAATGTTCGAAAAAAAAAAAGGGATACTATTGGACAATATTCCCCTATGTGCCCCAAATGCCCTAAGCGTCACATGCCCCGCCAGCAGTAGTTCCTCTACATGCCCCCCTGTGTGTCCCCGTACATTGCACTATATCACTGCACTATGGGCCTGATTCAGACCTGAACGCTGCTGTGCATTTTCGCACGGCGGGCGATCAGGTCTGAACTGCACATGCGCCGGTGCCGCAGTGCGCTGGCGCATGCCAGAGAGCCGATGGCCATCTCAGCCCAGTGATCGCCTCTGCCTGATTGACAGGCAGAGGCAGTCGCTGGGTCGGAGGGGCCGGGCCGCTGTTTTGGGGGCGCGGGCCGGGCAACGCAGGCATGCCCGGACCGTGCGGGGGGGGGGGGGGGCGGGCTGCGGCGGCTGCATGACGTCACACGCAGCCGCTGCGACCCATGAATCGATGAGTAGCTTGTTGCCAGAGCATACCTCCTCAGGTACAAAAGCATCGCCGCCGTGCGATGCATTTGTACCTGTGGGGGGGGGGGGGGAAGCAGAGCCAGACTTGTGGGGCGGACTAGACCTGTGCTGGGCGTCCCCCCACATGTCTGTGAAACTGATCGTAGATGTGCTAAATTTAGCACGTCTACGATCAGGTCTGAGTTAGGCCCTATATCATAACACTTCATCACTGCACTAAATTCCCTTATCCACTGTACTACATCACTATACTACATCCCCTACACAATGAACTACATCACTACACTACATCCCCTTATACAGTATGCTACACCACATCAGTGCACTACATGCCCCTATATACTGCAATACATTACTAAACTACATATTGTATATGGTACACTACATCACTACACTACATCGCCTTATATGCTACACCACATCAGTGCACTACATGCCCCTATATACTGCAATACATTACTAAACTACATATTGTATATGGTACACTACATCACTACACTACATCGCCTTATATGTTACACCACATCAGTGCACTACATGCCCCTATATACTGCAATACATTACTAAACTACATATTGTATATGGTACACTACATCACTACACTACATCGCCTTATATGTTACACCACATCAGTGCACTACATGCCCCTATATACTGCAATACATTACTAAACTACATATTGTATATGGTACACTACATCACTACACTACATCGCCTTATATGTTACACCACATCAGTGCACTACATGCCCCTATATACTGCAATACATTACTAAACTACATATTGTATATGGTACACTACATCACTACACTACATCGCCTTATATGTTACACCACATCAGTGCACTACATGCCCCTATATACTGCAATACATTACTAAACTACATATTGTATATGGTACACTACATCACTACACTACATCGCCTTATATGTTACACCACATCAGTGCACTACATGCCCCTATATACTGCAATACATTACTACACTACATACCCTATATGTACACTACATCAGTGCACTACATGCCCCTATATACCGAAATACATTACTAAACTACATACCCTATATGTACACTACATCACTACACTACATCGCCTTATATGTTACACCACATCAGTGCACTACATGCCCCTATATACTGCAATACATTACTAAACTACATATTGTATATGGTACACTACATCACTACACTACATCGCCTTATATGTTACACCACATCAGTGCACTACATGCCCCTATATACTGCAATACATTACTAAACTACATATTGTATATGGTACACTACATCACTACACTACATCGCCTTATATGTTACACCACATCAGTGCACTACATGCCCCTATATACTGCAATACATTACTAAACTACATACCCTATATGTACACTACATCAGTGCACTACATGCCCCTATATACCGAAATACATTACTAAACTACATACCCTATATGGTACACTACATCACTACACTACATCCCCTTATACAGTATGCTACACCACATCAGTGCACTACATGCCCCTATATACTGTAATACATTACTAAACTACAAACCCTATATGGTACACTACATCACTACACTACATCGCCTTACATGTTACACCACATCTGTGCACTACATGCCCCTATATACTGTAATACATTACTAAACTACATACCCTATATGGTACACACAACATCACTACACTACATCGCCTTATATGTTACACCACATCAGTGCACTACATGCCCCTATATACTGCAATACATTACTAAACTACATACCCTATATGTACATTACATCAGTGCACTACATCGCCTTACATGTTACACCACATCAGTGCACTACATGCCCCTATATACTGCAATACATTACTAAACTACATACCCTATATGTACACTACATCAGTGCACTACATCGCCTTACATGTTACACCACATCAGTGCACTACATGCCCCTATATACTGCAATACATTACTAAACTACATACCCTATATGTACACTACATCAGTGCACTACATCGCCTTACATGTTACACCACATCAGTACACTACATGCCCCTATATACTGCAATACATTACTAAACTACATACCCTATATGTACACTACATCAGTGCACTACATCGCCTTACATGTTACACCACATCAGTGCACTACATGCCCCTATATATTGCAATACATTACTAAACTACATACCCTATATGTACACTACATCAGTGCACTACATCGCCTTACATGTTACACCACATCAGTGCACTACATGCCCCTATATACTGCAATACATTACTAAACTACATACCCTATATGTACACTACATCAGTGCACTACATCGCCTTACATGTTACACCACATCAGTGCACTACATGCCCCTATATACCGAAATACATTACTAAACTACATACCCTATATGGTACACTACATCACTACACTACATCGCCTTATATGTTACACCACATCAGTGCACTACATGCCCCTATATACTGCAATACATTACTAAACTACATATTGTATATGGTACACTACATCACTACACTACATCACCTTACATGTTACACCACATCAGTGCACTACATGCCCCTATATACTGCAATACATTACTACACTACATACTATATATGGTACACTACATCCCCCTATATGCTACACCAAATCCCCCCATCTGTGAGGCAAAGCGGAGGTTGATACTGTTACCTGGGAGCACAGTGCCGATAATAAAGTCTGTCTTTAAACTCACCAAAAAGCTGCTGTAGTGATACTCGGTGAGAGTTGGAGGTTGTCCAGGCTCTTAGTTTCCACTGTCACGTGGATAGCTAGCAAAGTGAGCCTTTGCTTTCTGTAACATTGGTGACTGCACCTGATAACAAGCAAAAGCCTGGGGCAGTGTGTCCTCTCAATGGTGTGTAGCCGGCAACTTGTTATCGGTTGGTGCTGGGCAGGCAGCCGGGATCATAGCCTGCCGAAAAACACAGCACCAACAGCTCGCTCCTATAGCTTGCACGGTGAAACCGCATGCTGGTTGCAGCACTGCATGGCAAAGAAGAGAGTTTAAGACAGTAGCTGGCATAGGAGAGATCCTAGGTACTGGAGCTCACCCGCACAGTGTCTGTGCCAGCTGCGGGCAGACAGATGGTTCAGAGACACTGCCCTGGGAGCCGACTGCTGTCTCACTGGAGCAGCACAGCACTGCCGATAAAACAAAAAACAAAAACTGCTCCTCTGTAACTCCTCGGCGCCCCCTTAAATCCTGCACCCGGGGCGCATGCCCCCTTAACACCCCCCTAGTTGCGGCCCTGACAACTGTAAGACTTGTTTAACTGAATCATTAAATTAAGAATATTACTACGGCCTTTACTAAACCTCAGTATTACAAGCTCTTTCAGATATTGACAACAATTCTAAATTCAAGGCACACATTGACATTTGCTCCTATATAGTCTATAAATTTGATGGGCGATGTATCAAACAATGTAAAGAATGAAGAAGTGAAGAAGTTACCAACATAAACCAATCAGCTTCTGCCTGTTATTTATAGAGTGTACTTAATAAATGTTACCTCCAAGCTGATTGGCTGCTACCATTTCTTGACACAGCGTGATGCATCACCTCCTTATGGGCCCTACACACTGGCCGACTGGCCGCCGAGGTGCCCATCGGCCGATACGACCAACGGACAACCCGGCGGCGCCGGGGGGTGATGGGGGAGTGCCTCGTCATCCGGCCCCATAGCCCTGCATGCTAATATGGACAATGTCACTGACCTAGGTTGGGGGTGTTGTGAACTCGGGGGTTCTTCCGATGGTAAGGAAGAGGAACCACAGTTGGGTCGGAACAGGGATGGCCTGATATAGGTCTTCCTCATACAGGACTCTGACAGTAAGGCTTGATGAAATTATTGAAGAACTTTATTGCAGGAAAAGGACAACACAATGTCACATAACAGAGAAGGAACGTATGGAGAAATGTCCAGGAAGTACTTGTGAGTGATGGTAAAGATACTGGTGACTGAAGAACTTATGAGTGATGGTTTTAAAGACACTGATAATTTGAAGAACTTGAGAGCGGTGGTTAAAGACACTGATGATTTGAAGAACTTGAGAGCGGTGGTTAAAGACACTGATGATTTGAAGAACTTAAGAGCGGTGGTTAAAGACACTGGTGATTTGAAGAACTTGAGAGCGGTGGTTAAAGACAATGATGATTTGAAGAACTTGACAGCGGTGGTTAAAGACTCTGGTGATTTGAAGAACTTGAGAGCGGTGGTTAAAGACACTGGTTATTTGAAGAACTTGAGAGCGGTGGTTAAAGACACTGATGATTTGTATAACTTGAGAGCGAGGGTTAAAGGACACTGAGGATTTGTATAACTTAAGAGCGATGGTTAAAGACACTGAGGACTTGTATAATTTGAGAGCGAGGGTTAAAGGACGCTGTGGATTTGTATAACTTGAGAGCGGTGTTTAAAGGCACTGGTAACTTGCAAAACTTGAGAGCGGAGTTTAACCTGCAGCCCACGCTGACTCCAAGAAGCACTGGTGACTGGAGCGCAGTGGAACCCAGCCGCGGCTGGGAACGCTGGAAGCTGTGCAACAACTGACACCTGGAAATGCCGGAGACACTGGGATATTACTGCAGAGAGATTCGCCGAGAACAGGAGCACTGGCATCCACTTCAGGGCAAAAGACGATACTCAGGCGCCGAGGCTCTGCCCGGCGTCTGACTTTAAATCTTCCGCCTCCGCAGGATTGGCGGAACAGTCTGATGACGTCACCAGTTCATAAATGAACGAGATCGTTCATATCTTTCAGTGTAATCGGCCAGTGTGTAGAGTCCCCGTCTTGTAACCAACCTACTGTACAATATAGGGGTATATTCAATAAGAGTCGGATCCATTCCGACATGCAGTTGTCGGAATGGATCCGTCAACCCCTATCCAATGCACGGCCAAATCCGACTGTCTGGGAACGGCCAGGCACCCCTCTCCCTGCAGCACCTACCCCCACGCCGCAGCAGACATGCCCCCCCCCCCCCCCCGCGCAGCAAGCTCCTCCCACCGGCTGCCGATCTGTGCTCTCCCCGCCGCCGGCAGCATACACTTGTCTTCTCACCTCAATCCGACTTGTTTTCAAGTCGGATTGAGTTTGTCGGAAAGGGGGCCAAAACCTGTCGGATTTGGCCTCATTTCTGACAGAAGCACGTGGATCGGCGGCTATGCCGCCGATCCACGTGTTTTCCGGCAAGTCGGGAATTCCCGACTTGTCGTAAAAAAATCAGCCCCTATTGAATAGGTCGGAACCCCTTCCGACCTATTTCTGTCGGAAGCTGCCGTCTTTCCGACAAGACGGCAGCTTCCGACAATTATTGAATACAGCCCATAGTATACAGTATGTGAGAGTGGAATACTTAGCGCCATTCTGCTGGTGAAATATTAATCCTTTGTTAATCCTAAAACTCACTATATCCAGTTACGTTAAGTAAAACAAAACCACAGCATGCTGAAAGTTTTTTTCCAGAACGTGGCTCAATCCCTACACGCGTCTGCTTTTCACATTCTCAAGATGCTGTTGAGCTCCAGCCCTTTCTTAAGACCTTTAAATAGTTCTTTACCAGTTACAGTCCCTTTTGAAGACAGCAGCCTCACTCTGCACCCGGTCCCATAACTTGTAGCCTGATCCAGAACATGCCGCACAGCCATGACAGATACTGCTGAAAAGACCAGCTGTCCAATGAGAGGGATTACGCGTTAAAGATAGAACCGCGCTGATACAATGGCCTAGACGGGTGTTTCGAGGTAAACATACACGGGATGAGAGGAACACGTACTCCATAAATAGCGCTTGGCAACAAGAAATGTATTTTAAACCAAACAGGAGAGAACACAGAAGGGGCAGAGGAGCCTGCGCATTCCCGCGTCAGCAGATTGTGGACACTTGAAATTCGTTCTTATATTTCATACTGCCCTTAAATGAATATTATAGACTCATCTCCAATAACGGATTGGGTACTCAGGACGATTGCTGGTGTTAAATGCTAACCAGAGAGTTGGGAGCCCTCTAGTGGGGAAGTTTTGGTCCCTTCGCCTTGGGGCAATTAATGGGAGTTCTAAACATGCAGCAGCTATTGGGGGTCATTCCGAGTTGTTCGTTCATTGCCGATTTTTGCTATGCTGCAATTTGTTGCAAAATGCGCATGCGCAAGGCACGCAGGGCGCATGTGCTTAGTTATTTATCTAAAAACTTAGCAGTTTTGCTGTGAATCCTGCAGCGCTTTTCAGTCGCACTGCTGATCGGTGAATGATTGACAGGAAAGGGGCGTTTCTGGGAGGTAACTCAGCGTTTTCCGGGAGTGTGCTAAAAAACGCAGGCGTGTCAGGGAAAAACGCGGGAGTATCTGGAGAAACGGGGGAGTGGCTGGCCGAACGCAGGGCGTGTTTGTGACGTCAAACCAGGAACTAAACGGACTGAGCTGATCGCAATCTGTGAGTAGGTCTGGAGCTACTCAGAAACTGCAAGGAATTATTTAGTAGCAATTCTGCTAATCTTTCGTTCGCAATTCTGATAAGCTAAGATACACTCCCAGAGGGCGGCGGCCTAGCGCGTGCAATGCTGCTAAAAGCAGCTAGCGAGCGAACAACTCGGAATGAGGGCCATAGGGTTCTGTAGATGAGTAATCCATATTCTGCTATGAGATTTGGCGCCATAGGGAGTGATACAGAGGTAAATGTAAGCCTTTTAAAAGTGCTTTCCATAAACCGGATCGGAGCGCACATAAGTGTGACGGATGGAGAGTTATATGCATCACACATTCACTGTTACTGAAGGGGTGTTACTGGGATGTAACAGGACGCCCTCACATACTTAGAGGGAGACGTATCAAGCCTTGGAGAGAGAGAGAGAGTGGAAAAGTAGTCCCAAATCACCTTCTAACTATCATTTATCTAGCACAGTCTTTGAAATGACGGTTTGCAGCTGGTGGATACATCTATACTATAATGTTGAGCTGTGTAGAAGGAATTGCACATTATACAGAGTTGTGCGTATGTGTAATTGAGCATCTTTCCACCAATGGAAGGGCTGGTGCCAGGGGCGTATCTAGAGAGGAGGGGACCCGTGTGCAGTCACCGGGTGTGGGCCCCCTCCTCTCCCATCCCGTAGCCGGGAGCGGCAGCGTTGTTAGCGCTCTGTCTGAGCACTAGAGACTCTGGCACAGTGCCAGAGTCTACAGTGCATGCGCAAGTCTCCAAAAAAAATGGCGCGGGGGACATTTTTCCGGAGACCTGCGCATGCGCTGTAGACTCTGGCACTGTGCCAGAGTCTCTAGTGTTCAGACAGAGCGCTAACCGGGTACGGGACGGGAGAGGAGGGGGCCCAAACCCAGACACCAGAAAGGTAAGTGTATAGAAGAAATGAGTGCAGTGTGTGCGGTGTGGGCCCCTTCTAGACCCAGGGCCCGTGTGCACCGCACACACTGCAACTATTATAGATACGCCGCTGGCTGGTGCCAGTGCGCGCTGCTGAAGACGACTAATAAACCAAACGCATGGATATAGGTGGGCTGATTGCAAAGATAGCTATATATGAATAAATAATGCTGCATACGGGGAAATGTGCGCCTTTAGTAGTTACATGCAGGCAATGCTGGAGCAGTTATGGTGACTTGCGGTAAATACTTGCATCAGCCCAGTAATGTTCCTCCTCAATAACGCCCTCCCCTGTCGATCAAATTGCGGTCGCATCCACCAGTGGATGCGACTGTAGTATGTGTGGCTGTGCAGTCGCAGTGCTGCTGCGCATGCGCAGTTTGCAGAAATCGGCAAACTGCGCTGCGAAGAGCATGAGCGGCAGGGTCAGAATGACCCCCACAGTGCGATACCTCCAATCATCTGACACAGAGAAACAATTTTCCCAGCGCTCCCATCTCTCATTGCCTGTAATGAAGAGATAATTCCTGTTTGTTTTGTAACAAAATTTGATCACGTAAAGTGTTTTGCAAACAGCTGCTGTATCACGTTCCGTTCCAAAATGGTTCGGTATCGATTTTCCTGGAGCGCTGAAAATGCAGCAGGAATCAGAATAAACGCTGCTACCGGCAATACAGTGCTAATTATTAACACAACCACTGCAAAAAGTTGCTGTCATAAATAATTGAATAATGTACAGTTCTGCCATAGGACATTTCTACAGCATCAAAGGGCGAGGCCTATTTCTTGAATACAGATGGTAGAAACATATAACCGGTGGAGTCACATTATTATGACCACCAGCTAATAGCCAGAGTAACCGCCGTGTGCAGCGCGGACAGCAGCTAGACGGGCTGAACTGTCATGTTAGACACACGTCTGGTAGCCCCCAGGGTCATTGTGACGCTGAGCTGCTCCACTGTAGCGTGTCGGTTGGCCCTCACGCACCTTCGTAGCCGACGTTCACTTCTCACATAAATGGCATGTGGTGCTCCGCAGTTTCCACGTCGGTTATTCGCAGTGGTGCCATTTGTCCAGTCACGATACACCTTCACCGCAGCAGCACGCGGACAGGTCACATACTGCGCTGTGTCAGACATACTGCCGCCCTAGGCCCAAAAGCCGATAATCATCCCTTTCTGCACCTCAGATAAATCGCCCCTTTTACCCATGACAGCAACGAGTGATATGTGTGCAGACGGCCTATCGCTCACCTTGTATACCCACCAAGCCAACGCACGTCATGTGACGTACTTTATGGGCTACGCGCTTAGCCTCGCGGTTATCCGCAGACCGCAATATTCCCACCATTGGCTATAATGGAGGACTGCGCTCCTCCATTATAACCGGTGCGCTCCGCCTGATTGACAGGCCAGAAGCACACAGCCAATCAGGAGAGCGCTATGACGTGGCGCTCCCTGATTGGCTGTCGGGATGTCTAGTGACAGCAGTCACGGGGGGTCCCGGCATTCGGGGAAAAGGGGATCCATGTTTACATGTTTAGTGCAATGGTTCGGGTTGTTCGGTTTGTTATTTTTTTAACCCATGGATGTTTACAGGGAAAGAAGAGGACCAACCTACAGTACACAGGATTTTTTGTGAGTATATGTATGTTTTTTTTACAGGTACCCTATTGGTTTCTACATGGACAAGTGGACGTGAAAGGCGGCGTGGGATGTAGGTAAGTGTGTATGAGTGTGTAAGTGTGTTTTATTAAAACTTTACAGTCACAGTGTGTTGTGTTTTTTGGGGGGTATTTCTTCTGTTGTGGAACTACAGGTACCAGCGGGCCCGTTAATTCCCTGCATGCTGGTACTTGTGGTACCAGGCTGTGGGGGAGGTTTGCGTGGACTTGTAGTCCCACAGCAAAAGACAATATTCTATTTTACACACTATTGGCTATCACCTCGGCACCCACAGCCCTCAAAATTCTATACACAATACCCCATAATGACAACGTGAAAAAAGTTTTTTTGTGATTCTTGCTAATTTATTAACAATAAAAAACTAAGGGGGTGATCCCTATTTGAGGGAAAAAAATTAATTTATTCCATTTTGGAATAAGGCTGTAACATAACAAAATGTGGAAAAAGTGAAGCGCTGTGAATACTTTCCGGATACACTATAAGTAGTGTATGCTCTGAAAGCTCCTTTATGGTATCTAGGGGGCTCATTCTCAGTCATGCGCAATGTCGATATTCACGCAAATGGTCAAAGTTTTTCAACTGCCCACATCGCTCACCAAACACCCACATAAATATACTTACCGCTCCATAAACTCAGCGCTGGCTGCAGAGTACACCGGGAAAATGGCCACTGCGGCCATTTTCCCGGTAGTTTGCTAATGCACAGTAGAAATGTCCCTGGCAGCCTGTACACGGGCCCCCTCTTCTCTTAAACTGCCCCTGGGCCAAACCCCTTAATACATACCAAGTTTTAATTGGGTCTGTGATTTTCTACATCTTTATGCTTTTTTATGATGACCGGTTGGGAAGTTTATTCTTTCCAATAACAGGAGGTTCCGCAGTCACTTTATTTCCCAAAAAACATGAATTTCAGCCTGAGTGAGTTCTCACGCCTTGCAGTGTGCAGCAGACTGACATCATTCCAAGTGTGTCGCGATTAAACACAGCCGTAAAAAAGGTGGGAACGTTAAACCAACAAGAATATTCTGTTACTGTGACATCACCCCGCAATCATCTTAGCACGCTCGCTGTTTAGGTATAGGAGAACACGCAGATTTAAATATTCTAAATTAACACCGAGAATGTTTTTGTTTCTGATGTAATAACTACGAATGATTTCCGTCTAATTTATTTTGCTAATTTGTTTTAACATGTTAAACAGTAATTGCATTAATTTGTTGCCATAGGCGGGTGTGAATTCATTTAAATGGGCATCGTCTTTTTAGAGTGCCCAATTTTGTGGTCATTTTCACCTGCAAATTGGTTTGTTTATCGTTCGCAGTTTGCCCATTGGTTTGAAGCAAATCTAAATATTCTGATTTGCGAATTCTGTCATATTTGCATACAGCAGCCTGGATACATCAGCAGTACCACCTACGGAGGCAGCAACATGTGGGGTTGTGTGTCTTATGTCTGGACTCTGTGGTAGGTCGGTATCAGGACTCTGGGTCGACACCCTTTAAGTGGACACCCTTTGGTCGACAGTGAATAGGTCGACACTAGAAATAGGTCAACACGACCATTAGGTTGACGTGAACAAGGAAGACATGCAAAAAGGTCGACATAAGTTTTTCACTTTTTTTTTCTTTTTTTTAAACTTTTTCATACTTTACGATCCACGTGGACTACGATTGGGAACGGTAACCTGTGCGAGGGGACACGGTGCACTAATTGGGGTTCCCGGTCACTTTACGAAGAACACGACACCAAAGAAACATGAAAAACTCATGTCGACCTTTTTTCATGCCGACCTACTGGGCACGTCTAACTATTTCTAGTGTCGACCTAGCCACTGTCGACCAATAGGTGTCGACCTAATGGGTGTCAACCTAGACACTGTCGACCCTGAGTCCCATACCCGGTAGGTCTTCCACATGGATGAAGTCTGTACACGGCGGCTTCTCATTGGTTCTCCTGCTCACCCCCCATTCTGATGGTGGAGAAAATCCACTTTAAGTGGAATTGTAGTATTTGTATGTTTATTTGTTCCGCATGTTATTATATTTTTACTCTGTATAGTACATACTTGCCTACTCCCCCGGAAAAACGTAGGGAGGCGCCTGAAAATCGTGTGGCACTCCCGCCCCTCCGGGGAAGTGCACAAGTCTCCCGCATGCCGGCCAACTCCTGCCACTCCCCACTGCTTACCTCATCCCCCCAGCTCACCTCGGCATCCCGTCACACAGAAGGGGTGGGGCAATGATGCGAATGGCATCATCGTAGCCCCGCCCTCGCTTTACAATGCCAGTAACGTGGGCATTGTAGAGTGGGGGCGGGGCCTACGATTACATTACCACAGCACCACGCCCCCGTACCACCTCCTCCACGTCCCCCGTTCCACCTCCCCCACGCCCCTACTATGTGACCCGGGGAGCAGCCTAAATGTAGGTAAGTATGGTATAGTATTAGATGAGTTCTACTGTACTTTAATTTTATCTTATACTCATTTTAGGTCTCTGCTCTAGCAACTATGGGCCTTATTGGGATCCAATCACTATATCGACAGCAGAATCCCTTCCGGTGGAAAGCCAGACAGTCGGCATGCCGACTGAGAGGGACTATTCCCAACACCCATAGAGTGGGAATAGAACCGGTGGCGAGCGCAGCCCCCCCTCTCCCGCTGGCATTCTAAACACCGGGATCCTGGCGTCGGTAAGGTAACTGGCGGTATCCCAACCGCCATTTACTCATACCCAACCCGCCTCATTCATGTTGAACAAACCACGTTGCCATACAAAGAGAGTAAATACATTGTTTCTGTGCAGGGTGAACACTGACTGCTTTTGCATGTAGCCCACACATGTTAGAGAGATTTATGTATTGTTTTCATTGAAATTTAGATTTCAGTTTGTACACTCCACCCAAATGTAATGCTCTCTGCACATGTTACATCTGCCCCCCCCCCCCCCCCCCCCGCCCCTTGCAGTGCAACATGGTTTTGCCCATTTGCTTGCTTACAAACATGAATATGAGCACAGGACTGAAAAGCACTGAAGAAAGCTACAACAGCTGTATTTGTAAAACTTGCAGGGGGCATTCATTTTTTAGGTTAATATGTCATCCTGCAGCTTTTACAAACACCCCCCACCCCTACCGTCTCTTCTCTCCCGGCTCTTCTATGCTTTTCAGACACGTCTTCATATTATCAAGCATAGTTCCAAATTGGCACATCAGATCTGGGTCATATCCAAGGGAAATGAAAATGGAACACTCTAGTGCTGAAGTATAGTTGGATGGAAGAGTCCTTTTCTTGCATATAATAGACATTTTAATACTGCGCATGCCCACGCAAAATATTCAGCTTCAGCCCGTATGTCGATTCGGTTGTGTCTGGCACTTCGACTCCATACGCTTAGTGGGTCCTGACAGCGGAGAGGAGGAACGGGTGCCCTTCATAAATGGTCTCTATTGATGACAAAATACTGGCTAATATTTAGGGCTGTGACCATTTGGAGAGTACATAAGAGGGAAATCACCGGACTAATTGTGTGATTCAATCAGATCAAATATAATTAGAAGTCTTTCCTTTAATGACAGACGTAGTCCGACCTTTGGTGAGTATTAATAAGTTGCTCTTTTTAATCAGCAAACCTCAAGGTATTATTCTCAGAAGCTGGACCGAAATAAACCTTTTGTACTTTTAATTATAAACAAGGAAAATAAAAGATTTTAGATCTTTCCATCTCCTCCCAGTGATGCGAATGGATGGAGAGAGAAGATTATATATGAGACAGAGACTGTCTGTTCCAAATCTGTGTCACTAGAATTTCCAAGCGCAGCTGAACTTATCATCTAGAGCCACACACCTGACCATGGGGCAACTAAAGCTAAAGGGGAGGTGTTGTCCGTAGCAACCAATCATATTGTAGCTATTATTTATCTAGTACAGGGGTTCCCAGGTCCAGGATTTTAGGATAGCCACAGATCGGGTCTATGTACTAAGCCTTGGGGGTATATTTACTAAAAGTAAATTTTAATCGATTATCATCAATTTCAGAACGGTTAAAATCGATTTAAATCAATGTTGGGCTTTCAGGGCGAAAACACGCATTTACTGACATTTAAAAGTGAATATAAAACATCATCCGTTAGTAAATATGTGTTTTAACCCTGGAAACCCAACATCGATTAAGATCGATTTTAATCGTTCTAAAAATCGATAATCAATTAAAATCAACCTTTAGTAAATATACCCCTTGGAGAGAGATAAAGTGGAGAGAGATACAGGTAATTACCAATCAATCAGCTCCTATCTGATTTTTCAACCAAGCCTGTAACATGGCAGGCAGGAGCTGATTGGCTGGTACTTTATCTCTCACCAAGGTTTAGTACATAGACTCTTATAAGTACCTCAGTCAATTTGATTCAAGCATGGATATCCTTAAAACCTGGACTGTAATGGCGGCTGTTGGGAAACTCTGATGTGTCCACTTCTGTTGCTGCCCACTATTCGCATTGCGGGCTTTGTGGTGTATCGCAGCGTTTGGTTGTGGGAGCGTGTGTACGCATGCTACCTCTACCCGTATAGCAGACATAGTAAAAGACGCGGATGGATGCGGGTAAGAGCAGTCCTTTGCGATGATAGAACTTCTGGGTTTATTACCCAGAGTCCTATCTGTGTATGCATCATATGCAGGGCCGGTTTTACGCATACGATGGTTACGCAGCTGAGTAAGGCGCAGCATAGAGGAGGGTCGCCCTACTCAGCTGCGCCAGCGATATGTGTAACACTGGCCATTCCTGATACTCCCCCTGATATGTCACGCCTGCCCGGAGACTCACCGAGCAGGCAGTGATGTTGGCGCCGCCGCGCTATGTCCAGCAGCGCACCCCACTACAGTAATGTGAAGAAAAATAAAATAAACTACTGCTCCCAGAATCCCTTGCTTCCAGACAGCAAGGGCTGCTGGGAGCGGTAGTTTATTTTGAGATTCTTCACATTACTGTACATGCAAAATAAACTACAGCTCCCAGAAGCCCTTGCTGTCCGGCTACTAAGAGCGGTAGTTTATTTTGAGATTCTTCTTCTTCTAGTACTATAGTGCGGTGCTGGGCATGGCGGAGGCGCCAACACCACTGACTGTTTTGTGAGTCTCCGGGCACATGGGGCATATCAGGTTATACAGTACTTTGATTAGATTAATATGTAAGGGGAAGTATTAAAGTGGGCAAAATATGTAAGGGGAACTTCAACAGTGGGCAAATGTGTCAGGGGCACTTATATAGTGGGCAAATGTGTAAGGGGCACTTATACAGTGGGCAAATGTGTAAGGGGCACTTATACAGTGGGCAAATGTGTAAGGGGCACTACAACTGGGCTTTAACAATGAGACCACGCCTCCTTAATTTTTTTCAGGGCACGCTCAAAAGTGCTTAGGTGGGCGCCAAAGTATTTATTCGCTTACCAAATAATTTGGCCTCGGGCCGGCCCTGATCATATGAAGCGCGCTCCGTGTGTTGGGAGGGATCCATCTGGACTGTATCCCTCTCAGTTAAGAAACACTGCCCATAGGCATTTCCCACCGCATTCAAGCCCTGAAAAATATTGCATTCCAGGGCTTGCTGCATATGCGGTAAGGGGCCAAACCTCAGAAAAACTGCATTTTCTGAGGTTTGGACGCATTTTTAACCTTGGTGCATCATGCCCTCGGTGAGGAGACCTGGAAAACATGAACTGATTGGGGTCCTGAGGACCGAGTTTGAGAACCTCTGTTCTAGAAAACAATAACTAAACCCTGATTGGTTGCTAGGGGCAACACCACTCATTTTCCTCTGTAGATACTGTAATAAATCTACCCAATAGAAACAACCCAATCTGATCAAACTCAGATGCTTCACTGAGGCAGAGAGCGATGTGAACATTCACTGTAACGTTCTGCATAGTATAATATGGCTACTGTATATAAGTAAAAGATATTAATGTGGCACAATATAATGGTATACAACGTAACTGGTGTGTCCATAGGATTAGTGTAGTGTTTAAACCAGAGGTTCTCAAACTCGGTCCTCGGGGGCCCACACAATGCATGTCTTGCAGGTCTCCTCACAGAATCGCAAGTGAAATAATTAGCTCCACCTGTGGACCTTTTAAAATGTGTCAGTGAATAATTAATACACCTGTGCACCTGCTGGGTTACCTGCAAAACATGCACTGTGTGGGCTCCCGAGGACCGAGTTTGAGAACCTCTGGTTTAAACACTCAACAAATCACTCTATCATTTTTTTTTGGGGGGGAAGATGTTTCCAGCCTTGCAGGAAACACTGGTGTATCTATAATTGGTGTAAAGGGTGTGGTGCACATGGGCCCCTGGGGGCCCACACCGCACCCATTTTTTAAATACTTACCCTTCCAGAGTCCCACACCAACATCGGCATCGCCTCACAAATCAACTGGAAAATAGTGCAGCGCCCATTTGTCTGGCATTCTGGCATTTTGCCCATACACAATAGTGCAGCGCCCATTTTCCCGGAGACCTGAGCATCCGTAGTAGACTCTGGCACAACGCCCCTGAAGGGAAATAAGGTGGAGTAGTTGATCAAAACAACCAATCAGCACCTAATACTGTCATTTTAAAGACTATGCTAGATAATGACACAAGTTGATTGGTTACAGAACAGTGGTTATCTGCCGGGAGCAGCAATATAGCACCACAACACACTTAACACTAGTGTGGTGACCGGGTGAGTCTTCCTTACCTCCGTTCGCTGGATGCAACTCTGGAGAATCTCGGTACTTTGTTTCCGGTGAATGAGGAGACAACTACACTTCAATGAAAGGAATAACAATTTTCCAACTGCATCTGTTTTTATTAACTAGTCGATTGTGGATGAATCTCGAATATCAAATGCAGGTAATATACTTTTGTGTAAACAACTATTACTCTAGCTTTAGAACGCGTACAACATAGTAATCACCAAAACGACATAGAATTGCATCAACATCTATGAAACACTTAGGTCGGCCGCAGCTTTTCCAAATATGGGTGATACGCTGCTTCACCCGGGAGCAACCAGCCCATAGGTTCTGTAAATAACAATTCACTAGGACGAACCGCAGCAATACCACTAATACTGGAAGGCGACACTATTTGCCAATAAACACGCACTTTGCATGCAAAACCACAATATTAATACAATACTCCTCTAACGTATTTCTTAATGACCTTGATGCACCAAATTATGTCTCTATTGGGTACCCAATGGTGCGAGGTATGTTCAGAGCAACCCGGGTTGTCTTTTGACCTGTGCACAGGAGTTTACTGAGGCGTCCCTTTGCGTACATTAAATATCTCCCGAGCAACGTGTATCCTTTTCCAGTTATTAACTCTCTCTCTGGGGCATCTGTTATGCAGGAGACCTACTGCTGGTTCAGGTAAATATCTGCATACAACCTGGGTTCGTCTCAACTACAGTCAGTAGGTGGTGCTGTCTCTCCACAAATCAGTGTAAGTAATGATATGCGCATTCCCAACTGGGCTAATAGCTCTCCTGGGTAGCCCCTCTCCCCTCTTCTTACAAGAGAGTTAGTATTTTGTAGCCCTCCAATGAGGATACAGTCCTGGTATAGGGAGGGGTGCTTAATCTGGTTTGGTCAGTCTATCCCGTTAGGTAGGACAGTGGAGTAAGGGCTGTGCGGACCCCTTTTTTACCCTTCAGAGTACTTTAGGAACAGGGTAAATGAGCAGGGGTGGTCCTAATTCACAGGTGCTGACAATGGGGGTTGCGATGGTGTCTCAGACGCATGTGGTGTGGTGACTATCAGTGTCTTTCCCCAACTCTTTCCAAAAATGTGGTGTCTCACCGGTATGTGCAGTCTTCACTGCTGCGCACGCGGTTGCTCCTTGTCTGTGAGGCGCTCCACGGGTCGTGCAGTCACCGAACTTCCAAACTCTGCTTCGGTTCTCTGCTGGGGTGTCGCCCACACCCGATGCTGTATGGCTGGCTGTGTCACTGGAACCTCTGCCCGCAGCACTCTCCTAGCTAGCCACTGATCACTAGTGCAGTCAGTGGTGGCAAATTATCCTGTCAGCCTGGTCACCTTACCAGCTCACTCTCCTGCTTCCTTCCATGCTGCTGCACTTCTCACACTGAGTCCTCAAAATCCGCCTCTTCCTGCTCTTCCACCAGCCAATCCAGTCTCCTCTCACCAGTCTGTCAATCAAACCCCTGGGTAGGTCCCGCCCCTCCTCTAATCCTTAAAGGCACCAGGATACATTATCTCCAGGAAGTCCTGTACTTTTATCTACAGCATGCAGGCCTTACTACTGGGCTGTTCAGGGACCCTGCAGGGTACCACATTCAACCCCACTTTTTCAAGTGCGTGTCCTCACGCATAGACCTAACATAATTTGCAGCAGTTTACCAATATAACAGTGTACTTGATCACATTTTCAAAACGTATCACATCAACATATAACTTACACGACATGGTTATGCAGTACTAACATTAATCTTGGTAACGATGTGGAAGAGTGCCCCTGGTACTTCTAGTGGAACGCCTCAGTTCAGAGTCAGGAGGCACCTCCACCTGGACAATGGGTACTTGGACAATGTCCGGTAAACAGGGTTGGACCTGGGAAGGCATTGTCGGCCAACTCACATTCATCAGTAGTTCAAGTGGATTAGTTGGTAGTTGAGGTAGGGGTTTGTTGGCAATGTATAGTCTTTTGTCCCGATCATCGGTCAGCACTTCTTCAGGCTCTTTATCCTGACTGGAGTAGGGTTTGATTTGATTTCGATGGACCCACTGTGGCCGGGTGCCATCCTGTCTAGTAATCTGATAGACAGCCATCGTGGATAGAGGTTCCTCTGTAATCACGTACGGACTCAGCTCCCACTTAGAATCCAGTTTACTTTGGGGTCTGTTGTTCTTTTTGAAAACAATACTCCCCACAGGTAAAGGGCACGCCTGTGCATTTCTATCGTAGTCTCTCCTTTGACGTTCATGCATCGCCTTCAGGCGTTGATCCACGAGTATGCTAGCCTCATGTAATCTACGCTGGTGTTCGCATACCCAAGGGGTCTGTAATTGTACTTGTGTCTCTGTATCTGGAAGGTGGAGCTGCAAATCAGCCGGTAGTTTTCCTGGGCGTCCGAAAAGCAGATAATAGGGTGAGTACCCTGTAGAGGTGTGGCACGTATGATTGTAAATGAATGTCAGTTCTGCTAGCAATGTAGGCCACTCAGATCTTTGAGCTGGGGGAAACGCCCGTAACATGTGGATGAGTGTTTGATTCAGGCGTTCACATGCGCCATTTCCCTGGGGGTGATATGGGGTCGTGCGTAGTTTGTCACAGCCATAAAGGGCACACAGTTCTTTGAAAAGCTGAGACTCAAAAGACGGGCCTTGGTCCGAAAGAATCTTCTGTGGGAATCCATATGGTCGAACAAACGCCCTCCAGAAGATTTCTGCGGTGGTCCTGGCCGTTAGGTCCCTTACCGGTAAGGCAACTGCAAACTTCGTGTAGTGGTCCACAATGGTGAGGACGTGGGTGTATCCAGTACGACTGGGCTCCATTTTGACATGGTCGAGGGACACTAACTCTAGAGGACTTCGGCTCACAATTGGGTGCAGTAGTGCTTTTTCTGCAGCGGTAGTCGGTCTCCGGGCCGCACAGGTCACACAAGACTTGCACCACTCTTCAGTATCTTGTCGCAAGTTGTGCCAGTAGAACCGGCTTCGTAGATTGGCTTCCGTCTTCTTACTTCCAAAGTGGCCAGATCTGTTATGGTATGCTTGTAAGACCACGCTTATTGCTGTACGGGGTATGAGGATTTGTTCACTCACCAAGTGTGTCTTCGGGTCAGTGTACTGTTTGTACAACAACTCTCCTCGCATCTTTAGCTTATCTCGTTGCCTCCACAGCTGCAAGAATTCAAGAGGTGCCGTGTCTCTCTCCGCTCGGGATGGTTCTCGTTTGGCCATTAGATAAGCCTTCACTTGCCGTATGTGTGGACATGTCTGCTGCCACCGGATCCACTCATTACCCACCGCCACTTCTGTTTCTTCAGCATCTCTCATGTTCATCAGGTGCTGTATGGGGGTTTGGAGGTGGCTACCAAAAGTGGGGATCTCGACCTGTTCTCTTGGGTCTATTTCCTCTTCCTCCTCATCGGGCACGGGTAGCCTTGACAATGCGTCGGCATTCGTGTTGCTGCGCCCACTCCTATATTCAATTTTGTAGCGATAGTTGGCTAAACGGGAGGCCCAACGTTGTTCCAATGCTCCCAGTCGAGCTGTATCCTGATGGGCCATGGGGTTACAGTCAGTAACCGCGACAAACGGGGTAGCGGCCAAATAGTCCCGGAACTTTTCTGTCACTGCCCATACTAGGGCCAGGAACTCGAGCTTGAAGGCACTATAATTAGCGTCATTCCTCTCGGTCTTCCTCAAGCTGCGGCTGGCGTAGGCTACTACCCGTTCCTGCCCTTCTTGTACCTGTGCCAACACGGCCCCTAGCCCTTGTTTGCTGGCATCTGTGTACAGCCGGAAGGGGATGCTGTAGTCAGGATAGGCTAGGAGGGGTGCTTCTGTTAGCGCCTTCTTCAAGTAGTCGAATGATGATTGACGGGTCTCACTCCACTCCACCAGGACCTTTCGGTTGTACCCATCTTTGGGGATTCCCCGGAGTAGCTCAGTCAATGGCGTGGCCACCTTAGCAAAGTCTTGGATGAACCTCCTGTAATAGCCAACGAACCCGAGGAATCGCCGGACGTCCTTGACGGTACGTGGGACGGGCCACTCTAGTACGGCTTTGATCTTGTCCGGATCTGGAGAGACTCCTTCTGCGTTAACAATGTGTCCCAAGTATTGGACTTCGGGTTTCAAGAGATGGCACTTACTTGGTTTCAATTTCAACCCGTATTTCGCTAGTTGTTGGAATACCTCACGTAGGTGCTGGAGATGTTCGGGGTAGGTCCTAGAAAATATAATGATATCGTCCAGATACAGCAGCACAATTTCGAAATTCCGGTGCCCCAGGCAATGCTCCATCACTCGCTGGAATGTGGCCGGAGCATTGCACAGCCCGAACGGCATGCGGTTGAATTCGTACAACCCCATGGGCGTAACGAATGCCGTCTTCTCTTTATCGGCCTCTGCCATCTGTACCTGCCAATAACCGCTGGTCAAGTCTAGGGTTGAGAAGTATTTAGCAGCTTTAAGGGTCGTCAGTGATTCCTCGATGCGAGGTAAAGGATATGCATCCCGGTGGGTTACGCTGTTCAGCTTCCTATAATCCACGCAGAAACGTAGCTGGCCATCTTTTTTCTTCACCAACACCATCGGTGCCGCCCATGGGCTGTGACTCTCTCGAATAACGCCATTGCTTCTCATGTCTTCCAGCATCTGTCGGACTGGTTGGTATAGTCCTGGGGCCACCGGACGATGTCGTTCCTTGATGGGGCGTGCGTCGCCTGTGGGAATTTGGTGCTGGATGTTCTCCACAATCCCCAACTCCGTCGGGCTTTTACTAAACGCGTCCATATTTTCTCGCACGACCTGCAAGACTCCTTGTCGGTGTTCATCTGGAGTTCCTGCATCGCCTATATGTATTTCATCCCACCACATCGCACCTTGATCTTCACCCGTATCTTCTTCCACCTTCGCATTACACTGCTTGGCTGGTGACATCGGATGTACTACATCTTGAAACGTGGTCCACAGTAAGGTAGCCAGTGGCTGGTTCCGATATAGCTTGACTACGTGGTTGTGTGGGTTTAGTACTCTCACTGGGACCCTTCCATTCTCCACGGTGACCAGGGAACTTGCTACAATGACCTCCTGTCTCGCAGAGAGCAAACCTGACTCGATTAGTGCTTCATACTTGCAACCACCTGGTCCACAGCGGGCTTTTCCCCATAGGATGGTTTCAGAATTGGGCTGTAACTTCACGGCCTTCCCATCTGTCAACCGAACCTTGCCAATTTCTCCCGTCTTCTGCACAAACCTCTGGTGCCCTTGGAGTATCTTGATCGTTTTTTGTAAAACTTGCTGGCTGGAAGGCACGGCTTGGGTCAATTTACTTCTCAGTGTCGCGACCAGTTCGTCTGGGCATCTTTGCAAGACGTTCATCCCCAAAATTATGGGAGCTACTTTCTCCTCGCTGGTTGTGGTGACCAAACATCCCTGCTTGGGTAACAGTGTTGCCCCGATCTTAATGTCGGCTTCCCAATAGCCCGCACACGAGATCTCTAGGCCATTACTGGCAATTAGTTGGAGCCAGGTAGGTGGTGGCGACAGCAACTGTTCTTCTCCCCAATGTCTTCGCAGAGTGGAAAGCTGTATTGTCGTGATTTGTGACCCCGTGTCAAGCATCGCCAGGGTCTCTACTCCATTGATGACCACGGGTAATGTCGGGCATTGTCCGATGTATTGGGGCCTCCATTGTTCTGGGTCTGGATCTACTCCCGATGTTCTCCCCGAGGTTCGGCCCTCGCCCTCGTGGTGTTGGAGTTTAAATGTTCGATCTGGTCGCAGTTCCTCTCAATATGCCCTATCGCCTGGCATCGACGACAAATGGGACGACCCTGGCTGTCGAACTGGTCTGAGGGCCGCCGCCCGTACTCTCGAGGTGGTTCCCAGCGACTTCTGGCTGACCTCTGTCGCTCGGACCTCCATCTAGGTTCTCCAGAATTGGGTGTCGGTGGTCTCGCTAGGAGTCGCATTTCTCTCTGGATCTCTGCCATCCCCACCGTTAACTCTTCCATCTGCTTGCGTAGGGTTTGTATCTGATCTCCTGAGGGGTGCTGACTACTCTGCACCACTGGATCTCGGACTCGTTTTGGTCTTTCGGGACTGGAAGCAGTAGCTCCCATCAGCTCTGAGGATTCTCTGAAGTCCACCAGCTCTGGGTACTCTTCTTCTCTTCCCGATTGGTTTCCAGTTATTGTGATGGCGGCTTCCTTGAAGTCTAGGAAGGTTTTACCCGGCATTTGCATTTTGAGTAGTCGTAGTTGGGTTTTGACACTCTCCCTTGAGGCTCCTTCTATAAACTGAACCGTTAGCGCTTCGTCTGCATTTCTGACTTCATCTTTGTCAACTGCTTGGATCGCTCTTAGTGTCTCTTGTAAACTCAGGGCGTAGTCTCGGAGGGTCTCGCCCGGTTGCTGTTTGCGCGCATACAGCTTCATTTTTAACTCGGGGAGGGTTTTTGTCTCAAAAGTAGTGGACAATCTTTTTAAGATCTGGTCTACCTCTTTCTTATTTTCAGTGGGCCAGGATATGACTTCTCTTAGAGCTGACCCTGTGAGTTGACCTACCAGAATCTCGACTTTCTGCTGTTCGTTCAAGGTATACAACCGGAACATAGATTTGAGTTTATTTTTGAATTCTGTAAATGTGGTACACTGTGGCTTGTTGGCATCTCCGCTATAGGTTGGAAGCCACGGCGCCCCAAAGTAGTAGGGTAAGGTTATTGGAGCATTCGGTGTCGTTGCCGGGGTTGCCTGTTGTTCTTGTTCCTGGTTCTGTACTACCGGTGGTGCTCCTCCTCCTGCAGCCTGTTGTTCCATCTTTCAATTAGTGAGTTTTCTCCTGATTGCACTCGGATCCTGTTCGTTGACGCCAAATTTTATGTGGTGACCGGGTGAGTCTTCCTTACCTCCGTTCGCTGGATGCAACTCTGGAGAATCTCGGTACTTTGTTTCCGGTGAATGAGGAGACAACTACACTTCAATGAAAGGAATAACAATTTTCCAACTGCATCTGTTTTTATTAACTAGTCGATTGTAGATGAATCTCGAATATCAAATGCAGGTAATATACTTTTGTGTAAACAACTATTACTCTAGCTTTAGAACGCGTACAACATAGTAATCACCAAAACGACATAGAATTGCATCAACATCTATGAAACACTTAGGTCGGCCGCAGCTTTTCCAAATATGGGTGATACGCTGCTTCACCCGGGAGCAACCAGCCCATAGGTTCTGTAAATAACAATTCACTAGGACGAACCGCAGCAATACCACTAATACTGGAAGGCGACACTATTTGCCAATAAACACGCACTTTGCATGCAAAACCACAATATTAATACAATACTCCTCTAACGTATTTCTTAATGACCTTGATGCACCAAATTATGTCTCTATTGGGTACCCAATGGTGCGAGGTATGTTCAGAGCAACCCGGGTTGTCTTTTGACCTGTGCACAGGAGTTTACTGAGGCGTCCCTTTGCGTACATTAAATATCTCCCGAGCAACGTGTATCCTTTTCCAGTTATTAACTCTCTCTCTGGGGCATCTGTTATGCAGGAGACCTACTGCTGGTTCAGGTAAATATCTGCATACAACCTGGGTTCGTCTCAACTACAGTCAGTAGGTGGTGCTGTCTCTCCACAAATCAGTGTAAGTAATGATATGCGCATTCCCAACTGGGCTAATAGCTCTCCTGGGTAGCCCCTCTCCCCTCTTCTTACAAGAGAGTTAGTATTTTGTAGCCCTCCAATGAGGATACAGTCCTGGTATAGGGAGGGGTGCTTAATCTGGTTTGGTCAGTCTATCCCGTTAGGTAGGACAGTGGAGTAAGGGCTGTGCGGACCCCTTTTTTACCCTTCAGAGTACTTTAGGAACAGGGTAAATGAGCAGGGGTGGTCCTAATTCACAGGTGCTGACAATGGGGGTTGCGATGGTGTCTCAGACGCATGTGGTGTGGTGACTATCAGTGTCTTTCCCCAACTCTTTCCAAAAATGTGGTGTCTCACCGGTATGTGCAGTCTTCACTGCTGCGCACGCGGTTGCTCCTTGTCTGTGAGGCGCTCCACGGGTCGTGCAGTCACCGAACTTCCAAACTCTGCTTCGGTTCTCTGCTGGGGTGTCGCCCACACCCGATGCTGTATGGCTGGCTGTGTCACTGGAACCTCTGCCCGCAGCACTCTCCTAGCTAGCCACTGATCACTAGTGCAGTCAGTGGTGGCAAATTATCCTGTCAGCCTGGTCACCTTACCAGCTCACTCTCCTGCTTCCTTCCATGCTGCTGCACTTCTCACACTGAGTCCTCAAAATCCGCCTCTTCCTGCTCTTCCACCAGCCAATCCAGTCTCCTCTCACCAGTCTGTCAATCAAACCCCTGGGTAGGTCCCGCCCCTCCTCTAATCCTTAAAGGCACCAGGATACATTATCTCCAGGAAGTCCTGTACTTTTATCTACAGCATGCAGGCCTTACTACTGGGCTGTTCAGGGACCCTGCACGGTACCACACTAGAACCGTAACCTTGGCGGCCAAACCTGTACAACATAGAAGAGTACCTTTTTCCCTATGCACAGCAGACTTACTGTCTATGGGGGTATATTCAATTAGGGTTGAAACTGCCGTCTTGTCGAAAAGATGACAGTTTTCGACTTTTTCAGGTCGGAAGGGGTTCCGACCTATTCAGTCCTCAGCATTTTTATTTTTATAATAGTACGTGAATTGGCGGTATAGCCGCCGATTCGCGTGCTACTGCGGGAAACGGGGCCAAATTCGACAGGTTTTGGCCCCGTTTACGACCATCTCAGTTCGACTTAAAAAAAAGTCGAACTGAGATGAGGGACCTGAGAGGAGGAGAGAGGGGAGAGCCGCGGGCAGACGGGGAGAGCCGTGGGCAGACGGGGGACAACAGCGCTACAGCACAGCGCTGCAGGAGGACGTGGCACAGCCGCCACTCACGGCAGCGTCCACCCGGCTCCAGCAAGTGAGGTCCCGCTTGCTGGAGGCGGGTGGGCGCTGCCGTGAGGTCTGGCGGCTGTGCCACATCCTCCTGCAGCGCTGCTGTCCCCCGTCTGTCCGCGGCTGTCCCCTTTCTGCCAGCGTCTCTCCCCCCTCTCCAGTCCCTCATCTCAATTCGACTTTAAAAAAGTCGAATTGAGATGGGCATTGAATAGCCCTTGTCGGATCCATTCCGACAAATGCATGTCGGATTGGATCCGACCTCAATTGAATATACCCGTATAAGCAATAGGATGAATAGCAGAAGACAACAGCTTACATTAACTAGGCCTAGCGCCCCTAGAAGTTGGAACACGTCCCTTTTCTCCTTTTAAAAGGGTAATGGAACTTTGTGGGAGATTTATCAAACCTTCTGCAGAGGACAAATGGAGGTGTTGCTATCATTTTATAGAACATACTAGATAAGTGAAAGCTGGGATCTGATTGGTTACTTTTGGTAACACCTCCAATTACCCACTTAATATTTCCCCCTTTCTTATTTTCCCACCACCTCTGAAGTCCCGGAGATCGATCTCATTATGTCCATTTATTGGGAATCATTCACCCAGTTGCACATATCTAGGAACACATGTAATACATAATGTACAGATGTCCCCTCACTCTTATAGTTATTAACGTAAGATATAAATGGAATTAATTGACCAGTATTTTCAGGGATAAAGCTGAATAGTTTATATGAATAAAGAGAACAGTCCTACCATGATAGTAGATCAGATCTTGAAGTGACATTTCCGAGGGGTGACTTACACAAACAAGCTGTGCGGGCCGTGTTTTTGGAGGTTTATAAATGACTGTCCAGGGTATATTTACTAAGCCACGTTTTGTCAAAGCGGCTTTGACCATTAGTTTTAAAACGGCAATTGCAATAAATGCTAATCAAGCCTGGTATAGCCAGGTGTGCCGTGCACAGGTAATGGAAGCGGGCATGATCATTGGGGGAGGTGTGGACAGGGCCCCTCCTTACACAATAAGAAAAAAACTACTTCCAATGCGGCTGCGCGCGCTGGCGGGGTCGGGGCACCTATATTATATTTGGTGGGTGGCTGGGGGCAGTTGTGCAGCAGGGGGCAGGTGCGATCGCCTCCCCACCACACATCGGAAAGAGTAAAGAGTACCCACTTCCACACACCCCTCGGCATGGTTTAGCATTCATTCCCATTTTAAAAATCTCATTCAAACACAACGATGATTAGGGGCCTTGACAAACCGCATCATGGTAACTCTCTGTCATTTAATCTGACTTCAATTACTTTTTTTACCAGACTTCTGACAATGGGGATAATTCAGAGTTGATCGCAGCAGCAAATTTGTTAGCAGTTGGGCAAAACCATGTGCACTGCAGGTGGGGCAGATAATAAGAATTTGCTTACCGATAATTCTATTTCTCATAGTCCGTAGTGGATGCTGGGGACTCCGTAAGGACCATGGGGGATAGCGGCTCCGCAGGAGACTGGGCACATCTAAAGAAAGCTTTAGGACTATCTGGTGTGCACTGGCTCCTCCCCCTATGACCCTCCTCCAAGCCTCAGTTAGGATACTGTGCCCGGACGAGCGTACACAATAAGGAAGGATTTTGAATCCCGGGTAAGACTCATACCAGCCACACCAATCACACCGTATAACCTGTGATCTGAACCCAGTTAACAGCATGATAACAGAGGAGCCTCTGAAAGATGGCTCACAACAATAATAACCCGATTTTTGTAACAATAACTATGTACAAGTATTGCAGACAATCCGCACTTGGGATGGGCGCCCAGCATCCACTACGGACTATGAGAAATAGAATTATCGGTAAGCAAATTCTTATTTTCTCTAACGTCCTAAGTGGATGCTGGGGACTCCGTAAGGACCATGGGGATTATACCAAAGCTCCCAAACGGGCGGGAGAGTGCGGATGACTCTGCAGCACCAAATGAGAGAACTCCAGGTCCTCCTCAGCCAGGATATCAATTTTGTAGAATTTTACAAACGTATTTGCTCCTGACCAAGTAGCTGCTCGGCAAAGTTGTAAAGCCGAGACCCCTCGGGCAGCCGCCCAAGATGAGCCCACCTTCCTTGTGGAGTGGGCATTTACAGATTTTTGGCTGTGGCAGGCCTGCCACAGAATGTGCAAGCTGAATTGTACTACAAATCCAACGAGCAATAGTCTGCTTAGAAGCAGGAGCACCCAGCTTGTTGGGTGCACACAGGATAAACAGCGAGTCAGATTTCCTGACTCCAGCCGTCCTGGAAACATATATTTTCAGGGCACTGACAACGTCTAGCAACTTGGAGGCCTCCAAGTCCCTAGTAGCCGCAGGCACCACCAATAGGTTGGTTCAGGTGAGACGCTGAAACCACCTTGGGGAGAAATTGAGGACGAGTCCTCAATTCCGCCCTGTCCGAATGGAAAATCAGATAAGGGCTTTTTCAGGATAAAGCCGCCAATTCTGACACGCGCCTGGCCCAGGCCAGGGCCAACAGCATGACCACTTTCCATGTGAGATATTTTAACTCCACAGATTTAAGTGGTTCAAACCAATGTGACTTTTGGAACCCAAAACTACATTGAGATCCCAAAGTGCCACTGGAGGCACAAAAGGAGGCTGTATATGCAGTACCCCTTTTACAAACGTCTGAACTTCAGGGACTGAAGCTAGTTCTTTTTGGAAGAAAATTGACAGGGCCGAAATTTGAACCTTAATGGACCCCAATTTCAGGCCCATAGACACTCCTGTTTGCAGGAAATGTAGGAATCGACCCAGTTGAATTTCCTCCGTCGGGCCTTACTGGCCTCGCACCACGCAACATATTTTCGCCAATTGCGGTGATAATGTTTTTGCGGTTACATCCTTCCTGGCTTTGATCAGGATAGGGATGACTTCATCCGGAATGCCTTTTTTCCTTCAGGATCCGGCGTTCAACCGCCATGCCGTCAAACGCAGCCGCGGTAAGTCTTGGAACAGACAGGGTCCTTGCTGGAGCAGGTCCCTTCTTAGAGGTAGAGGCCACGGATCCTCCGTGAGCATCTCTTGAAGTTCCGGTTACCAAGTCCTTCTTGGCCAATCCGGAACCACGAATATAGTGCTTACTCCTCTCCATCTTATCAATCTCAGTACCTTGGGTATGAGAGGCAGAGGAGGGAACACATACCCTGACTGGTACACCCATGGTGTTACCAGAGCGTCTACAGCTTATTGCCTGAGGGTCCCTGGACCTGGCGCAATACCTGTCGAGTTTTTAATCATGTGGAAGACTTCTGGGTGAAGTCCCCACTCTCCTGGGTGGAGGTCGTGCTGAGGAAGTCTGCTTCCCAGTTGTCCACTCCCGGAATGAATACTGCTGACAGTGCTATCACATGATTTTCCGCCCAGCGAAGAATCCTTGCAGCTTCTGCCATTGCCCTCCTGCTTCTTGTGCCACCCTGTCTGTTTACGTGGGTGACTGCCGTGATGTTGTCCGACTGGATCAACACCGGCTGACCTTGAAGCAGAGGTCTTGCTAAGCTTAGAGCATTGTAAATGTCCCTTAGCTTCAGGATATTTATGTGAAGTGATGTCTCCAGGCTTGACCATAAGCCCTGGATATTCCTTCTCTGTGTGACTGCTACCCAGCCTCGCAGGCTGGCATCCGTGGTCACCAGGACCCAGTCCTGAATGCCTAATCAGCGGCCCTCTAGAAGATGAGCACTCTGCAACCACCACAGGAGGGACACCCTTGTCCTTGGTGACAGGGTTATCCGCTGATGCATCTGAAGATGCGATCCGGACCATTTGTCCAGCAGGTCCCACTGGAAAGTTCTTGCGTGGAATCTGGCGAATGGGATTGCTTCGTAGGAAGCCACCATTTTACCCAGAACCCTTGTGCATTGATGCACTGAGACTTGGCTCGGTTTTAGGAGGTTCCTGACTAGCTCGGATAACTCCCTGGCTTTCTCCTCCGGGAGAAACACCTTTTTCTGGACTGTGTCCAGGATCATCCCTAGGAACAGAAGACACGTCGTCGGAACCAGGTGCGATTTTGGAATATTGAGAATCCAATCGTGCTGCCGCAACACTACCTGAGATAGTGCTACACCGACCTCCAACTGTTCCCTGGATCTTACCCTTATCAGGGAATTGTCCAAGGAAGGGATAATTAAAATTCACTTCCTTCGAAGGAATATCATCATTTCGGCCATTACCTTGGTAAAGACCCTGGGTGCCGTGTGCCATCCATACGGCAGCGTCTGAACTGATAGTGACAGTTCTGTACCATAAACCTGAGGTACCCTTGGTAAGAAGGGTAAATTTTGACATGAAGGTAAGCATCCTTGATGTCCCGAGACATCATGTAGTCCCCTTCTTCCAGGTTCGTAATCACTGCTCTGAGTGACTCAATCTTGAATTTGAACCTCTGTACGTAAGTGTTCAAAGATTTTAGATTTAGAATCGGTCTCACCGAGCCGTCCGGCTTCGGTACCACAACAGTGTGGAATAATACCCCGTTCCCTGTTGCAGGAGGGGTATCTTGATTATCACCTGCTGGGAATACAGCTTGTGAATGGCTTCCAAAACTGTCTCCCTGTCAGAAGGAGACATCAGTAAAGCTGACTTTAGGAAACGGCGAGGGGGAGACGTCTCGAATTCTAATTTGTACCCCTGAGATATCACCTGAAGGATCCAGGGGTCTACTTGCGAGTGAGCCCACTGCGCGCTGAAATTCATTGAGACGGGCCCCCCACCGTGCCTGATTCTGCTTGTAAAGCCCCAGCGTATACTGAGGGCTTGGCAGAGGCGGGAGAGGGTTTCTGTTCCTGGGAACTGGCTGATTTCTGCAGCCTTTTTCCTCTCCCTCTGTCACGGGGCAGAAATGAGGAACCTTTTGCCCGCTTGTCCACGAAAAGACTGCGCCTGATAATACGGCGTCTTCTCATGTTGAGAGGCGACCTGGGGTACAAACGTGGAATTCCCAGCTGTTGCCGTGGCCACCAGGTCTGAAAGACCGACCCCAAATAACTCCTCCCTTAATAAAGCAATACTTCCAAATGCCGTTTGGAATACGCATCACCTGACCACTGACGTGTCCATAACCCTCTACTGGTAGAAATGGACAACGCGCTTAGACTTGATGCCAGTCGGCAAATATTCCGCTGTGCACCACACATATATAAAAATGCATCTTTTAAATGCTCTATAGGCAAAAATATACTGTCCCTATCTAGGGTATCAATATTTTCAGTCAGGGAATCCGACCACGCCAACCCAGCACTGCACATCCAGGCTGAGGCGATTGCTGGTCGCAGTATAACACCAGTATGTGTGTAAATACCTTTTAGGATACCCTCCTGCTTTCTATCAGCAGGATCATTAAGGGCGGCCATCTCAGGCGAAGGTAGAGCCCTTACAAGCGTGTGAGCGCTTTATCCCCCCTAGGGGGTGTTTCCCAACGCACCCTAACCTCTGGCGGGAAAGGATATAATGCCAATAACATTTTAGAAATTATCCGTTGTTATCGGGGTAAACCCACGCATCATCACACACCTCATTTAATTTCTCAGATTCAGGAAAACTACAGGTAGTTTTTCCTCACCGAACATAATACCCCTTTTTTGGTGGTACTCGTATTATCAGAAATGTGTAAAACATTTTTCATTGCCTCAATTATGTAACGTGTGGCCCTACTGGAAGTCAAATTCGTCTCTTCACCGTCGACACTGGAGTCAGTATCCGTGTCGGCTTCTATATCTGCCATCTGAGGTAACGGGCGCTTTAGAGCCCCTGACGGCCTATGAGACGTTTGGACAGGCACAAGCTGAGTAGCCGGCTGTCTCATGTCAACCACTGTCTTTTATACAGAGCTGACACTGTCACGTAATTCCTTCCAACAGTTCATCCACTCAGGTGTCGACCCCCTAGGGGGTGACATCACTATTACAGGCAATCTGCTCCGTCTCCACATCATTTTTCTCCTCATACATGTCGACACAAAAGTACCGACATACAGCACACACACAGGGAATGCTCTGATAGAGGACAGGACCCCACTAGCCCTTTGGGGAGACAGAGGGAGAGTTTGCCAGCACACACCAGAGCGCTATATATATACAGGGATAACCTTATATAAGTGTTTTTCCCCTTATAGCTGCTGTATAGTTAATACTGCGCCTAATTAGTGCCCCCCTCTCTTTTTTTAACCCTTTCTGTAGTGTAGTGACTGCAGGGGAGAGACAGGGAGCTTCCCTCCAACGGAGCTGTGAGGGAAAATGGCGCCAGTGTGCTGAGGAGATAGGCTCCGCCCCTTTTTCGCGGACTTTTCTCCTGCTTTTTTATGGATTCTGGCAGGGGTTAAATGCATCCATATAGCCCAGGAGCTATATGTGATGCATTTTTTTTGCCATCCAAGGTGTTTTTATTGCGTTTCAGGGCGCCCCCCCCCAGCGCCCTGCACCCTCAGTGACCGAAGTGTGAAGTGTGCTGAGAGCAATGGCGCACAGCTGCAGTGCTGTGCGCTACCTTGTTGAAGACAGGACGTCTTCTGCCGCCGATTTTCCGGACCTCTTCTGCCTTCTGGCTCTGTAAGGGGGCCGGCGGTGCGGCTCTGGGACCCATCCAAGCTGGGCCTGTGATCGTCCCTCTGGAGCTAATGTCCAGTAGCCTAAGAAGCCCAATCTACTCTGCACGCAGGTGAGTTCGCTTCTTCTCCCCTTAGTCCCTCGATGCAGTGAGCCTGTTGCCAGCAGGTCTCACTGAAAATAAAAAACCTAATCTAAAACTTTCACTAAGAAGCTCAGGAGAGCCCCTAGTGTGCACCCTTCTCGTTCGGGCACAGAGATCTAACTGAGGCTTGGAGGAGGGTCATAGGGGGAGAAGCCAGTGCACACCAGATAGTCCTAAAGCTTTCTTTAGATGTGCCCAGTCTCCTGCGGAGCCGCTATCCCCCATGGTCCTTACGGAGTCCCCAGCATCCACTTAGGACGTTAGAGAAATAACGTGCAGCATACTTGCCTACCCTCCCGGAATGGCCGGGAGGCTCCCGAAAATCGGGTGGCCCTCCCGCCCCCCCGGAAAGGTGGGCAAGCCTCCTGCTTTCCGTGCTGCCCCTCCACGACCCTCCTCTGCCACCCGCGGCAGAGAACAAGTGGGCGGTCCGAGGGGGTTTGATGACGCGATTCGTGCTGAATCGCGTCATTGTCAGCACTGCATAGTGGGGGGCGGAGCCACGATGACGTGACCATGATGCCACGCACACTGGACTGTCCACTACCCTGTTGGCCATGCCCCCGGAACGCCCATCCTGCTGCCGGCCACGCTCCCATGCACCTACAACGCTGCCTCCTCCCGGAGGAGGGGGCAGCAAAGTAGGTAAGTATGACGTGCAGAGTAAGATAGATTTGGGTGGGTTATAGTGTTTCTGTGCAGGGTACATACTGGCTGCTTTATTTTTACACTACAATTTATATTTCATTTTGAACACATCCCACCCAAATCTAACTCTCTCTGCACATGTTACATCTGCCCCCACCTGCAGTGCACATGGTTTTGCCCAACTGTTAACAAATTTGCTGCTGCGATCATCTCTGAATTATACCCATTGTGCATGGGAGAAAATGCCTCCCCCCTAATCTCTAACATCTGCAGCTCTTATTAGTTACGTGGAAATTAATAGCTCTTATTATATTAAAGATTTTTTGCTTTACAGTTTTTTTTTTTAAAGTTAGTGACTTTAGTGGCATTATAAAATACTATGTCAGACTGAGGCTTCTAATACTGTTAGTATGCACGTTTACCATATGACTAATACGTAGAAATAGTTTTATGCCACATTACATAATCTTGCTGAACAATGTTATATTGATTATTTATCACTTTACTCCCCAGCGGTAGAGGAGTAAATCATTTCTATCATCTTAAATATGGTTGCAAGTGACAGGACGCCGCATCATGTGGGGGAAGCGCACAGAACTGTAACACCTACAAATCTTCCTGGGACCACCGCTGGCTGCATTGTGGTATGATTAGTGTGGAACCAGAGACAGTATAGAGCATTCATATAAGTCACCCCCGCCACGCTGGCGGGAACTCAAGATAATAAATTGTCACTCACGAAAAAAATCATTCTTTTACTCTTACCCTAAAACTGTGAAAGTTCACACAATAAATTCCCAAAATATGAGCCCAGTGTGGTAATAAGTCACTTCAACCTCCACCATGCAAATTCAGCGGTACAAGAATGACCTTGAGAAGTTCTCCTGTGACCTTGGAGTAGAGGTCTGGCTGCACTATTCATTAGTCACAGTTACTTATGCAGTGCACACATATTCTGCAGCACTTCACACAGAATGGGGGTGGTACTGTATGTTAGGTCGGCCGTTATGTCAACATGCCTCAGATCGACATAAGAATGCCAACATGGTTAAAATGACGGCACACAGCAAGTGACTACGGGGGATATTTACTAAGCAGTGATAAGAACGGAGAAGTGAGCCAGTGGAGAAGTTGCCCATGGCAACCAATCAGCACTAAAGTAACATCTATAATTTGCATACTATAAAATGATACAGAGCTGCTGATTGGTTGATGGGGAAACTTCTCCACTGGCTCACTTCTCCGCTCTTATCACTGATTAGTAAATGTCCCCCTATGACATTTATCATGCCTACATGGATGACATGTCAACATGAAAGAATATTGACCTAACATCTCTGGTGGCCCAACAGTCACTTACCTGGTCCTGATTGCTGCAGTGGCTTCTGGGTCCTGGAGGTCAAGTGTCACTTCCGTTACTTCCAAAACAGACCTGTTATAGGGAACTGGCACCCTGCCTCAAAGCCCCCGGACTGCACGTACTCCTTTACCCCCCGGCCCTCAAACCTTCCCCCCCTGTGCTGACCTAGGTCCTCCTTCCCAGTAGGAGCAGCCATAAAGTCTTCAAGTATGCCCTGAAATGCTTTTTCAAAAGTACTGTAGGTAAGTACGTTCCCAATATCAACTGTGCCTCCGCGTACACACCACAGGACACATGTGCTGTGCAACTTTTTAGGGGCCTAGACGGATGCGCAGTTGAATAACATCGGTCATGTGCGTCAATAGTGGCACTGCATGCAGGTCCGGATCTAGCCCTTGTGGCATCCTGGGCGAAAAAATAAGGGCATGGCTTCATGAAGGGGCGTGGTCAGTTATGCCCCCAGTAGAGTTGTTGTGCCCCCTAGTTTGTGCCCCCACTAGTATTGCCACCAGTAGACTTGTGCCCCCTAGTTTGTGCCCTCAGTATTGCCCCCAGTAGAGTTGTGGCGCTTACAAAAAAAAAAAAAAAAGAATACTTACAATCCCCGTTCCTGATTCCTGACCATCGCTGCCCTCCATCTCCAGCCGCCGGCGCCGCTCCTCTGATCTATGAGAGAGACGTCATGGCGTCTCTCCCATAGCACCGCATAGACACCAGAGGTCAATCATGACCTCTACTGTGCCGCTCCCACAATGCAGTGCGGTGTGCGATGACTTCATCGCGCACCTCACAGTCAGCACCGCACAGCACCGGGGGGACACCACCAGTAGCGGATCTTTCCACGGCGGCGACCTCCGGAAGGTGGTGCTGTGGGCAAATATCCTGCGTGCCCATAGCAAGATCCGCTACTGATTCCATGTGCAGTGTGTGTGTGTGTGTGTGTGTGTGGGGGGGGGGGCGTGGCTTCATTGGGGAGGGGCGTGGCCAGTTATGCTCCCAGTAGCTGTGCCCCCCAGTTGATTTGCCCCTGTAGATATGACCCCTCTTTATTTGCCCCCAGTACTTGTGCCTCCTCTTTATTTGCCCCCAGTGGTTGTACCCCCTCTTTATGTGCCCCCAGTATTTGTGCCTCCTCTTTATTTGCCCCCAGTAGTTGTGCCCCCTCTTTATTTGCCCCCAGTATTTGTGCCTCCTCTTTATTTGCCCCCAGTGGTTGTACCCCCTCTTTATTTGCCCCCAGTGGTTGTACCCCCTCTTTATGTGCCCCCAGTATTTGTGCCTCCTCTTTATTTGCCCCCAGTAGTTGTGCCCCCTCTTTATTTGCCCCCAGTATTTGTGCCTCCTCTTTATTTGCCCCCAGTAGTTGTGCCCCCTCTTTATTTGCCCCCTGTCGCTGTGCCCCCTGTCGCTGCTTACACACACACACACACACACACACACACACACACACAATAATAAAAGCAATACTTACCACTGCCCCGCTCCTGCTTCCCGACTGCTTCTTCTGCTGCTGCTGCTGCTCCGTCAGTCTGGCCGCCCGCTCCTCTCTATGGGAGAGACGTCAATGACGTCTCTCCCATAGCGCCGCACAGACACTAGAGGTCAATAACGCCCTCTAGTGTCTGTGCCTCGAGCCGGCTGCAGCGGACGCCCACACAGCCCACGGCGTCTGCTGCAGCCGTGGAGCGGGGTGCGGGCAGGCGGCGGTGCCTGCGGGGTGACTGCGGCCGCACCAAGATCCGCTCCTGTATAATACAGTGTGTACTTCATTGGTGGGTTTGAATAGAAATCTCTATCTAATGGATTATTTATATAAAGATTAAAATGTAGGCTGATAATTAGCCTGCACACCTGTAAGAGGTTTGTACCTGTTACAAATATGCACATTGGGACTAATTCAGACCTGATCGCAGCAGCAAATTTGTTAGCAGATGGGCAAAACCATGTGCACTGCAGGGGGGGGGGCAGATGTAACATGTGCAGAGAGAGTTAGATTGGGTGGGTTATATTGTTTCTGTGCAGGGTAAATACTGGCTGCTTTATTTTTACACTGCAATTTAGATTTCAGTTTTAACACACCAATCCCAAATCTAACTCTCTCTGCACATGTTACATCTGCCCCACCTGCAGTGCACATGGTTTTGCCCATCTGCTAACAAATTTGCTGCTACGATCAGGTCTGAATTAGGCCCTTTGTACAGTATGGGAGCAATACCTGTTAAGTAAGTAGCTACAGTAAACTGTGTTTCCTTAATTGGACATGTACTGAAGATACGATCAAGAAAGTGACAATGTAACGTATGCTCAGAGCCGTGAAAGGCCCAAGTTCATGTAATCAGATGCACTGAATAAGAGACATAGGGGGTCATTCCGAGTTGTTCGCTCGCAAGCTGCTTTTAGCAGCTTTGCACACGCTAAGCCGCCGCCTACTGGGAGTGAATCTTAGCTTATCAAAATTGCGAACGAAAGATTTGCAATATTGCGATAAGACATCTCTGTGCAGTTTCTGAGTAGCTCGAGACTTACTCTGCCAGTGCGATCAGTTCAGTGCTTGTCATTCCTGGTTTGACGTCACAAACACACCCAGCGTTCGCCCAGACACTCCTCCGTTTTTCCAGCCACTCCCGCGTTTTTCCCAGAAACGGTAGCGTTTTTTCGCACACACCCATAAAACGTCCAGTTTCCGCCCAGAAACACCCACTTCCTGTCAATCACATTACGATCACCAGAACGAAGAAAAAACCTCCTAATGCCGTGAGTAAAATACCTAACTGCATAGCAAATTTACTTGGCGCAGTCGCACTGCGGACATTGCGCATGCGCATTAGCGACTAATCGCTCCGTTGTGAGAAAAAAATAACGAGCGAACAACTCGGAATGACCCCCATAATGACACAATTTACTCCGGAATCTTATATATTTCGACCTTCGCTGTTACTCCTCATGGGTTCGTCTCACCCTTGGCTCATGATCCAGATTATTTCTCTATAAATAGCATTTGTAATCACAAGAAGTACATTTGAACATAAATAGTAATGCAATGATCCTGCCAGGAGATGAAAGCCTGTGAGGATTGCACGCCCGTGTTAGCAGCAACTGACCTGGGCTGCATCAGTCAATGAACTCAGAGATAACGCGAGTGATGCAGATAACACGTTTATTGTGTTTGTGCAGAAATTACGTATCGTGTACAAAGTACACCGAGTGCCATGTGTAAGTAACATACATATGCAAGGCTTATGGTTATTTCCGCCATTAGGGCAGCATGGTGGCACAGTGATTAGCACTATTGCCGCACAGCAATGGGGTCAAGGGTTTGTATGGTCTCCCCATATTTGCGTGTGTTTCCTCTTCCAGTTTTACCCCTAGCAACCAATAAGCTGTACTAGGCAAACGATAGCTAGGATCTGATTAGTTGCTGTAGGCAACTCTCCGCCCTTTTTAGGTGGTTTGATAAATCTCCTCCATAGCGTGTAAACTGTACCGGGGCAACGACTGACGTGAATAATTTATTAAGAGTAGTTAGCAAACCAACAAAGTTAGCAATTGAGCAAAACCATGCTACACTGCAGGTGGGGCAGATATAACATGTGCAGAGAGTTAGATTTGGGTGGGTTATGTTGTTTCTGTGCATGGTAAATACTAGCTGCTTTATTTTTACACTGCAATTTAGATTTAAGTTTGAACGCACCGCACCCAAATCTAACGCTCTCTGCACATGTTACATCTGCCCTCCCTGCGGTGCAACATGGGCCCTCATTCCGAGTCGTTCGCTCGGAAATTTTCTTCGCATCGCAGCGCTTTTCTGCTTAGTACGCACGCGCAATGTTTGCACTGCGACTGCGCCAAGTAATTTTGCTATGAAGATAGTTTTTTTACTCACGGCTTTTTCTTCGCTCCGGCGAACGTAGTGTGATTGACAGGAAATGGGTGTTACTGGGCGGAAACACGGCGTTTTATGGGCGTGTGGATAAAAACGCTACCGTTTCCGGAAAAAACGCGGGAGTGGCTGGAGAAACGGGGGAGTGTCTGGGCGAACGCTGGGTGTGTTTATGATGTCAAACCAGGAACGACAAGCACTGAACTGATCGCAGATGCCGAGTAAGTCTGAAGCTACTCTGAAACTGCTAAGTAGTTTGTAATCGCAATATTGCGAATACATCGTTCGCAATTTTAAGAAGCTAAGATTCACTCCCAGTAGGCGGCGGCTTAGCGTGTGTAACTCTGCTAAAATCGCCTTGCGAGCGAACAACTCGGAATGAGGGCCCTGGTTTGGCCCAATTGATAACTTGTTGGGTTTGCTAACAACTCTGACTAACCCCCCTATTCCATACAGTGCTGCGTAGTATACAGGGTGATTCAAAAGTGGCAGTACACCCTTTTGTTTCAAAAACTGTGCAGAAAATGGGAAAACTGACTTATATTTAAGATGGCCGATTTCAAGATGGCACCCATGTGCGGTACATACCCTAAAAGATAGCTCACCTCACCCGTACCTTACTGGAGTATTCAGTTTTCCCATTTCCTGCATAGTTTTTGAAACAAAAGGGTGTACTGCCACATTTGAATCACCCTGAATAATGGTGCTATACATATAAAGGTTAATAAAAATGAGACTTTTTCACCTTATTCCTATACAGAAATTGTTTTTGAGTTAGTGAAAGACAGTCAGGTTAATATTCGCTCTGCTCTTCCATTTCCTCCCATCTGGCGGTCACTGGCAAATTTCATATTCTCCCTTTCAATACCGTTGGCGTGTTTTTTCCAATAATCACTTCATGAAATCCTCAGCCCCGATGGGACCAGGTCTTTAATAAACACAGCAAGAGGAACCTCTCCATCTATGTCTGCTACAGTCACAGATAAAATGCCGGATTCCACGGGTCACTGTTTTTCCAGCAGCCAGATGTGGATGAAAGGCCAAATGGGCGTTTTATTGTTGTTTTGCTAAGAAACAGAGTAGGGTTTGTAGAAAGACGTTTTGTGCTGGGTACGTTGCTTGAACCTCACAGAAACCATTTAAGGAAAGCACATAAATGATTTATTTATTTGTGTCTCTCTAAAAATGTTGCATGGAAATAAATTCCAATGCGTCATTAAAGCGCGGTGTATCAGAACCAAGTAGTCCAGACCCGCGGAATGATACGCAATGAGTAAAATGATCGTAAACGGAATCTCTGGCCATCGAAGGTGTTTAGTATATTTCTCCAGATAATTTGTCATAAAGCTCTAGAAGGGATTGAATTCATTTAGTTCTTATTATCAGCCGCCAAGTAAGGGGCTGCTTGGAGCAACATGTATGTTCAGTGTTTATTGACACGTCTGACAGCAGCCGACCATGGTAAATCTCCCCTCAGGGACTTGTAGAGTAGAAGTTTCAAGACTTTTTCTTAGTCAGGCACATGGGGTTCCGAGAAATGGTGAAAATCAATCTGGCTGCAGACCCGTACAGGCATGCTGTTCTAGTTAGTGGCTTTAGTCCGCACTTTGGCCAATAGTATTTTCTTTTGCTGTATATAATATTCTGACATTTTGAGAGATTAAAGGTCATTTACTTACTGCAGAACATACGAAGACAAAGCACATTGTGTAATGTGATCATTCTTTATCCACCTAGTACAAACATACTGCAGATGCACCAACTTTTGCTTTTGAATACAAACCCCCTGCATTCTGCACCTACATTCCCCTCACAGGGGAATTCTGCGGTGATACCCCCATAGGTTTCTACAGGCAACATTATAGATGGTTGCCTATCTGGTACCAGCACCGGAAAGATTTGATCTCCGGAGTTTGATACATATGGGATACACAACAGTTTTCTGAGGTTTGACTGCTTTTTACCATTAGTGCATCCCGCCAGAGGTAGCACCGGGTGTACAAGCTGTGATGGTGCAATTAGTCTCGTAGGCAGGGCCGGCAACAGAAATCTTGGGGCCCGGTACAGTGATACCTCTGGGGCCCCCTCAGATTTTATATATGGATGCATACTCGCGCCGCACAGTCGCTCTGAAGCTGCGCCCACACCACCTACAGCTCGATGCCCTATTTGGACAAGATGGCTCACATCCCTGTCGGACACTAAGTGGCATATCCTTTTACCCTTGGGGCCCGGTACAGGTGTCCCCTTTAACCCCCCCTGTTACCGGCCCTACTCGTAGGATAAGTCAGGACCGTAACTAGGTGTGTGCAGAGGGGGCACCACACATAGCGCAGGGTAGGGGGCGCTGTTGGCGGCACTTGTCAATTATCTGTTTTTATTACTTTCACTAGCAGCTTCCCCCCTTTTTTAAGTCCAGCATCTCCTGACCTCCACTGTCTCCTACACTGACCCCTTCTGTCACTAATACCTATACAACATTCACGAACTCAACTTGAGATTTCTATGTTATTCAATCACACCGTCCTTTATTACATTTCAAGATGTTGACATACCCGGGATTCGAACCCTTTGCCTGTGGCATTGCAGTCAGACAATCTATTCATTGAGCTATCTTCCCTTGCATAGAAAGCTAGAGAATTCTAAGCTAGAGAATTCTAACTATTTTAAGCTTACCTTGTATTTTGTGAAAAAATTATCAGCATTGCGGCTGAGCAGATCTATGTAGTGTATGGGTGTTAGAGATTGGATGTCTGGCTGCACACTACATAGATCTGCTCAATTGCAATGCTGAATATTATTTTTACAAAGTACCAGTAGCTTCATATAGTGTTCATAGTTTTTATACAGGATCAAATAGCTCAATGAGTAGGGTGTTTGATTAGAATTCAACAGGTTATAGGTTTGAATCCTAGGTATGGCAGTATATTGAAATGTGTTATTTAATAAAGGGTATTGTAACTGAATAACAATGAGCTCTCAAGTTACTGTAAGTGCATGAATGTGAGTCCAAATCCATTTTTTTGCAGTGGCCTATAAATGTGTGTGTAATATGTGAGTGTGTGTGTATATATATATATATATATATATATATATATATATAGCTGCTGCGGGCGGATCGGCACTCACCTAGCTGGTGATAGAATGCTCCGGTGCCCTCTGGAGATCCATTTCCATAGGCAACTCTGTTCCATTCAGCGGCACTCAGAGACTTGTAAATGTCATAAACGTACTTTAATGTGTCATGGTGACAATCTGCATCCCAACGTTTCGGGGCGTAACCACCCCTTTATCAAGGTTTTCTCACCTTGATAAAGGGGTGGTTACGCCCCAAAACGTTGGGATGCAGATTGTCACCATGACACATTAAAGTACGTTTATGACATTTACAAGTCTCTGAATGCCGCTGAATGGAACAGAGTTGCATATATATATATATATATATATATCCAAAAAATTAATCAGAGGGCGCTCAATTCACTTTTCTAAAATTAAACCAGCCTTTAGTTCAAATGACCAATTAACGTCACATAAAATTTATTAAAAACATGCTATATGGTTGACAGATACAGAGGCAAACCCTTTCAACATTCATATATAGACTTGTGTCAATACAGTTTTTTTGGTGTGGTATTTGGTGTTTCGTCCTATACGGACTTCTTCAGAGGGGTGATCTGTACAGCTATATAATAATTCCAATAACAATCAATCGATTAGAAGTGACCGATCAATAGAATGGTCTGCGGTACAGCTTTTAAAATGTAAACAGTCCCTATTGAGACGGTAAAAAGGTCCATTCGCAATTGAATATCCCAAATAAAGATATTCCACTTTGGGTGACAACTTCCAGACAGATTCTAATAGAAATAGTGTAAGCCTCCTGTGTAGTGTTGTGTTCACCTCCCAAAGTGCAAGTCTTGCACTTCTTCACTTAAACTTGGGCTACCTTACTCGCAATTATTAAGAATCCGTAGAATTATTTCCAATCCAGTTTTGGCAGAGAATCAAATGAATGAGATGATAGTCCGATTTAGGGAATGAGGTGTCGAAGTCAAAAATATTACATACACATCACATACAAACTCCAAACAGATGGGTCTCCGTTCGTGCGTTTTGCGCATATACGGTAGCATACGCATTCGCTCAGTGAAGCAACAATGACATATACAACATATTCATACAACACATAGACAAAACATGTTTAGCACCATTATGTTTTAAATTATATAATAGAGTTTAACATCAGATATATATGTATTATTGGAACGGAACAAGATAAACATATCATGCTTAGTGTCAAAATGATCAGGGGAATGAGTGTGTTAATTTAATAGCTGTGGTTAGATTGTAGCACATTGCAACAATTAGTTATGCTTAAATGTACGAAATCTAAAGTCACTCTTATTAGAACAAAACAGCATGTGTGCAGCACAAACCAGTGGATAACCCCTCTTCAAATTGGACGTTGCTTGCATATGAACTGACCAATAACACATCATGAACAGGAGATCTCCATCCCCTGGACCAATAACAGAAGACTCAGTCCCAGACATGTACCTCCCCCAATACACAGTATATAGGTATTTCCCCTCACCCAAGAAAGGCTGTCTGCTGTTTTTCATTGCTGTTGGTGCAAATTCAAAGATGGAGCGGACTGTGCATTGAGGGACATGGTGAAGTATGCTGGCTGTAATTGATCCTTATGTAACTACAACTGCTTCTTGTGTAATTGTAACACTGTAACCATATATATACTGTACATATGTTATATTGTATGCATACCCTTTTAATATCAAATGTATACATCTCTGAGCGTTAGACCTCAGCCACTGTGTGCGAGTGCTTGTTTTCTCTTAAGGGATGTAGTGTTTGCGACGTACAGCGCACTTTTATCGTATATTTATTTATTAACAGTTTCTTATGTAGCGCAGCATATTCCGTTGCGCTTTACAATTAGAACAACAGTAATAGAACAAAACTGGGTAAAAACAGACAGACATAGAGGTAGGAAGGCCCTGCTCGCAAGCTTACAATCTATAGGGAAATAGGCATAGATACACAAGGATAGATGCTACCTATTGCATAATGGTCCACCAGATTGCTAGGTTCTTAATGGGTTGTATGATGATACCCCACAAAGTTATCCAAGTGTCAGGAGGGTGTGAGACTAAAGAAAGACAAGATATGTGATGTTATGAATACTCTACAGAGGATGTAATTAGATAGGGAAGCACTGAAGGTTATGTGGGTGGGTCTGGAATTTGATAGGCTTGTCTGAAGAGGTGAGTTTTCAGGGAACATTTAAAGGTTTGGAGACTAGAGGCGAGTCTTACTGTGCATGGGAGGGCATTCCACAGAGTGGGTGAAGCCCGGATAAAGTCCTGTAATTTTGAGTGTGAACAAGTAATGCGTGTGGATGAGAGACGTAGATCTTGTGCAGAGCGGAGAGGTCGGGTAGGGAGATATTTTGAGATGAGTGAAGAGATGTATGTTGGTGCAGTTTGGTTAATAGCCTTGTATGTGAGTAAAAGTATTTTATATTTAATACGGTAGAATACCGGTAACCAATGGAGGGACTGACAGAGCGGATCTGCAGACGATGAACGTCTGGCAAGGAAGATTAGCCTCGCAGCTGCATTCAAAATGGATTGTAGTGGTGAGAGCCTATGTTTGGGAAGACCGGTCAGGAGACTATTACAATAATCAATGCGGGAGATAATGAGAGCGTGGATCAGAGTTTTTGCTGTGTCTTGTGTAAAATAAGGGCGTATTTTGGATATGTTTCTTAGATGTATGTAACATGATCTTGAGACAGATTGAATGTGGGGAACAAAGGACAGTTCAGAGTCAAGAATGACACCTAGGCAGCGAGCTTGTGGGGTAGGGATGATTGCTGAGTTATCAACAGTGATAGAGATATCAGGTTGGAAACTACTATTGGCCGGTGGAAATATAATTAATTCTGTTTTGGAAATATTAAGTTTGAGGTGGCGAGATGTCATCCAAGATGAAATGGCAGAAAGGCATTCAGTGACACGGCCCAATACAGATGGTGACAAATCAGGGGAGGATAGGTAGTATATGGTAATAATATGCGCCTTGCGTCTGCAGCATATATTAACGCTGGCATTTTAAATATATATTAGAAATAATCTGAAATTCGCAGAGGTTACCCATCGGAACGGTTGGAGGAAGCCAAAAGAAAAGCACTTAAACTAGATTGTGCACTATTATTGCATGGTCAGTCTAAACTTGAAGCACAGGCAGCGATTATACCATGGGTAGGCTGGTTTAGCCCTGCTAGTGCTGGCATTAATAGCTTTTCCAAGAAATTGTGGCATGTAGTACAAAGTGACCCTGAGTTAAACTTGGGCCAAACCAAGCTTATGTCTTGCTACAAGGAGAAAAAACCTTAGGGATATCCTTGTCAGAACAGATATCACGCAATTTAGTACTATGCAATCTAAGAGTAGACCCAAGGGGTACATTAGATGCACTTGTACAACGTGCCAGTACCTTATTAGTGGTAACACTTTCCAACATCCGCTATCGGGACGCACCATGTATATCAATCAAACCCTAACATGTAACCCAAGATACGTACTGTACCAGCTTCTCTGTCCCTGTGGGTTTTCATACGTTGGGAAAACTGATAGGAATTTTAAGGAGCATATGGCCGCCCACAGGTCAGCCATTAAAGCAGCCATCACCAGGGGAACCAGTGATCAGCCTGTTGCTAGGCATTTTTGCCAGGCACGGCATCCACTGGTTTCCCTGCGGTATCGTATGATAGACCAAGTCCCTGCTTCGCGCCAAGGGGGGGGACCAGGGGTCTAAACTCATGCAATTGGAATCGCGGTGGGTACACCGGTTAGGGACCCTCCAGCCGAGGGGTCTTAATGAACAGTTGGGCCTCAATAGTTTTATTTAATCATCTAATAAGTTATTGCACGTATGGTTGGGATCCGGTCTGAAGATCGACAGTGTCTAGGTCGACAATGTTTAGGTCGACCACTATAGGTCGACAGTCACTAGGTCGACATGGATGGAAGGTCGACAGGGTTTCTAGGTCGACATGTGCTAGGTCGACAGGTCTAAAGGTCGACATGAGTTTTTCAAATTTTTTTTCTTTTTTTGAATTTTTTCATACTTAACGATCCACGTGGACTACGATTGGAACGGTAAAGTGTGCCGAGCGAAGCGGTAGCGGAGCGAAGGCACCATGCCCGAAGCATGGCGAGCGAAGCGAGCCATGCGAGGGGACGCGGTGCACTAATTTGGGATCCCGGTCACTCTACGAAGAAAACGACACAAAAAAATATATCCTCATGTCGACCTTTAGACCTGTCGACCTAGCACATGTCGACCTAGAAACCCTGTCGACCTTCCATCCATGTCGACCTGGTGACTGTCGACCTATAGTGGTCGACCTAAACATTGTCGACCTAGACACTGTCGATTTGATGAACCACACCCGTATGGTTACCTCTATAGGTTTGGTATGCATGATGCATTAGATAGCTATCCCCTACGCCGGTTACTTATAACGTAGAAATTCTGTTTGTGGAGGATATTTTAGGTGATTGATACTGATCAAGTTTTTTAAATTGATGATTTGTCATGGTATACCTGTATCCTTATTCTCGTTATCTCATGCTCATTCGCATCTGCTTATTATTGTGTAAACCTCTGTACATTTAATTGTGCTGCTGCTGTCCTTAGCACTATAATTATGCTGTGAACTTGCATTTTGTGTATATCTGTTGTCATGGTGATAGACACTAACTGATGACGTCTATTTGGTTACGTCATCAGATGCACTGAAGAAAGCGGATGGGTGATCTGTTTTACGGACGTGCCGCCACTCCTGGGTGGACACCTGGTATATAGGTAAGCTGTTTGTCTGTTTGTATAGACCTGGTGAAAATACCAAATAAAGGGCATTGAAACGTTGTCCTTTATATGATGCAGTACTGTCTCTGAGTTACTAGATGTTTGGAGTGCCGTACCTCCCGTTTATATATATATATATATATATATATTTATTCATTTATTTTAATATATATATCTGTACAAGGCATGCGCCTTATGTCCCTATTGAAAAAAATGTGTGTGGGTGGTGTGGGGTGCCCCACAATTCTCTCTCTGGCACAGGGCACCCAAAAGTCTAGTTACAGCTCTGGGATAAGTAAGGTGAGGGTGTGCTGTGTGCGGGTCGGCACAATTGCGACCTGTTCAGAGTTGTGTGCAAGCAGAGATCTGGTTAAATTCAGACGCATCTCTTGCACCAAGGATAGGGCTGACGCAATTGTGCGCTGACCGTGGTGACGGCTGCTTTTACAAGTGGATGGATAGGAGCAGTGCAGCCATCTAGATGCGGGCATCTCTCAATACAGTCGGAGATCGCTATTCAATTCTAAGCATGCAGTGCGTTCACATCTGCAATCGATTTGCATAGAACTCTAAATAAGCCGAACTCTGTTTGAAAGATTGTTTAATGCCATAAATGCCGCCCATTCTGTTGTAACCCTGCGGCATACTTTGCTGCCATTGTCTATGACATTGCAATAGACACGGCATGATCCAGTGTTCACTCTGGTTTAGATAATAATCTTTTTTTTATACTTTCACAGTCAATACCACACACTAGCCTGTCCCTTGTTACCGCTGGGAGACTCGCTCCAAATTGTCATGGCTCAGATAAACACCACAACTCCGCTACACCTGCCCATAGAGACTCACTCCTACATTTACATCTTTTATGAAAATGGAATCTTTCCAAAATTACTAACAGTTTGGGGTTCAGGACAGTGACGTGAGGTGGGGTCAATGGCTGGGGAGGCACTACCTTCTCCAGTACATCCCCAGCAGCAAAAGAATACAAACCTCCAGGCCTACTAGCACCCTGAGCGAGATCTTTTGAAGCGTCCTCCCCTTTCCCCAATGCGCGCTCCTAGCAGAGTGAACGTGGCCTTGCAACTATATATTGTGTTATCAAATTACAGATCTATATACCGTATTATCATCCCCCTACACACACACACAATTGTCAGCCTTACACATAATGCCCATAGTAGTGCTCCTTACACCTAATGCCCCCAGTATAGTGCCAGATAAACGTAATGCCCCAACTATAGTGTCAGTTACACATAATTCTCCTTGTAGTGCCAGTAACACATAATTCTCCTTGTAGTGCCAGTTACAAGTAGTGATGAGCGGGTTCGGTTCCTCGGAATCCGAACCCCCCTGAACTTCACCCATTTTACACGGGTCCGAGGCAGACTCGGATCCTCCCGCCTTGCTCGGTTAACCCGAGCGCGCCCGAACGTCATCATCCCGCTGTCGGATTCTCGCGAGATTCGGATTCTATATAAGGAGCCGCGCGTTGCCGCCATTTTCACTCGTGCACTGGAGATGATAGGGAGAGAATGTGCAGCGTTCTCTCAGTTGTGTTCAGTGTGTTGCAAATATCTGTGCTCAGTGTGCTTTATTGTGGGGACTGGGGACCACCAGTATTATATAGTAGGAGGACAGTGCAGAGTTTTGCTGACCAGTGACCACCAGTATTATACGTTCTCTGCCTGAAAAACGCTCCATATCTGTGCTGCATTGTAGTATATAGTAGGAGGACAGTGCAGAATTTTGCTGACCAGTGACCACCAGTATTATATCAGTATGGTACAGTAGTCCACTGCTCTACCTACCTCTGTGTCGTCAAGTATACTATCCATCCATACCTGTGGTGCATTTTAGTTGTTGTGCGCAGTATATATAGTAGGAGGACAGTGCAGAATTTTGCTGACCACCAGTATATAATATATAGCAGTAAGGTACAGTAGGCCACTGCTCTACCTACCTCTGTGTCGTCAAGTATACTATCCATCCATACCTGTGGTGCATTTTAGTTGTTGTGCGCAGTATATATAGTAGGAGGACAGTGCATCATTTTGCTGACCACCAGTATAATATATAACAGTACGGTACAGTAGTCCACTGCTCTACCTCTGTGTCGTCAAGTATACTACAAAAGTTCAGTAAAATTACCCAAAAATCAAAATTAAAAGCGTCTGATGAGAAACGTAAACTTGCCAATATGCCATTTACGGCACGGAGTGGCAAGGAACGGCTGAGGCCCTGGCCTATGTTCATGGCTAGTGGTTCAGATTCACATGAGAATGGAAGCACTCATCCTCTCGCTAGAAAACTGCAGTGCCACTCCTAGATCGGCCAGGTGTTTGTGTCGGCCACTTGTGTCGCTTAGCTTAGCCATCCAGCGACCTTGGTGACCTCTTTTTTTCTTTGCATCATGTGCTGTTTGGGGACTATTTTTTAAATCTGCCATCCTGTCTGACACTGCAGTGCCACTCCTAGATGGGCCAGGTGTTTGTGTCGGCCACTTGGGTCGCTTAGCTTAGTCATCCAGCGACCTCGGTGCAAATTTTAGGACTAAAAATAATATTGTGAGGTGTGAGGTGTTCAGAATAGACTGGAAATGAGTGGAAATTATGGTTATTGAGGTTAATAATACTATGGGATCAAAATGACCCCCAAATTATATGATTTAAGCTGTTTTTGAGTTTTTTTTGTAAAAAAACACCAGAATCCAAAACACACCCGAATCCGACAAAAAATTTTCAGGGAGGTTTTGCCAAAACGCGTCCGAATCCAAAACACGGCCGCGGAACCGAATCCATAACCAAAACACAAAACCCGAAAAATGTCCGGTGCACATCACTAACAAGTAATGCCCCTTTAGTGCCAGTTACAAGTAATGCCCCCCATAGTGCCAGTTACAAGTAACGCCCCCCATAGTGCCAGTTACAAGTAACGCCCCCCCCGTAGTGCCAGTTACAAGTAACGCCCCCCATAGTGCCAGTTACAAGTAACGCCCCCCCCGTAGTGCCAGTTACAAGTAACGCCCCCCATAGTGCCAGTTACAAGCAACGCCCCCCGTAGTGCCAGTTACAAGTAACGCCCCCCATAGTGCCAGTTACAAGTAACGCCCCCCCCCGTAGTGCCAGTTACAAGTAACGCCCCCATAGTGCCAGTTACAAGTAACGCCCCCCCCGTAGTGCCAGTTACAAGTATCGCCACCCATAGTGCCAGTTACAAGTAACGCCCCCCCGTAGTGCCAGTTACAAGTAACGCCCCCCGTAGTGCCAGTTACAAGTAATGCCCCCATAGTGCCAGTTACAAGTAACGCCCCCCTCCGTAGTGCCAGTTACAAGTAACGCCCCCGCAGTGCCAGTTACAAGTATCGCCACCCGTACCGCCAGTCCAACTTGATAACTACTTAGTCCAACTAATTGAGGAACCAACTAGGTACAATGCAATCTTAGACCTGGTATTAACAAACAATGGGGATTTGGTATCAGGTATTATAGTAGGGGAACACATAGGAAACAGCGACCACAATATGGTCACATTCAATATCAGTTTCTATAAACAGCCCTATACTGGCTCAACTAGGACTTTAAACTTTAGCACAGCAAATTTTGAAAAGATGAGAGTATTTTTCAGGGATATTGAATGGGAAGGTTTGTTTTTAGGAAAAAATACTACGGAGAAATGGGAGGTATTAAAATTCCTGCTAGCTAAAAATACACTCAAATTTATTCCTATGAGTAGCAAAAAAAGGAATAAAAATCATAAACCGATGTGGCTTAACAAAAAGATTAAGGAACTTATGGGCAAGAAAAGGCGAGCATTTAAAAAATACAAATCTGACGGGGAAGCAGAGTCATTTCAGCACTATAAGGAATGTAACAAAATTTGCAAAAAGGAAATAAGAGCGGCTAAAGTAGAAACTGAAAAACTAGTAGCAAAGGAAAGCAAAGCGAATCCCAAAAAATTCTTTAAATACATTAATAGCAAGAGATTAAAGAAGGAGAGTATAGGCCCTTTAAAAGACAAGTTGGGAGTCTTAGGCAAAAATTATAATGACATAGCGGACACACTAAATGAGTTTTTTTCAACAGTATTCACTAGAGAGGACCCAATTCAGGGACTGACACACAATCTCAATAATGAGAATATCACACTGATAGGTACTTATTTAAGCGAGGAAGTAGTCTGTGACCGATTAAAACATTTAAAGATTAATAAATCACCAGGGCCCGATGGCATTCATCCAAGGGTTCTAATGGAGCTTCACTCTGAACTGGCAAAACCGCTATCTTTGATCTTTAAGGATTCAGTTATATCAGGTATGGTTCCCAAAGACTGGCGTATAGCGGAAGTAGTGCCTATATTCAAAAAGGGAAGTAAAGCTGAACCAGGTAATTATAGACCAGTTAGTCTTACATCTATAGTGGGGAAAGTATTGGAAGGTATTCTAAGAGATAGTATTCAGAAGTTCCTTGAAACCAATAAGGTCATTAAAAGGAATCAACATGGGTTTATGAAGGACAGATCCTGTCAAACCAACTTACTTGGCTTTTATGAAACAGTAAGCGCAAAGCTAGATCAGGGTAAAGACGTGGATGTAATCTTTTTAGACTTTGCCAAAGCATTCGATACTGTACCACACATGAGACTTATCTACAAGCTACAAGAATCAGGGCTAGGAAGCACAATATGCACTTGGGTCAAAAACTGGTTAGATAATAGGGAGCAGCGCGTTGTGGTTAATGGATCTTTTTCAACTTGGACTGAAGTGCTAAGTGGTGTGCCGCAAGGCTCAGTATTAGGACCGCTATTGTTCAATATTTTCATTAACGACCTAACAGAAGGTCTAGAGAGCATGGTGTCAATTTGTGCAGATGATACCAAATTGTGTAAGGCTATAAATACAGAGGAGGATGCCGAGTCTCTTCAGAACGACTTAGTTAAATTAGAAGCATGGGCAGCCAAATGGAGAATGCGCTTCAACACAGACAAGTGTAAGGTAATGCACTGTGGTAACAAGAACAAAAATTACACCTACCTACTAAATGGGGTAAAATTAGGGGATTCTGTACTGGAAAAGGACTTAGGTGTCCTCATAGATAGCAAGCTAAGCAGTAGTACCCAAAGTAGGACTGCAGCAAAGAAGGCTAATAAGATATTAGCATGCATAAAACGGGGTATTTGTCATGACTGAGGTTTTGTGAACCCGGTGTTAGTGAAGTCTGTGCGGGCGACTGGAGGATTATATGAATACTACCACTGACCTGGTTTGGGAATGATGTGGACTCGGGGTTTCTTCCGGTGACTGGGAAGAGGAACCGCGGCAGAGATGGCCGAATCTAGGTTCTCCTCATGCAGGATTAGGTCGGCAGACAGGAAGCACGTGTGGGCGCTGAAGGTCTCCTGAAAGACAGAACTGGAAAGGCGCTGATGAATCAGTGAAGAATACCAGGTACAACTGTGCTAAAGGGCATGGGGTGCTTGGAGACACTGAGATGCTTGGAGACACTGAGGTGCTTGGAGACACTGAGGTGCTTGGAGACACTGGGGTGCGTAGAGACACTGGGGTGCGTAGAGACACTGGGGTGCGTAGAGACACTGGGGTGCTGAGGCACGGAGGTGCTGGAAGCACGGAGATGCTGAGGCACGGAGGTGCTGAGACACGGAGGTGCTGAGGCACGGAGGTACTAAGGCACGGAGGTACTGAGGCACGGAGGTGCTGGTAGCACGGAGGTACTGAGGCACGGAGGTACTGAGGCACGGAGGTACTGAGGCACGGAGGTGCTGAAAGCACGGAGGTACTGAGGCACAGAGGTACTGAGGCACGGAGGTACTGAGGCACGGAGGTGCTGGAAGCACGGTTGTACTGAGGCACGGAGGTACAGAGGCACTGAGGCACAGAGGTTCTTGGAGGCACGGAAGCCACAGGGATACGGGAGCTCTGGAGATCACAACTACAACAGCAGTAAAACTGAAATACGACAGCTGTGGTTTACAGTGGAGAATACGGAATTCAGTACTGTGCCTTTAAGACGAACCACTGCAGCTGTGCCTTTACATTGAGACTCATGGAAATGGTGAAATCAATGGCAACACAAAAGTAAACCAAACGGTAACAAGGGAACAGAGTTTCCACAGGAACTTAGGTACAAAGGTTACCTTTAGGGAGCTCAGCTTTTAGACTCACACAAGGCTGTGTGTGACACGAGGAACTGGCCCAGTTTCTAACTCAGCCTCCTGATTTATACTTCCTGGTCCTTGGTGATTGGTGAGCAGGATTAGGTGATGCAGAGAGTCTCAGGCTGGCAGAGGATTGAACAACTCTGGGTCAGGTGAACAGTCACTGTCATGTGACTACTCTAGCCAAGGCTGTGATGTAGAATGAGGCCTAGCAGGCCGAGAGAACACTGAAGCCTGAACTTCTGCAAAACATAGGATGCTGGCTTTTAGGCCTAAACTTCAGATTACTGAATTCAGCCTCACACAGGAGATCACCACAGATGGAGCTAATTAACTATTACCTTTCAGGCAGAGAACTCAGGAAAACTCATAGAGCTGACAACCTGTTTAAAAAAGACACAGGATCCGGGACAGATGGCAGGGGTAAGTCACCAAATATAAAACCTACAGTCAGGATTGTGACAGTATCCCCCTCTTCAAGGGTGGACTCCGGACACCCATCTTGAATCTTAGAGGAACTTGAGAAATTCATACAGAAGAATTTAGTACCTTCGTTGATGCCTCTTCTTCTTACGGGAACATTTGGTTTTAACCAAGGACAGCGGAATCTCCGAAGGAGATTCTTAGATTATCCCTGGGAGGACAGCACAAACTTCCTTCTGCATTCCCTTTAGAGCATGATTTTTTACCGAGTCAGATTCCAAAGGTTTAGGACCAAATTCTTTAACCACAGCATTACTAAAAGTCTGTAAGTCATGGAACACAGGATCATTACTCTCAAAAAGCATGTTGGCCCACTCCAAAGCTCTTCCTCTGAATGCCAGGAACAGATATCGAGTAATGTTGGAAGGAGTTACTGCACCTGAAGGATCAGACTCCATCCGAGAGAGAAATTGTTCAACCAGAGCGGCATATTGCAATAAATCTCCATCAAAGTAAATAGGTGGAAAACCATCAGACGAAAGCTTAGAGGCTGAAACTGAAGAAAGCTTTGGCTGGACGAGTAGGACTGGATTGGATCCGAGGATACTTGAATTGGCTGGAGCCAATGAAGACTGACCAGGCTGGTCCTGGAGTATCGCTGGACCGGCTGGAACCGGGACGAACTGACCAGGCAGAGCCTGGAGTATTGCTGGACCGGCTGGAACCGGGACGGACTGACCAGGCGGAGCCTGGAGTATCGCTGGACCGGCTGGAACCGGGACGGACTGACCAGGCTGGGCCTGGAGTATCGCTGGACCGGATGGAACTGGGACGGACTGACCAGGCAGGGCCTGGAGTATTGCTGGACCGACTGGAACCGGGACGGACTGACCAGGCAAGGCATGGAGTATTGCTGGACCGGCTGGAACCGGGACGGACTGACCAGGCTGGGCCTGGAGTATTGCTGGACCGGCTGGAACCGGGATGGACTGACCAGGCTGGGCCTGGAGTATTGCTGGACCGGCTGGAACCGGGACGGACTGACCAGGTGGAGCCTGGAATATTGCTGGACCGGCTGGAACCGGGACGGACTGACCAGGCTGGGCCTGGAGTATTGCTGGACCAGCTGGAACCGGGACGGACTGACCAGGCTGGGCCTGGAGTATTGCTGGACCGGCTGGAACCGGGACGGACTGACCAGGTGGAGCCTGGAATATTGCTGGACCGGCTGGAACCGGGACGGACTGACCAGGCTGGGCCTGGAGTATTGCTGGACCGGCTGGAACCGGGACGGACTGACCAGGCTGGGCCTGGAGTATTGCTGGACCGGCTGGAACCGGGACGGACTGACCAGGTGGAGCCTGGAATATTGCTGGACCGGCTGGAACCGGGACGGGCTGAGCCCTTTCTTCACGGGGCTGAACTAAGGCAGGAGCCCCCTCTTCACGGGGCTGGGCTGAGGCAAGAGCCCCCTCTTCACGGGGCTGGGCTGAGGCAAGAGCCCCCTCTTCACGGGGCTGGGCTAAGGCAAGAGCCCCCTCTTCATGGGGCTGGGTTGAGGCAAGAGCCCCCACTTCACGGGGCTGGGCAGCACTCTGTAGACTCTCTGGCTGGGCAGCACTCTGTAGACTCTCTGGCTGGGCAGCACTCTGTAGACTCTCTGGCTGGGCTGGACCCTCTGAACCCCTCCCTGGGGCTGGATGCTCTGAACCCCTCCCTGGGGCTGGACCCTCTGAAGACGCCCCTCCTGGGGCTGGACCCTCTGAAGACGCCCCTCCTGGGGCTGGACCCTCTGAAGACGCCCCTCCTGGGGCTGGACCCTCTGAAGACGCCCCTCCTGGGGCTGGACCCTCTGAAGACGCCCCTCCTGGGGCTGGACCCTCTGAAGACGCCCCTCCTGGGGCTGGACCCTCTGAAGACGCCCCTCCTGGGGCTGGACCCTCTGAAGACGCCCCTCCTGGGGCTGGACACTCGGACTCCTCTGTGACTCTAAATGGCTTGAATATTCTTCTCTGGACACCCAACTTGGAATAAGGGCTTTTAATCACCGGACCCCAGTCATAAATTTGAGTCTCTTTCAGAGTAGCCTTCTTGATACCCCCGTCAGCAGTAGAAGGATCGGCTATTGTGGATGACTGGTAGACATGAGCACTATGATACTGAGATTTGTCACCATTCCCTGGCTTGCGAAGAATGCAGTCTTTAACAAAATAACCGGAATTTCCACAGTAAAGACAGAGGTGTAGCTCCCTACGCCGCTGACGTTCAGCTTCAGAGAGCTTGGGCCGTGGATAGCTCTGATGAACAACTTTTCCTTGCACAGAGGAAGAGACTCTATTAACTGGTTGGGACAAAACAGGATCAACAACGTTGGTAGTATTCCTGAAGAGATCAGGCATCACAGAAAGAATACTAGACAAAAGTTCTTGTAACTGTAATAACATCTGGTAGAAAATCTGCAGTTGGTCAGGAGTCCTAGTGCAGAAGGTCAGAGAATCTCTGGAGAAAGAACTCCGCTGCAGACACTGTGCCAATTGATGCTGAGTCGACTCCAGACCTTCCAAGCGTCCTGCTTAGGAGGTTCTGCGTCAGACAAACACTTTCGGCCTGGTCCATGTGGCCAGTTCCTACTGTCATGACTGAGGTTTTGTGAACCCGGTGTTAGTGAAGTCTGTGCGGGCGACTGGAGGATTATATGAATACTACCACTGACCTGGTTTGGGAATGTTGTGGACTCGGGGTTTCTTCCGGTGACTGGGAAGAGGAACCGCGGCAGAGATGGCCGAATCTAGGTTCTCCTCATGCAGGATTAGGTCGGCAGACAGGAAGCACGTGTGGGCGCTGAAGGTCTCCTGAAAGACAGAACTGGAAAGGCGCTGATGAATCAGTGAAGAATACCAGGTACAACTGTGCTAAAGGGCACGGGGTGCTTGGAGACACTGAGATGCTTGGAGACACTGAGGTGCTTGGAGACACTGAGGTGCTTGGAGACACTGAGGTGCTTGGAGACACTGGGGTGCGTAGAGACACTGGGGTGCGTAGAGACACTGGGGTGCGTAGAGACACTGGGGTGCGTAGAGACACTGGGGTGCTGAGGCACGGAGGTGCTGGAAGCACGGAGATGCTGAGGCACGGAGGTGCTGAGACACGGAGGTGCTGAGGCACGGAGGTACTAAGGCACGGAGGTACTAAGGCACGGAGGTACTGAGGCACGGAGGTGCTGGAAGCACGGAGGTACTGAGGCACGGAGGTACTGAGGCACGGAGGTGCTGTAAGCACGGTTGTACTGAGGCACGGAGGTACTGAGGCACGGAGGTGCTGAAGCACGGAGGTACTGAGGCACGGAGGTACTGAGGCACGGAGGTGCTGGAAGCACGGTTGTACTGAGGCACGGAGGTAGAGAGGCACTGAGGCACAGAGGTTCTTGGAGGCACGGAAGCCACAGGGATACGGGAGCTCTGGAGATCACAACTACAACAGCAGTAAAACTGAAATACGACAGCTGTGGTTTACAGTGGAGAATACGGAATTCAGTACTGTGCCTTTAAGACGAACCACTGCAGCTGTGCCTTTACATTGAGACTCATGGAAATGGTGAAATCAATGGCAACACAAAAGTAAACCAAACGGTAACAAGGGAACAGAGTTTCCACAGGAACTTAGGTACAAAGGTTACCTTTAGGGAGCTCAGCTTTAAGACTCACACAAGGCTGTGTGTGACACGAGGAACTGGCCCAGTTTCTAACTCAGCCTCCTGATTTATACTTCCTGATCCTTGGTGATTGGTGAGCAGGATTAGGTGATGCAGAGAGTCTCAGGCTGGCAGAGGATTGAACAACTCTGGGTCAGGTGAACAGTCACTGTCATGTGACTACTCTAGCCAAGGCTGTGATGTAGAAAGAGGCCTAGCAGGCCGAGAGAACACTGAAGCCTGAACTTCTGCAAAACATAGGATGCTGGCTTTTAGGCCTAAACTTCAGATTACTGAATTCAGCCTCACACAGGAGATCACCACAGATGGAGCTAATTAACTATTACCTTTCAGGCAGAGAACTCAGGAAAACTCATAGAGCTGACAACCTGTTTAAAAAAGACACAGGATCCGGGACAGATGGCAGGGGTAAGTCACCAAATATAAAACCTACAGTCAGGATTGTGACAGTATTGATGCTAGGGACGAGAGTATTATACTCCCGTTATATAAATCACTAGTGAGGCCACACCTTGAATACTGTGTACAATTCTGGGCACCGTACTACAAAAAGGATATCCTGGAGCTTGAAAAGGTACAGAGGAGGGCGACCAAACTAATTAAGGGCATGGAGACGATGGAATACAAGGAAAGGCTTGAAAGACTAGGCATGTTTACATTGGAAAAGCGGAGACTAAGAGGGGATATGATCAACATCTACAAATATATAAGGGGACAATACACAGAGCTTGCGTGGGACCTGTTTTTGGTTAGATTAACACAGAGGACTCGTGGACACTCGCTCAGGTTAGAGGAGAGGAGATTCCGCACAATACGGCGTAAAGGCTTTTTCACGGTAAGGACAATACGTGTTTGGAATTCCCTGCCCGAGGGAGTTGTAATGGCGGAATCTGTCAACACCTTTAAGAATGGGTTAGATAAATTCCTAATGGATAAGGATATCCAGGGGTATGGTGCATAGTCATGCATTATAGTTACTATAAATAGGGATAAAATGCAACGGCTGACAGCAGCATCAGTCAGAAATTTTAGTCAAATCATCATGCATAGGAGACCACAAATAGGTTGAACTCGATGGACAATTGTCTTTTTTCAACCTCAGATACTATGTTACTATGTTACTATAGTGCCAGTTACAAGTAACGCCCCCATAGTGCCAGTTACAAGTAACGCCCCCCCGTAGTGCCAGTTACAAGTAACGCCCCCCATAGTGCCAGTTACAAGTAACGCCCCCCGTAGTGCCAGTTACAAGTAACGCCCCCCCATAGTGCCAGTTACAAGTAACGCCCCCCGTAGTGCCAGTAACAAGTATCGCCACCCATAGTGCCAGTTACAAGTAACGCCCCCCATAGTGCCAGTTACAAGTAACGCCCCCCCCGTAGTGCCAGTTACAAGTATCGCCACCCATAGTGCCAGTTACAAGTAACGCCCCCGTAGTGCCAGTTACAAGTAACGCCCCCCCCCGTAGTGCCAGTTACAAGTAACGCCCCCCATAGTGCCAGTTACAAGTAACTCCCCCCGTAGTGCCGGTTACAAGTAACGCCCCCCATAGTGCCAGTTACAAGTAACGCCCCCCGTAGTGCCAGTTACAAGTATTGCCACCCATAGTGCCAGTTACAAGTAACGTCCCCCGTAGTGCCAGTTACTAGTAACGCCCCCCCCATAGTGCCAGTTACAAGTAACGCCCCCCATAGTGCCAGTTACAAGTAACGCCCCCCATAGTGCCAGTTACCAGTAACGCCCCCCCGCAGTGCCAGTAACAAGTAACGCCCCCCATAGTGCCAGTTACAAGTAACGCCCCCATAGTGTCAGTTACAAGTATCGCCCCCCATAGTGCCAGTTACAAGTAACGCCCCCCATAGTGCCAGTTACAAGTAACGCCCCCCCATAGTGCCAGTTACAAGTAACGCCCCCCCATAGTGCCAGTTACAAGTAACGCCCCCCCCGTAGTGCCAGTTACAAGTAACGCCCCCATAGTGCCAGTTACAAGTATCGCCACCCATAGTGACAGTTACAAGTAACGCCCCTCCCCATAATGCCAGTTACAAGTAACGCACCCACAATACTGACACTTTCTTCCCCTCTCACCTGGGTCCTGTGTGCAGAGACAGAGAGCCGCCAGCGGGAGAGTGCAGCTGGCGCCAGCGCTGCAGAGGCTGCTTCCTGGGAGGAGGAGAGTGCCAGCCGCCGCCGCATATTATTGTAATCATTTTAAGACATTAAAATAGTTTGGGAGGCACTAATAGCAAGTGCCTCCCACTGACTACGGTAACGGGGAGAGAGCGGGTGGGTGGGGCCAAGCACTGGGCTGTAAAAGCCCATTGAAATAAGCAGTCAAAGCGGAACTTCTACATGTGCCTCGTTGACAGGGGCGGGATTCCCCTAGCAGTGAGGCACATGTGATTGGACAGGCGGATCTAGTGCTGGATCCGCTGGTCCTATCACCCACAGGAGGAGGCGGAACAAGGTTCCCCTCTCTTCATTGCCCGATTCCTCCCTCCCCTGCTGGTGGTGATGGGGCCGCTTCCGCTCTCCGTTACCCAGCCGCTGGCAGCGGAGGGGAGGCCGGAGAGCCAAGTGCAGCAGCAGCAGCGGCGCCCGGCGCTCTACTCACCCGGCGATGGTAAGCCGGAGCTGACCCCCAGCTCCGGCTTACCATCTCCGGGTGAGTAGAGCGCCGGCCGCCGCTGCTGCTGCTGCACTTGGCTCTCCGGCCTCCCCTCCGCTGCCAGCGGCTGGGTAATGGAGAGCGGAAGCGGCCCCATCACCACCAGCAGGGGAGGGAGGAATCGGGCAATGAAGAGAGGGGAACCTTGTTCCGCCTCCTCCTGTGGGTGATAGGACCAGCGGATCCAGCACTAGATCCGCCTGTCCAATCACATGTGCCTCACTGCTAGGGGAAGCCCGTCCCTGTCAACGAGGCACATGTAGAAGTTCCGCTTTGACTGCTTATTTCAATGGGCTTTTACAGCCCAGTGCTTGGCCCCACCCACCCGCTCTCTCCCCGTTACCGTAGTCAGTGGGAGGCACTTGCTATCAGTGCCTCCCAAACTATTTTAATGTCTTAAAATGATTACAATAATATAAAGAAGATACTTATGACACAGAATATGTGTCATAACTTACCTTCTTTGTATTACTGTAATCATTAATGACACTGCCTCTTCTGACTGCACGTCCCTGGTTCAGGGTGTTCACTGAAATATCCCCAATTTCTTCAAATATTTTACTGGTGGGTTTTACTGGTGTTAATAAATTGCACAACACTCTCTTCATTACACTGACACTCTTTTTTCACCGCTAATATTATAATGAAACAAATTTCCATTCTATCTACACAAATGGCCCAATATTATAAAGCTGTCTATAACTGACACCGCGCTAATGTATGGAATGTGATGGAATAACTGAAGAACACTGGCAACTGCCATCCTTCTACCCCTGGTGCAACTGACATCACAGAACAGCACCGGGGCAGCAGGAAGATCGGTACCCCAGGTAGTGGGGTAACTTTTCAGGCTGCAAAAGGGTACAAAGTTAGTAGGTGCACATATAAAGTATTACACTATTACTGATAGCTCACAATTTGAGCTGACTATGGCATAGAAGGTTTGGTGTCACTTGCTTGGAATGTTGTGTATTTTAATACAGGGGAATTGAGGCGTGTGCCTAGGGGCACCACTTGTAGAGAGTAGCACAGAAGGTTGGACCCCTCTCCCTCCGCCCACCACATCTGAGCAGCAGGTCCTTTTTTTTTTCTTTACCAGGTGAGGCCGAGAGGGAGAGTGAAGTGTGGACAGGGAGGCGGAGCTACTTGGGACCAGAGGGCTGCTGTTAGAGAGAGAGGTGGAGCTGCTGCAGGTCCCTGGCTGCTCATGAGGTAAGTGTGTGTGTGCAGTATGTGTGTGTATGTGTGCAGTGTTTGTATGCATGCTGTGTGTACTGTATATGTATGTGTGTGTACTGTATATGTATGTGTGTGTACTGTATATATATGTGTGTATATATGTGTCCAGTGTGTGCATATGTGCACTGTGTGTGTGTATGTTTGTATGTATGTATGTATGTATGTATGTGTACAGTGTTTGTATGTGTGTGTGCATATGAGTGCAGTGTGTGTGTATGTGCAGTGTTTGTGTCATACTTGCCTACCCTCCTGGAATGGCCGGAAGGCTCACAAAAATCGGTTGCCCCTCCCGGCCCCCTGGAGAGATGGGCAAGTCTCCTGCAGCGCCGCAGCTCCCCCACACACCGCTTCGGCCACTTACAGAGCACAAGTGAGCGGTACAAGGTGACCCGATGACGTGATTCCTGCTGAATCGCGTCATCATTGCCCCACCCCCCACTGTTCAGTGCCTGTAATATTGGCACTGTATAGCAGGGGTGTGGCCACAGTGACGCGACTGCAAGCTCCACACCCCCAGTGCAGCCTCAGCTACATAAGCACGCCCCCAACTATGCCCCCAGGTGACATCATGCTCTCCCTCCCCTCCCCACCCCCCTGCTGCGCCGAGCTGGCTGCCCTCACCCAGAGGGGGCTGGCAGAAAATCAGCAACCCTGGTATGTGTGTGTGTGCAGTGTAAGCAGTAGGAGTACAGTGAGGGGTGATGGGGCAGTGAGCTGGGGTTGGGGGATCATAAGGTGTGAGGGGGAAAGTGTGAGCTGTGGGGAGCAGTGAGGTGTGAGGAGAGCAGTGTGAGTGGCGGAGGGGGGAAGGGCAGTGAGGTGTGAGGAGAGCAGTGTGAGTGGCGGAGGGGGGAAGGGCAGTGAGGTGTGAGGAAAGCAGTGTGAGTGGCGGAGGGGGGAAGGGCAGTGAGGTGTGAGGAGAGCAGTGTGAGCGGCAGAGGGGGGAAGGGCAGTGAGGTGTGAGGAGAGCAGTGTGAGCGGCAGAGGCGGGGAAGGGCAGTGAGGTGTGAGCAGAGCAGTGTGAGCGGCGGAGGGTTGGAAGGGCAGTGAAGTGTGAGGAGAGCAGTGTGAGCGGCGGAGGGGGGAAGGGCAGTGAGGTGTGAGTAGAGCAGTGTGAGCGGCGGAGGGGAGAAGGACAGTGAGGTGTGAGGAGAGCAGTGTGAGCGGCGGAGGGGGGAAGGGCAGTGAGGTGTGAGTAGAGCAGTGTGAGCGGCGGAGGGAAGGGCAGTGAGGTGTGAGGAGAGCAGTGTGAGCGGCGGAGGGGGGAAGGGCAGTGAGGTGTGAGGAGAGCAGTGTGAGCGGCGGAGGGGGGAAGGGCAGTTAGATATGGAGGGAACCGGAGAGAGCTATGAAATTGGGTAATGAGAAGGCTATGGGGAGATATGGAGGGAGGGGACCCCTAATTTCGCCATGGCGCATGACGTCACATCATACACACGCGGGGAGGCTGGAAACCACACGAGGGGCAAAGAGTAGCACACCAGGAGCCAGACACCTTTCCCGAGGTGGGCCTATGTGCTTCTAATGCCAGGGCTGCTTTTTAATCCCAGTCCAGCCTTGGATCAGTATTTTCCAACTAAAAAAATGGTTTGGTGGAAAGTACTGTTAGTCATTAGGGGATACATTGTCAGTCCGCGTTTTTAGGTTTAAGCAAAAATGTCACATTTCAACTCTGCATAAATAAGAATGATAAATAAGAATGATGTAGAATAGCCTATTTTGGGGAGTATCTGTCCCTGGACCACAGGATCATATATTATCCTAACCCAAGAAGAGAAAAAAGAACCCTCCACGATTTATTTTTCGTCTACAAGTGAAATCTATTGTCCGACATGCACAATAGCAATAATTAGAATATATTTGTAGGTCGCCTCTTGAAAGGCCGCGCGGAGGATCCCAAATTCCACATTATGTTGCTAAGAGACTGAAAGTATTTTCTTTGTTCCAAATTGGCAATAAGATTACGGCTCTCTCCCTGGACAATTGATGCCGCGTCTATGCAGAGACTCGTGTGCTCGTGTGGTTTTGTATACACTTGTCTTTCACAGAATTCCATTCTACATTGTACATTGATTAAACACAGTATCAGTTATACTTAGAAAAAGTTTTTCTTCTTCTTCTTCTAAAAAACTTTTTTCAATTTGCTTTCTGTCACTTTAAGTTAATTTGGCTGTAATTCTAAATATAGGTTGCGTCTTGGACTTGGCACAAGATTTTGAGAGCTCCTGCGTTTCGTATCTAAATCTATGTGGATTTTGGGCCTAGGCCTTCATTCAGCTGCTCGCTTTGCAAGTGCAATCCTTTGCTTTGTGCATACCATCCTCCTGCGATCTCTAAACTGCAAACGCGATCGCAGTTCTGGATGAACATAGCGACCGCCCATCTGCGACTGCAGACTAATACCCCGTTCACACTGCACAAATAATCTGGTATCGACCCAGTATTTTCCCGGGTCGCCTGACCTGGTAATTCAACCCGGGAATAAAGAAGGATTATTCCCGGGTTATTACCGGGTCAGGCGCAGTGTGAACAGGTTTCCCCGGTCGATGCAACCCGGTACCCGTTCACAGCATAGGCAGAGGCGGCATGGAGATAATATCATCTCCAGAGCCGCCTCCGCACCCGCCTCCTATGCTGGCTCCGTGTCCGTCCCTGATGGCAACCCGACCCGGCATATTGCCGTGTCAGGAAGCATGTTCTCAGGGTCAAATGCTGGGTCGCACTCGGGAAGGACCCGTATCCAATTTCCGGGTGCGACCCGGCAATTGCAATCTGAATGGGGTATGAGTAAGCCTGAGCTTACTCAGACTAGCAGTCGCACTGTGGCTAGCGAGGCCAAGGAATGTAGTCATTGGCCTAACCACTCCCGGAAAATGAGGGTGACACGCCCCTGTTACCGGCAACGCCGTCCGCTCCCGTCCCTCCCAGCGAATGCCTGTGCCTGTCAATCAGGCAGAGGCGATCACATTACTGCATGTGCAGTTTACCAACCATTTGGAAACTGCGGGTTGGAGAGTTTATGCGATCTAACCTGAATCAGGTCCTTTAAACGGGAGAATTGTAACATATTCCCGATTCTAATGGTGCCCATACACTTGTGAGATAATCGGTGCTAACCTTCGATTTCGACCGCATCTGTGAGAGAAATTGAAGGATTATATGCACATTTTAGGTACCTTTCGACGCGATGCGCGGGCACCCCGGTCGAATCTCACGTCTCAAGATAGTGTGTGCTGCACTAAATATTTTATCGAACCGCAGTGCGATCGCATGTGTTTTTAAAAACACATGCTATATATCGCACTGCGATGTGCGAGGCCGCTCCCACTCAGCAGTGCCGTGCACATCACGTGATTACCATGCGATCCATCGCATGATCGCATGGTAATCACTTCGGCAGTTCAGGTGCGATTTCATCGCACCTGAACTGCCGGTGCGATGCCCCACGATGTCGCGTCGCGGGCCAACGCACAAGTGTATGGGCACCATTAGCACATTTGAATTTCTGGTAAATATCGCAAGTTGAGACGGAGAGAAAATGAAACATATATTATTTGATGCTCATGTGAATTTGAGAGTTAAATGTTTCTGTAAACTGTGAAATGACTGGAAATGGCCAGGCAGGCATATTATATCGCAGCACAATACAGAACAGCTGGAAAGTTATACTCAGTGACATTTTGCCAAAGTAGAACAAGGAGAAAATTGCAGTCTGCTTATTTGTACAGAGGCAGATACAGATATTATCTGGGTATATTATTTATTATTGTAATTATTACCATTTATTTACACAGCGCCGGCATATTCTGCGGCGCTCTGCGAGTAGGATACCTGTTTCCCTTAAATCGGAGCATGTGCCATTTATACGGCCTGTCTGGTAATACTGTATGCACAGCAGTGGCGTGCGGTGAGGTCAGTGGCTGGGGAGGCACAAGCAGCTAACATCCCCCCCCCCCATAGAGGGGAAGAAGAAAAAAAGAAAGCGTAGCCCCCCCCCCCCCCCCTTTATTCATAAAACCAGCACCAGGCAGAACCAGCCAGGGGGGGGTAATGCCATAGCAGGGGAGACACTCAGTATGGGGTCCCCCTGCCATAGCATTAATCTACCCCCCCAAGCTAGTCAGCCCAGGGCTGGAATTCCTCGGAAGTGGGGACCCCACAAAAAAAACATGGGGTCCCCCTCCCGAGCAATAACCAGCACTGGGCTGATAGCCCAGTGCTATGCCCCGCACCCCTGGTGGCGGTGGGTGCGGGGTTCATTGTTAAAATTGTTCTTTACAGGTGGCCTACAGATCCCAGCAAGCCTGCCCCAGCATGCTGGCACTTGGAGAACCACAAGTGCCAGCATGCCCGGACATAATGGGCCCGCTGGCACCTGTAGTCTGCCTGTAAAGAATAGTAATATTGTTCTTTACAGGTGGCCTACAGGTCCCAGCAAGCCTGCCCCAGCATGCTGGCACTTGGGGAAACACAAGTGCCAGCATGCCCAGACATAAATGGCCTGCTGGCACCTGTTGCCCACCTGTAAAGAAAATATTAAAATAAAAACACCACACAGTCTTAAAAAATAAGTTTTATTGCACAAGGTCTTCACCTGAGGGCGGCGGCCTTTAAGCTCTTTTGCATGGCCGCCGCTTCCCCAGGGCTTCAGGCGTCTTCACCTGGGGGGACACCACCTCCCCAGGGCTTCCAGCGTCTTTCTCTGAAGTCTTCACCTGGGAGGCAGCGGCCTTAAAGCTCTTTTGCATGGCCGCCCCCTTCCCCAGGGCTTCCAGCGTCTTCACCTGGTGGGCGGCGGCTGCTAAGCTCTTTTGCATAGCCGCCGCCCATCCAGGACTTCCGGCGTCTTCAACCTTCAGGAGCTCTTCTCCACTCCTCCTCCACCGTCGGACTGACAGCCGCTCCCTCGCGCTGACTTATATAAGTCAGCCAGAGGGGGCGGAGCAATGACGCGGCGAGCCGTGATTGGCTCGTGGTGGCCATCTTCAATTTAAAAAATTACGCTGAGGCGCCATTTTTGAAATGGGTTACCGCTCCGCTGCTCAAACTCTGCACCGCCGCCCGCACTCACGCCGCCCGCACCGCCGCAACCACGCCGCCCGGACCCACGCCGACGCCCGCACCTCCGCCGCACCCACAACAGTGATTGACAGCGGATCCAGTGACGGATCCGCTGGCCAATCACTGTGGCCTGAATGACAGGGGACGTGCTTTCATAGGTTGAAAGCACGTCCCTGTGTGAAAGCGGCACCACTAATGGTGCCGCTTTCCCATGTATTTTCAATGGGCTTTTAATGCCCATTGCTAGGCCCCGCCCGCACCCGCCCCCCGCTCCCATATCTTTCCCTATCTGACAGGGAGGCACCACGATCGGTGCCTCCCAAACACTTTACAATAGACTGGGACGATTAGGATAATATAAAGCAAATACTTATGACACAGAATTAGAGATGAGCGCCTGAAATTTTTCGGGTTTTGTGTTTTGGTTTTGGGTTCGGTTCCGCGGCCGTGTTTTGGGTTCGAACGCGTTTTGGCAAAACCTCACCGAATTTTTTTTGTCGGATTCGGGTGTGTTTTGGATTCGGGTGTTTTTTTCAAAAAACACTAAAAAACAGCTTAAATCATAGAATTTGGGGGTCATTTTGATCCCAAAGTATTATTAACCTCAAAAACCATAATTTACACTCATTTTCAGTCTATTCTGAATACCTCACACCTCACAATATTATTTTTAGTCCTAAAATTTGCACCGAGGTCGCTGTGTGAGTAAGATAAGCGACCCTAGTGGCCGACACAAACACCGGGCCCATCTAGGAGTGGCACTGCAGTGTCAAGCAGGATGTCCCTTCCAAAAAACCCTCCCCAAACAGCACATGACGCAAAGAAAAAAAGAGGCGCAATGAGGTAGCTGTGTGAGTAAGATTAGCGACCCTAGTGGCCGACACAAACACCGGGCCCATCTAGGAGTGGCACTGCAGTGTCACGCAGGATGGCCCTTCCAAAAAACCCTCCCCAAACAGCACATGACGCAAAGAAAAAAAGAGGCGCAATGAGGTAGCTGACTGTGTGAGTAAGATTAGCGACCCTAGTGGCCGACACAAACACCGGGCCCATCTAGGAGTGGCACTGCAGTATGTATGTATAAAGAAAGAAAAAAAAAACCACGGTTAGGTGGTATATACAATTATGGACGGGCTGCCGAGTGCCGACACAGAGGTAGCCACAGCCGTGAACTACCGCACTGTACTGTGTCTGCTGCTAATATATAGACTGGTTGATAAAGAGATAGTATACTCGTAACTAGTATGTATGTATAAAGAAAGAAAAAAAAACCACGGTTAGGTCACTGGTATATACAATTATGGACGGGCTGCCGAGTGCCGACACAGAGGTAGCCACAGCCGTGAACTACCGCACTGTACACTGGTTGATAAAGAGATAGTAGTATACTCGTAACAACTAGTATGACGACGGTATAAAGAATGAAAAAAAAACCACGGTTAGGTGGTATATAATACAATTATGGTTGGACGGACTGCCTGCCGAGTGCCGACACAGAGGTAGCCACAGCCGTGAACTACCGCACTGTACACTGGTTGATAAAGAGATAGTAGTATACTCGTAACAACTAGTATGACGACGGTATAAAGAATGAAAAAAAAACCACGGTTAGGTGGTATATAATACAATTATGGTTGGACGGACTGCCTGCCGAGTGCCGACACAGAGGTAGCCACAGCCGTGAACTACCGCACTGTACACTGGTTGATAAAGAGATAGTAGTATACTCGTAACAACTAGTATGACTGACTATGACGGTATAAAGAATGAAAAAAAAACCACGGTTAGGTGGTATATATTATAATACAATTATGGATGGACGGACTGCCTGCCGACTGCCGACACAGAGGTAGCCACAGCCGTGAACTACCGCACTGTACACTGGTTGATAAAGAGATAGTAGTATACTCGTAACAACTAGTATGACACTATGACGGTATAAAGAATGAAAAAAAAACCACGGTTAGGTGGTATATATTATAATAATAATACAATTATGGATGGACGGACTGCCTGCCGACTGCCGACACAGAGGTAGCCACAGCCGTGAACTACCGCACTGTACACTGGTTGATAAAGAGATAGTAGTATACTCGTAACAATTAGGATGACACTATGACGGTATAAAGAATGAAAAAAAAACCACGGTTAGGTGGTAGGTATATAATAATAAATAATACAATTCTGGTCGGACGGACTGCCTGCCGTGTGCCGACACAGAGGTAGCCACAGCCGTGAACTACCGCACTGTACACTGGTTGATAAAGAGATAGTAGTATACTCGTAACAATTAGGATGACACTATGACGGTATAAAGAATGAAAAAAAAACCACGGTTAGGTGGTAGGTATATAATAATAAATAATACAATTCTGGTCGGACGGACTGCCTGCCGTGTGCCGACACAGAGGTAGCCACAGCCGTGAACTACCGCACTGTACACTGGTTGATAAAGAGATAGTAGTATACTCGTAACAATTAGGATGACACTATGACGGTATAAAGAATGAAAAAAAAACCACGGTTAGGTGGTAGGTATATAATAATAAATAATACAATTCTGGTCGGACGGACTGCCTGCCGTGTGCCGACACAGAGGTAGCCACAGCCGTGAACTACCGCACTGTACACTGGTTGATAAAGAGATAGTAGTATACTCGTAACAATTAGGATGACACTATGACGGTATAAAGAATGAAAAAAAAACCACGGTTAGGTGGTAGGTATATAATAATAAATAATACAATTCTGGTCGGACGGACTGCCTGCCGTGTGCCGACACAGAGGTAGCCACAGCCGTGAACTACCGCACTGTACACTGGTTGATAAAGAGATAGTAGTATACTCGTAACAATTAGGATGACACTATGACGGTATAAAGAATGAAAAAAAAACCACGGTTAGGTGGTAGGTATATAATAATAAATAATACAATTCTGGTCGGACGGACTGCCTGCCGTGTGCCGACACAGAGGTAGCCACAGCCGTGAACTACCGCACTGTACACTGGTTGATAAAGAGATAGTAGTATACTCGTAACAATTAGGATGACACTATAACGGTATAAAGAATGGAAAAAAAACCACGGTTAGGTGGTAGGTATATAATAATAAATAATACAATTCTGGTCGGACGGACTGCCTGCCGTGTGCCGACACAGAGGTAGCCACAGCCGTGAACTACCGCACTGTACTGTGTCTGCTGCTAATATAGACTGGTTGATATTTAAAGAGATATTAGTAGTATACAACAATACTATACTGGTGGTCAGGCACTGGTCACCACTCCTGCAGCAAAAGTGTGCACTGTTAATTAATATAATTGTACTCCTGGCTCCTGCTAACAACCTGCAGTGCTCCCCAGTCTCCCCCACAATTAATTATAAGCTTTTAATTTATACATTGATGACTGTGCAGCACACTGGGCTGAGCTGAGTGCACACAGACTGAGTCACACTGTGTGACTGACTGTGCTGTGTATCGTTTTTTTTTTCAGGCAGAGAACGGATATAGCAGAGAGAAGTGAACGGATATATTATATTAAATAAAAGTTAACTAGCAACTGCACTGGTCACTGACTGTGGTAAACTAACTCTGTCTGCGACTCTGCACAATCTCTCTCTATCTAATCTATCTATCTCTATTCTAATGGAGAGGACGCCAGACACGTCCTCTCCCTATCAATCTCAATGCACGAGTGAAAATGGCGGCGACGCGCGGCTCCTTATATAGAATCCGAGTCTCGCGATAGAATCCGAGCCTCGCGAGAATCCGACAGCGTCATGATGACGTTCGGGCGCGCTCGGGTTAACCGAGCAAGGCGGGAAGATCCGAGTCGCTCGGACCCGTGGAAAAAAAAGTGAAGTTCGTGCGGGTTCGGATTCAAAGAAACCGAACCCGCTCATCTCTACACAGAATATGTGTCATAAGTATCTTCTTTATATTATTTTAATCAGTAATGACAGGGGAGGTGACTGCATGTCCCTGATGTACAGTGTATTTTTTGTGCTGTAAATTGGCTGGAACAAAGCTCTCGCAAGGCTGACATTTTGGAAACATCCCATTTAATAATGGAAAATAACCAACTGGACTTATTTCATTGCCTCTCTCTTTCCTGGAGAGATTTTGCGCAGGGCATAGGCCTGCTTCTGAGTCGCATACAAGTCCCAATGCACTTGCGTCCCAGGTTGCATCTGTGTCTTTGCAAATGTACACGGAATTCATCAGGTCGACATGCATTCTTGTAAAACGTTGACAGTGCTTATGGTCGACAGGTACAGAAGGTTGACAGGTTGAATTGGCCGTCATGATAATGGTCGATACTCATATGCTTGACACAACTTTTTAAGGGTTTTTTGCAACTTTTTTTCAACTTTTTCATACTTTACCATCCATGGGGACTACGATTGGGAATAGTAACCTGTGCTGTGCGCAGCGGTAGCGGAGCGAGGCGCCTTGCCCGCAGCACGGCAAGCGAAGCAAGCCATGCACGAGGATGCGGCACACTTATTGGGGTTCCCTGTGCTCTGACGGCACAAACTACAGCAAAAAAACATAAAAACAGCATGCTGACCTTTTTTTTGTGTCAACCATTTTCCAGGTCGACCTTTTCATGTGTCAACATTTTGTACATGTTGACCTTTTGCATTGTTTACCTTCTACTTGTCGATCTAATGACCCTGTTGATCGGGTCGACGTATTGACAGTCAACCTAATTAGGGTTAACCTAATGGTCTACACCCTCACAAGTCAGGGCGGTTACATGTGGTCTCTTTGCCACCGCCCAGTTCACAACATGAAACACCCTATATGACGGACGGACAGATCTCACCAAATTACATCCGACCGAGAACAGGGCGGGCTTAAGCTGGGTACACACTGACCGATATGTCATCTGATCCGGAGGATCGGACCGACGTATTGCTCAATTCGGCACATATCAGGCATGGTGTATGTGATGTGATGTTGGGCCGACATATGGGCTGGGTACACCGCTCCAGTGTGTACCCAGCTTTACTCAAAAATTTGTCGATTTGCTACTGCGCATTTGCTGTATACAAACACTATTTGCGTCCATGAAGAGAGATCCTAGTTCTGACTGAAAATCAGCCCCATGGTGAGGAAAATAATGTGGCTAATATCCTACAACAAACAGTTATGTAGAAATACGAGTGGTGGGTAAACAGACTGTCAGACACTTGCTGGCTCCCTCACTTCATAATTGACCCTTTCTAAATAAATTCTTTTTTTTATACTGACACAAGCTTAAACATAATTTAAACATAAGTCACTTAATAATTCCACCCGGCTAGGATACAGCTTCCTTGTGGTGATTGCTGAGAGTCAACTGAGAAAATGGCTTCCAGAATGTATCGGTGACAAGTTAGGTCAATAACTCAGAGGGTGAAGACATTTCAAAGCAGCTCATTCCTGCAAAGAGCATAATTTCCATATCCATTCTGATTGAGTCCATGATCTCCAGTTGGGTATGGTTGATGTAAACTGCATTTAATTGCCCTGTGGTAATTCAGCATGTCAAAATGGAGATTTCTGATTATTTCCACATGGTCTCTTCAGGTTATTATAGGAGCAAAGTGTAAAACATGCCCCACCCCGACTTGTCTCTGGATTTAATGGAAAGTAAATGTACCGCGCTATTTTTGTTTTCCAATGTGTATATTAATGCTGAAAAATAAAGTGCGTTTCTGGAGCGCGCAGGAAATGTCTGTCAGACAGACTTTGCAGATGGGATATTAATCCTATAGTATGCATCAGAAGTGGAACACTGTCTCTCGGAGCCGCATAGTAAAATTTGAATCAGGGACCAGCAGTCCCTCCAAGGGCCACATTCTGCTTATATGTCCTGCAGTGTATTCTGGGACTGAGGAACGGAAACCTGAGTACATGAGTTTCTATCTAAAATGTAATCATTGTATGTGGCCTCAACCCAGCAAATTCGCAGTGCGCACTGAGGGCTTCACTGCGCAAGCACAAGCCCTGCTTTGCAGTATTGAGATTTGGGGGCAGATGTACTAAGCAGTGAAAAGAGCGGAGAAGTGAGCCAGCGTAGAAGTTGCCCATGGCAACCAATCAGCACTGAAGTAACATCTATGATTTGCATGCTATAAAATGATACAGAGCTGCTGATTGGTTGATGGGGCAATTTCTCCACTGGCTCACTTCTCCGCTCTTCTCACTGCTTAGTAAATGTCCCCCTTAGAGTGCAGTACTCAGGAGATATCAAAGGTCACAAGCCTTGGTGGCCGAGGTGTAGCTGGGCAATAGTGCGCCCTGGACTGGCCCTTCCCCTCACACATGTGACGTCACATGCACCAAGGCTGCAGGACCAGGAATAATCTGTGAGCCTGTAGCGTCTTAAAGACGTGTTATACATTCAATTGAAATAGATTGCAAGTTTGCAACACCAGTGAATGGTGTTTACCGTTGGTCATGTGATATCGGCTATCAGACCGTAAGATGCAAAGTGTGGCTGCCATTATGTGTGTGTGTGTTTGCGTGCATGCGTGTGCGCATTTTTTTTTTCATGTCAAATTGTACTACTATAAGTGATAACCTACCCACTATAATAGATCATTATTTATATTAAAAGACCTTGGAGTCCCAATACCTGTATAAACATGTTCACGGAGCTCCGTGTTGACTTATACTGTCCCGTAGAATTTGCAGTTTAGGGTACATTGGGGGTAATTCCAAGTTGATCGCAGCAGGATTTTTGATAGCAATTGGGCAAAACCATGTGCACTGCAGGGGAGGCAGATATAACATGTGCAGAGAGAGTTAGATTTGGGTGGGGTGTGTTCAATCTGCAATCTAATTTGCAGTGTAAAAATAAAGCAGCCAGTATTTACCCTGCACAGAAATAAAATAACCCACCCAAATCTAACTCTCTCTGCACATGTTATATCTGCCTCCCCTGCAGTGCACATGGTATTGCCCAATTGCTATCAAAAATCCTGCTGTGATCAACTTGGAATGACCCCCGTTATACCAGACATAAAGTACGATTTGCATGGCCTGTTAAGGGATTTAAATGGAACACCACAGAACTGTCAAATTGCTCTTGATGCTGTAATTTGACCCACCAGCCAATGCAGGTTTTCTGAATCCTGGTGTATTACGTGACCCACGGAGGATTTGGATCCTTGCATCTGTTGATGTGTCTTTTAATATGGCATAATAATAATAATATATTTATAATAAAACCAAATACATGTCAGTCATTGCGCAGGAAAATATTTATGCCCAGTGAGCAGAATAATATTAATGAGCAGTTAGCAGAGGTTTCGTATTCAGAGGTTTTTAGTGCTGGAGTTACACTGAAACTGGGAAAAGCAATGTGACATGAAGTTTGCTGAGTCTATAATGAAACCCACCAGTCGTTTCTTTTCCGACTGAAATGGACCATTAATGGGACCAAATCATTAGACAACGAGCTTCGGGCTAGGTGGGCCCGTATAGCACCTAAGGAAAACCTTCAAAAAGGGAATCTTAGTGACCCATTATATCATAATTGTGTACCTCCCAGTTGCAACCCAGCGGGCAGTACTAACTCTGTGCACTTCGAGCAATAGAATAACACCACACAACGTGCAACAGTCCTGGGGTCACCTCACTATATTGATTTATGTAAAACATAGATGGAAATAAACTGCAGCTTTTTATGCACAAATGGAAAAGTTTAAACGGTCCTAAAGTTATAGGGGTCTATACATGAAGCAGTGAAAAGTGTGGAGAAGTGAGCCAGTGGAGAAGTTGCCCATGGCAACCAATCAGCATTGAAGTCACATTTGTAATTTGCATACTATACAATTGTACGGAGCAGCTGATTGGTTGCCATGGACAACTTCTCCACAGGCTCACTTCTCCACTCTTTTCACTGCTTCATGAATAGACCCGATAGTAGGTTAGCCTTTCATTTAAGTTTTCCCTCTTTATTATACAATGGGGTCTATTCATGAAGCAGTGAAAAGAGTGAAGAAGTGAGCCAGTGGAGAAGTTGCCCATGGCAACCAATCAGCTGCTCCGTACAATTGTATAGTATGCAAATTACAAATGTGACTTCAATGCTGATTGGTTGCCATGGGCAACTTCTCCACTGGCACACTTCTCCACACTTTTCACTGCTTCATGAATAGACCCCACTGGAGTATGCTTCTTTGGATTTTTATTCTTATTTTTTACATAATTTCTCAAAGCCCGTTACCAATAATTTCCGCAGAGGTCAATGTTCATAAATGTTGAAATTGTTTTGTGCTGATTTGATATTTAACAAAAAAAACTGACAAAAATATATAAATAAATACAATTTTTTATTAAAATAATAAAAATAAAATTCTATAAAAAAAACTCATGCATTAAGAATTTCCTAATATTCTGTTTGATAGTGCTATAAAAAAAAATAGCAAGATTTGCAAACGTTACTATTTTACAGCTGGCAAACTTGCGAAGGTCATGTCAGAAAATAACACAATTTGAAGATGGTGTTTTTGAAGGACAAATTCTATTAAAAGCAAATGAGGAATGAGACATGTAGCAGTTCAATGCTTTAATATCATTTTATTTAAAAGTTCGCAAACTGTAACTTGGTCGCTAAGTGAAGACAATTTTAGAGGCCCACTAAAAAAAAATTTGGAACAAAGTGCTGCGGGACCAATGAAACAACACCTACTTTTCTGGCCGCAACCACAAAAATACACATTTTGGAGAAAAATAGTTGGAGTTGTTAAACATGGTAAAAGAGGGAATCCCTAGTGCTCACCCGCCGGTGGGCTTGTCTGTGGGGAGGATTCAGTATGATTTACCGGCGGATGGGATGCCGGTCTGTCAATATGCTGACAGCGGCATCCCGCCCACCAGAATGCCGACAGTGGGGCAAGCGCCGCTGTGCCCGCCACAAGATCTATTACCACTCAATGGATGTCGTGGGGACACCCATGGGTGGGAATAGTCCTGTTGCGCCTGGATTTTGTCCGGCGGCATTGTCGGCTGTCGGAATTCCGGCGTTGGTATCCTGACCGCCAGGATCCCGACATCCGGCAAATTAAACGCATCCCCTGGTGTAATGTGTTGGGGAGGAAGTGGATGGAGTGGTTGTTGGTGGTGAATATGTAAGTGTGGATCAGGGGAAATATGGTGGGAAGCAGTGGGTTTGTGGATGATGGACGGGGAGCGGGTGGGGGGGTTTGTGTGGGGTGACTATTGGTGATTCTGGGTGCTGGGTGGAGGCATGGTGGGTGGAGTTAGTGCATAATTGTCAATTTGTTGTGCTTGTTTCACCTGTTCACCTTATGGGGAAGATGTACTAAGCCTTGGAGAGAGATAAAGTGGAGAGAGCTACAGTACCAATCAATTAGCTCCCAACTAACATGTCACACGCTGTGTTTAAAAAATGACAGTTAGGAGCTCATTGGTTGATTTTTTAATCTCTCTCCACTTTATATCTCTCCACAGCTTAGTACATCTGCCGATAGCCACACAGATACTCCAGTACGCCACAGTGACATTTGTGGGGCGGCCATGGGCACCTGCCCTGGGTGCACTGTTGTTAATCCGGCAGTGCATAGAAGCTGGTGTTCCATGGGAAGGGAATTAATTGTAACTGAAAAAGCGTCTGGATATTGCGGAAAGACAATAATCCAAAACATATCTCAAAATCAACCGTGGAGTACTTACGGGAATGTAATAAGGAAGTTTTGGAGTGGTCTTCATGGATTTCAGTGTATTATTGAGAGGTTTGAAACACGCAAAACACTCAGGAAGATATTTTCTGAACTTGGACAGTTCTGCAGAAGCATGTGAAACAATTCCTAAAGTTTAGATATAAAAGGCCCTTATTAGGCTATAAGTGGCATGTGGAAATTAGGATTTCTGCCAAACGCAGATGTTACTAAGGACAGGGTGTCCAAACTGTTTGCACAAGTCATATAATAATAAGTGTTTTAAACTTGTAGTTAAAGCTATTAAACTTGAATATACGTTGCAAATAGAGAAAGAAAAGACTGAGGGGGAGATATATCAAGCCTTAGAGGTGTATTTATTACAACCTCTAAAAATCAAAAGTGGCAGTGTTCCCATAGCAACCAATCAGGTTCAAGCTATCATTCTCTATTGCATCCTAGAAAAGGATAGACAGAATCTACCCCTTGGAGAGAGATCAAGTGGAGGAGTTGCCCATAGCAACCAATGGTTGTTGTGGGCAACTGATCCTTTTTAACTCCTTCCAAGGCTTGATACATCTCATAGTGAGTTTCCGCATTCTCACGAGTTCTGGATCAGCGTGCTAACTGTCTGACTCCACCGTGAGCAGCTGATGGGTCACATTAAGACTTCTTTGGCTCTGAGAGAAGAACCTTTTATTTTATTCTTAGTAAGAAACCTACAAAGCGACATCTCAGTATATCAGCCATCCCTGGTGTATGCTGCCCCCAGCTGAAGCTTATTTGATTTTTGGAACTCAAAATATGAGCTTGTCTTGTGAGGAAAAGGCCTTGATGTATAGCTCTCTCCAGGCCGGAGTAATATACACAGATAGCTGATAAACAAACATGCTACACTTTGGGAAATACACATCCCCTTCGCTAATTAGTGGAAGTATTTTGTTAGCACCAACCTGACTAATATCTATTTGGTCTGCAGGGGAAAAGGCCACCCAATGTGTGGGGAAAAGGGGCTGATTGACAGCGAGACCTACTGATAACACAGGAACTCCCAAGTCTACTTCTTAAGCTGCTTATAGAGGCCGCACGTGTTTGGGTGAAAGGGCGATCCCCTCCATCAGCTTCTCGCATGACACTAGTCACGTAGGATGAGATTATCACAGATCTACTCAGTCCATGGAGGTGATATACAGTATGCGTTCCCTGAAAGGTTAGATATACAGTAGTATAGCCACTTCACTAAATTTTAGTGGATTCATCCTTTAATAACCACTAAATAAAATAGAACACTTTTGGAATTTGTTTTTAATTTTAAGTTTTGGGCTTAATGTGTTTTTTTGTTGCTCTGCACTGAGCATTGTTTCTTGGATTTTTATTTATTTTTTGTCTCTCTCCTCAGCCTCCTCTATTTTTCTCCTTCACTTTCTCCTCCTCTTACTCCACCTCTCTTCCAACTGTCTCTTCTGCATCTCTCTCTCCTCCTCCTTTGCCTGTGTCTCTTTCTTTCACTGACACACGTTCCCCACTTTCTCTACTACGCTGTTTCTTTTTCTATTCTCTTCTTTCCCTCTCTCTCGCTAATGTGTCTCTCTTCCTCACTCTTCCTCTCTTCCTCACTCTGTCTTAATCTTTTACCCCCTCTTGCTCTTCTGCTCCTCAGTCGCTCCTGTCCTCAGTTCCTCTCTCTCTCTCGCTCCTCCTCTCTCTCCTCAGCCTCCTCTATTTTTCTCCTCCTTTTACTCCACCTCTCTTCCAACTGTCTCTTCTACATCTCTCTCTCCTCCTCCTTTGCCTGTGTCTCTATCTCCCACTGAAACACGTTCCCCTCTTTCTCTACTACGCTGTTTCTTTTTCTATTCTCTTCTTTCCCTCTCTCTCGCTACTGTGTCTCTCTTCCTCACTCTTCCTCTTTCTCTCTTCCTCACTCTGTCTTACTCTTTTACCCCCTCTTGCTCTTCTGCTCCTCAGTTGCTCCTGTCCTCAGTTCCTCTCTCTCTCTTGCTTTTCTTTCCTTCTCTTTCTCTTATTTTTAGGTTGCACGGTACCTCCTCCATGGGCCTGTCTAACTCCATCCGTCCACTTTTTGACGTATAAGGGGTCTGGTGGGTGCAGGGCAAATCCATTATAGAGCTCTCATGGGCCATACCATTATTAGAACATTGCTTCCTTGTGGTGCATTTTTATTAATATTGGTGCACCACGCACAACATGGTTTCTTCCACTTTGTGCTGGCAGGTGCTCCGAAGTCCTTAACAAAATTGCCACATCGCGTACAGTTATAAATAATTTCAGTGGAAAACCTCAGCCAATCAGATTCCATGAGGGTAGTCTTGTATTTATGGGAACTTTCATACAAAACTAAGGTCTATGGCAATCAAGTTATTTTTCTCATTGCAACATCTGTGATTTTTATAACCTCTAATAAGCAAAAAAGTGTGTTTTGTGAAAGGTTTAGAAGGTTTTTACCATGCCGTCTAATACCTTTCCCTAAAAACCATAAAAAACCCACACAGAAAACATAAGGTATAAAAAAGTATATAATTCATTTTTTTTCTAGCAATTCTCACATGAGATGGAAACCAGTAAGTGCAAAAACACAAACTGGTGGAAAGTGGAGACAGTTGCGGAGGAGACTTATGGATCCCCCTGATCCTTGGGATTTGGGTAATGAGGACAACACAACACATCTGGTTAATATCTTGAGGTTTCTGTGATAGTAATTGAAGCTGCCTCTATAGGCATTCTCTTCTCTGTGCCCTGAGAATCTTTTAATCATCGAATGCACAGAAAACTCTACATTTTCTGCACAAAAACCGCAGTGATCATGCAAAGCGCAGTTCATTTATTCCATGTGAGACAGTTTGTTGGGGGGTCACGTTTGGCTCTTTTCTCGTTTTTGGTAAAATCTCAGTAAACCATTATTTTTTAATGTGAATAAAGTTGACCTTTTGAAAATATATAATCAGTAGCAGTCTTGTGCCTTTATTCCATGGAAAGAAGGATATACAGTATAGCTGCTTTGTGTTTGTTCTAGAAATATTTTGTCACTTAAAAGTTGTGTCAGTTGCCAAGGAGTTGGGCAGTAACCTATTATACAATGCAGTGACCATAAATAGAAGTTGCCTTCATCAGGACACCGGGAACAGGGAGTAAAATCCGGGAAGGTGGAAACATAAAGTTAAAGTGTAAATCCCCCCCAAACTTCAAGTAAAAAACACAACAGGCACCATCTGATCACATTGGATGATTTTTTTAGACAGTTTATTCCAACATATCTACAGGGGATGCGTTTAGCATCCTGGCTGTCGGGATGCCAACGGTCATGTGACCAACACCGGAATCCAGACAGACAACATACCAAATATTGGGGTTCAGGATTAGGGTTACGGCCCGGTGGAGAGGGTTAGGTATAAGGGGGAGGGGTTATGGTTAGGCACTACGAGGGGTTAACCCTAGGGCCATCCCCCGAGAGTTAGCCGTAGCAGCCATCAGGGGGGGACCGAGGGGACTGGTGTCCCGGGCCATTACAGAGATGGGGGCTCACCCTTGGCTCCTATCGCCAATACCAGTAGAGCTGCACCAGTCTGTGAATCAACAGCATGCTGATGCACAGGGCGGATTTCTTAAAACAAGCCTTCCCTGCTCGTTAGATCTCTGTGAACCAATCCTGTAGGTCCACAACACTCCACCTACTGTATATGTAACATCACAATGTATGACATCACATAGGGGTCGAGCAGTGCAGTAGAATTATAATTTTTTTGCAAAAATCTGGCGTATATGTTAGTATGACGGGAAAGGCTCTGCCTCACCCCACCACACGTCACTGAGTAGGAGAGATAATGGGACATATTTTTGACCAATCCACCAGGTTACTAATGGATCAAGGCACATTTTGTTAGCGGGATTATAATCCCTGTTTTTGGACTGGATCTTAAAATAAAGTGGCTTTTATACTATACTTTTTATACTATACTTGTATTTCTGATATACTAAAAGGATTTACTGTTACTTGATGTTTTGGTTTTATGCTTTAATAACATGTTAGCTCTATGAATTTTTTGGCGTGTTTCAGACTCCATCCACATGATGAACAAAATACCTAATTTCCCAAAAATACTGGAAAGAGTTTGGCCTCCTCTCAATGCACTCTCTTTAAAAAAATAATAATAATAATTAAAAAAAAATGTAAATGGATGGAAAATCAACTGGGAGTAAATGCATTTTTTTTAAATCGAGTTGAAAATTTGCTAAACTTGTTTAGGGAGCATATGTGACTGAAAGCTCTGCACTTCCTAAAATTCTCCACAAGTTTAGCAAATTTTCTACTCGATTTAAAACATTTGATTTACTGGCAATTGATTTTCCATCCATTTGAAAATTCATCTTGCGAAATGAACAACGTATGAACAGTCTGTAAAACTTGCATACACATTTCAATTTCTTCTGCTAATTTTAACCCTGATGAAGTCCCTCTGATGAAATGCATTGGGTTGGAAAATCATCAACAGGCTTCAGCTACTTGCATAATTATACCTTCTCTAGATGCCTGTTGTAATCTGTATCATATAGTGATTAATCCTTAAATATGTACTGTTTCATGTGGATGTTAAAACATTTTATGTAATTCAATGATTTTATAGAAAATTAAAAATATTTGAATTTTAAGATTTTTTTTTTACTAGAATAATTGTTCTGGGTGGTAGAGGATTACTTTGCATCAAAGGGGCAAGTTTAGCCCTACAGAGAAAACTGGTAGCAACCTCTCTGATTTGTATTACAGTGTTCACTCTAGGAGTGAAAAGGGGCAGGGCGCCGGACTCCGGGGGCACATGTGTGCGCGCGCGGCGAAGCCGCGTGTGCCCGAAATGGGGGCGTGACCACGCAAATTAGGGGGCGTGGCCACACCTCCGTCATTTTAGGGGGCGGTGCGGCCCACAGACGCTACTATAGAGAGCGTCTGTGGCCGGCGACGTCACTGTTGGGGGCGTGCCCAGCACCTCTGTCGGTGCTGGGCTTCCCCCAGCCCTCTCCCAATGCGTGAATGGATGCCGCGCGCATGCGCACGGCATCTATACACGCCGGGAGGGCAGGGAGCGGGCGGCTGTTCTAGCAGGGCGCCGCAAAAGGGGCAGGGCGGGTTTGCCTGTTAAAAAACGGGCAGGGCGCGGCGCCCTGCTAAAACAGCCTAGAGTGAACACTATATTTTATATATATATAAAAATCTAATGTTGATGGATTTTTTTTTATTTTGCAATTTTCAGATTACTAATGAAAAATATCTGTTCTAAGATTAGAACTCTAAATTATTAATTTTAGATTGTCTCACAACCCTACAGATTTTGCGCTGGTTCACATGTGAAGCATAAAATAAATAAATCTTTAGACAGTATTAATGAACAAAAAAAAAATGCAGAACAGATACATTCAAAATGTTTTAGGGATTGAAGTGTTTTTTTGGATGGATTCTTTCAACTTTTCAGATTGATCTTTAAATGCTGCTTTTAAAGTTCATATAAAAAAAAATAGAAAAAAGCTTATGAAAACAGTAAAAATAAACATAAAGGGGAAAAAAAAATACACGCAAAGGTTTCCTAGGGCGAAGCTGTAGGAATACACGGTTTCCTGGTCAGGTGTGCATATTATTGGCTCGGCTGGTTCAGACGGCATAAATTCTGCTATGGTATGTTTGGAATTCCTTCAAAATGTTAATGCCGTGAATATATTTAAGTTGTGAAACGCAAATTCCTTTTATCTGAACTACTCGGGGGCCCCTCTTTGGTCTTTCAACAGAAAAGATCTAAACTTTTGGAACTCGGCGGAATAAATGTTTAGATTTCTGGATGGAAAATCCACACAACATGCGGAGGAATATGCTGACGTAGCCTGCAATTATATTTTAAGAGAAAACAGAATTAAATAGGAGATATTTTAAATATGTAACGATGTAACTATGTTACAACTGGTAATATTTCCAAAAGAGATCTATCAAAGAGGTGTTATTTAATTAGTGTGTTTACCTTCCCTCTGATGGAGCGTTACCCAAAGTGTACTCCAACTGAACCAACTGTAAAACAGACATCAAGGAAACAATAATTGCAGTCTGACAACTTAATTTTATGTCAATACTTCAATATTTTTATTTTAACGTGTATACATTTTACTCTGGAAACTGTGTTGGTCCCAGAACTTGTTAATGGTTATGGTTTCTATTACAACGCAAAGAGCCAGAATTTTGTGGGCTAGTTCTGCATCAGTTGATTATTTAATGCCCCATAGTAGTATCCTATTTAATTTTTTGCCCCATGATTGTGTCCTCATTAATTTTATGCCCCATAGTAGTACTCTTGTTCACTTTATGCCCCAAAGTAGTGCCTCTGATCAGGGCCGTAGAACAATTGCTTGGGGCCCGGTACACTCGAGAGGCGTGCCCTAATCACAGATGTGTGACCACACCCCCTTTAACAAAAAACATGGACAAATACTGTTTGTGCACTGTGGAGCAGCACCGACCAGAATGGAGGGGGGCTCTATGAGCAGGGGTAGATCCAGGAAGAGGTAAATCAGTGTGATTGCTATCTCCCATACAAGCCTCCCTGGACCTACCACAGCTCAGCACACAGCAGTATGTGCTGGGCTATGGAGAGAGGCTGTGGCTTGCTGACAGGTAAGAGGGGGCTGAGGGGGAGGCACCTGGTCCCCACCAGGCCCCTTCAACCATCCTGGGTCCAGGTTATCAGTACCCCCCCTCCTCTCTGTGCTACTGCCACTGCTCATCCCAGTTCACATTATACCACACAGTGCCTCCAGTTCACATTATACCACACAGTGCCTCCAGTTCACATTATACCACACAGTGCCTCCAGTTCACATTATACCACACAGTGCCTCCAGTTCAAATTATACCACACAATGCCTCCAGTTCACATTATACAACGCAGTGCCTCCAGTTCACATTATTTCACACAGTGCCTCCAGTTCACTTTATACCACGCAGTGCCTCCAGTTCACATTATTCCACACAGTGCCACCAGTTCACATTACTCCACACAGTGCCTCCAGTTTACATTATTCCACACAGTGCCTCCAGTTCACATTATTCCACACAGTGCCTCCAGTTCGCATTACACCACACAGTGCCTTCAATTCACATTACACGACACAGTGCCTCCAGTTCACATTACACCACACAGTGCCTCCAGTTTACATTACTCCACACAGTGCCTCCAGTTCACATTATTCCCCACAGTGCCTCCAGTACACATTATACCACACAATGCCTTCAGTTCACATCATTCCACACAGTGCCTCCAGTTCACATTATACCACACAGTGCCTCTAGTTCACATTATACCACACAGAGCTTCCAGTTCACATTATTCCACACAGTGCCTTCATTTCACATTATTCCACAAAGTGCCTCCAGTTCACATTATTCCACACAGTGCCTCCAGTTCACATTATACCACACAGTGCTTCCAATTCACATTATTCCACACCGCTCCCAGTTCACATTATTCCACACAGTGCCCCAGTTCACATTATTCCACAAAGTGCCTCCAGTTCACATTATTTCACAGTGCCTCCAGTTCACATTATACCACAAAGTGCCTCCAGTTCACTTTATACCACGCAGTGCCTCCAGTTCACATTATTCCACGCAGTGCCTCCAGTTCACATTATACCACACAGTGCCTCCAGTTCACATTATTCCACACCGCTCCCAGTTCACATTATTCCACACAGTGCCCCAGTTCACATTATTCCACAAAGTGCCTCTAGTTCACATTATTTCACAGTGCCTCCAATTCACATTATACCACAAAGTGCCTCCAGTTCACATTATACCACACAGTGCCTCTATGTCACATTATTCCACACAGTGCCTCCAGTTCACATTCTACCACACAGTGTCTCCAGTTTATATTATACCACACAGTGCCTCTAGTTCACATTATACCACACAGTGCTTCCAGTTCACATTATACCACACAGTGCCTCCAGTTCACATTATTCCACACAGTGCCTCCAATTCACATTATTCCACACAGTGCCTCCAGTTCACATTATACCACACAGTGACTCCAGTTCACATTATTCCACACAGTGCCTCCAGTTCACATTATTCCACACAGTGCCTCCAGTTCACTTTATACCACACAGTGCCTCCAGTTCACATTATACCACACAGTGCCTCCAGTTCACATTACATCACACAGTGCCTCCAGTTCACATTATACCACACAGTGCCTCAAGTTCACATTATTCCAGTGCCTCCAGCTCACATTATTTCACAGTGCCGCCAGTTTACATTATAGCACCCTGTGCCTCCAGTTCACATTATACCACACAGTGTTTCCAGTTCACATTATTCCACACAGTGCTTCCAGTTCACATTATTATACACAGTGCCTCCAGTTCATATAACACCACACAGTGCCAACAGTTCACATTATTTCACAGTGCCTCCAGTTCACATTATACCACACAGTGCCTCCAGTTCACATTATTCCACACAGTGCCTTCAGTTCACATTATTCCACACAGTGCCTTCAGTTCACATTATTTCACACAGTGCTTCCAGTTCACATTATTCCACTATTCCACACAGTGCCTCCAGTTCACATTACTCCACACAGTGCCTCCAGTTCACATTACTCCACACTGTGCCTCCAGTTCACATTATACCACACAGTGCCTCCAGGTCATATTATTTCACAGTGCCTCCAGTTCACATTATACCACACAGTGCCTCCAGTTCACATTATTCCACACAGTGCCTCCAGTTCACATTATTCCACACAGTGCCTTCAGTTCACATTATTCCACACAGTGCCTTCAGTTCACATTATTTCACACAGTGCTTCCAGTTCACATTATTCCACTATTCCACACAGTGCCTCCAGTTCACATTACTCCACACAGTGCCCCCAGTTCACATTACTCCACACTGTGCCTCCAGTTCACATTATACCACAGTGTTTCCAGTTTACATTATTCCACACAGTGCTTCCAGTTCACATTATTTCACACAGTGCTTCCAGTTCACATTATTCCACACAGTGCCTCCTGTTCATATAACACCACACAGTGCCAACAGTTCACATTATACCACACAGTGCCTCCAGTTCACATTATACCCCACAGTACCTCCAGTTCACATTATACCACACAGTGCCTTCAGTTCACATTATACCACACAGTGCCTCCAGATCACATTATTCCACACAGTGCTTCCAGTTCACATTATTCCACACAGTGCCTTCACTTCACATTATTTCACACAGTGCCTCCAGTTCACATTATTCCACACAGTGCTTCCAGTTCACATTATACCACACAGTGCCTCCAGTTCACATTATTGCACACAGTGCCTCCAGTTCACATTATACCACACAGTGCCTCCAGTTCACATTATACCACACAGTGCCTCCTGTTCACATTATACCACACAGTGCCTCCTGTTCACATTATTCCACACAGTGCCTCCAGTTCACATTATACCACACAGTGCCTCCAGGTCATATTATTTCACAGTGCCTCCAGTTCACATTATACCACACAGTGCCTCCAGTTCACATTATTCCACACAGTGCCTCCAGTTCACATTATTCCACACAGTGCCTCCAGTTCACATTATTCCACACAGTGCCTTCAGTTCACATTATTTCACACAGTGCTTCCAGTTCACATTATTCCACTATTCCACACAGTGCCTCCAGTTCACATTACTCCACACAGTGCCTCCAGTTCACATTACTCAACACTGTGCCTCCAGTTCACATTATACCACACAGTGCCTCCAGGTCATATTATTTCACAGTGCCTCCAGTTCACATTATACCACACAGTGCCTCCAGTTCACATTATTCCACACAGTGCCTCCAGTTCACATTATTCCACACAGTGCCTTCAGTTCACATTATTCCACACAGTGCCTTCAGTTCACATTATTTCACACAGTGCTTCCAGTTCACATTATTCCACTATTCCACACAGTGCCTCCAGTTCACATTACTCCACACAGTGCCTCCAGTTCACATTACTCCACACTGTGCCTCCAGTTCACATTATACCAGTGTTTCCAGTTTACATTATTCCACACAGTGCTTCCAGTTCACATTATTTCACACAGTGCTTCCAGTTCACATTATTCCACACAGTGCCTCCTGTTCATATAACACCACACAGTGCCAACAGTTCACATTATACCACACAGTGCCTCCAGTTCACATTATACCCCACAGTGCCTCCAGTTCACATTATACCACACAGTACCTCCAGTTCACATTATACCACACAGTGCCTCCAGTTCACATTATACCACACAGTGCCTCCAGATCACATTATTCCACACAGGGCTTCCAGTTCACATTATTCCACACAGTGCCTTCACTTCACATTATTTCACACAGTGCCTCCAGTTCACATTATTCCACACAGTGCTTCCAGTTCACATTATACCACACAGTGCCTCCAGTTCACATTATACCACACAGTGCCTCCAGTTCACATTATTGCACACAGTGCCTCCAGTTCACATTATACCACACAGTGCCTCCAGTTCACATTATTCCACACAGTGCTTCGAGTTCACATTATTCCACACAGTGCCTCCAGTTCACATTATTCCACACAGTGCCTCCAGTTCACATTGTGTTATACAGTACCCCCAGTACATATTATGCCACACTGTAGTTGTCTAGTTTGTGTTGGTAGACAACTATATGACCTGGGTGCAGGTGAACTGGGCCACCAAAGCCCCCGGCCCAAATATCAATGGCACCCCCACACCCCCACCATACAGCAGCTATATCCATGCTCCTATACATGAATGGTGAGGTGATGGCCACACTGTTTGATCGATGAGAAAAATAAATGAAGCTAGCAAACAATTGATACATTTGCCCTCTCTGGGCTGAGGGTGATGGCTTTCTCAGAAGACAATTTATATGAAAACAGGAAGATATTGCAGCTACTGCGAGGTGGCTGTATCCTCTCTCATATACAGCAGTGTTACCTGTCTGTGTTTGGTCACTTCCATCCCAGGAAGCTATGAAATGTGTTTTAGACACAGACGGGTTATACAGTATGTGGGTGTAATATATTCTGTGCACCTGTACTCTGTATTGACATGAGTTTATGAATGATGTATACAGAGCAAGTAATTGAAAACTTTGTAACATCATCCTAACCCAAAGTGCCCGTAGGGGTTTAAACTTTACACATCATTACTGACAGGAAGACGGCGATGGGTAATTGCGAGGGTCTCCGCCAGCACTGGGGAGGTCACGTCACATTACCACGGTGGCTTCTAAGAAAAAGAAGAAAGGGATAATATAAGCTGTTTTGGTAACGCTTCATTTTTGATAGCTGGTTTCCTGTATACAGTCTAAACCTGTATGAACCTGCATGGATGGATATTTACCATGCTCCCAGCATAGCGTAATATAAGCTATTGCACAGGTCTAGTCTTTCCGTGCAGGGAAGAAATTAAACTCTCTAGTGCTCAGTGACCTGTAGCGTATAGACAAAGACAGGAGACTGGGGGGTACAACTTAATTGCCCCCGGGTCCCCGCATCCTTTAATCCGGCTCTTAATAGGTGCATATGCATATTCACACAATTCTACCACTCACACCTGCTAGTGACTGGAGGCGTGAACTGGCACAGGATGGAGGCATTCTAATGATATGTAAACCGAGAAAAATAAGCATACACATCCGGAAATCCATGTTACCTACGGGTGATAAGGGGCAGGCGGAAATATCAGATGATAAGGATAATGGTCACCAACACTAGTGGATCACTAACTTGCAATTGGCTGTTTGCAAACTCTCTGCTGATTCTGATTGGTGCTTTACTCATTGTTCAGATTTCGTGAGCGCATTTATGCATCTCCTTTTGCTCTGCTTGCATAGGTGTGACGTTGCGTTGTTTCTGCATTACAGAAGTTTTTGTAGTTTAATTGATGCCCAATGGAGAATGAGTGCTGAATTCAATTTAAAGGTGATTTTTTTTTTTAAACAATATTTACTAAACCATACATTATCGCTTGATTTACACTATTGACACCACTGAACAAGGCTCTTGGAATTGCTGAGTAGAGGGCTATTTGCAAAGCTCATATACAACTGCCACATACTTAGGGTAGTATACTTTGGGTTGCCGGTGTCTGTCTTCTGCCGTCAGTATCCCGAGTGTCAATATCCCATATCACACCCACTGTCACAAAGTTGGGAGCATAGCATTGTTCAAAATCTTTCAGTTGAGATAAGGGGCCTAGCCCGAACCCTGAAAAACAGCCCCATGCTATTATCCCTCCTCTGCCAAACTTCACAGTTGGCACAATGCAGTCAAGCAGGTAACGTTTCCCGGCATCCACCAAACACAGTCTTGCCCATCTGACTATGAAGCGTGATTTGTCACTCCACCGTACACATTTTCACTGCTCCACAGTCCAGTGTCGATGTGCTGTACACCACTCCATCCGACGCTTGGCATTGGACTTGGTGATGTGAGGCGTGCACGCAGCTGCTCAGCCATGGAATCTATTCCATTAAGCTCCCGCCGCACAGTTTTGTGCTTACATTAATGCCAGTGGAAGTTCGGAACTCTTCGGCTATGGAATCAGAAGAGTGTTGGCGACATTTACACACCCTGCGCCTTAGAAGTCGTTGACCCCACTCTGTGATTTTACTTGGTCTTCCGCTCGTGGCCGAATTGCTGTTGGTCCTAAACGGTTTCACTGTCTAATAACATCACTTACAGTTGACTGGAATATCCAGCAGGGATGAAATTTCACAAACCGTCGTATTGCCTAGGTGGTATCCTATCACAGGACCACGCTTGACGTCACTGAGCTCTTCAGAACGACTCATTTTGTATCACAAATGTTTGCAAACTGAGACTGCATGGCTAGGTGGTGATTTTATACACCTGTGGCAAACGGCCCGATTGAAACACCTGAATTCAATCTTGGTTTTACATTTGTGCGTATTACTACAGGTACCCCACATTCTGCATGTAATCCCCCGATCGGTCAATGTTCAGGCAAATCCACCCATCATAAGAGTGAGAAGAGCTCTCTGGCAATCTAAGCCATTGTATCACGCTAATCTACGCACGTTTCCAGAAGAGTAGGCGCACCTGCGCACATAAATCTGCATGATGACACAAACCTGCGCTGCTTCTACAGTGAGACAGTTCTGATTGACTCATGGAGTTCCTCACATGACAAGAGGATTTACCAGAGAAGAGCTGATACTTTCAAGATGTGCATCGTATGCACCAGGCCTAGAAACAGGTGCATTTACATTATGCAAACCTCTGCGTGGCTGCAGTTATGTCTACCTGCCCCTCACCGAACTTAGCCTACACGAGAACTCCATCTTATAACCCAATCATTGACGTACATGGTCGAGTCACGTTATTATGACCACCTCCTACATGTGACGTCGGCAGCACGTAGCCCATGAAGTACCTCACGTGACGTGCGCTGGCTTGGTGGGTATATAAGGTGTGCAATAGGCCGTCTGCACACATATCACTCGTTACTGTCAAGGGTAAAAGGGGCGATTTATCCGCGTTGCAAAAAGGGATGATTATTACTGGACAAATGGCACCATTGTGAATAACCGGCGTGGAAACTGCGGAGCACCACGTGCCACTGATGTGAGAGGTGAACGTCGGCTACGAAGGTGCGCGAGGGCCGACTGACACTACAGTGGAGCAACTCACCGTCACAATGAACCTGGGGGCTACCAGACGTGTGTCTACAATGACAGTTCAGCCCGTCTAGCTGCTGTCCGTGCTGCACATGGCGGTTACTCTGGCGTTTCAAATCTATGGGTGAAAACTGCTGCAGATTTAGGGCTTTGAAAACCCTCTATGTCAGGCATGTTCAAACTGCGGCCCTCCAGCTGTTGTGAAACTACACATCCCAGCAAACCATGACATAGCTTTAGCATTCTCTGACAGCAAAACTGTGTCAGGGCATGCTGGGATTTGTAGTTTCACAACAGATGGAGGGCCGCAGTTTGGACATGCCTGCTCTATGTAGTAAATGTAGAGCTTTGGTAGTTTTTTGTTTTGCTAGGAAGTGGAACATGGAGGTCATTCCGAGTTGATCGCTCGCTAGCAACTTTTTGCAGCGCTGCGATCAGGTTAAAACTCGGCAAAACTGCGCATGCGTATGCACTGCAATGTGCAGGCGCGTCATACGGGTACAAAGAGGATCGTGCTGGGCGATGGATTTAACGAAGAATCTATTCGCACAGTCGATCGCAAGGTGATTGACAGAAAGAGGGCGTTTATGGGTGACTGAAGTGATCGCAGCGGCTGAGTAAGTCCAGAGCTACTCAGAAACTGCAACAAACTTTTTTGTGCCGTCGGCTGCACAAGCGTTCGCCAACTTGCAAAGCGAAAATACACTCCCCCATAGGCGGCGACTATCTGATCGCAGCGCTGCAAAAAAGTTGCTAGCGAGCGATCAACTCGGAATGACCCCCAAGGTCAACTGTCTTTATTGACTTTGCTTTCCATGCAATAAGCTTCTAGACTTTTTGCAACATAGAGTGATGAAACAATTTACGTCTTCCCATCAGAAGGTATATAATTAATGCGCTAAATGCTACACGCGCACAATCCATCATACCGGTATATCTTGCGATCACAGCCTCAGTACATGAAAGTCTGTTTAGGGCTCTTCAGCAGGAAAGAACGACTCTGAAACACAATCCAGATTCCTTCTACAAAGTCCGAACAAGTCTAGTTTGGTTTCTAAATAATTTAAAGTCTAAACAAGAGCAGAATTCTTATGGCTGGATGCTTGAACTCCAAGAAAGTATTTCTGATTAAGAAGTCAGATAATGCCTGTGTCTCAGTTACAGAGCTTGTGGCATCAATTATAATTCAATTAGTTGTAACATATTTAATTTGCCTCGTTCTAATATTATTATTCATATATATTTTCTTCAAATAGGGCAGCATGGGTAGCGTAGTGGTCGGCATTACTGCCTCACAGCACTGAAGTCATCAGTTCAATTCTATAGTGGTAGGTTAATTGGCTGCTGGCAAAATATTAACCCTAGCAGTGTCGTACTGGAGCCTAAAGGGCCCACTGGGGAAATGAAGTGTTTGGGGTCCATGTTTATGGATGTGGCCACTCAGTCTCCAGAGGGGGGTGTGGCGAGACACCACAACGGTTTGACTAACTATTAGAGAGTGCATGTACTGAAACCTGATCCCCAGAGGTTTCCCCTGTACTCCTGTGGGCCAGCCCAACCCTGAACCCTATTGTGTATTACTATTAACTGCTGCTTCTGGGGCAGGGACTGCTGTGAATGACTAAGGGGGGTTTCCAATTAGCTGCAGTAATTTACCAATGCTAATTGGATTTCTGTGGGCTATGCTATTAGCTCCGATAGCAGGCGCCTATCAGGGATTGTTACAGTTTCATATTTAAAATAGAACCATACTTCTGTCGGGCACGGCATACGTATCATGGCCCTCATTCCGAGTTGTTCGCTCGCAAGCGGATTTTAGCAGATTTGCTCATGCTAAGCCGCCGCCTACTGGGAGTGAATCTTAGCATCTTAAAATTGCGAACGATGTATTCGCAATATTGCGATTACACACCTCGTAGCAGTTTCTGAGTAGCTCCAGACTTACTCGGCATCTGCGATCAGTTCAGTGCTTGTCGTTCCTGGTTTGACGTCACAAACACATCCAGCGTTCGCCCAGACACTCCTCCGTTTCTCCGGCCACTCCTGCGTTTTTTCCGGAAACGGTAGCGTTTTTTCCCACACGCCCATAAAACGGCCTGTTTCCGCCCAGTAACACCCATTTCCTGTCAATCACATTACGATCGCCAGAACGATGAAAAAGCCGTGAGTAAAATTCCTAACTACATAGCAAATTTACTTGGCGCAGTCGCAGTGCGGACATTGCGCATGCGCATTAAGCGGAAAATCGCTGCGATGCGAAGATTTTTACCGAGCGAACAACTCGGAATGAGGGCCCATATACTGTATAAAGTAATAACATAAAGAAACTTAGAAGGAAATAAGATCGCAAAATGTAACTGACCCAGGGACCCATCTGGCGGCTGAGGGCCCCAGCACATGGATACTGACACATTCCCCGCGGCCTGATTTATGGACAATAGGATACGTCTGCTATTGCTTATTGAGGAGAAATTGGTTCAATCTGTGAAACGTTTCTCAGTTGAGTCAATTTATGACCACAGTGGATATTCCTCTGAATAACGTCTCTGAAAATGAGAACTGCTCAGTAAACTGTAGACAGTGGGGTATATTTACTAAAAATCGTATTTTCCCGTTTGAGGTCAAAGTTCAATCACGAATGACATCGAAAGTGTAAAGTTGCAACTTTTTGAATTTAGTACGACTAATTTACTAAGCTGCCGTATTCTGCATTTTCGGATTTACCGATGTCGATGTCATTTTTGGCAGTGTTTTACGTGAGTGTCTTGTAAAACACTGCAGACTTTAATACAATGAATCTCGGCCGGATCTGAGAGATCCGTGCTGGGATTCATTGTGCACCTTTTAAAAAAATAAAATCAGTGTTAAAATCCTAAAAAAAATTGCGTGGGGTCCCCCCTCCTAAGCAAAACCAGCCTCGGGCTCTTTGAGCCGGTCCTGGTTGAAAAAAATAAGAATTTACTTACCGATAATTCTATTTCTCGTAGTCCGTAGTGGATGCTGGGGACTCCGTAAGGACCATGGGGAATAGCGGCTCCGCAGGAGACTGGGCACATCTAAAGAAAGCTTTAGGACTATCTGGTGTGCACTGGCTCCTCCCCCTATGACCCTCCTCCAAGCCTCAGTTAGGATACTGTGCCCGGACGAGCGTACACAATAAGGAAGGATTTTGAATCCCGGGTAAGACTCATACCAGCCACACCAATCACACCGTACAACTTGTGATCTGAACCCAGTTAACAGCATGATAACAGAGGAGCCTCTAGAAAAGATGGCTCACTACAGCAATAACCCGATTTTTTGGTAACAATAACTATGTACCAGTATTGCAGACAATCCGCACTTGGGATGGGCGCCCAGCATCCACTACGGACTACGAGAAATAGAATTATCGGTAAGTAAATTCTTATTTTCTCTAACGTCCTAAGTGGATGCTGGGGACTCCGTAAGGACCATGGGGATTATACCAAAGCTCCCAAACGGGCGGGAGAGTGCGGATGACTCTGCAGCACCAAATGAGAGAACTCCAGGTCCTCCTCAGCCAGGGTATCAATTTTGTAGAATTTTACAAACGTATTTGCTCCTGACCAAGTAGCTGCTCGGCAAAGTTGTAAAGCCGAGACCCCTCGGGCAGCCGCCCAAGATGAGCCCACCTTCCTTGTAGAGTGGGCATTTACAGATTTTGGGCTGTGGCAGGCCTGCCACAGAATGTGCAAGCTGAATTGTACTACAAATCCAACGAGCAATAGTCTGCTTAGAAGCAGGAGCACCCAGCTTGTTGGGTGCATACAGGATAAACAGCGAGTCAGATTTTCTGACTCCAGCCGTCCTGGAAACATATATTTTCAGGGCCCTGACAACGTCTAGCAACTTGGAGTCCTCCAAGTCCCTAGTAGCCGCAGGCACCACAATAGGTTGGTTCAGGTGAAACGCTGAAACCACCTTAGGGAGAAACTGAGGACGAGTCCTCAATTCCGCCCTGTCCGAATGGAAAATCAGATAAGGGCTTTTACAGGATAAAGCCGCCAATTCTGACATGCGCCTGGCCCAGGCCAGGGCCAACAGCATGACCACTTTCCATGTGAGATATTTTAACTCCACAGATTTAAGTGGTTCAAACCAATGTGACTTTTGGAACCCAAAAAACTACATTGAGATCCCAAAGTGCCACTGGAGGCACAAAAGGAGGCTGTATATGCAGTACCCCTTTTACAAACGTCTGAACTTCAGGGACTGAAGCTAGTTCTTTTTGGAAGAAAATTGACAGGGCCGAAATTTGAACCTTAATGGACCCCAATTTCAGGCCCATAGACACTCCTGTTTGCAGGAAATGTAGGAATCGACCCAGTTGAATTTCCTCCGTCGGGCCTTACTGGCCTCGCACCACGCAACATATTTTCGCCAAATGCGGTGATAATGTTTTGTGGTTACATCCTTCCTGGCTTTGATCAGGATAGGGATGACTTCATCCGGAATGCCTTTTTTCCTTCAGGATCCGGCGTTCAACCGCCATGCCGTCAAACGCAGCCGCGGTAAGTCTTGGAACAGACAGGGTCCTTGTTGGAGCAGGTCCCTTCTTAGAGGTAGAGGCCACGGATTCTCCGTGAGCATCTCTTGAAGTTCCGGTTACCAAGTCCTTCTTGGCCAATCCGGAGCCACGAATATAGTGCTTACTCCTCTCCATCTTATCAATCTCAGTAACTTGGGTATGAGAGGCAGAGGAGGGAACACATACGCTGACTGGTACACCCACGGTGTTACCAGAGCGTCTACAGCTATTGCCTGAGGGTCCCTTGACCTGGCGCAATACCTGTCGAGTTTTTCCCAACGGTTTATAATCATGTGGAAGACTTCTGGGTGAAGTCCCCACTCTCCCGGGTGGAGGTCGTGCTGAGGAAGTCTGCTTCCCAGTTGTCCACTCCCGGAATGAATACTGCTGACAGTGCTATCACATGATTTTCCGCCCAGCGAAGAATCCTTGCAGCTTCTGCCATTGCCCTCCTGCTTCTTGTGCCACCCTGTCTGATTACGTGGGTGACTGCCGTGATGTTGTCCGACTGGATCAACACCGGCTGACCTTGAAGCAGAGGTCTTGCTAAGCTTAGAGCATTGTAAATGGCCCTTAGCTTCAGGATATTTATGTGAAGTGATGTCTCCAGGCTTAACCATAAGCCCTGGATATTCCTTCCCTGTGTGACTGCTCCCCAGCCTCGCAGGCTGGCATCCGTGGTCACCAGGACCCAGTCCTGAATGCCGAATCTGCGGCCCTCTAGAAGATGAGCACTCTGCAACCACCACAGGAGGGACACCCTTGTCCTTGGTGACAGGGTTATCCGCTGATGCATCTGAAGATGCGACCCGGACCATTTGTCCAGCAGGTCCCACTGGAAAGTTCTTGCGTGGAATCTGCCGAATGGGATTGCTTCGTAGGAAGCCACCATTTTACCCAGAACCCTTGTGCATTGATGCACTGAGACTTGGCTCGGTTTTAGGAGGTTCCTGACTAGCTCGGATAACTCCCTGTCTTTCCCCTCCGGGAGAAACACCTTTTTCTGGACTGTGTCCAGGATCATCCCTAGGAACCGAAGACAAGTCGTCGGAACCAGCTGCGATTTTGGAATATTGAGAATCCAATCGTGCTGCCGCAACACTACCTGAGATAGTGCTACACCGACCTCCAACTGTTCCCTGGATCTTACCCTTATCAGGGAATCGTCCAAGTAAGGGATAACTAAAATTCCCTTCCTTCGAAGGAATATCATCATTTCGGCCATTACCTTGGTAAAGACCCGGGGTGCCGTGGACCATCCATACGGCAGCGTCTGAACTGATAGTGACAGTTCTGTACCATAAACCTGAGGTACCCTTGGTGAGAAGGGTAAATTTTGACATGAAGGTAAGCATCCTTGATGTCCCGAGACATCATGTAGTCCCCTTCTTCCAGGTTCGCAATCACTGCTCTGAGTGACTCAATCTTGAATTTGAACCTCTGTATGTAAGTGTTCAAAGATTTTAGATTTAGAATCGGTCTCACCGAGCCGTCCGGCTTCGGTACCACAACAGTGTGGAATAATACCCCGTTCCCTGTTGCAGGAGGGGTACCTTGAGTATCACCTGCTGGAATACAGCTTGTGAATGGCTTCCAAAACTGTCTCCCTGTCAGAAGGAGACATCGGTAAAGCCGACTTTAGGAAAACGGCGAGGGGGAGACGTCTCGAATTCTAATTTGTACCCCTGAGATATCACCTGAAGGATCCAGGGGTCTACTTGCGAGTGAGCCCACTGCGCGCTGAAATTCATTGAGACGGGCCCCCCACTGTGCCTGATTCTGCTTGTAAAGCCCCAGCGTCATACTGAGGGCTTGGCAGAGGCGGGAGAGGGTTTCTGTTCCTGGGAACTGGCTGATTTCTGCAGCCTTTTTCCTCTCCCTCTGTCACGGGGCAGAAATGAGGAACATTTTGCCCGCTTGTCCACGAAAAGACTGCGCCTGATAATACGGCGTCTTCTCATGTTGAGAGGCGACCTGGGGTACAAACGTGGATTTCCCAGCTGTTGCCGTGGCCACCAGGTCTGAAAGACCGACCCCAAATAACTCCTCCCCTTATTAAGGCAATACTTCCAAATGCCGTTTGGAATACGCATCACCTGACCACTGACGTGTCCATAACCCTCTACTGGTAGAAATGGACAACGCACTTAGACTTGATGCCAGTCGGCAAATATTCCGCTGTGCATCACGCATATATAGAAATGCATCTTTTAAATGCTCTATAGGCAAAAATATACTGTCCCTATCTAGGGTATCAATATTTTCAGTCAGGGAATCCGACCACGCCAACCCAGCACTGCACATCCAGGCTGAGGCGATTGCTGGTCGCAGTATAACACCAGTATGTGTGTAAATAAATTTTAGGATACCCTCCTGCTTTCTATCAGCAGGATCCTTAAGGGCGGCCATCTCAGGAGAGGGTAGAGCCCTTACAAGCGTGTGAGCGCTTTATCCACCCTAGGGGGTGTTTCCCAACGCACCCTAACCTCTGGCGGGAAAGGATATAATGCCAATAACATTTTAGAAATTATCAGTTGTTATCGGGGGAAAACCACGCATCATCACACACCTCATTTAATTTCTCAGATTCAGGAAAACTACAGGTAGTTTTTCCTCACCGAACATAATACCCCTTTTTGGTGGTACTCGTATTATCAGAAATGTGTAAAACATTTGACCGAAAGTAAACTCACCGCTGACCACAAAGTTCCCACCATTGGTTACAATGGAGCGCATAGGCGCTACATTGTAACACTGCCGTGTGCTGCCTGTCATACGGTACAGGAGCACACAGCCAATCAGGAGGATGCCACAACGTGGCGTTCCCTGATTGGCTGATGGAACCGTCTTAGACATAAGTCAGAGAGGGTTCCTGGCATTCGGGGAAAGGGGTCCCATGTGAAAACATGGGGCCCCTTTCAGTGCGAGGTCGGGTGTCCGTTTTTTTATTTTGCCAAGTACCTGGATTACAAATGGATTACAAGAGGAGCCTTCTACACTGGATTTTGTGAGTATAATTTTTTCAACAGGTACACCATGGATTCTACATGGAGAAGAGGAACGACCCTCGTGTGAACATAGGTAAGTATGTGTATATGGAGGTGTGGATGTATGCATTAAAGTTATACTTTCAAGGTGTGTGTCTTGTGTTTTTATTGGGGTATTTTTTTAGTAGTAATACTACAGGTACCAGCGAGCCTGGTTTTCCTCCGCATGCTGGTACTTGTGGTTCTCCAAGTACCAGCTTGCGGGGGAGGCTTGCTGGGACTTGTAGTACTGCTACTAAAAACAATATTCATTTTTTGACAAAACGGCTATCAGCCTCCCATCCGCAGCCCTTGGATGGGGGGGACAGCCTCGGGCTTCACCCCTGGTCCTTGGGTGGCTGGAGAGGGGGGACCCCTTGATTGAAGGGGTCCCCACTCCTCCAGGGTACCCCGGCCAGGGGTGACTAGTTGGTTATGTAATGCCAGGGCCGCCGGGACCTATATAAAAGTGTCCCCCGGCTGTGGCATTATGTATCTGGCTAGTGGAGCCCGGTGCTGGTTTCAGAAATACGGGGGACCCCTACGCATTTTTGTCCCCCGTATTTTTGGAACCAGGACCAGGCGCAGAGCCCGGTGCTAGTTGTTTAAATATGGGGGAACCCCTATCATTTTTCCCCCCATATTTTTTCAACCAGGGCCGGCTCAACGGCTCAAAGAGCCTGAGGCTGGTTTTGCTTAGGAGGGGGGACCCCACGCAATTTTTTTAAAAAAAAAATAACACTTTCCTTTCCCATCCCCTTCCCACTGATAAACATGCACGGATCTCATGGATCCGTGCATGCCTATCCAAACACGGGGAAAAAAAGCAGGTCTGTTTTTTTTTAGCACTTTTTCACGAATTGTGGCCCTCATTCCGAGTTGATCGGTCGCAAGGCGAATTTAGCAGAGTTACACACGCTAAGCCGCCGCCTACTGGGAGTGAATCTTAGCTTCTTAAAATTGCGACCGATGTATTCGCAATATTGCGATTACTAACTACTTAGCAGTTTCAGAGTAGCTCCAGACTTACTCTGCCTGTGCGATCAGTTCAGTGCTTGTCGTTCCTGGTTGACGTCACAAACACACCCAGCGTTCGCCCAGGCACTCCCACCGTTTCTCCAGCCACTCCTGCGTTTTTTCCGGAAACGGTAGCGTTTTCAGCCACACGCCCCTGAAACGCCGTGTTTCCGCCCAGTAACACCCATTTCCTGTCAATCACATTACGTTCGCCGGAGCGATGAAAAAGCCGTGAGTAAAAATACTTTCTACATAGCAAAGTTACTTGGCGCAGTCGCAGTGCGAACATTGCGCATGCGTACTAAGCGGATTTTCATTGCGATGCGATGAAAAATACCGAGCGAACAACTCGGAATGAGGGCCTGTATTTCAGCACGGCAGTGTTTGGCTATTGTCGGCAGTGTTTGTGATTTGCACTTTTTAGTAAATTACCGATTTCTACCAAATTGCAGGCGTATTTGACCGATGGTGTATTGATTCGTGATTTTTTTCCTAGGACTTCCAAAATATTACGAATGCCCTCATCACTGCCGAGATTTTTGCTTAGTAAATTCCCGACATGACACTTTGAAGAAAAAACGGCATCTCGGTCAAAATCGGGACCTTAGTAAATATACCCCAGTGTGTGCAGTACACGGCAAGAAATAGGACACCAATAATGTTCCAATAGTGTCATCTTTAAAGGACCTGTAAATCCTTCCCAGAATATTTTTTATTCAGCCAGTCCTGCTCCCCCAATCACCCCCCACTCCCCACCCTCGCCCTCGCATTCAGTGCTTCACTGTTACACCCGCTGCAACATCTTCTGCTGCCCGGCCAAGTGTGTAAGTGCACGCTAGGCTGACCAGGTTGGAATTCACATCCCTTTCCCGCTCCTTTCACCAGAATGTGGGTGGCAGGACCCATCTGGCAGAGCTCTGCATTGTTTAATGACGTTTCTTGCATTGAATTCAAAATGAAATCAAATAAAATGTTTTGTGGGTTGTTTTTTTTTAATGAAATAAAATCAAATAATTTATAAGCAGATGCCCCAAAACTTGTCCTACTATTGTCAGTCATTATTAGAATTAGTTACTGAAAAGGGTCAATTCAGTATAAACTCAAGACAGGCACACGCAGCGACTGAATATAAAGAGAAGGGGGAGGTGGGGGTGGCAGCTTAGAAACAGGGTAACTGACCTATAACTGATCATTACTAGAGTTAGTTTGGAGCAGTGGTTCTCAAACTCGGTCCTCAGGACCCCACACGGTTCACGTTTTCCATGTCACCCAGCAGCTGCACTGTGTGTCACCAACTGTCACATTTTAAAAATCTACAGGTGACCTGCAAAACATGAACCGTGTGGGGTCCTGAGGACCAAGATTGAGAACCTGTGGTTTAGAGGAAAGTAAAGTGAGAAATTAGCTATATGCGTTTACATTTTTGTGCTGAATTTCATATACAGATGGAGCCAGGCTCATCTAGCCTTCTCTGCTGCACCATGGTGCACCAAGGCTTATTAGCATAAGCCTTTCATCTATTGTTCTCAGCTGCAATACAATACAGAGAGAGAACAATATAGCATGCAGTTACTATGACCAAAGAAATGCACCCCCTGTCATGTATTCAGCAAGTATAGGGGGTCATTCTGAGTTGATCACTCGCTGCCGATTTTCGCAGTTCAGCGATCAGGTAAAAAAATGTCAAAACTGCACATGCGTATGCACTGCAATGCGCAGGCGCGTCGTACGGGTACAAAGAGGATCGATGCTGGGCGATGGATTTAGCGAAGATTCCATTCGCACAGCCGATCGCAAGGAGATTGACAGGAAGAAGGCATTTATGGGTGTCATCTGACTGTTTTCTGGGAGTGTTTGGGAAAACGCAGGCGTGTCCAGGCGTTTGCAGGGCGGGTGTCTGACGTCAATTCCGGCACCAAAAAGACTGAAGTGATCGCAGCGGCTGAGTAAGTCCAGAGCTACTCAGAAACTACAAAAAACTGTTTTTGCTGCGCTCGGCTGCAAAGGCGTTCGCACACTTGCAAATCAAAAATACACTCCCCCGTGGGCGGCGACTATGCGTTTGCACGGCTGCTAAAAGTAGCTAACGAGCGATCAACTCGGAATGACTCCCATAGTACATACGTGTACGCTCTGGTCCAGCTGCAGCACCAGGAACCACTGCACCTGCAGGGGCTTCACTGACAATTTTTTCATGGAAAATATGCATTAACCGCGCTAGGTGCGAAAGTCCTACTGATGGAAATAAGCAAACACAGGTCTAGCGGTGGGGAGAGGGGCACAAAATTGTGTGTTTGCTATTTTATTCAGGTATTTATACGTGAGCGCATGACACCTATAGAATAGGAGGCAGTGTCTGTATGATAGGGCAAAGGGGTCTGGACAGCTCTTTAATAAGATTTGTTTAAATTGTTACCTTTTTTGGGGTGCGTGAAGGACCTGTAGCTGTGCGGAGCGTACCTTGCATGCTTTCGCAATGCGCATGCTCCGGATGTGAGCGCACACAAGCACAGACAATGCAAAGTTGTACACATTTTAAATGCGTCTCCACTTGCGACTGAATAGATGTAACTGAGAAGTAAAGGAGCGTTGTCACATAGGTGAGGCTCAATGAGTGCAGGCTGGGCCGTCAAGAGTAGGGATGAGCCTGGGTAATGGGTGGGGTGGCCAAATTGGGGACAAACCCGACAAAGAAAATGAAAAAATGTGGGAGGGGTGGAGGGGCGTGTGACCAGCACGGTCACTCCACCCTCCCAGTACATCATGCAGGAAACAAAGAGATTGCTGCTCCTCGGTGGACCCTCTGCAGCCCAGTACACAGCACCGTGAGCTGGACTAGGCAGAGAGGACTGCTGCCCACTCCTCTTTCTCCCTGCCCGATGCGCCGCAGCCACCGCATAGATTGTGGCAGATATCCTTATTTCGAGGCTGGTGCAGTCAGCAATGCTGACGATGACTAGCAGCCAACCTAATGCACACATTTCTTCTATATACTTACCCTTCTGGTGTCCGGGTGTGGGTCCCCTCCTCTCCCGAGTCCCGTAGCCGGCAGCCAGAGCAGCGCTGTCAGTGCTCTGTCTGAGCACTAGAGACTCTGGCACTGTACCGGAGTCTACAGCGGGAACTCGGGAGAGGAGGGGGCCCACACCCGGAGACTGCACACAGGTCCCCTCCTCTCTAGATACGTCCCTGACACATAGGACCCGATTCTGTCCTTAGATGCAGTAATTTACCGTACTGGAAAGCATGCTGGGTGGCCTTGCCCTGCGATGGGCGCCCCCTACCATGCGATCACAAGAATTGCAAATTCTGCTACTTAGCAGAATTTGCAATCCTTACTGAATTAGGAATACCCCCGGCAGATCAATTCGGCTGTGGTAATTAACCATAGCTAATTGTATCTGGCCCTTAGTGTTTTCTGCCGTAGTTGCGTTTGTGACTTTATGCTAATGGTAGTGTCGGCACTTCCTCTGGTGTCCAAGCCGCCCGTCTGTCGGCGCAAGGACTGAGACGCCCACTGTTAGCGTCTGTACATGCTGTAACACTGCTTGGTGCATCTTTAGACGTTACCATTGGTGATACCATGGAATCTTGCAACATCCTTATGATAGGTGCAGATTCTCTATCAGCGTATGGCGTCCAAGGTGAGCAATTAAGCGCCTGAGTATGCAGCCAATCAGAATCAGAATATCCACCTCCCAAGTACCACCACGGAACTCCCAGCACAGTTCCAATATCTCAATTTCTGGCACAGCGCATCTCAATTGCACGCAACACTCCACATTTTGTTTCGGCACTCAGTATAGGAGAACATGGGGTCTATATCAATACAGCTCTGAATCTGGACGCCAGACCGAGTCTCCCCTTCGTGGAGGAAGGTCATGAATGAGGTCACAGTGACATTTCTGCGTTTCCACATTATGTATTGAGGAGAGCGCTCACATGTAAATCTAAGTTATGTTACATGGCCTTGCACGGCACGACATACTGTAGATCTAGTACTGGGCAGATTGTCGGGGTTAGTACATAATCCAGGGTTATAGAGTTAATAAAATATGAAATACTGTATATGACTAATTACACCCCTAGCTATAAATAGTTTCAACAGACAAGCACATTGTATACTAGAAAACTGCCGGAGGATCGGGAGAGTTTTAATTAATTAAAGGTTACAATCTAAACATTTATGTCCTTATTTATCAATGAGTGATAAATTTCACTGTGAGTGATAAATTGCACCAGACAATCAGCTCCTAACTTCCATGTCACAGGCTGGGTTTGAAAAATTAACTCAACATTTCCAAAACAGAATAAATTATTTTCCCACCAGCTAAGGGTAGTTACCAACCTGATATTGCCATAACTGTTGACAATGCAACTATCCACCCTACCCACAAGCTCGCTGCCTAGGTGTCATCCTTGACTCTGAACTGTCGTTTGTTCCACACATTCAATCTGTCTCTAAATCATGTTACATGCACCTTAAAAACATATCCAAAATACGCCCTTATCTTACACAAGACAGTGCAAAAACTCTGATCCATGCACTCATCATCTCCCGCATTGATTATTGTAATAGTCTCCTTACTGGTCTTCCCAAACATAGGCTCTCACCACTTCAATCCATTTTAAATGCAGCTGCGAGGCTAATCTTCTCGCCAGACGTTCTTCATCTGCTGATCCGCTCTGTCAGTCCCTCCATTGGTTACCGGTATTCTACCGTGTTAAATATAAAATGCTTTTACTTACATACAAGGCTATTAACCAAACTGCACCATCATACATCTCCTCACTCATCTCAAAATATCTCCCTACCAGACCCCTCCGCTCTGCACAAGATCTGCGTCTCTCATCCAGATGTATTACCTGTTCCCACTCAAAATTACAGGACTTTACCCGGGCTTCACCCACTCTGTGGCATGACCTCCCACGCACAATAAGACTCTCCCCTAGTCTCCAAACCTTTCAACGTTCCCTGAAAACTCATCTCTTCAGACAAGCCTACCAAATTCCTGACCAACACACATAACCTTCAATGCTTCCCTATCCAGTTACATTCCCTCTGCACAGTCCCTATAACCTCACATTTTGTCTTCCAACATTGCTGGGTGATCATATCATATACAACCCACTAAGAACCTAGCAATCTGGGGAACCATTATGTAACAGGTTGCATCTATCCTTGTGTATCAATGCCTATTTCCCTACAGATTGTAAGCTTGCTAGCAGGGCCTTCCTACCGCTATGTCTGTCTTTGCCCTGTTTTGTTCTATAACTGTTGTTCTAATTGTAAAGCGCAACGGAATATGCTGCGCTATATAATAAACTGCTAATAATAAAATAATAATAATGACAGGAGCGGATTGGTTGGTGCAATTTATCACTCACAGTGAAATGTATCACTCATTGATAAATAAGGGCATAAATTGGCTAAGCAATTTTTGTGCGAGACTAACTACAACACCGATTTTGATGGTTCGCAGGGCCTGATTAAAGGTTCCTGCCACCCTAGACCAATACATACGTGGCCGCCCCCTCCCCCCCCCCCCACCAATTTATTTGCTCATATTCAGCTAAAAATCTGTCATTATGTGTCAAATTTTACCACAGATTCCATTATTGTTTGTTGATGTAGATTGTATTTTTTTTAGAAACATAGACTAATGACAATAATACGAAATGATACATTAAATATAGTCTGCAAACTCACCGTTTACATCAACAGTTTACAGCAACTCCTCTCTCCCCCCATAATATGATGCACCAGACAGCCCCCACTTCCCCAGTAATAATATAGTCCAGCTCCCCTTCCCCTCACCCAATAACATGCACCAGAACAGACAGCCCCCACTTCCCCAGTAATAATATAGCCCAGTTCCCCTTCCCCTCTCCCAATAATATGCACCAGAACAGACAGCCCCCACTTCCCCAGTAATAATATAGCCCAGTTCCCCTTCCCCTCTCCCAATAATATGCACCAGAACAGACAGCCCCCACCCTGGGTACCCCTAATAATAAAGTGCTACCTAAAGGACTGCAGTCAGGACTGTGACACAGCCGCCCTCAGGCATTCTCGAGACACGCACACCAGCTTGGTTGATCAGGCCCTGTGAGGCACCGCGCTCTGCTGTTGAAAATGGCACCATGATGGCTCTCTCAGCGTCCTGGGGTGGAATGACTACTGCGCCTTTCAAATTCTCTGTCATCGCGCAGCAGCATAAGCAGGACGGAATGAGGAGGGGCCAGACGCGGAAGACGCTGCAGCTCAGGCAGTGCTCAGAAGAGATGATGACTGAATCAGCCATCGCTGCCCTGCAGACTGCCTGCAGCAGTGATTGCGTGAGTGGCACAGACAATTACGGTGCCAGCGTTAAGAGCAGCCGCACTGCCGCAGGATTGCACAATAGAAAAAAGAAACCTAATTAGTCTATTGTGCTTCGACCACCCCCCCGGACCCAGCGCTCCAGGCTGCAGCCTGATCAGCCTATTGGTTGCTCAGGCCCTAGGTTCAGGTGTCATTCAATAGGGTGTGAGATGTGGATGTACAATAAGGTAGCAGAATTTTCATAAGTGGTCAGATTGTTGACAAATAACGCATCACAGTTGTGTTTTTTCTTTCCCCATTGTAAAAGCATTGGGTGGGGTGGGGGGGGATTCAATTGTTTGAAAAGTCGGTTGGGTGTCTGTTTTTTCCTATCTAATAGACAGGAAAAAACATACAGCCAACTGACTTTTCAAACAGTTGAATCCCCCCCATTGAGTGGGGAGTGCACACTTTCTCCTTTTGGGCTGTAAACTGCAGCAAAGCCCTTGCCAATTTTTTTGTTCCCTAAATTCAGTTGATATAATGAATTCTTTTGAACATTTTCGGGATACTGTAAGATTTTGGGATACAGTAAGCGATCGGGATACAGAAAACTTTAGATGAACGCATTGTAAAAAACAAATGTTTTTTGCTTGAATTTGAGCAATGCGGTTGACTAGTAATCATGATTAAATTAAGTTGTGATGGTATTTTGAGTTAAGGAAAAAACAAAAAACGTCCTCTATGAGTTTTAGCCCTTGGAACAAATCTTGGCAGTTTTTGTAACAATTATACGGCAGTGTGAGGTATATAAGGTGGTTTATCATGAATTTTAAACAGACTGGAATGTCTGCAAGCCAGAGGAGATTGTTTGAGTATTTCCAAAGACTGCTAAGTAGTCTTAAATATGCTTGGCTCACACCTAGGAATAATTGCATACATATAAAGACACTAGGGACCTGTCTGTTTACATAGCATGCAAATAAGGTTCTCGGAATCCCTTCTCCTCTTCAAATGTCTAATATTAAGTAGAAAGACAGAAGGTATTTTATATGCCTGGCGGGGATTTAGGGGTCTATTTACTAAAGCTTTGGATGGAGATAAAGTGGATGGAGTTAAAGGACCAGCCAACCAGCTCCTGTCATTTTTCAAACACAGCCTGTTACTTGGCAGTAAGAAGCCGATTGGCTGGTACTTTATCTCGATCCAAGGCTTAGTAAATAGACCCCTTAAACCCTTAGGGTGTATCATCCCCCACTTGGCAAGGCAGGTGTATGGTGGCTGCGTGCTGGTTTAGCGATGTATCCTTAATATCTAGCGAGCAGTTGGAGTGGAGACTGTGGGGCTAATTCAGACCTGATCGCTGCTGTGCGTAGGCCCACTGTTTTGGGGCCGAGGTCCGGGCAACGCAGGCGTGCCCGGACTGTGCGTGGGGGCGGGCCGCGGTGGCTGCATGACGTCACACACAGCCGCTGCGACCCGGAAAGCGACAGGTGGCTCCCTGCCAGCGCGCAGGAGCTGCGCTGGTAGGGAGTTACTCTTCAGGTACAAAAGCATTGCCGCCGTACGATGCTTTTGTGCCTGTGCAGCGGGGGGAGGGCCAGACATGCGGGGCGGACTAGCGCTGTGCTGGGCGTCCCCCCTGCATGTCAGGGTGGCTGATCGTAGCCGTGCAAAAAAATTTCCCTCCAGATAAGTCTCAGTGTTTTTAATCTTTGTTAAGATATGTTAAGTTTATGGCATACTTGCTTACTTTCCCAGAAGGTGTTGGAGACTTCTGATCTTTCGTATAGTCCCCCAAACTCTTAAAAGAGTTTCTGTATCTCCCACATTCCACCCACTTCCAGGTTAGGGAGAAAATACCAGGAATTGCGACACTGTAGAGAAAGGGAACCAAAATCATGGCATTTTGCCCTTATAGGGGCAGGGCCTAATAAAGACCCTCATTCCGAGTTGTTCGCTCGCTAGCTGCTTTTAGCAGCATTGCACACGCTAAGCCGCCGCCCTCTGGGAGTGTATCTTAGCATAGCAGAATTGCGAACGAAAGATTATCAGAATTGCGAATAGAAATTTCTTAGCAGTTTCTGAGTAGCTCGAGACTTACTCCTACATTGCGATCAGTTCAGTCAGTTTAGTTCCTGGTTTGACGTCACAAACACACCCAGCGTTCGCCCAGACACACTCCCCCGTTTCTCCAGCCACTCCCGCGTTTTTCCCTGAAACGCCTGTGTTTTTCCGCACACTCCCAGAAAACAGCCAGTTTCCGCCCAGAAACACCCACTTCCTGTCAATCACACTACGATCACCAGAACGATGAAAAATCTTCGTTAAGCCGTGAGTAAAATACCAAACTTTTGTGCTAATTTACTTGGCGCAGGCGCACTGCGAACATTGCGCATGCGCAGTTTGCGACTAATCGCTCCGTAGCGTAAAAAAATAACGAGCGAACAACTCGGAATGACCCCCAATGTGAGGACCCGATAACTCTTCCACAGAGCTTTCAGCTACATCTCCTCTTTGGGCTTCTCCCGCAGAAGTGAAAAGAAAAGTAGGTAAGAATGGTTTATAGTTATTACTAGAGATGAGCGGGTTCGGTTTCTTTGAATCCGAACCCGCACGAACTTCACTTTTTTTTTCACGGGTCCGAGCGACTCGGATCTTCCCGCCTTGCTCGGTTAACCCGAGCGCGCCCGAACGTCATCATGACGCTGTCGGATTCTCGCGAGGCTCGGATTCTATCGCGAGACTCGGATTCTATATAAGGAGCCGCGCGTCGCCGCCATTTTCACACGTGCATTGAGATTGATAGGGAGAGGACGTGGCTGGCGTCCTCTCCATTTAGATTAGATTTAGAAGAGAGAGAGAGAGAGAGAGATTGCTGTGATACTGTAGATTAGAAGAGAGTGCAGAGTGCAGACAGAGTTTAGTGACTGACGACCACAGTGACCAGTGACCACCAGAGACAGTGCAGTTGTTTGTTTTATTTAATATATCCGTTCTCTGCCTGAAAAAAACGATACACAGTCACACAGTGACTCAGTCTGTGTGCACTGCTCAGCCCAGTGTGCTGCACATCAATGTATTGTATATAAAGCTTATAATTGTGGGGGAGACTGGGGAGCACTGCAGGTTGTTATAGCAGGAGCCAGGAGTACATGATAAATAATATTATATTAAAATTAAACAGTGCACACTTTTGCTGCAGGAGTGCCACTGCCAGTGTGACTAGTGGTGACCAGTGCCTGACCACCAGTATATTAGTAGTATTGTATACTATCTCTTTATCAACCAGTCTATATTAGCAGCAGACACAGTACAGTGCGGTAGTTCACGGCTGTGGCTACCTCTGTGTCGGCACTCGGCACGCAGTCCGTCCATCCATAATTGTATTATATACCACCTAACCGTGGTTTTTTTTTTCTTTCTTTATACCGTCGTCATAGTCATACTAGTTGTTACGAGTATACTACTATCTCTTTATCAACCAGTGTACAGTGCGGTAGTTCACGGCTGTGGCTACCTCTGTGTCGGAACTCGGCAGGCAGTCCGTCCATCCATAATTGTATTATAATATATACCACCTAACCGTGTTTTTTTTTTCGTTCTTTATACCGTCGTCATACTAGTTGTTACGAGTATACTACTATCTCTTTATCAACCAGTGTACAGTGCGGTAGTTCACGGCTGTGGCTACCTCTGTGTCGGAACTCGGCAGGCAGTCCGTCCATCCATAATTGTATTATAATATATACCACCTAACCGTGGTTTTTTTTTCGTTCTTTATACCGTCGTCATACTAGTTGTTACGAGTATACTACTATCTCTTTATCAACCAGTGTACAGTGCGGTAGTTCACGGCTGTGGCTACCTCTGTGTCGGCACTCGGCAGGCAGTCCGTCCAACCATAATTGTATTATATACCACCTAACCGTGGTTTTTTTTTCATTCTTTATACCGTCGTCATACTAGTTGTTACGAGTATACTACTATCTCTTTATCAACCAGTGTACAGTGCGGTAGTTCACGGCTGTGGCTACCTCTGTGTCGGCACTCGGCAGGCAGTCCGTCCAACCATAATTGTATTATATACCACCTAACCGTGGTTTTTTTTTCATTCTTTATACCGTCGTCATACTAGTTGTTACGAGTATACTACTATCTCTTTATCAACCAGTGTACAGTGAGGTAGTTCACGGCTGTGGCTACCTCTGTGTCGGCACTCGGCAGCCCGTCCATAATTGTATATACCAGTGACCTAACCGTGGTTTTTTTTTCTTTCTTTATACATACATACTAGTTACGAGTATACTATCTCTTTATCAACCAGTCTATATATTAGCAGCAGACACAGTACAGTGCGGTAGTTCACGGCTGTGGCTACCTCTGTGTCGGCACTCGGCAGCCCGTCCATAATTGTATATACCACCTAACCGTGGTTTTTTTTTCTTTCTTTATACATACATACTAGTTACGAGTATACTATCTCTTTATCAACCAGTCTATATATTAGCAGCAGACACAGTACAGTGCGGTAGTTCACGGCTGTGGCTACCTCTGTGTCGGCACTCCGCAGCCCGTCCATAATTGTATATACCAGTGACCTAACCGTGGTTTTTTTTTCTTTCTTTATACATACATACTAGTTACGAGTATACTATCTCTTTATCAACCAGTCTATATATTAGCAGCAGACACAGTACAGTGCGGTAGTTCACGGCTGTGGCTACCTCTGTGTCGGCACTCGGCAGCCCGTCCATAATTGTATATACCAGTGACCTAACCGTGGTTTTTTTTTCTTTCTTTATACATACATACTAGTTACGAGTATACTATCTCTTTATCAACCAGTCTATATATTAGCAGCAGACACAGTACAGTGCGGTAGTTCACGGCTGTGGCTACCTCTGTGTCGGCACTCGGCAGCCCGTCCATAATTGTATATACCAGTGACCTAACCGTGGTTTTTTTTTCTTTCTTTATACATACATACTAGTTACGAGTATACTATCTCTTTATCAACCAGTCTATATATTAGCAGCAGACACAGTACAGTGCGGTAGTTCACGGCTGTGGCTACCTCTGTGTCGGCACTCGGCAGCCCGTCCATAATTGTATACTAGTATCCAATCCATCCATCTGCATTGTTTACCTGAGGTGCCTTTTAGTTGTGCCTATTAAAATATGGAGAACAAAAATGTTGAGGTTCCAAAATTAGGGAAAGATCAAGATCCACTTCCACCTCGTGCTGAAGCTGCTGCCACTAGTCATGGCCGAGACGATGAAATGCCAGCAACGTCGTCTGCCAAGGCCGATGCCCAATGGCATAGTACAGAGCATGTCAAAACCAAAACACCAAATATCAGTAAAAAAAGGACTCCAAAACCTAAAATAAAATTGTCGGAGGAGAAGCGTAAACTTGCCAATATGCCATTTACCACACGGAGTGGCAAGGAACGGCTGAGGCCCTGGCCTATGTTCATGGCTAGTGGTTCAGCTTCACATGAGGATGGAAGCACTCAGCCTCTCGCTAGAAAACTGAAAAGACTCAAGCTGGCAAAAGCACCGCAAAGAACTGTGCGTTCTTTGAAATCCCAAATCCACAAGGAGAGTCCAATTGTGTCGGTTGCGATGCCTGACCTTCCCAACACTGGACGTGAAGAGCATGCGCCTTCCACCATTTGCACGCCCCCTGCAAGTGCTGGAAGGAGCACCCGCAGTCCAGTTCCTGATAGTCAGATTGAAGATGTCAGTGTTGAAGTACACCAGGATGAGGAGGATATGGGTGTTGCTGGCGCTGGGGAGGAAATTGACCAGGAGGATTCTGATGGTGAGGTGGTTTGTTTAAGTCAGGCACCCGGGGAGACACCTGTTGTCCGTGGGAGGAATATGGCCGTTGACATGCCAGGTGAAAATACCAAAAAAATCAGCTCTTCGGTGTGGAGGTATTTCACCAGAAATGCGGACAACAGGTGTCAAGCCGTGTGTTCCCTTTGTCAAGCTGTAATAAGTAGGGGTAAGGACGTTAACCACCTCGGAACATCCTCCCTTATACGTCACCTGCAGCGCATTCATAATAAGTCAGTGACAAGTTCAAAAACTTTGGGTGACAGCGGAAGCAGTCCACTGACCAGTAAATCCCTTCCTCTTGTAACCAAGCTCACGCAAACCACCCCACCAACTCCCTCAGTGTCAATTTCCTCCTTCCCCAGGAATGCCAATAGTCCTGCAGGCCATGTCACTGGCAAGTCTGACGAGTCCTCTCCTGCCTGGGATTCCTCCGATGCATCCTTGCGTGTAACGCCTACTGCTGCTGGCGCTGCTGTTGTTGCCGCTGGGAGTCGATGGTCATCCCAGAGGGGAAGTCGTAAGCCCACTTGTACTACTTCCAGTAAGCAATTGACTGTTCAACAGTCCTTTGCGAGGAAGATGAAATATCACAGCAGTCATCCTACTGCAAAGCGGATAACTGAGTCCTTGACAACTATGTTGGTGTTAGACGTGCGTCCGGTATCCGCCGTTAGTTCACAGGGAACTAGACAATTTATTGAGGCAGTGTGCCCCCGTTACCAAATACCATCTAGGTTCCACTTCTCTAGGCAGGCGATACCGAGAATGTACACGGACGTCAGAAAAAGACTCACCAGTCTCCTAAAAAATGCAGTTGTACCCAATGTCCACTTAACCACGGACATGTGGACAAGTGGAGCAGGGCAGGGTCAGGACTATATGACTGTGACAGCCCACTGGGTAGATGTATGGACTCCCGCCGCAAGAACAGCAGCAGCGGCACCAGTAGCAGCATCTCGCAAACGCCAACTCTTTCCTAGGCAGGCTACGCTTTGTATCACCGCTTTCCAGAATACGCACACAGCTGAAAACCTCTTACGGCAACTGAGGAAGATCATCGCGGAATGGCTTACCCCAATTGGACTCTCCTGTGGATTTGTGGCATCGGACAACGCCAGCAATATTGTGTGTGCATTAAATATGGGCAAATTCCAGCACGTCCCATGTTTTGCACATACCTTGAATTTGGTGGTGCAGAATTTTTTAAAAAACGACAGGGGCGTGCAAGAGATGCTGTCGGTGGCCAGAAAAATTGCGGGACACTTTCGGCGTACAGGCACCACGTACAGAAGACTGGAGCACCACCAAAAACTACTGAACCTGCCCTGCCATCATCTGAAGCAAGAAGTGGTAACGAGGTGGAATTCAACCCTCTATATGCTTCAGAGGTTGGAGGAGCAGCAAAAGGCCATTCAAGCCTATACAATTGAGCACGATATAGGAGATGGAATGCACCTGTCTCAAGTGCAGTGGAGAATGATTTCAACGTTGTGCAAGGTTCTGATGCCCTTTGAACTTGCCACACGTGAAGTCAGTTCAGACACTGCCAGCCTGAGTCAGGTCATTCCCCTCATCAGGCTTTTGCAGAAGAAGCTGGAGGCATTGAAGAAGGAGCTAAAAGGGAGCGATTCCGCTAGGCATGTGGGACTTGTGGATGCAGCCCTTAATTCGCTTAACAAGGATTCACGGGTGGTCAATCTGTTGAAATCAGAGCACTACATTTTGGCCACCGTGCTCGATCCTAGATTTAAAGCCTACCTTGGATCTCTCTTTCCGGCAGACACAGGTCTGCTGGGGTTGAAAGACCTGCTGGTGACAAAATTGTCAAGTCAAGCGGAACGCGACCTGTCAACATCTCCTCCTTCACATTCTCCCGCAACTGGGGGTGCGAGGAAAAGGCTCAGAATTCCGAGCCCACCCGCTGGCGGTGATGCAGGGCAGTCTGGAGCGACTGCTGATGCTGACATCTGGTCCGGACTGAAGGACCTGACAACGATTACGGACATGTCGTCTACTGTCACTGCATATGATTCTCTCAACATTGATAGAATGGTGGAGGATTATATGAGTGACCGCATCCAAGTAGGCACGTCACACAGTCCGTACTTATACTGGCAGGAAAAAGAGGCAATTTGGAGGCCCTTGCACAAACTGGCTTTATTCTACCTAAGTTGCCCTCCCACAAGTGTGTACTCCGAAAGAGTGTTTAGTGCCGCCGCTCACCTTGTCAGCAATCGGCGTACGAGGTTACATCCAGAAAATGTGGAGAAGATGATGTTCATTAAAATGAATTATAATCAATTCCTCCGCGGAGACATTGACCAGCAGCAATTGCCTCCACAAAGTACACAGGGAGCTGAGATGGTGTATTCCAGTGGGGACGAATTGATAATCTGTGAGGAGGGGGATGTACACGGTGATATATCGGAGGGTGAAGATGAGGTGGACATCTTGCCTCTGTAGAGCCAGTTTGTGCAAGGAGAGATTAATTGCTTCTTTTTTGGGGGGGGGTCCAAACCAACCCGTCATATCAGTCACAGTCGTGTGGCAGACCCTGTCACTGAAATGATGGGTTGGTTAAAGTGTGCATGTCCTGTTTTGTTTATACAACATAAGGGTGGGTGGGAGGGCCCAAGGATAATTCCATCTTGCACCTCTTTTTTCTTTTCTTTTTCTTTGCATCATGTGCTGATTGGGGAGGGTTTTTTGGAAGGGACATCCTGCGTGACACTGCAGTGCCACTCCTAAATGGGCCCGGTGTTTGTGTCGGCCACTAGGGTCGCTAATCTTACTCACACAGTCAGCTACCTCATTGCGCCTCTTTTTTTCTTTGCGTCATGTGCTGTTTGGGGAGGGTTTTTTGGAAGGGACATCCTGCGTGACACTGCAGTGCCACTCCTAGATGGGCCCGGTGTTTGTGTCGGCCACTAGGGTCGCTAATCTTACTCACACAGCTACCTCATTGCGCCTCTTTTTTTCTTTGCGTCATGTGCTGTTTGGGGAGGGTTTTTTGGAAGGGACATCCTGCGTGACACTGCAGTGCCACTCCTAGATGGGCCCGGTGTTTGTGTCGGCCACTAGGGTCGCTAATCTTACTCACACAGTCAGCTACCTCATTGCGCCTCTTTTTTTCTTTGCGTCATGTGCTGTTTGGGGAGGGTTTTTTGGAAGGGCCATCCTGCGTGACACTGCAGTGCCACTCCTAGATGGGCCCGGTGTTTGTGTCGGCCACTAGGGTCGCTAATCTTACTCACACAGTCAGCTACCTCATTGCGCCTCTTTTTTTCTTTGCGTCATGTGCTGTTTGGGGAGGGTTTTTTGGAAGGGCCATCCTGCGTGACACTGCAGTGCCACTCCTAGATGGGCCCGGTGTTTGTGTCGGCCACTAGGGTCGCTAATCTTACTCACACAGCTACCTCATTGCGCCTCTTTTTTTCTTTGCGTCATGTGCTGTTTGGGGAGGGTTTTTTGGAAGGGACATCCTGCGTGACACTGCAGTGCCACTCCTAGATGGGCCCGGTGTTTGTGTCGGCCACTAGGGTCGCTTATCTTACTCACACAGCGACCTCGGTGCAAATTTTAGGACTAAAAATAATATTGTGAGGTGTGAGGTATTCAGAATAGACTGAAAATGAGTGTAAATTATGGTTTTTGAGGTTAATAATACTTTGGGATCAAAATGACCCCCAAATTCTATGATTTAAGCTGTTTTTTAGTGTTTTTGGAAAAAAACACCCGAATCCAAAACACACCCGAATCCGACAAAAATAATTCGGTGAGGTTTTGCCAAAACGCGTTCGAACCCAAAACACGGCCGCGGAACCGAACCCAAAACCAAAACACAAAACCCGAAAAATTTCAGGCGCTCATCTCTAGTTATTACTGCTTTGCACAAGAGTGGGGTGGTATCAGATTAAAGATCTAAGGGAACGTGCAGGAATTTTATACACACACATGAAGAGAAGGTATTTTCTGAACTCTTGAAAAGGCACCAGAACAATTGTAATGCTTTAAACGGGCTCTTTAGCCACTGCTTGCAGCTGGTTCTGTTCAGAGTTTACAGGTCTTTATATAAATATGTTTCTTTACATCAACTTTAGATAGAACATTTGAGAAAGATTTACAAAATGGGGGCTAGTGTTCCTTTGAAACAAAAGGTAGTTTTAGTGTTACTTAGATTTGTTGCTTATTGTAATAAAAATATAATGGCCCTCATTCCGAGTTGTTCGTTCGCAAGCTGCTTTTAGCAGCTTTGCACACGCTAAGCCGCCGCCTACTGGGAGTGAATCTTAGCTTATCAAAATTGCGATCGAAAGATTAGCAGAATTGCGAATAGACACTTCTTAGCAGTTTCTGAGTAGCTCCAGACTTACTCGGCATCTGCGATCAGTTCAGTGCTTGTCGTTCCTGGTTTGACGTCACAAACACACCCAGCGTTCGCCCAGACACTCTCCCGTTTCTCCAGCCACTCCCGCGTTTTTCCCAGAAACGGCAGCGTTTTTTCACACACACCCATAAAACGGCCAGTTTCCGCCCAGAAACACCCACTTCCTGTCAATCACATTACGATCACCAGAACGAAGAAAAAACCTTGTAATGCCGTGAGTTAAATACCTAACTGCATAGCAAATTTACTTGGCGCAGTCGCACTGCAGACATTGCGCATGCGCATTAGCGACTAATCGCACCAATGAGCACTCACCCCGCCTGGTACATCGCACAGTGGGCCTCATTCCGAGTTGTTTGCTCGCTAGCTGCTTTTAGCAGCCGTGCAAAGGCTAAGCCGCCACCCTCTGGGAGTGAATCTTAGCTTAGCAGAAGTGCGTACGAAAGGATCGCACAGCGGCTACAAAAAAGATTGTGCAGTTTCTGAGCAGCTCCAGACCTACTCCTAGCTAGCGATCACTTCAGACTGTTTAGTTCCTGTTTTGACGTCACAAACACGCCTTGCGTTCCGTCAGCCACGCCTACGTTTCCCCAGCCACTCCTGCGTTTTTATCTGGCACGCCTGCGTTTTTACACACACTCCCCGAAAACGGTCAGTTCCCACCCAGAAACACCCACTTTCTGTCAATCACTCTGCGGCCAGCAGTGCGATTGAAAAGCGTCGTTCGACCTTGTGTGAAACTACGACGGCTTTTGTGAAAGTACGTCGCGCGTGCGCATTGAGCCGCATACACATGCGTAGAAGTGCCGATTTTTAGCCTGACCGCTGCGCTGCAAACAACTAGAGATGAGCGCCTGAAATTTTTCGGGTTTTGTGTTTTGGTTTTGGGTTCGGTTCCGCGGTCGTGTTTTGGGTTCGAACGCGTTTTGGCAAAACCTCACCGAATTTTTTTTGTCGGATTCGGGTGTGTTTTGGATTCGGGTGTTTTTTTCAAAAAACACTAAAAAACCGCTTAAATCATAGAATTTGGGGGTCATTTTGATCCCAAAGTATTATTAACCTCAAAAACCATAATTTACACTCATTTTCAGTCTATTCTGAATACCTCACACCTCACAATATTATTTTTAGTCCTAAAATTTGCACCGAGGTCGCTGTGTGAGTAAGATAAGCGACCCTAGTGGCCGACACAAACACCGGGCCCATCTAGGAGTGGCACTGCAGTGTCACGCAGGATGTCCCTTCCAAAAAACCCTCCCCAAACAGCACATGACGCAAAGAAAAAAAGAGGCGCAATGAGGTAGCTGTGTGAGTAAGATTAGCGACCCTAGTGGCCGACACAAACACCGGGCCCATCTAGGAGTGGCACTGCAGTGTCACGCAGGATGGCCCTTCCAAAAAACCCTCCCCAAACAGCACATGACGCAAAGAAAAAAAGAGGCGCAATGAGGTAGCTGTGTGAGTAAGATTAGCGACCCTAGTGGCCGACACAAACACCGGGCCCATCTAGGAGTGGCACTGCAGTGTCACGCAGGATGTCCCTTCCAAAAAACCCTCCCCAAACAGCACATGACGCAAAGAAAAAAAGAGGCGCAATGAGGTAGCTGACTGTGTGAGTAAGATTAGCGACCCTAGTGGCCGACACAAACACCGGGCCCATTTAGGAGTGGCACTGCAGTGTCACGCAGGATGTCCCTTCCAAAAAACCCTCCCCAATCAGCACATGATGCAAAGAAAAAGAAAAGAAAAAAGAGGTGCAAGATGGAATTGTCCTTGGGCCCTCCCACCCACCCTTATGTTGTATAAACAAAACAGGACATGCACACTTTAACCAACCCATCATTTCAGTGACAGGGTCTGCCACACGACTGTGACTGATATGACGGGTTGGTTTGGACCCCCCCCAAAAAAGAAGCAATTAATCTCTCCTTGCACAAACTGGCTCTACAGAGGCAAGATGTCCACCTCATCATCACCCTCCGATATATCACCGTGTACATCCCCCTCCTCACAGATTATCAATTCGTCCCCACTGGAATCCACCATCTCAGCTCCCTGTGTACTTTGTGGAGGCAATTGCTGCTGGTCAATGTCTCCGCGGAGGAATTGATTATAATTCATTTTAATGAACATCATCTTCTCCACATTTTCTGGATGTAACCTCGTACGCCGATTGCTGACAAGGTGAGCGGCGGCACTAAACACTCTTTCGGAGTACACACTTGTGGGAGGGCAACTTAGGTAGAATAAAGCCAGTTTGTGCAAGGGCCTCCAAATTGCCTCTTTTTCCTGCCAGTATAAGTACGGACTGTGTGACGTGCCTACTTGGATGCGGTCACTCATATAATCCTCCACCATTCTATCAATGTTGAGAGAATCATATGCAGTGACAGTAGACGACATGTCCGTAATCGTTGTCAGGTCCTTCAGTCCGGACCAGATGTCAGCATCAGCAGTCGCTCCAGACTGCCCTGCATCACCGCCAGCGGGTGGGCTCGGAATTCTGAGCCTTTTCCTCGCACCCCCAGTTGCGGGAGAATGTGAAGGAGGAGATGTTGACAGGTCGCGTTCCGCTTGACTTGACAATTTTGTCACCAGCAGGTCTTTCAACCCCAGCAGACTTGTGTCTGCCGGAAAGAGAGATCCAAGGTAGGCTTTAAATCTAGGATCGAGCACGGTGGCCAAAATGTAGTGCTCTGATTTCAACAGATTGACCACCCGTGAATCCTTGTTAAGCGAATTAAGGGCTCCATCCACAAGTCCCACATGCCTAGCGGAATCGCTCCGTGTTAGCTCCTCCTTCAATGTCTCCAGCTTCTTCTGCAAAAGCCTGATGAGGGGAATGACCTGACTCAGGCTGGCAGTGTCTGAACTGACTTCACGTGTGGCAAGTTCAAAGGGCATCAGAACCTTGCACAACGTTGAAATCATTCTCCACTGCGCTTGAGACAGGTGCATTCCACCTACTATATCGTGCTCAATTGTATAGGCTTGAATGGCCTTTTGCTGCTCCTCCAACCTCTGAAGCATATAGAGGGTTGAATTCCACCTCGTTACCACTTCTTGCTTCAGATGATGGCAGGGCAGGTTCAGTAGTTTTTGGTGGTGCTCCAGTCTTCTGTACGTGGTGCCTGTACGCCGAAAGTGTCCCGCAATTCTTCTGGCCACCGACAGCATCTCTTGCACGCCCCTGTCGTTTTTTAAAAAATTCTGCACCACCAAATTCAAGGTATGTGCAAAACATGGGACGTGCTGGAATTTGCCCATATTTAATGCACACACAATATTGCTGGCGTTGTCCGATGCCACAAATCCACAGGAGAGTCCAATTGGGGTAAGCCATTCCGCGATGATCTTCCTCAGTTGCCGTAAGAGGTTTTCAGCTGTGTGCGTATTCTGGAAAGCGGTGATACAAAGCGTAGCCTGCCTAGGAAAGAGTTGGCGTTTGCGAGATGCTGCTACTGGTGCCGCCGCTGCTGTTCTTGCGGCGGGAGTCCATACATCTACCCAGTGGGCTGTCACAGTCATATAGTCCTGAGTCTGCCCTGCTCCACTTGTCCACATGTCCGTGGTTAAGTGGACATTGGGTACAACTGCATTTTTTAGGACACTGGTGAGTCTTTTTCTGACGTCCGTGTACATTCTCGGTATCGCCTGCCTAGAGAAGTGGAACCTAGATGGTATTTGGTAACGGGGGCACACTGCCTCAATAAATTGTCTAGTTCCCTGTGAACTAACGGCGGATACCGGACGCACGTCTAACACCAACATAGTTGTCAAGGCCTCAGTTATCCGCTTTGCAGCAGGATGACTGCTGTGATATTTCATCTTCCTCGCAAAGGACTGTTGGACAGTCAATTGCTTACTGGAAGTAGTACAAGTGGGCTTACGACTTCCCCTCTGGGATGACCATCGACTCCCAGCAGCAACAACAGCAGCGCCAGCAGCAGTAGGCGTTACACGCAAGGATGCATCGGAGGAATCCCAGGCAGGAGAGGACTCGTCAGAATTGCCAGTGACATGGCCTGCAGGACTATTGGCATTCCTGGGGAAGGAGGAAATTGACACTGAGGGAGTTGGTGGGGTGGTTTGCGTGAGCTTGGTTACAAGAGGAAGGGATTTACTGGTCAGTGGACTGCTTCCGCTGTCGCCCAAAGTTTTTGAACTTGTCACTGACTTATTATGAATGCGCTGCAGGTGACGTATAAGGGAGGATGTTCCGAGGTGGTTAACGTCCTTACCCCTACTTATTACAGCTTGACAAAGGCAACACACGGCTTGACACCTGTTGTCCGCTTTTCTGTTGAAATACCTCCACACTGAAGAGCTGATTTTTTTGGTATTTTCACCAGGCATGTCAACGGCCATATTCCTCCCACGGACAACAGGTGTCTCCCCGGGTGCCTGACTTAAACAAACCACCTCACCATCAGAATCCTCCTGGTCAATTTCCTCCCCAGCGCCAGCAACACCCATATCCTCCTCATCCTGGTGTACTTCAACATCTTCATCTTCAATCTGACTATCAGGAACTGGACTGCGGGTGCTCCTTCCAGCACTTGCAGGGGGCGTGCAAATGGTGGAAGGCGCATGCTCTTCACGTCCAGTGTTGGGAAGGTCAGGCATCGCAACCGACACAATTGGACTCTCCTTGTGGATTTGGGATTTCGAAGAACGCACAGTTCTTTGCGGTGCTTTTGCCAGCTTGAGTCTTTTCAGTTTTCTAGCGAGAGGCTGAGTGCTTCCATCCTCATGTGAAGCTGAACCACTAGCCATGAACATAGGCCAGGGCCTCAGCCGTTCCTTGCCACTCCGTGTGGTAAATGGCATATTGGCAAGTTTACGCTTCTCCTCCGACAATTTTATTTTAGGTTTTGGAGTCCTTTTTTTACTGATATTTGGTGTTTTGGATTTGACATGCTCTGTACTATGACATTGGGCATCGGCCTTGGCAGACGACGTTGCTGGCATTTCATCGTCTCGGCCATGACTAGTGGCAGCAGCTTCAGCACGAGGTGGAAGTGGATCTTGATCTTTCCCTAATTTTGGAACCTCAACATTTTTGTTCTCCATATTTTAATAGGCACAACTAAAAGGCACCTCAGGTAAACAATGGAGATGGATACTAGTATACAATTATGGACTGCCTGCCGAGTGCAGACACAGAGATAGCCACAGCCGTGAACTACCGTACTGTACTGTGTCTGCTGCTAATATAGACTGGTTGATAAAGAGATGTCTATGTAACTATGTATGTATAAAGAAGAAAGAAAAAAAAACCACGGTTAGGTGGTATACAATTATGGACGGACTGCCTGCCGAGTGCAGACACAGAGGTAGCCACAGCCGTGAACTACCGTACTGTACTGTGTCTGCTGCTAATAATATAGACTGGTTGATAAAGAGATGTCGTAGTAGTATGTATGTATAAAGAAGAAAGAAAAAAAAAACACGGTTAGGTGGTATACAATTATGGACGGACTGCCTGCCGAGTGCAGACACAGAGGTAGCCACAGCCGTGAACTACTGTACTGTACTGTGTCTGCTGCTAATATAGACTGGTTGATAAAGAGATGTCTATGTAACTATGTATGTATAAAGAAGAAAGAAAAAAAAACCACGGTTAGGTGGTATACAATTATGGACGGACTGCCTGCCGAGTGCAGACACAGAGGTAGCCACAGCCGTGAACTACCGTACTGTACTGTGTCTGCTGCTAATATAGACTGGTTGATAAAGAGATGTCTATGTAACTATGTATGTATAAAGAAGAAAGAAAAAAAAACCACGGTTAGGTGGTATACAATTATGGACGGACTGCCTGCCGAGTGCAGACACAGAGGTAGCCACAGCCGTGAACTACCGTACTGTACTGTGTCTGCTGCTAATATAGACTGGTTGATAAAGAGATGTCTATGTAACTATGTATGTATAAAGAAGAAAGAAAAAAAAACCACGGTTAGGTGGTATACAATTATGGACGGACTGCCTGCCGAGTGCAGACACAGAGGTAGCCACAGCCGTGAACTACCGTACTGTACTGTGTCTGCTGCTAATATAGACTGGTTGATAAAGAGATGTCTATGTAACTATGTATGTATAAAGAAGAAAGAAAAAAAAACCACGGTTAGGTGGTATACAATTATGGACGGACTGCCTGCCGAGTGCAGACACAGAGGTAGCCACAGCCGTGAACTACCGTACTGTACTGTGTCTGCTGCTAATATAGACTGGTTGATAAAGAGATGTCTATGTAACTATGTATGTATAAAGAAGAAAGAAAAAAAAACCACGGTTAGGTGGTATACAATTATGGACGGACTGCCTGCCGAGTGCAGACACAGAGGTAGCCACAGCCGTGAACTACCGTACTGTACTGTGTCTGCTGCTAATATAGACTGGTTGATAAAGAGATGTCGTAGTAGTATGTATGTATAAAGAAGAAAAAAAAAACACGGTTAGGTGGTATACAATTATGGACGGACTGCCTGCCGAGTGCAGACACAGAGGTAGCCACAGCCGTGAACTACCGTACTGTGTCTGCTGCGACTGGATGATAAATGATATAAAAAATATATATATATCACTACTGCAGCCGGACAGGTATATATTATATATTATATAATGACGGACCTGCTGGACACTGTCTGTCAGCAGAATGAGTTTTATTTTTATAGAATAAAAAAAACAACAACACACAAGTGAAGTCACACGACGAGTGTTTAACTTTTTCAGGCAATCACAATATAAGTATACTACTAACTATACTGGTGGTCAGTGTGGTCAGGTCACTGGTCAGTCACACTGGCAGTGGCACTCCTGCAGCAAAAGTGTGCACTGTTTAATTTTAATATAATATTATGTACTCCTGGCTCCTGCTATAACCTATAACTGGCACTGCAGTGCTCCCCAGTCTCCCCCACAATTATAAGCTGTGTGAGCTGAGCAGTCAGACAGATATATAATATATATAGATGATGCAGCACACTGGGCTGAGCCTGAGCAGTGCACACAGATATGGTATGTGACTGAGTCACTGTGTGTATCGCTTTTTTCAGGCAGAGAACGGATATATTAAATAAACTGCACTGTCTGGTGGTCACTCACTATATAATATTATGTACTCCTGGCTCCTGCTATAACCTATAACTGGCACTGCAGTGCTCCCCAGTCTCCCCCACAATTATAAGCTGTGTGAGCTGAGCAGTCAGACAGATATATAATATATATAGATGATGCAGCACACTGGGCTGAGCCTGAGCAGTGCACACAGATATGGTATGTGACTGAGTCACTGTGTGTATCGCTTTTTTCAGGCAGAGAACGGATATATTAAATAAACTGCACTGTCTGGTGGTCACTCACTAGTAAACTCTCTGCACTCTCTACACTTCTACAGTACTCCTCCTAGTCCTAAGCTCCAGTAAATCTCTCTCTTATAATCTAAATGGAGAGGACGCCAGCCACGTCCTCTCCCTATCAATCTCAATGCACGTGTGAAAATGGCGGCGACACGCGGCTCCTTATATAGAATCCGAGTCTCGCGAGAATCCGACAGCGTCATGATGACGTTCGGGCGCGCTCGGGTTAACCGAGCAAGGCGGGAGGATCCGAGTCTGCTCGGACCCGTGAAAAAAACCATGAAGTTCAGGCGGGTTCGGATTCAGAGAAACCGAACCCGCTCATCTCTACAAACAACGGCAGCTAGCGATCAACTCGGAATGACCACCAATATCTGTGGGAGTGTCAGTTTTAAAATCATGCGTCAGATTTATAAACCAGATGTCCTATGTTATAAGTAAAGTCTGATTTATAACTTTTCCTTAAACATTGATTTTAAATAATGCAAAATTCCAAAACTCGTTATTTAGCTGTACTAAATCTTTTTAGTTTTGTATTTTGAGATAGATCGGCTGCAAGATTCAGCCCTTGTGCCTGTCAGTGTCTATTTCAATCTGGATTAGAGTAGGCTCATTGTTGAGCATCCATTTACAGCTACGGGAGTTGAAAACTCCAATTACAAATCATAAATCTGTGCAAATGTGTCCTTGTGAGCCGTCCCATCTGGGCCCCCAATTACTAACGTGCATTCCTCTCACATTCCAGGAGTTCAAGTCAGGAAATTTTAGGCCATACCTTGATCCACCCAAATCGTGCCTGATTATTATGCTCTGCCCCCCACCCTTTCAGACACCAAAATTAGGCTTGCCCTTCCACAAAGAGGCCTATTAGTGGCATGTACTATGGCCCTCATTCCGAGTTGATCGGTCGCAAGGCGAATTTAGCAGAGTTACACACGCTAAGCCTACGCCTACTGGGAGTGTATCTTAGCTTCTTAAAATTGCGACCGATGTATTCGCAATATTGCGATTACAAACTACTTAGCAGTTTCAGAGTAGCTTCAGACTTACTCTGCCTGTGCGATCAGTTCAGTGCTTGTCGTTCCTGGTTTGACGTCACAAACACACCCAGCGTTCGCCCAGACACTCCTCCGTTTCTCCAGCCACTCCTGCGTTTTTTCCGGAAACGGTAGCGTTTTCATCCACACGCCCCTAAAACGCCGTGTTTCCGCCCAGTAACACCCATTTCCTGTCAATCACATTACGATCGCCGGAGCGATGAAAAAGCCGTGAGTAAAAATACTATCTTCATTGTTAAATTACTTGGCGCAGTCGCAGTGCGAATATTGCGCATGCGTACTAAGCGGATTTTCATTGCGATGCGATGAAAAATACCGACCGATCAACTCGGAATGAGGGCCAATATATGGCCAGCCACGACATTCTTCTAGACAAGGATACTGTAGTCTTGCTGCTTTTCTGGTATGTTAAAATTATCCATTAAATATTTGGAATTTAGAGAAAACAAACTGAATGGATGAACTGTGAGTCCTATCATTTGACACTGGACTGTATCACCTGTCTCCGGCTTGTGGAGCGCCATGGAATGCGCATCTGAAATTGAGTTGTGCTTGGTACTCAGCCTTCAGCTCCTGGCACTCTAAACTGTGACACCTTGACATCACGTGCTCTGCGGGAGCATCCTAGGGCGCATAATTGTCCTGGCATGGCAATGGTTTGACAGCACAATCAGTATCACACCCAAATGGAGAGGAGCCTGGCATCCCTGATCTGTGCTGTTAGGAGACCCTGCTCTTTCCACTATATAACTCTGCCGACCAGTTTTGCAACTTACTGTATAGATGGAAGATTGGGCAATCATATCTGAATTGCCCCACTGGCTGAAGAATCTTAACCAGTGGACAAAATTATACAACTTTGCCATTCAAATACTTCCCCGCCCCTGTTTTCATGTATCATCTGAATGTATGTTCAGTGCTGCTGGTAAAGTAGCAACTGAAAATCACAGCAGTGCGTCACAAAAGTGGAGATGAGACAACAATGCATAAGCCTAAAACGTACTCCATTATATGTAAGAGCCACAAGAATAATACTTTATTGCATCATGACACAGTGGCAGAACTTTTGAGTGGTGGACCCAGGTACAAAAATATGGTTTGGGCCTCCTCCGCCTATGGTGGGAACCTGCGGTTTGCGGTAGACCGCGAGGTTAATTGAGGTCACCAACAAGAGTGACCTCAATTAACCTCGTGGTCTACCGCAGACCACAGGTTCCCACCATAAGCGGTAATGGGGGATTACATTCCCCATTATTGCCTATGCACACCGTCTGATTGACAGGCCAGGCCAGGAGCGCATAGCCAATCAGGAGAGTGCTATGACGTGGCGGTCCATGATTGGCTGGCGGGTCCCCAACTGACAGAAGTCATGAGGGGTCCCGCCATTCGGAGAAAGGGGATCCATGTGTAAACATGGATGCCCTTTAGTTGCGTGGTTCGGGTTTTTGTGTTTTGTTATTTTTTTAACCCCTGGATGCCTACATGGAAAGAAGAGGACCAATCTATATCGGATTTTAGGTGATTATATTGGTTTTTTTTTTACAGGTACTCTAATGGATTCTACGTTGACAAGCGGACCGAGGGGCTCCGTGGGACACTAGGTAAGTATGTGTGAGTGTGTAAGTGTGTATGTATGTGTAATTAAAGTTGTACTTCACGGTGTTAATAAAACAAAAGAAACGGCTGCGCAGTGTACCAGGGAAAGAATGAGAGCCGATGTTAAAAGAAAAATGATTTATTAACCATAAGCACTAAATAAAAACAAACTATTACAATAACAGTTAGATATATAGATGGTAATAAATATATTAAATTATGTAGTTAGGTACACCTTGATTGGTACTAATGTAGTAGGTACTGTATCGTGATAAATTGAAGCAACTTGTGTGTACTTCACGGTGTGTGTGTACTGTCTTTATTGTAATATTTATTTTACAGGTGGAACTACAGGTACCAGGATGCCCTTTAATGCCCCACATGCTGGTACTTGTGGTTCTCCAAGTACCAGCATACGGGGGAAGGCTTGCTGGGACCTGTAGTTCCACAGGTAAAAGACAATATTCAATATTTTTCTCTTATGTCCTAGAGGATGCTGGGGTCCATTTTAGTACCATGGGGTATAGACGGTTCCGCAGGAGCCTTCGGCACTTTAAGACTTTTTAATAGTGTGAACTGGCTCCTCCCTCTATGCCCCTCCTCCAGACCTCAGTTTAGAAAATGTGCCCGGGAGACCGGATGCACGCCAGTGGAGCTCTACAGAGTTCTGCTGGAAAAGACTTTGTTAGGTTTTTTATTTTACAGGGAAACTGCTGGCAACAGCTTCCCTGCTTCGTGGGACTAAGGGGGGAAGTAGGAACCAACTTCTCAGTTAGTTTAATGGCTCTGCTTCCGCTGACAGGACATATTAGCTCCTGAAGGGTACTGAACACAGCCTGAACACTCCCACAGCACTGCCGCCACCCCCTAACAGAGCCAGAAGTCAGAAGGCTGGTGAGTATTTACGGGAGACCTGCAGAGAGGGGCCCTCTGGTCATCATGGCGGGGTGCAGAGCGCGCGCGCGGGGGGGGGGGGCGGGGGGGCTCTGAGGGACATGACAAATCCTTACTCTCACTGGCAAAATGTACATACATTCTACCAGTGGAAAAGGCTCAGGAGATCCAGAGCATGGTCAAACAACTTTTGAGACCAAGAACAGTATCAATTCATCAGTGCATTCGCCTGTTGGGGAAAATGGTAGCGGCTTACGAGGCGCTACAATATGGCCGATTCCATGCCAGGGTCTTCCAGTGGGACCTACTGGACAAGTGGTCCGGGTCGCATCTCCACATGCATCAAAAGATAATCTTGTCAGCAAAAGCCAGAATTTCGCTCCTGTGGTGGCTACAAATGTCTCACCTCTTGGAGGGACGCAGGTTCGGGATTCAGACATGGATCCTGGTGACCACAGATGCAAGTCTCCAAGGATGGGGAGCAGTCCCGCAAGGCGAAAGCTTCCAAGGAAGGTGGTCAAGTCAAGAAACTCGACTTCACATAAACATTCTGGAATTGAGAGCTGTGTACAACAGTCTGCATCAAGCGGCACACCTTCTTCAAGGTCGTCCCATACAGATCCAGTCAGACAATGTAACGGCAGTAGCTTACATAAACTGTCAGGGCGGAACGAAAAGCAGAGCGGCAATGGCAGAGGTGACAAAGATACTCCTCTGGGCAGAAAGACATGCAAAAGCTCTTTCGGCAATTTTCATTCCGGGAGTGGACAACTGGGAAGCAGACTTCCTCAGCAGACACAATCTCCATCCAGGAGAATGGGGCCTCCACCCAGAAGTCTTTGCGGAGGTGGCAAGTCGTTGGGGCGTTCCTCAAGTTGATATGACGGCATCACGCCTCAACAAGAAGCTTCAGAAATATTGTTCCAGGTCCAGAGACCCACAAGCAATAGAGATAGATGCACTGGTGACCCAGTGGGTGTTTCAGTCGGTATATCTGTTTGCTCCACTTCCACTAATACCAAAAGTTCTCAAGATCATCAGAAGAACAAGGGTTCGAGCAATTCTCATTGCTCCAGATTGGCCAAGGAGAGCTTGGTATCCAGATCTTCAAGAGTTATTACTGGAAGATCCTCGGCCTCTTCCTTTTCACGAGGACCTGCTTCAGCAGGGGCCGCTAGTTTATCAGGACTTACTGCAGCTAAGTTTGACGGCATGGCTGTTGAGCGCCAGATCCTAGCCCGTAAGGGTATTCACAATGAAGTCATTCCCACACTTATTCTGGCCAGGAAAGGGCTAACGTCCCAACATTACCATCGGATTTGGAGAAAATATGTATCTTGGTGTGAATCCAAGAAGTCTCCTGCGGTGGAGTTTCAATTAGGACGACTTCTCCTATTTCTACAGGCGGGTGTGGATGCTGGACTGAGATTAGGATCTATCAAGGTCCAGATTTCGGCCTTGTCAGTTTTCTTTCAGAAACAATTGGCTTCTCTTCCTGAGGTCCAGACCTTTGTGAAAGGGGTTCTGCGCATCCAACCTCCCTTTGTGCCTCCTGCGGCACCATAGGATCTTAATGTGGTGTTGCAGTTCCTTAAATCGGACTGGTTTGAGCATCTACAAGAGGTAGAGTTGAAGTTTCTCACTTGGAAGTGGTCATGCTGTTGGCCTTGGCCTCAGGCAGATGAGTGTCTGAGTTAGGAGCTCTGTCACACAAGAGTCCTTACTTAATATTTCATGAAGATAGGGCTGAACTGAGAACACGTCAGCACTTTATTCCAAAGGTTGTGTCTTCTTTTCATATCAACCACATAGTGGTGGTGCCAGTGGCTTCTGACACCTCAGCCGTCCCAAAGTCCTTGGATGTCGTCAGAGCGTTGAGGACTTATGTCGCAAGAACGGCTAGGATAAGGAAAACAGAATCTTTGTTTGTCCTCTATGACCCCAACAAGATTGGGGGTCCTGCTTCTAAGCAGACTATTGCGCGCTGGATCAGAGGTACCATTCAGCACGCTCATTCCACGGCAGAATTGCCGTTACCAATTTCGGTAAAAGCCCACTCTACAAGGAAAGTGGGTTCATCCTGGGCGGCTGCCCGGGGTGTCTCGGCATTGCAAATCTGCCAAGCAGCTACTTGGTCAGGTGCAAACACGTTTGCTAAGTTTGATAAGTTTGACACCTTGGCTGCTGACGACCTAAAATTTGGTCAGTCAGTTCTGCAGGAACATTAGCACTTTCCCGCCCGTACTGGGAGCTTTGGTACATCCCCATGGTACTAAAATGGACCCCAGCATTCTCTAGGACGTAAGAGAAAATAGGATTTTAATAACCTACCGGTAAATCCTTTTCTCGTAGTCCGTAGAGGATGCTGGGCGCCCGCCCAGTGCTCCATTTTTCCTGCTAATTACACTTATGTTTAGATGTTGACAGCTGTTGCTGTTACGTTATACATGCTGGTTGGCATGAGTTATGTTAAAGGCCATGTTAGCCGACATGTTTCTTGTATATGGTGTGAGCTGGTGTGAATCTCGCCACAAGTTTATTAGTAAATCCTCTCTCGAATATGTACGTCTCCTCGGGCAAAGTTCCTATACTGAGGTCTGGAGGAGGGGCATAGAGGGAGGAGCCAGTTCACACTGTTAAAAAGTCTTAAAGTGCCGAATGCTCCTGCGGAACCGTCTATACCCCATGGTACTAAAATGGACCCCAGCATCCTCTACGGACTAAAGATTTACCGGTAGGTTATTGAAATCCTATTTTTTTTACACATGGGCTATCAGCCCACCATCCACAACCCACGGATGGTGGGTACAGCCACTGGCTTCATCCCTGGCCCTTGGGTGCCTGGAGGGGGGGTGGGGGGGGGCCTTTATTGCGGATGGTCTCCACTCTCCCAGGGAGTGGGGTAATGCCACACCCGCAGGGACCAGTATAAATGTGTTCCCCGCCTGTGTCATTATATCCTTGGCTAGTGGAGCCCGGAGCTGGTTTAAAAAATGCGGGGTACCCCTACGTCTTTTGTCCCCCATATTTTTGGAACCAGGACCTGTCCAAGAGCCCGGTGCTGGTTGTAAAAATACTGGGGGACCCTACGCAATTTTCCTCCTGGTATTTTTACAGCCATTACCGGCTCAAAGAGACCGGGGCTGGTTATGCTTAGGAGGGGGGACCCTGCTAAAAAAAATATTCAAACTTTTAACTCTTTCTATACTGTACACAATGAAGCCCTGCACGGATCTCACTGATCCGGCCGGGCTTCATTATGTTATGTCCGGCAGTATTTTATTAATCTCTCCCATCAAAACACTGCCGGACAATACAAATTACATCGACATCAGTGAACACTAATTGAAAAAACGCGGTAGTGTAGTAAATTACCGTGTTTTTTTCAAAAAGTTGCAATCTCAATCAGGCGAATCTTAGTAAATTTACCCCATTGACTAGAAAATTGAAACAGTCATCTACAAACAAATTATCTGAGGTATTATCCCAGGCTCTCTTTGGTAACATCATGCACCTCCATTGGTGCGTCTAGTTTTCTGACAAAGGGGGTCATTTCGACCCGTTCGTACGCTGCGGTTTATCGCTGCGGTGTGAACGGGTCAGAAATGCACATGCGTGGAGCCCGCAATGCGCATGTGCATCGTTGCCCGGCGAGCAACGACCAGAAGAAAGTGATTGCTAGCGCGATCGCAAGAAGATTGACAGCGGGGAGGCATTCCGGGGCGGATACTCACCGTTTTCTGGGCGTGGAGATCCAAACGCAGGCGTGTCCAGGCGTTTGGAGGGTGGTTGTCTGACATCAATTCCGGGACCTTCATCGCTGGATCCATCGCACAGGGTAAGTAACTGCAGGGCTGGTCTTGTTTTGCACAAAACTTTTTTAGCCCCGCTGCCCTGCTATGCTAAAATACACTCCCCCATAGGCGGCGTCTAGTTGATCGCACGGGCAGCAAAAAGTTGCTACGTGCGATCAACTCGTAATGATCCCCAAAGTGTTTTGGTCTGCAGCGCAAGATGGCAGACCTTGGGGTACTACCATGTTTTCGGACTGTGGTCCTGATTCAGAGGTGGAGAGCTACTGCTGGCAGAGGAGGCTGGAGTGACAGCAGCACCAGAGCAGTGCAGAGCTCCAGCCGGGGGGTCCCTTAAGACAAGGGGGTCCGCGGTACTGACCCCCTGGCCCCCCCTTAATCCGGCTGTGGGTGGACGCTATGGCTCAGCTGTTGCAACTTTGTTTTCACACTGGCCATCAGGTTTGCATACAGTTCGTCTCTGAATCCGGACCTGTGATAATACTTTACTTTTAATTTGAAAAAACATTTAACTAAGATTAAGGTACACACTTGTCGATAAAATGAACAACGTCGCTCATTTTCACCCTTCCTGAGCGATGCCGTTCACTTTCTCGGCAAGTGTGTATACCGGAGGCAATGACCGATGCGCGGCCCTGCGGGTCATTAACGATCCTCGCTGTCAGCCGTGCATGTATGCTCTATCTGGACTGTCGTCCATGAGCTGCCTGCACGGGCCGGCCGCGTCGTGACATCACTGGGCGATATAGTCGTCATATCACTCAGTGTGTATGGCAGGCCGCCGACCACCCAGCCCGGGAGGAGGAGACACTAGGCGACGTCGCTCATAGAGCATGTCGCCTTGTGTGTACCCACCTTTACACTCTAGAGAGAAAAATCAATAGAAATTGTTTCTAAAATTAAAGAAAAAAAAAGGGGAATAACAGTATTATCAGGTAGAAAGTTTCCGGAAACAACTGTTAGGACCCCGGAACTGTCGTTGGGAATTGGGTACATTATGCTGCCTTTAAATCTTACATTTTCCGGTTGCACTTTCCAGGTGCTGGATTTGCAGCTTTGACGTTGCCGCCAGCTCCCGGCTTATCTCCACTTATCCTGAAGGAAGTGAGACTTTACTTGAAGTCCTCCTCGGACACTGATGTTTTGATCACATTAAGCAGGACACAGTAAGCAAACATCATCATTCGGAGGAGAGATTATTTATCCTGTGGAACCTTCAAAGAAAACCACTTGGTCTGATTGACGTGTTTACATTAAACTTGCTTTAAAATATGTCTAGGAATATGTATTAAATGCCTCTTCTGTTTTCACCTTTTATGTTCTACCCGAGGTCTCTGGCAAGGTTGGAGGCGCAAGTAAATCCCCTATTTATGCCTACACATTACGACAAGGGTCTATCAAGAGCTACCAGCATTATTATTTTTTAACATTTTTGAGGGGTTTGGGTAGGAAATACTGGCTGCGGGGTGCCAGCGGTCACAGGACTGAACGCTGCATCCCAATAACGAGGATCCTGACAGCAGACAGGGGTAAGTGTTTTACCCCTCTCTTGCCGCCTACCCCTAACCGTTAAGGTGTGGCGGCTAGGGCTAATCCATGGGGGATGGTGGCTAGAGCTAATCCATGGGGTTGGCAGCTAGGACTAACCCTTGGGGGCTGGTGGCTACGGCTAACCAAACCACCCCCCTAGTGCCTAACCCTCCTCCCCCAGGGCCCAGACCCAGGGGCGTAGCCATACCACTGAGGGCCCTTTAGCAACATTTTGAAAGGACCCCTGTCTCGGTGCTTCTAGAGAGACGTCTCTGCAGAATTTGTTAATTATATGCCCCATGAGAGTGCCCTAGTTCATTTTCTGAACCATAGTGGTGCCTTAGATAATGTTATGCCCCATAGTAGTGCCCTAGTTTATTCTATGATTTACAGAGCCCCCAGTTCCTATTATGCAACATTATAATGCCCTCCAGTTCATTTTATACCACTTTTCTCTTACGTCCTAGAGGATGCTGGGGACTCCGTAAGGACCATGGGGAATAGACGGGCTCCGCAGGAGACATGGGCACTAAAAAGAACTTTAGATATGGGTGTGCACTGGCTCCTCCCTCTATGCCCCTCCTCCAGACCTCAGTTTGATACTGTGCCCAGAGGAGACTGGGTGCACTACAGGGGAGTTCTCCTGAGTTTCTCTGAAAGAAAGAATTTTGTTAGGTTTTTTATTTTCAGGGAGCCTACTGGCAACAGGCTCCCTGCATCGTGGGACTGAGGAGAGAGAAGCAGACCTACTTAAATGCTAGGCTCTGCTTCTTAGGCTACTGGACACCATTAGCTCCAGAGGGAGTTGGAACGCAGGTCTCCCCTCACAGTTCGTCCCAGAGCCGCGCCGCCGTCCTCCTCACAGAGCCGGAAGATAGAAGCCGGGTGAGTATGAGAAAATAGAAGACTTCAGAGGCGGCAGAAGACTTCAGATCTTCTCTGAGGTAACGTGCAGCGGTAACGCTGTGTGCCATTGCTCCCACACACAACACACATGGCAGGCACTGATGGGTGCGGTGCGCAGGGGGGGGCGCCCTGGGCAGCAATTTTAAACCTCTAGGATTGGCACAATATATATATAGGCTCTGCGGGCTGTATATAGGAAACCCCCACCAGTTTTTAAAGAAATCGAGCGGGACCGAAGCCCGCCGCTAAGGGGGTGGAGCTTGATCCCTCAGCACTCACTAGCGCCATTTTCTCCACAGCACACCGCTGAGAAGCTGGCTCCCCGGACTCTCCCCTGCTAAACACGGTGACAGAGGGTTTTAAAGAAGGGGGGGGGGCACATAATTTGGCGCAGTGAATATATATATAATAAAAGCGCTATATCTATCTGGGAATTTTTTCCAGGGTCATTGGCGCTGGGTGTGTGCTGGCATACTCTCTCTCTGTCTCTCCAAAGGGCCTTGTTGGGGACTGTCTCCAGATTAGAGATTTCCCTGAGTGTGTGGGGTGTCGGTACGCGTGTGTCGGCATGTCTGAAGCGGAAGGCTCTTCTAGGTGGAGCAAATGAGTGTGGTGTCTCCGTCGGCAACGCCGACACCTGACTGGTTGGATATGTGGAATGTTTTAAATACAAATGTGAATTTATTACACAAAAGGTTGGACAAAGCGGTATCCGGACTCCAGGTCGACAACAAAAAGGTCGACACACCTTAGGTCGACGCCAATTGGTCGACACACCTTAGGTCGACATGGACAAAAGGTCAACATGGACAAAGGTCGACAGGAACAAGGTCGACATGGAAAAAGGTCGACATGCATTTTTTATGTTTTTTTCTTTTTTCGAACCTTTTCATACTTAATGATCCACGTGGACTACGATTGGAATGGTAATCTGTGCCGAGCGAAGTGGAGTGGAGCGAAGGCACCATGCCCGAAACATGGCGAGCGAAGCGAGCCATGCGAGGGGACGCGGTGCACTAATTGGGGTTCCCGGTCACTCTACGAAGAAAACGACACCAAAAACCCCATAAAAAACTCATGTCGACCTTTTTCCATGTCGACCTTGTTCCTGTCGACCTTTTGTCTATGTCGACCTAAGGTGTGTCGACCAATTGGCGGCGACCTAAGGTGTGTCGACCTTTTTGTTGTCGACCCTGAGTCCCAGACACGGACAAAGCAGAGTCCAGGGAATGTACAGGGAGTCAAGCCCTGCCTTTCACTATGTCGCAGGGACCTTCTGAGTCTCAAAAGCGCCCACTATCCCAAGTAGTAGACACTGATACCGACACGGATTCTGACTACGATGATGCGAAGTTGCAACCAAAATTGGCTAAAAGTATTCATTATATGATCATTGCAATAAAAGATGTATTGCATTTGCATATCACAGATGACCCCTCGGTCCCGGACACGAGGGTGCGCATGTATAAGGAAAAGAAACCTGAGGTTACTTTTCCCCCTTCACATGAGCTAAATGAGTTGTTTGAAAGGGCTTGGGAAACTCCAGACAAGAAACTGCAGATTCCCAAAAGGATTCTTATGGCGTATCCTTTCCCGGCTAAGGATAGGATACGGTGGGAATCCTCCCCAAAGGTGGACAAAGCGTTGACACACTTATCCAAAAAGGTAGCGCTGCCATCTCAAGATACCGCAACCCTCAAAGATCCTGCTGATCGCAGGCAGGAGACTACCTTGAAGTCAATTTACACACATACTGGTACATTGCTCAGACCGGCGATAGCGTCGGCTTGGGTTTGTAGCGCTGTAGCAGCGTGGACCGATACCTTATCTGCTGATATTGATACGCTGGATAAGGAAACCATTTTATTGACCTTGGGTCATATTAAGGATGCGGTCCTATATATGAGGGATGCTCAGAGAGACGTGGGCCTACTGGGTACCAGAGCCAACGCTATGGCGATTTCTGCTAGGCGAGCCCTATGGACCCGATAATGGACGGGTGATGCCGACTCGAAGAGGCATATGGAGGTTTTGCCTTACAAGGGTGAGGAATTGTTTGGGGAAGGTCTCACGGACCTGGTTTCCACAGCTACTGCAGGTAAATCAACTTTTTTGCCTTATGTTTCCTCACAGCCTAAGAAAACGCCACATTATCAGATGCAGTCCTTTCGGTCGCATAAATCCAAGAGAGTACGGGGATCTTCCTTTCTTGCCAGAGGAAAGGGCAAGGGGAAAAAGCTGCCAACTACAGCTAGTTCCCAGGAGCAGAAGTCCTCCCCGGCTTCTACAAAATCCACCGCATGACGCTGGGGCTCCGCTGAGGGAGTCCGCCCCAGTGGGGGCACGTCTTCGACTTTTCAGCCATGTCTGGGTTCAATCACAGGTGGATCCCTGGGCAATAGACATTGTTTCCCAGGGTTACAGGCTGGAATTCGAAGAGGTGCCTCCTCGCCGGTTTTTCAAATAGGCCCTACCGGCTTCTTCCCCAGAGAGGGAGGTAGTTTTAAATGCAATTCAAAAATTGTGTCTTCAACAAGTGGTGTTCAAAGTTCCCCTGCTTCAGCAGGGCATGGGGTATTACTCAACCCTATTTGTGGTCCCGAAACCGGACGGTTCGGTCAGACCCATTCTGAATTTAAAATCCTTAAACCTATACTTAAAGAGGTTCAAGTTCAAGATGGAATCGCTCAGAGCGGTCATCGCCAGCCTGGAGGGGGGGGGGGGGATTATATGGTGTCCCTGGACATAAAGGATGCATACCTTCATGTCCCCATATATCCTCCTCATCAGGCGTTCCTGAGATTTGCTGTACAGGATTGTCATTACCAATTTCAGACGTTGCCGTTTGGGCTTTCCACGGGCCCGAGGGTTTTCACCAAGGTAATGGCGGAAATGATTATCACAATTATCCCGTACTTGGACGATCTCCTAATAAAAGCGAGATCAAGAGAGCAGTTGCTGAACAGCGTATCACTCTCCCTGAGGGTGTTGCAGCAGCACGGCTGGATTCTCAATCTACCAAAGTCACAGTTGGTTCCAATGAACCGATTGCCTTTCTTAGGTATGATTCTGGATACAGAACAGAAAAGGGTTTTTCTCCCGATGGAAAAGGCCCAGGAACTCCAGAACTTGGTCAGGGACCTGTTGAAGCCGAAAAGGGTGTCGGTGCATCAATGCACTCGAGTTCTGGGAAAGATGGTGGCGTCTTACGAGGCCATTCCATTCGGCAGGTTCCATGCGAGGACCTTTCAGTGGGACCCTCTGGACAAGTGGTCCGGGTCACATCTATATATATACATCAGATGATCAGCTTGTCCCCAAGGGCCAGGGTATCTCTCCTGTGGTGGCTGCAGAGTGCTCACCTTCTAGAGGCTCGCAGGTTCGGCATTCAGGACTGGGTTCTGGTAACCACGGACGCAAGCCTCCGAGGATGGGGAGCAGTCACACAGGGAAGAAACTTCCAAGGTCTGTGGTCAAGCCAGGAGGTTTGTCTACACATCAACGTACTGGAATTAAGGGCCATATACAACGGCCTTTGTCAAGCGGAGAATTTGCTTCGCGACCTACCGGTTCTGATTCAGTCAGACAACGTCACCGCAGTGGCTCATGTAAACCGCCAAGGCGGAACAAAGAGCAGAGTGGCAATGACAGAAGCCACCAGGATTCTTCGGTGGGCGGAAAATCATGTAAGCGCTCTGACAGCAGTCTTCATTCCAGGAGTGGACAACTGGGAAGCAGACTTCCTCAGCAGACACGATCTACATCCCGGAGAGTGGGGACTTCATCTGGAAGTCTTTGCAAAGATTACAAATCAGTGGGGGCTGCCTCAAATAGACATGATGGCGTCATGCCTCAACAAGAAGCTTCTGAGATATTGCGCCAGATCAAGGGACCCTCAGGCGATAGCAGTGGACGCCTTGGTCACACCGTGGGTGTTCCAGTCGGTCTATGTATTCCCTCCTCTTCCTCTCATCTCAAAGATATTGAGAATCATAAGACGAAGAGGAGTACAGACAATTCTGATTGTTCCAGATCGGCCTCGAAGGGCATGGTATTCGGATCTGCAGGAAATGCTCACAGAAGATCCGTGGCCTCTTCCTCTCAGAGAGGACCTGTTGCAACAGGGGCCCTGTCTATTCCAAGACTTACCGCGGCTGCGTTTGCGGCTTGGCGGTTGAACGCCGGATCCTAGCTGAAAAGGGCATTCCAGATGAGGTCATTCCTACTCTGATAAAGTTTAGGAAGGAGGTGACGGCGAAACATTATTCAGATTTCGGCCCTATCCATTTTCTTTCAGAAGGAATTGGCTTCTCTCCCAGAAGTCCAGACTTTTGTGAAGGGAGTGCTGCATATCCAGCCTCCTTTTGTGCCTCCAGTGGCACCATGGGACCTTAACGTGGTGTTAAGGTTCCTTAAGTCTCACTGGTTTGAGCCGCTTCAAACGGTGGAATTAAAGTATCTCACTTGGAAGGTGGTCATGTTGTTGGCCTTGGCATCTGCTAGGAAAGAATCTCAATTAGTGGCTTTGTCTCACAAAAGCCCCTATCTGATCTTCCATGTAGAAAGAGCAGAGGACTCGTCCTCAATTTTTGCCTAAGGTGGTTTCCTCTTTTTCATATGAACCAACCTATTGTGGTGCCTGTGGCTACGCGGGACTTGGAGGATTCCGAGTCCCTTGATGTGGTCAGGGCATTGAAAATTTATGTAACCAGAACGGCTCGGGTTAGGAAAACAGAGGCACTGTCTGTCCTGTATGCAGCCAACAAGGTTGGCGCTCCTGCTTCTAAGCAGACTATTGCTCGCTGGATCTGTAACACGATTCAGCAGGCTCATTCTATGGCTGGATTGCCGTTGTCAAATTCGGTAAAGGCCCATTCCACTAAGAAGGGGGGCTCTTCTTGGGCGGCTGCCCGAGGTGTCTCTGCATTACAGCTTTGCTGAGTGGCGACTTGGTCGGGTTCAAACACCTTTGCAAAGTTTTACAAGTTTGATACCCTGGCTGATGAGGACCTCATGTTGGCTCAATCGGTGCTGCAGAGTCATCCGCACTCTCCCACCCGTTTTGGAGCTTTGGTATAATCCCCATGGTCCTTACGGAGTCCCCAGCATCCTCTAGGACGTAAGAGAAAATAAGATTTTAAACCTACCGGTAAATCTTTTTCTCCTAGTCCGTAGAGGATGCTGGGCGCCCGTCCCAGTGCGGACAAAATTCTGCAAGACTTGTATATAGTTATTGCTTACATAATGGTTATGTTACGGTTTTGATCAGTCTCGGGCTGATGCTGTTTTGTTTCATACTGTTAACCGGTTTGTATATTCCATGTTATAAGGCGTGGATGGTGTGGGCTGGTATGAATCTTGCCCTTAGATTAACAAAATCCTTTACTCGTACTGTCCGTCTCCTCTGGGCACAGTTTTCTAACTGAGGTCTGGAGGAGGGGCATAGAGGGAGGAGCCAGTGCACACCCATATCTAAAGTTCTTTTTAGTGCCCATGTCTCCTGCGGAGCCCGTCTATTCCCCATGGTCCTTACGGAGTCCCCAGCATCCTCTACGGACTAGGAGAAAAAGATTTACCGGTAGGTTTAAAATCTTATTTACAATGAGCAGGTCCAGGGACATATAGATGTATTCTAGACCCTAAGGCATAAGTTTGTAAAGTCTCCTAAGCATCATCCAATGGTAGAAAATGTATATAACACATGTAACTTTGGCAGGGAAGGTGGGCCCTTCTCACCTCTGGGCCCCATAGCAGCTGCACTCCCTGCTCCTATGGTAGCTACGCCCTTGCCCAGACCCTAACCCCGATACTCACCTTTTGCATTCTGACAGTCGTTGTTCCGAACGCATCCCTTTTTGATCTGTAATTTGCAGGGTTGAAGGGTCTCCCCCACCTTACACACACTTACCCCGGCCAGGCCATCTTTTGAATGATCCCCAGTTTATGGTTTTCCCATGTCTCTCACCTGTTACTCCCTGCTGTCCCTTCACTCCGTGAGTCTACGGCATTTGCTCTGGCTGCGCATGATGGAGACAGGACAGCCAATCAGGATTAGATCATAGATTACCATTAGCAAACTTGACTTGCTGGAAGGTGGACAATATTTCTAGCCACTGACCTTCACATTACAATCTCTGGCTTTAGATTTACATTTTTTTCTCTGACGTCCTAGTGGATGCTGGGGACTCCGTAAGGACCATGGGGAATAGCGGCTCCGCAGGAGACTGGGCACAAAAGTAAAGCTTTAGGACTACCTGGTGTGCACTGGCTCCTCCCCCCATGACCCCCCTCCAAGCCTCAGTTAGATTTTTGTGCCCGAACGAGAAGGGTGCACACTAGGTGGCTCTCCTGAGCTGCTTAGTGAAAAGTTTAGTTTTAGGTTTTTTATTTTCAGTGAGACCTGCTGGCAACAGGCTCACTGCATCGAGGGACTAAGGGGAGAAGAAGCGAACTCACCTGCGTGCAGAGTGGATTGGGCTTCTTAGGCTACTGGACATTAGCTCCAGAGGGATCGAACACAGGCCCAGCCATAGAGTCCGGTCCCAGAGCCGCGCCGCCGGCCCCCTTACAGAGCCAGAAGCAAGAAGAGGTCCGGAAAATCGGCGGCAGAAGACATCCTGTCTTCACCAAGGTAGCGCACAGCACTGCAGCTGTGCGCCATTGCTCCTCAGCACACTTCACACTTCGGTCACTGAGGGTGCAGGGCGCTAGGGGGGGGCGCCCTGAGCAGCAATAAAAACACCTTGGCTGGCGAAAATACATCACATATAGCCCCCAGGGCTATATGGATGAATTTTAACCCCTGCCAGAATCCATAAAAAAGCAGGAGAAAAGTCCGCGAAAAAGGGGCGGAGCCTATCTCCTCAGCACACTGGCGCCATTTTCCCTCACAGCTCCGTTGGAGGGAAGCTCCCCTGGCTCTCCCCTGCAGTCACTACACTACAGAAAGGGTTAAAAAAGAGAGGGGGGCACTAATTAGGCGCAGTATTAACAATACAGCAGCTATAAGGGGAAAAACACTTATATAAGGTTATCCCTGTATATATATAGCGCTCTGGTGTGTGCTGGCAAACTCTCACTCTGTCTCCCCAAAGGGCTAGTGGGGTCCTGTCCTCTATCAGAGCATTCCCTGTGTGTGTGCTGTGTGTCGGTACGTTTGTGTCGACATGTATGAGGAGGAAAATGATGTGGAGGCGAAGCAAAATTGCCTGTAAAAGGGATGTCACCCCCTAGGGGGTCGACACCTGAGTGGGTGAACTGTTGGAAGGAATTAACAGTGGCCCTCATTCCGAGTTGTTCGCTCGCAAGGCGAATGTAGCAGAGTTACACACGCTAAGCCGCCGCCTACTGGGAGTGAATCTTAGCTTCTTAAAATTGCGACCGACGTACGCGCAATATTGCGATTACAAACGAGTTAGCAGTTTCAGAGTAGCTCCAGACTTACTCTGCCTGTGCGATCATTTCAGTGCTTGTCGTTCCTGGTTGACGTCACAAACACACCCAGCGTTCGCCCAGGCACTCCCACCGTTTCCCCGGCCACTCCTGCGTTTTTTCCGGAAACGGTAGCGTTTTCAGCCACACGCCCCTGAAACGCCGTGTTTCCGCCCAGTAACACCCATTTCCTGTCAATCACATTACGATCGCCGGAGCGAAGAAAAAGCCGTGAGTAAAATTACTTTCTTCATAGTAAAGTTACTTGGCGCAGTCGCAGTGCGAACATTGCGCATGCGTACTAAGCGGATTTTCACTGCGATGCGATGAAAAATACCGAGCGAACAACTCGGAATGAGGGCCAGTGTCAGCTCTTTACAAAAGACAGTGGTTGACATGAGACAGCCGGCTACTCAGCTTGTGCCTGTCCAGACGTCTCATAGGCCGTCAGGGGCTCTAAAGCGCCCGTTACCTCAGATGGCAGATACAGACGCCGACACGGATACTGACTCCAGTGTCGACTAGAGATGAGCGGGTTCGGTTTCTCTGAATCCGAACCCGCCAGAACTTCATGTTTTTTTTCACGGGTCCGAGCGACTCGGATCTTCCCGCCTTGCTCGGTTAACCCGAGCGCGCCCGAACGTCATCATGACGCTGTCGGATTCTCGCGAGGCTCGGATTCTATCGCGAGACTCGGATTCTATATAAGGAGCCGCGCGTCGCCGCCATTTTCTCACACGTGCATTGAGATTGATAGGGAGAGGACGTGGCTGGCGTCCTCTCCGTTTAGACACTTGATTTACTAATTTTGGGGAGCATTAGGAGTACTCAGTAGTGTACAGTGCAGAGTTTTGCTGATAGTGACCAGTGACCACCACTTTTATTTATAATCCGTTCTCTGCCTGAAAAAAGCGATACACAGCACACAGTGACTCAGTCACATACCATATCTGTGTGCACTGCTCAGGCTCAGGCCAGTGTGCTGCATCATCTATTATCTATATATAATATTATATATCTGTCTGACTGCTCAGCTCACACAGCTTATAATTGTGGGGGAGACTGGGGAGCACTACTGCAGTGCCAGTTATAGGTTATAGCAGGAGCCAGGAGTACATAATATATTATATAGTGAGTGACCACCAGACACACAGTGCAGTTTATTTAATATATCCGTTCTCTGCCTGAAAAAAGCGATACACACAGTGACTCAGTCAGTCACATACCATATCTGTGTGCACTGCTCAGGCTCAGGCCAGTGTGCTGCATCATCTATATATATTATATATCTGTCTGACTGCTCAGCTCACACAGCTTATAATTGTGGGGGAGACTGGGGAGCACTACTGCAGTGCCAGTTATAGGTTATAGCAGGAGCCAGGAGTATATATTAAAATTAAACAGTGCACACTTTTGCTGCAGGAGTGCCACTGCCAGTGTGACTAGTGACCAGTGACCTGACCACCAGTATATAATATTAGTAGTATACTATCTCTTTATCAACCAGTCTATATTAGCAGCAGACACAGTACAGTGCGGTAGTTCACGGCTGTGGCTACCTCTGTGTCGGCACTCGGCAGCCCGTCCATAATTGTATATACCACCTAACCGTGGTTTTTTTTTCTTTCTTTATACATACATACTAGTTACGAGTATACTATCTCTTTATCAACCAGTCTATATATTAGCAGCAGACACAGTACAGTGCGGTAGTTCACGGCTGTGGCTACCTCTGTGTCGGCACTCGGCAGCCCGTCCATAATTGTATATACCACCTAACCGTGGTTTTTTTTTCTTTCTTTATACATACATACTAGTTACGAGTATACTATCTCTTTATCAACCAGTCTATATATTAGCAGCAGACACAGTACAGTGCGGTAGTTCACGGCTGTGGCTACCTCTGTGTCGGCACTCGGCAGCCCGTCCATAATTGTATATACCACCTAACCGTGTTTTTTTTTTCTTTCTTTATACATACATACTAGTTACGAGTATACTATCTCTTTATCAACCAGTCTATATATTAGCAGCAGACACAGTACAGTGCGGTAGTTCACGGCTGTGGCTACCTCTGTGTCGGCACTCGGCAGCCCGTCCATAATTGTATATACCACCTAACCGTGGTTTTTTTTTCTTTCTTTATACATACATACTAGTTACGAGTATACTATCTCTTTATCAACCAGTCTATATATTAGCAGCAGACACAGTACAGTGCGGTAGTTCACGGCTGTGGCTACCTCTGTGTCGGCACTCGGCAGCCCGTCCATAATTGTATATACCACCTAACCGTGGTTTTTTTTTCTTTCTTTATACATACATACTAGTTACGAGTATACTATCTCTTTATCAACCAGTCTATATATTAGCAGCAGACACAGTACAGTGCGGTAGTTCACGGCTGTGGCTACCTCTGTGTCGGCACTCGGCAGCCCGTCCATAATTGTATATACCACCTAACCGTGGTTTTTTTTTCTTTCTTTATACATACATACTAGTTACGAGTATACTATCTCTTTATCAACCAGTCTATATATTAGCAGCAGACACAGTACAGTGCGGTAGTTCATATGATTCTCTCAACATTGATAGAATGGTGGAGGATTATATGAGTGACCGCATCCAAGTAGGCACGTCACACAGTCCGTACTTATACTGGCAGGAAAAAGAGGCAATTTGGAGGCCCTTGCACAAACTGGCTTTATTCTACCTAAGTTGCCCTCCCACAAGTGTGTACTCCGAAAGAGTGTTTAGTGCCGCCGCTCACCTTGTCAGCAATCGGCGTACGAGGTTACATCCAGAAAATGTGGAGAAGATGATGTTCATTAAAATGAATTATAATCAATTCCTCCGCGGAGACATTGACCAGCAGCAATTGCCTCCACAAAGTACACAGGGAGCTGAGATGGTGGATTCCAGTGGGGACGAATTGATAATCTGTGAGGAGGGGGATGTACACGGTGATATATCGGAGGGTGAAGATGAGGTGGACATCTTGCCTCTGTAGAGCCAGTTTGTGCAAGGAGAGATTAATTGCTTCTTTTTTGGGGGGGGTCCAAACCAACCCGTCATATCAGTCACAGTCGTGTGGCAGACCCTGTCACTGAAATGATGGGTTGGTTAAAGTGTGCATGTCCTGTTTTGTTTATACAACATAAGGGTGGGTGGGAGGGCCCAAGGACAATTCCATCTTGCACCTCTTTTTTCTTTTCTTTTTCTTTGCATCATGTGCTGATTGGGGAGGGTTTTTTTGGAAGGGACATCCTGCGTGACACTGCAGTGCCACTCCTAGATGGGCCCGGTGTTTGTGTCGGCCACTAGGGTCGCTAATCTTACTCACACAGTCAGCTACCTCATTGCGCCTCTTTTTTTCTTTGCGTCATGTGCTGTTTGGGGAGGGTTTTTTGGAAGGGACATCCTGCGTGACACTGCAGTGCCACTCCTAGATGGGCCCGGTGTTTGTGTCGGCCACTAGGGTCGCTAATCTTACTCACACAGCTACCTCATTGCGCCTCTTTTTTTCTTTGCGTCATGTGCTGTTTGGGGAGGGTTTTTTGGAAGGGACATCCTGCGTGACACTGCAGTGCCACTCCTAGATGGGCCCGGTGTTTGTGTCAGCCACTAGGGTCGCTAATCTTACTCACACAGCTACCTCATTGCGCCTCTTTTTTTCTTTGCGTCATGTGCTGTTTGGGGAGGGTTTTTTGGAAGGGCCATCCTGCGTGACACTGCAGTGCCACTCCTAGATGGGCCCGGTGTTTGTGTCGGCCACTAGGGTCGCTAATCTTACTCACACAGCTACCTCATTGCGCCTCTTTTTTTCTTTGCGTCATGTGCTGTTTGGGGAGGGTTTTTTGGAAGGGCCATCCTGCGTGACACTGCAGTGCCACTCCTAGATGGGCCCGGTGTTTGTGTCGGCCACTAGGGTCGCTAATCTTACTCACACAGCTACCTCATTGCGCCTCTTTTTTTCTTTGCGTCATGTGCTGTTTGGGGAGGGTTTTTTGGAAGGGCCATCCTGCGTGACACTGCAGTGCCACTCCTAGATGGGCCCGGTGTTTGTGTCGGCCACTAGGGTCGCTTATCTTACTCACACAGCGACCGCGGTGCAAATTTTAGGACTAAAAATAATATTGTGAGGTATTCAGAATAGACTAAAAATGAGTGTAAATTATGGTTTTTGAGGTTAATAATACTTTGGGATCAAAATGACCCCCAAATTCTATGATTTAAGCTGTTTTTTAGTGTTTTTTGAAAAAAACACCCGAATCCAAAACACACCCGAATCCGACAAAAAAAATTCGGTGAGGTTTTGCCAAAACGCGTTCGAACCCAAAACACGGCCGCGGAACCGAACCCAAAACCAAAACACAAAACCCGAAAAATTTCAGGCGCTCATCTCTAGTGTCGACGGTGAAGAGACAAATGTGACTTCCAGTAGGGCCACACGTTACATGATTGAGGCAATGAAAAATGTTTTACACATTTCTGATAATACGAGTACCACCAAAAGGGGTATTATGTTCGGTGAGGAAAAACAACCTGTAGTTTTCCTGAATCTGAGAAATTAAATGAGGTGTGTGATGAAGCGTGGGTTTCCCCCGATAAAAACTGATAATTTCTAAAAAGTTATTGGCATTATATCCTTTCCCGCCAGAGGTTAGGGTGCGTTGGGAAACACCCCCTAGGGTGGATAAAGCGCTCACACGCTTGTCAAAGGCTCTACCCTCTCCTGAGATGGCCGCCCTTAAGGATCCTGCTGATAGAAAGCAGGAGGGTATCCTAAAATGTATTTACACACATACTGGTGTTATACTGCGACCAGCAATCGCCTCAGCCTGGATGTGCAGTGCTGGGTTGGCGTGGTCGGATTCCCTGACTGAAAATATTGATACCCTAGATAGGGACAGTATATTATTGCCTATAGAGCATTTAAAAGATGCATTTCTATATATGCGTGATGCACAGCGGAATATTTGCCGACTGGCATCAAGAGTAAGTGCGTTGTCCATTTCTGCCAGAAGAGGGTTATGGACACGACAGTGGTCAGGTGATGCGGATTCCAAACGGCATATGGAAGTATTGCCTTATAAAGGGGAGGAGTTATTTGGGGTCGGTCTTTCAGACCTGGTGGCCACGGCAACAGCTGGGAAATCCACGTTTTTACCCCAGGTCGCCTCTCAACATAAGAAGACGCCGTATTATCAGGCGCAGTCCTTTCGTTCCCATAAGGACAAGCGGGCAAAAGGTTCCTCATTTCTGCCCCGTGACAGAGGGAGAGGAAAAAGGCTGCAGAAATCAGCCAGTTCCCAGGAACAGAAGCCCTCTCCCGCCTCTGCCAAGCCCTCAACTTGACGCTGGGGCTTTACAAGCGGACTCAGGCTAGGTGGGGGCCCGTCTCAAGAATTTCAGCGCGCAGTGGGCTCACTCGCAAGTAGACCCCTGGATCCTTCAGGTGGTATCTCAGGGGTACAAATTGGAATTCGAGACGTCTCCCCCTCGCCGTTTCCTAAAGTCGGCTTTACCGACGTCTCCCTCCGACAGGGAGGCAGTTTTGGAAGCCATTCACAAGCTGTATTCCCAGCAGGTGATAATCAAGGTACCCCTCCTGCAACAGGGAAAGGGGTATTATTCCACACTGTTGTGGTACCGAAGCCGGACGGCTCGGTGAGACCGATTTTAAATCTAAAATCTTTGAACACTTACATACAGAAGTTCAAATTCAAGATGGAGTCACTCAGAGCAGTGATTGCGAACCTGGAAGAAGGGGACTACATGGTGTCTCTGGACATCAAGGATGCTTACCTTCATGTCCCAATTTACCCTTCTCACCAAGGGTACCTCAGGTTTGTGGTACAGAACTGTCACTATCAGTTTCAGACGCTGCCGTTTGGATGGTCCACGGCACCCCGGGTCTTTACCAAGGTAATGGCCGAAATGATGATACTCCTTCGAAGGAAGGGAGTTTTAGTTATCCCTTACTTGGACGATCTCCTGATAAGGGTAAGATCCAGAGAACAGTTGGAGGTCGGTGTAGCACTATCTCAGGTAGTGTTGCGGCAGCACGGTTGGATTCTCAATATTCCAAAATCGCAGCTGGTTCCGACGACTCGTCTTCTGTTCCTAGGGATGATCCTGGACACAGTCCAGAAAAAGGTGTTTCTCCCGGAGGAGAAAGCCAGGGAGTTATCCGAGCTAGTCAGGAACCTCCTAAAACCGAGCCAAGTCTCAGTGCATCAATGCACAAGGGTTCTGGGTAAAATGGTGGCTTCCTACGAAGCAATCCCATTCGGCAGAATCCACGCAAGAACTTTCCAGTGGGACCTGCTGGACAAATGGTCCGGGTCGCATCTTCAGATGCATCAGCGGATAACCCTGTCACCAAGGACAAGGGTGTCCCTCCTGTGGTGGTTGCAGAGTGCTCATCTTCTAGAGGGCCGCAGATTCGGCATTCAGGACTGGGTCCTGGTGACCACGGATGCCAGCCTGCGAGGCTGGGGAGCAGTCACACAGGGAAGGAATTTCCAGGGCTTACGGTCAAGCCTGGAGACATCACTTCACATAAATATCCTGAAGCTAAGGGCCATTTACAATGCTCTAAGCTTAGCAAGACCTCTGCTTCAAGGTCAGCCGGTGTTGATCCAGTCGGACAACATCACGGCAGTCACCCACGTAAACAGACAGGGTGGCACAAGAAGCAGGAGGGCAATGGCAGAAGCTGCAAGGATTCTTCGCTGGGCGGAAAATCATGTGATAGCACTGTCAGCAGTATTCATTCCGGGAGTGGACAACTGGGAAGCAGACTTCCTCAGCAGACACGACCTCCACCCGGGAGAGTGGGGACTTCACCCAGAAGTCTTCCACATGATTATAAACCGTTGGGAAAAACTCGACAGGTATTGCGCCAGGTCAAGGGACCCTCAGGCAATAGCTGTAGACGCTCTGGTAACACCGTGGGTGTACCAGTCAGTGTATGTGTTCCCTCCTCTGCCTCTCATACCCAAGGTACTGAGATTGATAAGATGGAGAGGAGTAAGCACTATATATTCGTGGCTCCGGATTGGCCAAGAAGGACTTGGTAACCGGAACTTCAAGAGATGCTCACGGAGGATCCGTGGCCTCTACCTCCAGCAAGGACCCTGTCTGTTCCAAGACTTACCGCGGCTGCGTTTGACGGCATGGCGGTTGAACGCCGGATCCTGAAGGAAAAAAGGCATTCCGGATGAAGTCATCCCTATCCTGATCAAAGCCAGGAAGGATGTAACCGCAAAACATTATCACCGCATTTGGCGAAAATATGTTGCGTGGTGCGAGGCCAGTAAGGCCCGACGGAGGAAATTCAACTGGGTCGATTCCTACATTTCCTGCAAACAGGAGTGTCTATGGGCCTGAAATTGGGGTCCATTAAGGTTCAAATTTCGGCCCTGTCAATTTTCTTCCAAAAAGAACTAGCTTCAGTCCCTGAAGTTCAGACGTTTGTAAAAGGGGTACTGCATATACCGCCTCCTTTTGTGCCTCCAGTGGCACCTTGGGATCTCAATGTAGTTTTTGGGTTCCAAAATTCACATTGGTTTGAACCACTTAAATCTGTGGAGTTAAAATATCTCACATGGAAAGTGGTCATGCTGTTGGCCCTGGCCTGGGCCAGGCGCGTGTCAGAATTGGCGGCTTTATCCTGTAAAAGCCCTTATCTGATTTTCCATTCGGACAGGGCGGAATTGAGGACTCGTCCTCAGTTTCTCCCTAAGGTGGTTTCAGCGTTTCACCTGAACCAACCTATTGTGGTGCCTGCGGCTACTAGGGACTTGGAGGACTCCAAGTTGCTAGACGTTGTCAGGGCCCTGAAAATATATGTTTCCAGGACGGCTGGAGTCAGAAAATCTGACTCGCTGTTTATCCTGTATGCACCCAACAAGCTGGGTGCTCCTGCTTCTAAGCAGACTATTGCTCGTTGGATTTGTAGTACAATTCAGCTTGCACATTCTGTGGCAGGCCTGCCACAGCCAAAAATCTGTAAATGCCCACTCCACAAGGAAGGTGGACTCATCTTGGGCGGCTGCCCGAGGGGTCTCGGCTTTACAACTTTGCCGAGCAGCTACTTGGTCAGGAGCAAATACGTTTGTAAAATTCTACAAATTTGATACCCTGGCTGAGGAGGACCTGGAGTTCTCTCATTTGGTGCTGCAGAGTCATCCGCACTCTCCCGCCCGTTTGGGAGCTTTGGTATAATCCCCATGGTCCTTACGAAGTCCCCAGCATCCACTAGGACGTCAGAGAAAATAAGAATTTACTTACCGATAATTCTATTTCTCGTAGTCCGTAGTGGATGCTGGGCGCCCATCCCAAGTGCGGATTGTCTGCAATACTTGTACATAGTTATTGTTACCAAAAATCGGGTTATTGCTGTAGTGAGCCATCTTTTCTAGAGGCTCCTCTGTTATCATGCTGTTAACTGGGTTTAGATCACAAGTTATACGGTGTGATTGGTGTGGCTGGTATGAGTCTTACCCGGGATTCAAAATCCTTCCTTATTGTGTACGCTCGTCCGGGCACAGTATCCTAACTGAGGCTTGGAGGGGGGTCATGGGGGGAGGAGCCAGTGCACACCAGGTAGTCCTAAAGCTTTACTTTTGTGCCCAGTCTCCTGCGGAGCCGCTATTCCCCATGGTCCTTACGGAGTCCCCAGCATCCACTACGGACTACGAGAAATAGAATTATCGGTAAGTAAATTCTTATTTTTTTTTTAACAAGGAAATCCTAATAATGAAAGCTGAAAGGTATAAAATATAAAGTTAGATCTTAAGAAGCTATCTCCAACATTCAGATAAATGCAATCTGGCTCCCAATCTGTCTGTCAAATTCCTCTGCGATTTGGTTGTTTGCGGCTGTGGGAAAAGACCGGATTTCTGAATTATTATTAGTATTACATATGGAGGTTGGGAATTCTCCTGTTAGCCTTCATACTGGAATATATTTGCAGCCAAACACAGAGGACTGTAATAGCCAGGGATGAAACGAGCGCTGGTGTAAGTAAACAGACAGTACAGGAGGAAGGAAGCCCAGCCTTGACTCCCTTAAACATACTGAGATCCAGACTGCGTCGTGTGTCAATTGCCAACTTACAGTCTATGTATAGACCAGTAAATATTTATTTCCAAGCACACATCCAAGCCTTACCTAATACAAGGAGAATGGGACACACACACATATATGCGTACGCATTTCGGCAATGCCATAGTACGCAACCAGTGGCGCAGAGAGGGGGGGTTACAAATTACCCAGGCCTGAGCCTGATGGAGGGGCACAGGGGGGCCTGGGTCCGTCACTCACCTGCTCAGCCCTCCTTACCTGTCAGCTCCCACCCTGGGCTGCAGTGACTGCAAGGAGGCTGCTGCTGCCATGCAGCGGCCTCCTCTGTATGGGGGGGAGGGAGGAAGCGATCGCACTGATCTGATCGTGTCCCCCTCCTGATCCGGTCCTGGCTGCGGTGCGTAACGGCACCCCCCATACACCATAAATATTAGTTTTAATTATAACTTTCGGGAAGGAGCCATGGTCACGCCCCCTTCCATTAGGGCACCCCCCCCATTACCTGGGACCGGCCACGCTACCTATGGTCATGTACGCAGCCTCCTACAGCAACTGTGTAGAACGACACATTTGTATGTATCGCTGTACTCTTTGGGAGGAATTCAATTGTTTTGGGGGGAGTCCAATTTCCCATCTAAACTGGACTTTTTAGATACTCAAATAATAGTCGCTATTCAATAGTTGTTTGGGCGCCCATGTATGTCTCGCCCAAACGGTCAGCGTTTAGCCGAATAAAAACCAGTCTAAAGTCCACCTTTGGGCGTCCAAAGTGTCGAGTGTGCGCACATTTTGTCTCACACCTCAGGAGGCTGCAAGAAAAAAGTTACCTTTGTGGCTCTTTGGCACCTGATCAGCAGAGCAATCGAATTGCTGCCGTTGGGTGCTATCTAGTGGCGGCCAAGATAACAGTTGAATTCCCCACACTCTGTGCAGGCTCCCAGTAGTAACAGCCTCCGGGAGAACAATTGAACTGCTCCCATTGCTTTATTTCATGCATTTATAAACTAATGGAAGCCCTGTAGTACCGTGACGTCTCGTCTCCAAAAATCGGGGTCGGTGTGTGACTCCACCACGTCCGCCATCAGCATAGATATATATTTTTGGATATAAGTAGACAACAACTAATGTTTAACAGCAAAACCAACTATTTGACCAAAATGAACATAACTTAATGGATCAGATCACGGCACTGGGACAGTCAGAAATACGCAGGATAAATATAAAAAATTTAAATTACTTGCAGGGATTTATATTAAAAAAACAAACCAACATCAAATATTATTGCTATAAAATAAAAACAAGACACCCGAGCCAGCACTTGCGATACCAATCCCAGCGCTGCTTACTGTCTTCTCAAGTAGTGTATTTATAAATGTAATCATGAAGTCGCCAGCCAGTGTCAACATACATTTGGCGTGCGGCGAGCAAGGTGCGGCACGGGGTACTTATCGCCAGGTGTGCTCCGTGTTCCACTGCAGCTTCTGTTTATGCAGCCAATATATAACATCCTTTATCTGACTTCAAATATCCCAGAAATGTAAACTCACTGACAATACACTGGGAGACTGTGTAGAGGAATTTTAGGCCTCGGGCTTCAGTATGTGGGAGTTAATGCAGGTAGCCCTGTCATTCATTCCTCTACTATAGCAGTCAGACCCGCCGCTGTGTTAAGTACATAAATCTCTGCATCCCATGGAAGCTGGAAGCTAGAACAAGGTGAGCCAAGTAAACTGTGAAGGCGAAAGTGGGGGAAGGCCAGATCAGCCGTGGAAACGTGGACCACTATGTGAAACACTTTATTACTATTGCTATAAATGAACACTGTGTGACAACATTGTATCCAGCGGAGGTACAGCACACACACATCCTAACTAATTGCAGTGTAGCTTTGCATCATGAATATTTTGTGTGTTCGGATACAAAGGCCCTCATTCCGAGTTGATCGCTCGCAAGGCGATTTTAGCAGAGTTACACACGCTAAGCCGCCGCCTACTGGGAGTGAATCTTAGCTTCTTAAAATTGCGACCGATGTATTCGCAATATTGCGATTACTAACTACTTAGCAGTTTCAGAGTAGCTTCAGACTTACTCTGCCTGTGCGATCAGTTCAGTGCTTGTCGTTCCTGTTTTGACGTCACAAACACACCCAGCGTTCGCCCAGACACTCCCCAGTTTCCCCGGCCACTCCTGCGTTTTTTCCGGAAACTGTAGCGTTTTTTCCCGCACGCCCATAAAACGGCCTGTTTCCGCCCAGTAACACCCATTTCCTGTCAATCACATTACGATCGCCGGAGCGATGAAAAAGCCGTGAGTAAAAATACTATCTCCATTGTAAAATTACTTGGCGCAGTCGCAGTGCGAATATTGCGCATGCGTACTAAGCGGAATTTCACTGCGATGCGATGAAAAATACCGAGCGATCAACTCGGAATGAGGGCCAAAATTACTATTCTGGTATCGATTTAAATCATACGTGCAAACTCTTCCGGACTAGAGTGCGAATCAAATGATGGAACATTGGACCCAGAGATGGTTTGGTTTCTGATGTTTGATTGACCTGTGGGCTGGAGGAAAGGTAGGAAGGGCAGTTGGGGAAGCAATGTGCACTCCCCCAGTGTGAAATTAAGGGGGGACGTGATGCGTACGCAAGGCTGGCACACAAGGACTTGATCTCTGTATTCCAAATTTTGCCCTTCAGGGCCCCCCAAAGCCTTAATCCAGCACTGCGCACACCCGCCGTAGCTACCAATGTGTTGAAACTAGTGATGAGCGGGTTCGGTTCCTCGGAATCCGAACCCCCCCGAACTTCACCATTTTACACGGTTCCGAGGCAGACTCGGATCCTCCCGCCTTGCTCGGTTAACCCGAGCGCGCCCGAACGTCATCATCCCGCTGTTATATTCTCGCGAGATTCGTATTCTATATAAGGAGCCGCGCGTCGCCGCCATTTTCACTCGTGCATTGGAGATGATAGGGAGAGGATGTGCAGCATTCTCTCAGTTGTGTTCAGTGTGCTGCAAATATCTGTGCTCAGTGTGCTGCAAATATCTGTGCTCAGTGTGCTTGCAAATATCTGTGCTCAGTGTGCTGAAAATATCTACGTTCTCTGCCTGAAAAACGTTCCATATCTGTGCTCAGTGTGCTGCAAATATCTGTGCTCAGTGTGCTTTATTGTGGGGACTTGGGACCACCAGTATTATATAGTAGGAGGACAGTGCAGAGTTTTGCTGACCAGTGACCACCAGTATCATACGTTCTCTGCCTGAAAAATGCTCCATATCTGTGCCGCATTGTAGAATATAGTAGGAGGACAGTGCAGAATTTTGTTGACCAGTGACCACCAGTATTATATCAGTACGGTACAGTAGTCCACTGCTCTGCCTACCTCTGTATCGTCAAGTATACTTTCCATCCATACCTGTGGTGCATTTTAGTTGTTGTGCGCAGTATATATAGTAGGAGGACAGTGCATAATTTTGCTGACCACCAGTATATAATACATAGCAGTACGGTACAGTAGGCCACTGCTCTACCTACCTCTGTGTCGTCAAGTATACTATCCATCCATACCTGTGGTGCATTTTAGTTGTTGTGCGCAGTATATATAGTAGGAGGACAGTGCATAATTTTGCTGACTACCAGTATATAATATATAGCAGTACGGTACAGTAGGTCACTGCTCTACCTACCTCTGTGTCGTCAAGTATACTATCCATCCATACCTGTGGTGCATTTTAGTTGTTGTGTGCAGTATATATATTAGGAGGACAGTGCATAATTTTGCTGACCACCAGTATATAATATATAGCAGTACGGTACAGTAGGCCACTGCTCTACCTACCTCTGTGTCGTCAAGTATACTATCCATCCATACCTGTGGTGCATTTTAGTTGTTGTGCACAGTATATATAGTAGGAGGACAGTGCAGAATTTTGCTGACCACCAGTATATAATTTATAGCAGTACGGTACAGTAGGCCACTGCTCTACCTACCTCTGTGTCATCAAGTATACTATCCATCCATACCTGTGGTGCATTTTAGTTGTTGTGTGCAGTATATATAGTAGGAGGACAGTGCATAATTTTGCTGACCACCAGTATATAATATATAGCAGTACGGTACAGTAGGCCATTGCTATTGATATAATACTGGCATATAATTCCACACATTAAAAAATGTAGAACAAAAATGTGGAGGGTAAAATAGGGAAAGATCAAGATCCACTTCCACCTCGTGCTGAAGCTGCTGCCACTAGTCATGGCCGAGATGATGAAATGCCATCAACGTTGTCTGCCAAGGCTGATGCCAAATGTCATAGTAGAGAGCATGTAAAATCCAAAAAACAAAAGTTCAGTAAAATGAACCAAAAATCTAAATTAAAAGCGTCTGAGGAGAAGCGTAAACTTGCCAATATGCCATTTACGACACGGAGTGGCAAGGAACGGGTGAGGCCCTCTCCTATGTTCCTCATGACTAGTGGGTCAGCTTCACATGAGGATGGAGGCACTCATCCTCCCACTAGAAAAAATGAAAAGACTTAAGCTGGCAAAAGCACAGCAAAGAACTGTGCGTTCTTCTAAATCACAAATCCCCAAGGAGAGTCCAATTGTGTCGGTTGCGATGCCTGACCTTCCCAACACTGGACGGGAAGAGGTGGCGCCTTCCACCATTTGCACACCCCCTGCAAGTGCTGGAAGGAGCACCCACAGTCCAGTTCCTGATAGTCAAATTGAAGATGTCACTGTTGAAGTACACCAGGATGAGGATATGGGTGTTGCTAGCGCTGAGGAGAAAATTGACAAGGAGGATTCTGATGGTGAGGTGGTTTGTTTAAGTCAGGCACCCGGGGAGACACCTGTTGTCCGTGGGACGAATATGGCCATTGATATGCCTGGTCAAATTACAAAAAAAATCACCTCGTCGGTGTGGAATTATTTTAGCAGAAATGCGGACAACATTTGTCAAGCCATGTGTTGCCTTTGTCAAGCTGTAATAAGTAGGGGTAAGGACGTTAACCACCTAGGAACATCCTCCCTTATACGTCACCTGGAGCGCATTCATCAGAAGTCATTGACAAGTTCAAAAACTTTGGGTGACAGCGGAAGCAGTCCACTGACAACTAAATCCCTTCCTCTTGTAACCAAGCTCCTGCAAACCACACCACCAACTCCCTCAGTGTCAATTTCCTCCTTAGACAGGAACGCCAATAGTCCTGCAGGCCATGTCACTGTCAAGTCTGACGAGTCCTCTCCTGCCTGGGATTCCTCCGATGCATCCTTGAGTGTAACGCCTACTGCTGCTGGCGCTGCTGTTGTTGCAGCTGGGAGTCGATCGTCATCCCAGAGGGGAAGTCGGAAGACCACTTGTACTACTTCCAGTAAGCAATTGACTGTCCAACAGTCCTTTGCGAGGAAGATGAAATATCACAGCAGTCATCCTGCTGCAAAGCGGATAACTCAGGAGTTGGCAGCCTGGGCGGTTTTAAACGTATTTCCGGTATCCACCGTTAATTCACAGGGAACTAGAGTATTGCTTGAGGTACTGTGTCCCCGGTACCAAATACCATCTAGGTTCCATTTCTCAAGGCAGGCGATACCGAAAATGTACACAGACCTCAGAAAAAGAGTCACCAGTGTCCTAAAAAATGCAGTTGTACCCAATGTCCACTTAACCACGGACATGTGGACAAGTGCACCAGGGAAGACTCAGGACTATATGACTGTGACAGCCCACTGGATAGATGTATTGCCTCCCGCAGCAAGAACAGCAGCGGCGGTAGCAGCATCTCGCAATCGCCAACTCGTTCCTAGGCAGGCTACGCTTTGTATCACCGCTTTTCAGAAGAGGCACACAGCTGACAACCTCTTACGGAAACTGAGGAACATCATCGCAGAATGGTTTACCCCAATTGGACTCTCCTGGGGATTTGTGACATCGGACAACGCCACCAATATTGTGCGTGCATTACATGTGGGCAAATTCCAGCACGCCCCATGTTTTGCACATACATTGAATTTGGTGGTGCAGAATTATTTAAAAAACGACAGGGGCGTGCAAGAGATGCTGTCGGTGGCCCAAAGAATTGCGGGCCACTTTCGGCATTCAGCCACCGCGTGCCGAAGACTGGAGCACCAGCAAACACTCCTGAACCTGCCCCGCCATCATCTGAAGCAAGAGGTGGTAACAAGGTGGAGTTCAACCCTCTATATGCTTCAGAGGATGGAGGAGCAGCAAAAGGCCATTCAAGCCTATACAGCTCTCTACGATATAGGCAAAGGAGGGGGAATGCACCTGAGTCAAGCGCAGTGGAGAATGATTTCAACGTTGTGCAAGGTTCTGCAACCCTTTGAACTTGCCACACGTGAAGTCAGTTCAGACACTGCCAGCCTGAGTCAGGTCATTCCCCTCATCAGGCTTTTGCAGAAGAAGCTGGAGGGATTGAAGGAGGAGCTAAAAAGGAGCGATTCCGCTAGGCATGTGGGACTTGTGGATGGAGCCCTTAATTCGCTTAACCAGGATTCACGGGTGGTCAATCTGTTGAAATCAGAGCACTACATTTTGGCCACCATGCTCGATCCTAGGTTTAAAGCCTACGTTGGATCTCTCTTTCCAGCAGACACAAGTCTGTAGAGGTTCAAAGACCTGCTGGCGAGACACTTGTCAAGTCAAGCAGAACGTGACCCGTCAACAGCTCCTCCTTCACATTCTCCCGCAACTGGCGCTGCGAGGAAAAGGCTAAGAATTCCGAGCCCATCCGCTGGCGGTGATGCAGGGCAGTCTGGAGCGAGTGTTGACATCTGGTCCGGACTGAAGGACCTGCCAACGATTACTGACATGTCGTCTACTGTCACTGCATATGATTCTGTCACCATTGAAAGAATGGTGGAGGATTATACGAGTGACCGCATCCAAGTAGGCACGTCAGACAGGAAAAAGAGGCAATTTGGAGGCCCTTGCAGAAACTGGCTTTATTCTACCTAATTTGCCCCCCCCTCCAGTGTGTACTCCGAAAGAGTGTTTAGTGCAGCCGCTCACCTTGTCAGCACTCGACGTACAAGGTTACTTCCAGAAAATGTGGAGAAAATGATGTTCATCAAAATGAATTATAATCAATTCCTCCGTGGAGACATTCACCAGCAATTGCCTCCAGAAAGTACACAGGGACCTGTGATGGTGGATTCCAGTGGGGACGAATTAATAATCTGTGAGGAGGGGGATGTACACAGTGAAAGGGGTGAAGAATCGGACGATGAGGAGGAGGTGGACATCTTGCCTCTGCAGAGCCAGTTTGTGCAAGGAGAGATTGATTGCTTCTTTTTTGGTGGGGGCCCAAACCAACCAGTCATTTCAGTCACAGTCGTGTGGCAGACCCTGTCGCTGAAATGATGGGTTTGTTAAAGTGTGCATGTCCTGTTTATACAACATAAGGGTGGGTGGGAGGGCCCAAGGACAATTCCATCTTGCACCTCTTTTTTTCTTTCATTTTTCTTTGCATCATGTGCTGTTTGGGGACTATTTTTTGAAGAGCCATCCTGTCTGACACTGCAGTGCCACTCCTAGATGGGCCAGGTGTTTGTGTCGGCCACTTGTGTCGCTTAGCTTAGTCACACAGCGACCTTGGTGCGCCTCTTTTTTTCTTTGCATCATGTGCTGTTTGGGGACTATTTTTTGAAGTGCCATCCTGTCTGACACTGCAGTGCCACTCCTAGATGGGCCAGGTGTTTGTGTCGGCCACTTGGGTCGCTTAGCTTAGTCATCCAACGACCTCTGTGAAAATTTTAGGACTAAAAATAATATTGTGAGGTGTGAGGTGTTCAGTATAGACTGGAAATGAGTGGAAATTATGGTTATTGAGGTTAATAATACTATGGGATCAAAATGACCCCCAAATTCTATGATTTAAGTTGTTTTTGAGGGTTTTTTGTAAAAAAACACCCGAATCCAAAACACACCCGAATCCGACAAAAAATTTTCAGGGAGGTTTTGTCAAAACGCGTCCGAATCCAAAACACCGCCGCGGAACCGAATCCAAAACCAAAACACAAAACCCGAAAAATGTCAGGTGCACATCACTAGTTGAAACCAATCATTTAGCACCGTTGATATTAATGTTCTGATGTATAAAATATTGGTAACATCGATGGTGCCTTTTGATATCCCATACCTATTCCGGACATTCCATGGGCTTGAAAACATGATCTGCAGGGAAATGTGTTATCGTGGCCACGCCCACACTGCACAATTCCGCAAACACAATTAAAATTGGGCAGTACGTATGGTGTAATGGTTAGCATTACTGTCTCACAGCACTGAGGTCATAGGTTCGATTCCCACCATGGCTCTAACTGTGTGGAGTTTGTCTGTTTTCCCCGTACTTGCGTGGGTTTCCTCTGGGTACTCCGGTTTCCTCCCACAATCCAAAAATATACTGGTAGGTTAATTGGCTCCCAACAAAATTAACCCTAGTGTGAATGTGTCTGTTTGTACATGTGATAGGGAACATAGATTGTAAACTCCACTGGGGCAGGCACTGATTTGAATGGCCAAATAATCTCTGTAAAACGCTACAGTATGTGTGTGCGCTATATAAATAACGGGTAGCAATAAATAATAATAATAAAATGCTTGCAAATGTGATATGAATGAAACGTTGTACGTTTCAATTCTTACTCGTCTGCACAGTTACTTCTTCCTGTAACCTTCATTAGATACTATCAGTAGATAACTCCACCAAAAATGATCCACCATTAGTGTTTGGTTGCGTTCAGGGAGTTTAAATACTCAGCAAAATGATTCTTCTTCCGTTGGCTTTGTCAGATCCACCATGGTTCCAGATCACAGTATCGGCCTTGATCCCCTCCACTCTGACCCCTTGGCCTATGTCACTTATAGGAAACAGAATGAAAACAGAAATCTGGTCACTTATCAGTGCAAAAATACAAATCTTACACAAATAATGGGTAAATAGGCTCACAATTATGGGGAATTAGCCAATGGCGTCTAGATATAGTTACCATCAGCCAGTTTTATCCATTTTGATCATAAGAAGAAGAAAAAAATGACGTTTCTGTTTGAATCAATTTTCAACAGAGGCCTATCGGACGTGTTTTGCTGTAACCTGACCTGAAACATTTCTGGGTTTCAAGCATTGAGATCTATCCAATACCCCTTTCAGACCGCACAAATAGCCTGGTATCAGCCCGGTACTTTGCCGGGTCGCTGTGCGGTGTGAAAGGTCACTCCCGAATTCCCGGGTCGCCTGATCCGATAATTCAACTCGGGAATAAAGAAGGGTCATTCCCTGGTAATTACCGGGTCAGGTGCAGTGTGAACGGGTTATCTGGGTCGATGCGACCCCCCGGTACCCGGGGCGTTCACAGCATTGGGAGAGGTGGCGCGTAGATGATCTCATCTCCCAGCGCCGCCTTGGCACCCACCCCCAATGCCGCCGTGGTCCCCGCCCCCATTGCCGCCGCAGTCCCCGCCCCCGAAGCCAGTTCTCAGGGTCCATTGCCGTATTGCACCCGCGAAGGACCCTTTTCCAATTACCGGGTGCGACCTGGCATTTGCGATCTGAAAGTGGTATCAGGTGTGATTCTCATACAGATAGAGCCTCGCTCATCTAGCCTTCTCTGCTGCACCATGGTGCACCAAGGTTTATTAGCATAAGCCTTTCATCTATTGTTCTCAGCTGCAATACAATACAGAGAGAACAATACATCAGGGGATTAAATCATTACAGCAGGGGATTAACTCCGACTGCCCTGGCTCAATTAAACCTATTAAAGGGATAGATGAACAGGGCTCCAGCTGTACGTCTCAATAATCCAGATTTTGTCAATAGTGCAATGATATTTAAGTCCTGAAAGGGGAGTGGACTAACGCGTGTGACTTTACATGAATGTCAGTGATGGGCAGATTAGGGTGAGGTTTTGGGGGAATCAGAGGCCTTCGTTTATCACTACTTTGCATTTTGACAGTGAAGCTAAACAGCCACAGGGCCTGATGAAGTCAAATTGGAAGACCAGACCTCGGAGGGCTGTCATATGTTTTTCAATGTACCCCTCTTACATTCTATTCAACAAAAGAGAAAATGACACTGCCTCTTTAAATTGCTGCAGTCAGTCAGAGGTGTCTGATTAAAGTTTACATTATCAATATTATTGCTATATTTTATAGTATATATTTATTTCATATATTACGCTGCGTGGACCATATGCGGCATATGCAGTTCAGGTGGAGCAAATTCATGGGCATTAAAAACAATTTGCATGGACTTTTCATTGGGATTAATGCGTAGGTTACATTTTTAAATACAAAATTAGGACACAATAAGCCACTTGCACGATCCCCTCAATTCCCATTCTTGATTTGCCCAAACCCCACTGTCATCTCGCCAAACCCCACGCAGATCCTGTCCAACCCCACGAGGAATTAACTAATCATACATTTCCGGGGGAAAAGAGTAATTAATTACTTATACTTGTTGAAACAAAAGCACAGTTGATTCAATAAACTCATTTATCATAACCCGAGTCAGCTGTTTTCCTAGCAGTATTGCAGCAGCACTGCTTGGCAGGTGAGCATTAAACCAATTAGCATACCTTAAGTTTAGGTCTGATGTCATAGCAATTACCTTGGGGGTCATTCCGAGTTGTTCGCTCGCAAGCTGCTTTTAGCAGCTTTGCACACGCTAAGCCGCCGCCTACTGGGAGTGAATCTTAGCTTCTTAAAATTGCGAACGAAAGATTAGCAACATTGCGAATAGACACTTCTTAGCAGTTTCTGAGTAGCTCCAGACTTACTCGGCATCTGCGATCAGTTCAGTGCTTGTCGTTCCTGGTTTGACGTCACAAACACACCCAGCGTTCGCCCAGACACTCCTCCGTTTCTCCAGCCACTCCCGCGTTTTTCCCAGAAACGGTAGCGTTTTTTCCCACACGCCCCTAAAACGGCCTGTTTCCGCCCAGAAACACCCACTTCCTGTCAATCACATTACGATCACCAGAACGAAGAAAAAACCGTGAGTAATATTCCTAACTGCATAGCAAATTTACTTGGCGCAGTTGCAGTGCGAACATTGCGCATGCGCACTAAGCGGAAAATCGCTGCGATGCGAAGAAATTTACCGAGCGAACAACTCGGAATGACCCCCCAGGTTCATAATTCTGATAGAGTAGAACTTGCAGTGAAATGGGGCGCCTTGATGTTGGGGCCCCGGACACATGCCAGCACATATATGACATACATCTACACACGTATGTTTATATGTCCTTAGTGCCCCCCCCCCCTCCCCCTGCACAGTGTGGTCGGGGCTGCAGCCCCCGCCAATGATAACTGTTATTTAGCTTGCATACAGGTGAAATATCAGCCACTGACTCCAGAGTAGGGTGGCCTATCCCCACGCTGGCCCGCCCCTTCAGCTGTGCCAGCGCAGCAGCACTACTCCGTCCAAATGACTCTGCCAGTGCCAATGAAAGTGGGCTGCGGGAGTCGGGACGGGACTCAGGAGGAGAAGGGAGTCCTACTGCTGCAGACCAGTGCCACAAAAGTCAGCCCAGCCCCAGTGAGACAGTGCCACTGCCTGGGCCCTGCTTGACCCACTTAGAGGAGAGAAGAGGAGGACTATGTGAGTCCATTAGTTATTTTATTCCCCGCGGGGGTGGTGTGAGTATATATACATATGATTATGTATATTTTATTATTTCTGTGTTGTGTCTGGGGGGCTGGGGCAGCGGGCCTGTGCTGGGCCATTAATGTTATTTATTTTATACCTGGGGTGTCGGCCCCCCGGCTGAGCCCTAACATAATACCACAGGAATAAAAAGTAACATTCATGGCCCATCACAGGCCCACTAATAGTTTTTTTTTTTTTCTGTTGGCCTGTGCTGCTGCGCCATGACTAAAAAATATTTGCAATGAATCCTAGGAATCCCAGGATTGAGAGTTTTTCAATCCCGATACCCGAGATTGAAAAAAATGGCCCAGGATTGGCCTCCCTACTCCAGGGGAACTGTGGCCCAGCACCTGAATTCTAATAAAAAGCAACAGATTGCTTTAACCATAACATCTCTCACTACATGGGAGTACTTGAGTTGTAGCAGCAAGAAGAGCTGTTTTGTTTAATGAACTTTTTTCTGTATAATGATCTGTAAGAGCTTTGAAATATAGACACGTCGTTCCATTAAAAGAGTAACTCCAGTGTCTTTCTCCGAAACAGCAGCAAGCGTCCTACATAAAAAAACAAACATTGTAACATGTTGCAGCCAGATGTATTTGCAATGCTCCGTAATGAAAATAATGTAATTGAATTATTTTTTGTTTTGATCTGAACTTCCAGATTCTTGCCTGGTCCCCGCTTACTGGAGATATTGTTTGTGTTGTAATCATTTTATCTGGTTCTTCTGAAGGTGTTTTTAATTAAACGTTATAAAATGAAACAGAATGTAATCCGCAATGATTTTCCACAGGTCCTATGTGTTTTGCAATCGATAGAGAGCCAAGAGCTACAGCTACGGAACGTGCCCTGACTAGCGTCCTGAGAGCCCGTAGACCAGGGTTGGCCAGACTTTTGAAGTCGTGATCTACTTTGAAAGCTGAAAAGCTTTCGTGATCTACCTGGGCTGGACCTCGCCCTGAAAAAGTAGGCATGGTGTAACAAAAAGGGTGTGTGGCCTCGCTACACAGGGTGTAGGTACTGTCTCAACCTAAATCCCACATTGCCCCCCCCCCCCCCCCAGTAATAAACCCATTGCATCACACAGGAAAAAACTCAAACACATTAGCCCCCACAGGATAATCCTCGAACATATTGACCCACACAGGAAAAACCTCAGACATATTGTCCCCCACAGGAAAAAGTCTCAAACACATTGCCCCCACAGTAGTAAAACACATTGCCCTCACACAGGAGTAAAACACATTGTCCCACACAGGAAAAAAAACCAAACACATTGCCCACCACAAAAAAAATAGAAAACCTATATTAAATACCCTAGCCAGACTGACCTGTTAGAGAAGTGCTCCCAAGTCCAGCAGCAGCCTCAGTGCGGTAGGTTACCACCATGCCCGCCAGCCTTGGCCCCCCATCCTTGGCCACACTGTCCCCTAACTAGCCCTGCACCCATTCCCCCTGTTGCATCCCATGTGACAGCCTCAGTCAATAAGAATCATCCTGATTCCTATTGGCTATTGCTGTCACAGTGACAGCCTGCAAAGACAGCCATGGCGTTAGCCAGCCGCGGCTGCTGCAGCAAGCCAGTAAGAATCAGCCGGATTCTTATTGGCTACTGCTAGGCTGGCTGCTGTAGACTGCATTCACCGCGATCGAATGACTGGTCAACCTCGATCCGCGATCAACCTTTTGGCAACCCCTGCTATAGACAGTGCAGCTCTGCTGGTGATTCTGAACGCTCCACCATCGGTGCACCATGCACACACCATCAATACTTGCACCAACCTTTGTGTCCCCTTCTGAAATGCATCTAAACATGGCCTCTGTGGCTGCGGTTTTGCATTTGGGAATGCAGCTGCATTTACTGGCATGCCTGTGACACTCACATTTTTTCTTTCACTTTAGCCCAGCCCCTAGTCACTGCCCGGGAACGCCCATGGTTTTGCAATGTCTCTTCTGTTGGCAGCCACTGTACGCAACACCGGTGTCTGTGTACACTGAGGAAAACACATGCGCTGTACAGGGTTTCTGGACTTTATACACTGGCGCCGTAGCAAATAATTTTTCAACTGCGCTAACATTGGAATTGCTCCTCTGAATCACGCCTGTAGGGGGGTTGATAATAGTGATAGTGATCACCTGCTGAGTGGATTTATGGCCCTGATCAACCGCTATGGTTGGGTGTACAGTATTATCTACACTGTGCGCACATTGCGACCCCGCCCGCCATATCGCACAGTATTTGTGGTCACATCTGTGTAGCATCAACAACAGGGGTACACTGATTCATTGCTTCATTTTATCTGTTAGAAATGCTTTATGTAGTTTTTTTGCTGTCTATAGAAGCTATGGGCAGACTGACGTCTCTTTATCTGCGATAAGGAGCGTTTAAGTAGTATATAAACACATAGCATATAATATTATCAGAGTGAGATACCAGTAAACCTACCCGCCTGCCTCTGGAACGTGGGAGGAAGACAGAGCACCTGGAAATAGCATCAGCACTTACGAATACATATACTGGCAATAAATTGTACAGCTATGTATAAGCTTTTAGCAATATTGTAATGTAGGGCCGTTTTATTCAGAAAGAAGGTGCAAAGTGCAAACCCTCTGTAAACATAATAGAACCTTTGCTAGCTTCTGAATATATAATTGGAAAGATGGTGCCGCAGACAAGTATAGGGAGGGTTGGTGCCACACAGGCAGATTGGCTGGTAATGGGTGCAGGCATTGCAGCACAAGGCCTCTGTGGACCCATGGGCACTGCATACAGGGCCATCTTAACATATAGGCACATTGGGCAGATGCCCAGGGTCCCACAATTCTAGGGGCCTTCAAGCAGGGGCAGGTGGTGGTCACACCATCAGAGAGGTGAGGCGGCATTCTCTACCTGCCTCCCAGCCTGCAGCTAGACAGTGAATGGCTGTCAGCATGCTGATTGGTGGATGGCTGGAGCTATCAACCAATCAGAGTGCTTGCAGTCATTCACTGCATGAAACCATGTAGAGAGATGGTACGGGACTGCAGGAGGGGCAAGGGCCTACAATGCTGTATAGACGGCCCTGTCCTGCACGCATGATAGATACTGTAAGCCACAATATACTTGCCTACTTTCTGGTAGACACCTGAATTTTGGGAGTACTCCAATACTCCCGGTAGAGTAATGCACGTTCCCACATCCGGGCCGCTTCCCTAGCAAAGTGGGTTGGGCCTGGATGACGCAATTCACTGCAAATTGCTGCATCATGTCCCCCGCCCCCTGAGCCTGGTAAATCAAATTGCGTCACTGACGGGTCCATGATGACGCAAAATTTGCTTCTTCAAGCCCACTTCACTTACCCCTTGTATCTCTCCTCTAGGTCACCCCACTGACCTCAATGCGTTTAACTTACGTTAATAAGTTCATTGAACAGGGCAGGCGGTGTTCAGGAAACTTCAGCGCTACACTGAAAGCGAGTAAAACAACAAGTTTGTAGTAGAACCGTGGTTTCTATTTGTGCACTTATTATCGTTCCTTGTTCTAGTATTAAAAACTCGCTGCCAGTCAGTACGAGACCTGGCAATTACTGTGTGCTCCTCTGTTCGCTGTATATACTGTTGAAGTAAGTTTAGTCATTCTTTCTTGTTGAAGCTGCTGACATTGGTAACGCCATCAGCTTGTCAGGGCTTCAGCAGAATCCAAGATGCCGTTTCCTAGCAGGAGGGAACCCTGACCATTATTCCAGCAATTTCGCTTCCTATGCGGTATAAGATTTCAGCCAGTTGATTTGTATGTAGAGAAGTCTGCTTTCTAAATTTGCTGGTTTAAGTCCAATGTTAGTTTAAGGGCATTAAGCCTTTAAAATGTGGTACGCGGAGTCCCTAAATGAGAAAATCTCACAGGGATCTGTATTCTGTAAATTAACAAAACCAGAAGGAAGGAAACCTTCAAAGATTTTGGCCTTAATTGTCTAGAACACTGTATACATATGCAAGATTGTCTTAATGCCCGAGTAGTGTTTCTGGTTTAGCTCATGGAGGTTTTCAGTCCAAGACTTACGTTCCTGCAATGTAATCTTCAACTCTTTGTACCCATGCGCTGTAAGCAAGGTTTTTTTTGTTGCTTTGAGCAAAAATGGCAATCTGTATCCCACCATCTTATTAAATCTACCCATAGTAGAGGAGCATAGTAACTGAATAGGAATGGAGAGGGTTAAACAACCGAGGCTGGGGATGGCCTTTTGGGTATCAGGTGATATACTATCCAATGGGGATACAGGGATGGAGGGGGTAGTTTTATTCATAAGGATTAATTTGAGGCGGAGTTGGCCTCTTTTTCCTTTGTCTTCCCGCCCTCCCTCCCTCCCCTTTTTTGCTGCATGTTTTGGCGGGAAAAAAACTGTTATATATAGATTGTTTATTGTTTCATTCATAGATGTTTGGTACGCTCACCTTCGTTGACTGGGTATAATGGCTGGATCACCTAAATGGGGGCAGCGACACCACCCAGACGGGTGGGTAGTCAAGGTAGAAGGTTGAGTGGATACCTTTTGTTGTTAGTTTGTTTGGTTAGGATAATGCAGTTTTTGCGGATTGGGGAAGGATATTTAGCCGTTCTTTCTTTGCCACCATTATCTAATCCAGAGATTTTCAACCTTTTACAACTTGCGGAACACTGAACAAGATCTCACACTCAAATATAATGGTGATGCATGGTGCAGTTGCGTGTCCTAGGATGTCATGTTGCAGCTTCTCCATAGGTAACGCCTGAGCTACATCTGAGAAAGCCAGAAGAGCCCAACACTGCCCAGGCCCAAAATAAGAACTGGCTCTGCAACCACTAAACCCACCAGTACTGATCGTTCCAGGGCCTCAGTAGCGGCAAAACACTGACAGGCCTGGCTCTGATCTATGGTGGCACACCTGGAGACTGCTCAGAGCACACTAGTGTGACACGGCACAGTGGTTCAAAAACACTGATTTAATCCCTTTCTTAACAGCTATTTAAAGTTAATAGTTATTGAAATAAATCAGCTAACATTTCTCTGCCAAATCTAAGTCTCCATGTCCTTACTTATGCAAGGTGCTGTGTAATGATTCATGCTCAAGGTCATTCATCAGCCGTTAGGATGTTTATAAGTAAATCTACCCATAGTAGTATTTTGGATATGTCATTTGTCGGGTCGCGAGCATGTCAAATGCATAAAAAAGTGTGACCTGCATGGGTTTCCAGTTCCCCCTTGATTCTGATCTCTCTCCCCCTTTTACCCCTTTCTCTCTCTCTCTCTCTCTCTCTCTCTCTATATATATATATATATATATATATATCCCTCTCTTATTCTATATCTCCCCCCATTTGTAACCCAACTCTATTTCTCCCTCTCCGTCTCTCTTTCCCCCTCTTCTCCTCATCTCTCTCTCCGTCTACTTCTTCTCCATCTCTCTTTTCCCCTTTCTACTGTCTTTTTCAGTCTCTCCAAAGTCTTCCCCTCCTCTCTCCCTCCCTTATCACTCTCTCATCCCCTCTGTTCTCTCTCTTTCCCCCTTCTTTCTCTCTCCCTGCCTTGTCACTCTCTCATACCCTCTTTCCCCCTCATTTCTCTCTCCCTCCCTTATCACTCTTTCCTCCCCTCTTTTTGCACCTCCACCACATCCACCTCCCACTGACCGATGGCCCACTCCAACAGGTCCAGGCTGCATGGGGGTTGGATAAAGTGCAATTTGATGGCAATATGGTTTTTATTTTTATTATTAGTGATAGCGGGAGTGGGGGAGGGGTTACGTGCACATTACCACCAACTCTCAATGTACATGACATAGAGGCCTATTTATCAACATTATTTTTTACTAAAATAATGTTAAAAAGGATGTTTTCACTAGTGATGAGCGGGTTCGGTTTCTCGGAAACTGAACCCCCCCGGACTTCACCCTTTTTACACGGGTCCGAGCCATACTCGGATTCTCCTGTATGGCTCGGTTAACCCGAGCGCGCCCGAACGTCATCATCCCGCTGTCGGATTCTCGCGAGATTCGGATTCTATATAAGCAGCCGCGCGTCACCGCCATTTTCACTCGTGCATTGGAAATGTTAGGGAGAGGACGTGGCTGGCGTCCTCTCCGTTATTGTTGAACTTGATTGTGCACTATTGCTTAATTGTGGAGAGGGCTGGGGAGCAGCTGTATAATATAGGAGGAGTACAGTGCAGAGTTTTGCTGATCAGTGACCACCAGTTATCCGTACTCTGCCTGAAAAAAACGCTCCATATCTGTGCTCAGTGTGCTGCATATATCTGTGCTCACACTGCTTAATTGTGGGGACTGGGGAGCAGCTGTATTATATAGCAGGAGTACAGTGCAGAGTTTTGCTGACAGTGACCACCAGTATACGTTGTCTGCCTGAAAAACACTCCATATCTGTGCTCAGTGTGCTTTATTGTGGGGACTGGGGACCACCAGTATAATATTATATAGGAGGAGTACAGTGCAGAGTTTTGCTTACCAGTGACCACCAGTATATAATCTATAGCATTACGGTACAGTAGGCCACTGCTGTACCTACCTCTGTGTCGTCATTAAGTATACTATCCATCTAGATTCTATACCTGTGGTGCATTTCAGTTGTGCAGTTTGCTGACACAGTGACCACCAGTATATATAGCAGTACGGTACGGAAGGCTACTGCTGTACCTACCTCTGTGTCGTCATTAAGTATACTATCCATCTACATTCTATACCTGTGGTGCATTTTAGTTTTGCAGTTTGCTGACACAGTGACCACCAGTATACTATATATAGCAGTACGGTACGGAAGGCCACTGCTGTACCTACCTCTGTGTCGTCATTAAGTATACTATCCATCTACATTCTATACCTGTGGTGCATTTTAGTTTTGCAGTTTGCTGACACAGTGACCACCAGTATACTATATATAGCAGTACGGTACGGAAGGTCACTGCTGTACCTACCTATGTGTCGTCATTAAGTATACTATCCATCTACATTCTATACCTGTGGTGCATTTTAGTTTTGCAGTTTGCTGACACAGTGACCACCAGTATACTATATATAGCAGTACGGTACGGAAGGCCACTGCTGTACCTACCTCTGTGTCGTCATTAAGTATACTATCCATCTACATTCTATACCTGTGGTGCATTTTAATTTTGCAGTTTGCTGACACAGTGACCACCAGTATACTATATATAGCAGTACGGTACGGAAGGCCACTGCTGTACCTACCTCTGTGTCGTCATTAAGTATACTATCCATCTACATTCTATACCTGTGGTGCATTTTAGTTTTGCAGTTTGCTGACACAGTGACCACCAGTATACTATATATAGCAGTACGGTACGGAAGGCCACTGCTGTACCTACCTCTGTGTCGTCATTAAGTATACTATCCATCTACATTCTATACCTGTGGTGCATTTTAGTTTTGCAATTTGCTGACACAGTGACCACCAGTATACTATATATAGCAGTACGGTACGGAGGCCACTGCTGTACCTACCTCTGTGTCGTCATTAAGTATACTATCCATCTACATTCTATACCTGTGGTGCATTTTAGTTTTGCAGTTTGCTGACAGTGACCACCAGTATATATAGCAGTACGGTACGGAAGGCCACTGCTCTACCTACCTCTGTGTCATCAAGTATACTATCCATCCATACCTGTGGTGCATTTCAGTTGTGCGCAGTATATATAGTAGTAGGCCATTGCTATTGATAGTTACTGGCATATAATTCCACACATTAAAAAATGGAGAACAAAAATGTGGAGGTTAAAAATAAAATAGGGAAAGATCAAGATCCACTTCCACCTCGTGCTGAAGCTGCTGCCACTAGTCATGGCCGAGACGATGAAATGCCATCAACGTCGTCTGCCAAGGCCGATGCCCAATGTCATAGTAGAGAGCATGTAAAATCCAAAAAACAAAAGTTCAGTAAAATGACCCAAAAATCAAAATTAAAAGCGTCTGAGGAGAAGCGTAAACTTGCCAATATGCCATTTACGACACGGAGTGGCAAGGAACGGCTGAGGCCCTGGCCTATGTTCATGGCTAGTGGTTCAGCTTCACATGAGGATGGAAGCACTCATCCTCTCGCTAGAAAAATGAAAAGACTTAAGCTGGCAAAAGCACAGCAAAGAACTGTGCGTTCTTCTAAATCACAAATACCCAAGGAGAGTCCAATTGTGTCGGTTGCGATGCCTGACCTTCCCAACACTGGACGGGAAGAGCATGCGCCTTCCACCATTTGCATGCCCCCTGCAAGTGCTGGAAGGAGCACCCGCAGTCCAGTTCCTGATAGTCAAATTGAAGATGTCACTGTTGAAGTACACCAGGATGAGGAATAGGATATGGGTGTTGCTGGCGCTGGGGAGGAAATTGACAAGGAGGATTCTGATGGTGAGGTGGTTTGTTTAAGTCAGGCACCCGGGGAGACACCTGTTGTCCGTGGGACGAATATGGCCATGAACATGCCTGGTCAAAATACAAAAAAAATCAGCTCTTCGGTGTGGAATTATTTCAACACAAATGCGGACAACAGGTGTCAAGCCGTGTGTTGCCTTTGTCAAGCTGTAATAAGTAGGGGTAAGGACGTTAACCACCTCGGAACATCCTCCCTTATACGTCACCTGCAGCGCATTCATCATAAGTCAGTGACAAGTTAAAAAACTTTGGGTGACAGCGGAAGCAGTCCACTGACCACTAAATCCCTTCCTCTTGTAACCAAGCTCCAACAAACCACACCACCAACTCCCTCAGTGTCAATTTCCTCCTTACCCAGGAAAGCCAATAGTCCTGCAGGCCATGTCACTGGCAAGTCTGACGAGTCCTCTCCTGCCTGGGATTCCTCTGATGCATCCTTGAGTGTAACGCCTACTGCTGCTGGCGCTGCTGTTGTAGCTGCTGGGAGTCGATCGTCATCCCAGAGGGGAAGTCGGAAGACCACTTGTACTACTTCCAGTAAGCAATTGACTGTCCAACAGTCCTTTGCGAGGAAGATGAAATATCACAGCAGTCATCCTGCTGCAAAGCAGTTAACTCAGGCCTTGGCAGCCTGGGCAGTGAGAAACGTGGTTCCAGTATCCACCGTTAATTCAGAGGCAACTAGAGACTTGATTGAGGTACTGTGTCCCCGGTACCAAATACCATCTAGGTTCCATTTCTCTAGGCAGGCGATACCGAAAATGTACACAGACCTCAGAAAAAGACTCACCAGTGTCCTAAAAAATGCAGTTGTACCCAATGTCCACTTAACCACGGACATGTGGACAAGTGGAGCAGGGCAGACTCAGGACTATATGACTGTGACAGCCCACTGGGTAGATGTATTGCCTCCCGCAGCAAGAACAGCAGCAGCGGCACCAGTAGCAGCATCTCACAAACGCCAACTCGTTCCTAGGCAGGCTACGCTTGTATCACCGCTTTCCAGAAGAGGCACACAGCTGACAACCTCTTACGGAAACTGAGGAAGATCATCGCAGAATGGCTTACCCCAATTGTACTCTCCTGGGGATTTGTGACATCGGACAACGCCAGCAATATTGTGCGTGCATTACATCTGGGCAAATTCCAGCACGTCCCATGTTTTGCACATACATTGAATTTGGTGGTGCAGAATTATTTAAAAAACGACAGGGGCGTGCAAGAGATGCTGTTGGTGGCCCGAAGAATTGCGGGCCACTTTCGGCATTCAGCCACCGCGTACAGAAGACTGGAGCACCACCAAACATTCCTGAACCTGCCCTGCCATCATCTGAAGCAAGAGGTGGTAACGAGGTGGAATTCAACCCTCTATATGCTTCAGAGGATGGAGGAGCAGCAAAAGGCCATTCAAGCCTATACATCTGCCCACGATATAGGCAAAGGAGGGGGCATGCACCTGACTCAAGCGCAGTGGAGAATGATTTCAACGTTGGTCAAGGTTCTGCAACCCTTTGAACTTGCCACACGTGAAGTCAGTTCAGACACTGCCAGCCTGAGTCAGGTCATTCCCCTCATCAGGCTTTTGCAGAAGAAGCTGGAGACATTGAAGGAGGAGCTAAAACAGAGCGATTCCGCTAGGCATGTGGGACTTGTGGATGGAGCCCTTAATTCGCTTAACCAGGATTCACGGGTGGTCAATCTGTTGAAATCAGAGCACTACATTTTGGCCACCGTGCTCGATCCTAGATTTAAAACCTACGTTGGATCTCTCTTTCCGGCAGACACAAGTCTGCAGAGGTTCAAAGACCTGCTGGTGAGAAAATTGTCAAGTCAAGCGGAACGTGACCCGTCAACATCTCCTCCTTCACATTCTCCCGCTACTGGGGGTGCGAGGAAAAGGCTAAGAATTCCGAGCCCACCCGCTGGCGGTGATGCAGGGCAGTCTGGAGCGAGTGCTGACATCTGGTCCGGACTGAAGGACCTGCCAATGATTACTGACATGTCGTCTACTGTCACTTCATATGATTCTCTCACCATTGAAAGAATGGTGGAGGATTATATGAGTGACCGCATCCAAGTAGGCACGTCAGACAGTCCGTACGTATACTGGCAGGAAAAAGAGGCAATTTGGAGGCCCTTGCACAAACTGGCTTTATTCTACCTAAGTTGCCCTCCCTCCAGTGTGTACTCCGAAAGAGTGTTTAGTGTAGCCGCTCACCTTGTCAGCAATCGGCGTACGAGGTTACTTCCAGAAAATGTGGAGAAGATGATGTTCATCAAAATGAATTATAATCAATTCCTCCGTGGAGACATTCACCAGCAGCAATTGCCTCCACAAAGTACACAGGGACCTGAGATGGTGGATTCCAGTGGGGACGAATTAATAATCTGTGAGGAGGGGGATGTACACAGTGAAAGGGGTGAGGAATCGGAGGATGATGATGAGGTGGACATCTTGCCTCTGTAGAGCCAGTTTGTGCAAGGAGAGATTGATTGCTTCTTTTTTTGGTGGGGGCCCAAACCAACCAGTCATTTCAGTCACAGTCGTGTGGCAGACCCTGTCGCTGAAATGATGGGTTCGTTAAAGTGTGCATGTCCTGTTTATACAACATAAGGGTGGGTGGGAGGGCCCAAGGACAATTCCATCTTGCACCTCTTTTTTCTTTAATTTTTCTTTGCATCATGGGGGTCATTCCGAGTTGTTCGCTCGCAAGCTGCTTTTAGCAGCTTTGCACACGCTAAGCCGCTGCCTACTGGGAGTGTATCTTAGCATAGTAAAATTGCGAACGAAAGATTCGCAATATTGCGAAAAGACTTCTCTGTGCAGTTTCTGAGTAGCTCGAGACTTACTCTGCCAGTGCGATCAGTTCAGTGCTTGTCGTTCCTGGTTTGACGTCACAAACACACCCAGCGTTCGCCCAGACACTCCTCCGTTTCTGCAGCCACTCCCGCGTTTTTCCCAGAAACTGTAGCGTTTTTTCACACACTCCCATAAAACGGCCAGTTTCCGCCCAGAAACACCCACTTCCTGTCAATCACATTACGATCACCAGAACGAAGAAAAAACCTCGTAATGCCGTGAGTAAAAAACCTAACTGCATAGCAAATTTACTTGGCGCAGTCGCACTGCGGACATTGCGCATGCGCATTAGCGACTAATCGCTCTGTTGCGAGAAAAAAATAACGAGCGAACAACTCGGAATGACCCCCCATGTGCTTTTTGGGGACAATTTTTTGGAAGTGCCATCCTGCCTGACACTGCAGTGCCACTCCTAGATGGGCCAGGTGTTTGTGTCGGCCACTTGTGTCGCTTAGCTTAGTCACACAGCGACCTTGGTGCGCCTCTTTTTTTCTTTGCATCATGTGCTGTTTGGGGACTATTTTTTTGAAGTGCCATCCTGCCTGACACTGCAGTGCCACTCCTAGATGGGCCAGGTGTTTGTGTCGGCCACTTGTGTCGCTTAGCTTAGCCATCCAGCGACCTCGGTGCAAATTTTAGGACTAAAAATAATATTGTGAGGTGTGAGGTGTTCAGAATAGACTGGAAATGAGTGGAAATTATGGTTATTGAGGTTAATAAAACTGACCCCCAAATGACCCCCAAAATGACCCCCAAATTCTATGATTTAAGCTGTTTTTTAGGGTTTTTTGTAAAAAACACCCGAATCCAAAACACACCCGAATCCGACAAAAAAATTTCGGTGATGTTTTGCCAAAACGCGTCCGAATCCAAAACACGGCCGCGGAACCGAATCCAAAACCAAAACACAAAACCCGAAAAATGTACGGTGCACATCACTAGTTTTCACACCCTTTTCACATTATTTTAGTATCTCTTAACTGTATTAATGGGCTTTTGGAGCAGTTTTTATGAAAAACTGCTCCAACCCCTTCAAATACTTTTTTGTTTTTAGTAACCCACAGCGCATTTCCCATACTTCTAAGGGAAAATGCGATCTGGGGCAAATTTACAAAAAGACAAAAAAAAAGTCAAAAAAACTCGGAGTGAGCCAGGTGATAATGTCACCAGCTCAGGCCAGCGGAATCACAGGGCAGCACTGCGATAAGCTGCCTTCTGCCCAGCGTTCTCTGTCCCGTGGCAGAGAAAGCTGTGCGGGGACCCGCCAGTGTGATCAGCTCTGTGTGTCCAATGGACACACAAGCTGATCACTGGTGAAAAGTAAAAAAAAAAAAAAAAAAACATACTCACCTGTCCAGGAGCTGGTGATCGGTTCTCTGCCACGGGCTTCCGGGTCCTCCATGTGACCGCAGGTGCAGTAAAATGATTCTGCAAAACGGCAAGGTAAGTATATTTACCATACAATGGGTCCGCGGCGTGGGGGGTAGTCGCGACAGGGTCGGGTCGACTTGGCAGCAGTGGCGATGTCGGCGGTGGCAGTGCATGCGCAGCAGGATATCGGTGTATTTTTACTGAAAAATACCCAGATGATGCTGTGAACAGGCATCCCAGGGACAGAGCTTGTCCGCCAGCTCTGTCCCTGCATGCGATAATTTTCGCAGTACGGATTTGGGCGATTTTATTACACCACATCCGCATCCTTGGATGCGGATGGTGATACATAGGCCCCATAGACACACAAGGGGATCTTGGAGAGAGATAAAACATAGAGAGAAAAAGTACCAAGCGATCATCACCTGTCATTTTTCAGGCTGTGTCTGAAAAATGACAGGAGCTAAAAGATTGGTAAAGTAATTTCTCTCCAAGCTTTCTCTCCAAACTTTGATAAATGTCCCCCGTGTTCTATAAAGAGAATGCAAAGCAAATATCTGATTCTGTAGCTGGACAGAGATTTATAAATTGTCCTCAATAGTGAAATCTGATTTCACGAAGCAGAAAAGACATTTGTCTTACCCTGTATTTGAAATATTAATAATAAACTCATATACTAAACTCTGCATTCTCTCCTACTCCTGTTGCAATGATTTGCCGTATGCAATTGCGATTATATGCTAACAGGGACAGAAGCTAATCCATGCAAAAGGACGCCCACTGTGAGTGCATCATTTGCATACGGCACCGCATGATTGCAGAAACATCGCTAACATCGTCACACATCGGGTCGCCACGCAGAGCCTGAGTGCCTCTGAAGACGCTCAGGCTGAGATGAGCTCCCAGGACGCACTGGCCTCTTCAGCAGCAAGTGTGATTGCAGCTGCTAATGTATACACGCCCAGAAAGCGCAGTCTGAACGGCCATGACACGCCTGCTTTCACATGACCATTCTCCGTTACGCTGACTTCCTGTCACTCACTTTGCAACTAAAATTTGCTGCGATTACTTGCGAATCACTAGCTGCGCGTGCACACTGCGGCCCATACCCCCATGTGCAGGAAAGCGTTAGCTCACCTTGTAAAGATTGTCAGGATTCTGCCGATCCGCGTTCTCACTTTCGGAATATCGGACCCAACACAGTACTTTATCTCTCTCCATGTTTTCTCTCTCTAAGGTTTGCTAAATCCACCTTTGAGTTTGAAAAATGATTGTTATGAGCTGATTGCTTGGAACTTTAAATGGGGACATGTACTAAGCAGTGATAAGAGCGGAGAAGTGAGCCAGTGGAGAAGTGCCCATGGCAACCAATCAGCATTGAAGTATAGTAACATTTATAATTTGCATGCTATAAAATGATACAGAGCTGCTGATTGGTTGATAGGGCAACTTCTTCACTGGCTCACTTCTCCGCTCTTATCACTGCTTAGTAAATGTCTCCCTTAATCTCTCTCCAAGAGTTAATAAATCTACCCCTGTTTGTGCCTCCTAAATCTGAGACATGGTTTATGGTAAAGACATACCATATATAAAACACAGTGCTATACAAATAAAGCATGTTCTATTCAGGTACGGTTCTAGCCCTTGTGGCGCACCGGGGCGAACATAGGGGGCGTGGCTTCATAAAGGGGCGTGGTCAGTTATGCCCCCTGTAGAGTTGTGCCCCCGTTTGTGCCCCCAGTAAAGTTGTGCCCCCATTTGTGCCCCAGTAGAGTTGTGCCCCCCGTTTGTGCCCTCAGTAGAGTTGTGCCCCCGTTTGTGCCCTCAGTAGAGTTGTGCCCCCGTTTGTGCCCCAGTAGAGTTGTGGCCCTGTTTGTGCCCCCAGTAGAGTTGTGCCCCCGTTTGTGCCCCCAGAAGAGTTGTGCCCCCGTTTGTGCCCCCAGTAGAGTTGTGCCCCCGTTTGTGCCCCCAGTAGAGTTGTGCCCCCGTTTGTGCCCCCAGTAGAGTTGCGCCCCCAGTAGAGATGTGGCCCTGTTTGTGCCCCCAGTAGAGTTGTGGCCCCGTTTGTGCCCCCAGTAGAGTTGTGCCGCTTACAAAAAAAAAAAATTAATACCATCCCCGTTCCTGATTCCCGACCGCTGCTGTCCTCCGTCTCCGTCCGCCGGCACCGCTTCTCTGATCTATGGGAGAGACGTCATGACGTCTCTCCCATAGCACCGCATAGACACTGAAGGTCAGTCATGACCCCTAGTGTCTATGTGCCGCTCCCACAAAGTAGTGCGGTGCGCGATGACTTCATCGCGCACCGCACTGCACTGCATCTACCGAGGACCAGGGCGCACCTGTAGCTGATCTTGCTATGGCTGCAGCGCCCTCCGGAAGGCGGCGCTCCGGGCAAAAATCCTGCTTGCCCGTAGCAACAGCCGCTACTGGTTCTATTGATGAATGCCTAATAAACCAAACAGACGTATTCCCCCCGGCTGTGCCCATCACTCTTCACAGCTCCTTATCCTTTATGATATTAGGATTTTTCAGCGGATTCTGATTGTAGATAAAACCACTATTTGCCACCCAAAATGTGTCTTTATTACAGTGACCCCAGAAGCAGAGTTTTTGTTTTAATTTTTGCTTTTTTTTTTTCTCCAAAGGACAGTTCTAGTGTTATACAGTATGAGCAACCTGCAGGATATGGTCATTAGGTCGACAGCACTTAGGTCGACAGTCATTAGGTCGACCACTAATGGTCGACATGCATTAGGGCGACACGGTCAGTAGGTCGACATGTACTAGGTCGACATTGTAAAAGGTCAACATGAGTTTTTTCCCCTTTTAAAAAAAAAACTTTTTCATATTTTACGATCCACATGTACTACGATTGGGAACGGTAATCTGTGCCGGGCGCAGCGGTAGCGGAGCGAGGCACCTTGCCCGTTTTCTCGCCATGCGAGGGGACACGGTGCACTAATTGGGGTTCCCCGTCACTTTATGAAGAAGACGACACCAAAAACAATGAAAAAACACATGTCGACCTTTTTCCACATCGACCTATTGACCGTGTCGACCTACTGCATGTCGACCAATAGTGGTCGACGTAATGACTGTCGACCTAAGCGTGGTCGACCTAATGACCCATACCCCAGTGGTATAACAGCTCTGTGTCAATGATTGTGATATAAACTACAACTCACGTGATCCATAGTAATATTGCATCCAACAGCAGCACCGTACAGCAGATTTCTCCCATCTGTGGCATCAGCCGCTCCTGGAATCCTGCACAGCTAAGAGGCGCAGAAGAGGTAACACTAACTCATACTTACCTACTTTGCTGCCCCCTCCTCTGGGAGGAGGCAGCATTGTAGGTGCATGGGGGCGTGGCCGGCAGCAGGATGGGAGTTCCGGGGGCGTGGCCAACAGGGTAGTGGACAGTCTGGGGGCGTGGCATCATGATTGCGTTATCGTAGCTCCGCCCCCCGCTATGCAGTGCCAAGAAAAGAGGCGCTGTAAAGCGTGGGGCGGAGCTACAATGACACGATTCAGCACGAATCGCGTCATCATACCCCCCTCGGACCGCCCACTTGTTCTCTGCTGCGGGCAGTGGAGAGACACTGTTTAGCTTGGTTGCTGGTGTTACAGCTAAGCCTATGCAGCTTTGGGATTGCTGTAAGAGCCAGTTAGTGCATACTTGCCCACCTTTCCGGGGGGCCGGGAGGGCCACCCGATTTTCAGGAGCCTCCCGGCCATTTCGGGAGGGTAGGCAAGTATGCACTAACTGGCTCTTACAGCAATCCCAAAGCTGCATAGGCACAGCTGTAACACCAGCAACCAAGCTAAACAGTGTCTCTCCACTGTTAACCAAGCATTGCTGTGTGTACCAATGCTCACAGGTAACCAGTCCTATTGGCAGATAAGTATTTTTGAACCTTATATATTTAATGGAAGCCACTTGTGTGAAAGTGGAGTTATCCTTAAATGCTGTTATAAGACTGATTTATCATTTCCATGGTCTGATAGCACAATAGATGGAATTTCATACTGGGATCTCAGTAAGAAGACAAATGGGGTCTGTGTAATGGGAGAGCGTGAAAGTCAAAGGACCTGACGTCCTGACCCCTGACAATTTACTCCGAAAACACAGCCACTAAGGAGAGGCAGAGACTGGCGTCCTGGGAGGGGAGCAGTCAGAATGCAATCATCTGTAATAGTACATTACGCAGACCGGCTGATACAGAAATTTACTCAGAATGGCGCAAATACAATGAAAAATTCCCTTTTTTTAAAAAAAATACAAATTTAAACTAACATATTCACACTTATTTATCATTTTCAGTAATATTACAAAAAATCTTGCAATAAATAAATGCAAAAAAATAAAATAACATTTTACATGAACATTTGACAAAGAAGCATATTTATCAATGAGTATCCCACTAATATTAATTCCTAAATAGTTTTCTTGCAAATCGTAAGTACCCCCTGAATATATGAACAATGCACAGCTACAGATACTGGAATCCCCCATTTTCCATCACAGAAGCAGCCTCCATAGGTTTCTGGTTGTATTTCTGCAGAATTTACCAAGGTCCGGAATGTGATGCATTCAGTAACCATTACAGAAAACACAATTCTGTCTATAGCAATTCCTATTTGATGCTACGGCTTGGTGCAAATTTACACATACTAACTGTACCTACTGTCCTTGAGCTCCCAGGAGAGTAGACAACCCTCCCACATCTAGTCCACTTCTCTAGTGAAGTTGGGGGTGTGATGACGCAGGTTGTGTAATTCTCCACTGCCACCTGTACCTACCCCCTTCCCGGATCTCCCAGGGCAGAAATGACTTTACACCTCAGATACAGAGATTCTTCTATAGTACACTTTTATCACATGCTAAATTACCAAAAATAGTGGCTAAATATAATTTGTACTGCGGATCACACTATCTCCACACCCTTCTTACAGTAATTATATATCCTGTTTTGTTTGACGGGATTCAGCCCTGATTTGTAGCTGAATGACATTCAGGTCACTGTTCCTGGAATGGTGACGTAACCTTTTTGAATACTGATTGAGTGATTACACTGACCTCCAAAGTGGGCTTCGATCTCTTCGTTCCATTATAGCTGCCCTTACCAAGGTCACCGGTGAACTCCTCACAGCCAATTCCAAAGTTCAGTTCTCTATTATTATACTCCTATACAGAGGCGTATCTAGGGTAGGGCGAGTGGGGCACGTGCCCTGGGCGCCTTGGCAGGCCCAGGAGAGGGGGGCGCCGCCGGCGACCAGGGCATCATGCCCCACTCGCCCCCGTCAACCCTAAATGTGAGGTGAGGAGAGCGCAGCGTCTCTCCCTCCCCTCACCGCCACTGCCAGCACTAGCAGCGCTGCCAGCAGCGCTGCTGTGTCCGGTCTCCGGCGCTAGCAAATCAGAGCTTGCGGACCGGCTCCTGATTGTCTGCCGGTCCGCGAGCTCTGATTGGCTAGTGAACCGGCGCCAGACAGCCGCCGGAGACCTGGAGCGGTGAGGGGAAGGAGAGGCGCTGCGCTCTCTTCCCCTCACATAGAGCAAGCGGTGAGTGACGGTGGGGCGGGGGTGGCGGCGGGCTTGGCGGCACAGTGGGGCATGTATCTGGCACCAAATGGGGCATATGTAACTGGCACTGAGTGGGGCCTGGCACTGTGGGGCATGTAACTGGCACTGTGGGGCATGTAACTGGCACTGTGGGGCAATGTAACTGGCATTGTGGGGCATGTAACTAGCACTGTGGGGCATGTAACTGGCACTGTGGGGCAATGTAACTGGCACTGTGGGGCATGTAACTGGCACTGTGGGGCATTGTATCCGGCACTGTGGGGCATTGTATCCGGCACTGTGGGGCATGTAACTGGCACTGTGGGGCATTGTATCCGGCACTGTGGGGCAATGTATCTGGCACTGTAGGGCATGTAACTGGCACTGTGGGGCATTGCATCTGGCACTGTGTGGCAATGTAACTGGCACTGTGGGGCATGTAACTGGCACTGTGGGGCATGTAACTGGCACTGTGGGGCATTGTATCCGGCACTGTGGGGCAATGTATCTGGCACTGTGGGGCATGTAACTGGCACTGTGGGGCATTGTATCCGGCACTGTGGGGCAATGTAACTGGCACTGTGGGGCATGTAACTGGCACTGTGGGGCATTGTATCTGGCACTGTGGGGCAATGTAACTGGCACTGTGGGGCAATGTAACTGGCACTGTGGGGCATTGTATCTGGCACTGTGGGGCAATGTAACTGGCACTGTGGGCCATTTTCAGTGGCCACACCCCTTCTGGAGCATGGCCACACCCCTTCTGGTGTGTGACCACGCCCAATCTTTTCAAACCCTTACTCTATTGGGTATCACCGCTCGGCTCTCTACTGATTTGCTTCTTCTCTGTATCTACGCTGTCTGACAATTCTCACCTGCTTCCTTGGTACTGCTTCTTGTGACTTCCTGGTTCCGACTTTGGCTTTCTCCTGACCTGAATATGGTACCACATTGTCCGCCTGGTTCTGACCTGTTTCCTGTGTTCTCTTCAGTTTGCTTCTCGGCGCCCAGTTTAAGGCCTGCTTTCCTTTCCTCCAGATTCCACCAGCCCTGTGTATCAGGTGCAGTGAAGTCCAAACCACCTTCTGGGGGTACCTAGGGAAATCCACAAATATGTTAGGCGCCACGCTTCTTCTCTGGGGATACACAAATCTTACAAGTACGGCAAACAGTCATATTCTCCCAGCAGGATTTGTGACACTATATTTGAAAAACTGACCTCCCTGTCTTCCCCCCAGCCAAGACTAAATCGATTCCCTCCCTCTCTCATTCTCCCCCATTCTCTAAGTTTAGTGTCTAGTTGTCACCATTCAGTCTACCCTTTCCTCCTCACACCACTTCGAGTCTGTTGCACAATCCTGCTGATTCATTCTAGGAAATATTTCTAGAACTAGGACATTCATCACCCTACAAGCTTCTACAATTTTCATCCGTGCCCTCATCATTCCCTCATGAATTACTGTAACCCAATGGTTCCCAAACCTTCTTGATTCACAGCACCCTAGAGTAACAATGTTTTTTTCATTGTACCCTTGGCCAAATGTTTCTTATTGGGAAATTCAGCAAAGATTATTTAATTAAGTGAATTGTGTTTCTGTTTATCCACATTTTATGATTGACAGCAATCAGCACTGGTTTTGCCTATCACATGGACCATAAATCATTCGATTTGGTCCTAGACCACCAAACTGTGGCACCCCTGCAAGTGTCCTGCGGAACCCCATGGTTCAACGACACCCAATTTGGGATCCGCTGCTGTAACCTGTTACTCTGGCCTTTTGCTCTTCCGTCTCACTCCTCTCCAGTCTATCGTGGTCCTCTCTCTCTTTGCTCCACCTCTGCTGCCCTCTTCCACTCACTCCACTGGGTTCATATCCCGTCAGAAAAGAATTCAGGCTCTCATCCAAAAAGCTCTCTCACTGCTTCTCCTTTTATCTACATCCTCATTTCCTCACATCCCCCCCTCCACACCCCATACACACACACACTTTTCGATCTGCTAATGATTGCCACCACCCGCTCATGTATTCAGGACTTCTCCCTGGCTGCTGGAAGCCTCTGGAATGCCTTCCCTTGCTCCCTTAGGCTTTCATCCATCCTCCCAGCCTTCACATGTGCCCGTTTTCATTCTAGCTTACCACTTCTAACTGCAGTCTCTGCCCTCTGCTGCCCTCTACATTCTATTGTGTACAACCATACCCCCAAGTAGAGATGAGCGGGTTCGGTTTCTCTGAATCCGAACCCGCACGAACTTCATGTTTTTTTTCACGGGTCCGAGCGACTCGGATCTTCCCGCCTTGCTCGGTTAACCCGAGCGCGCCCGAACGTCATCATGACGCTGTCGGATTCTCGCGAGACTCGGATTCTATATAAGGAGCCGCGCGTCGCCGCCATTTTCACACGTGCATTGAGATTGATAGGGAGAGGACGTGGCTGGCGTCCTCTCCATTTAGATTAGGAGAGAGAGAGAGATTGACCTGAGGCTGATACTGTAGAAGAGAGTGCAGAGTTTAGTGACTGACCACAGTGACCACCAGCAGTGCAGTTGTTTTATTTAATATATCCGTTCTCTGCCTGAAAAAAACGGTACACACAGTGACTCAGTCACATACCATATCTGTGTGCACTGCTCAGCCCAGTGTGCTGCATGCCTGCATCATCTATGTATATATTATATATCTGACTGTGCTCAGCTCACACAGCTTATAATTGTGGGGGAGACTGGGGAGCACTGCAGTGCCAGTTATAGGTTATAGCAGGAGCCAGGAGTACAAGACAGTCACATACCATATCTGTGTGCACTGCTCAGCCCAGTGTGCTGCATCATATATGTATATATTATATATCTGACTGTGCTCAGCTCACACAGCTTATAATTGTGGGGGAGACTGGGGAGCACTGCAGTGCCAGTTATAGGTTATAGCAGGAGCCAGGAGTACATATTATATTAAAATTAAACAGTGCACACTTTTGCTGCAGGAGTGCCACTGCCAGTGTGACTGACCAGTGACCTGACCACACTGACCACCAGTATAGTTAGTAGTATACTATATTGTGATTGCCTGAAAAAGTTAAACACTCGTCGTGTGACTTCACTTGTGTGGTGTTTTTTTTTTTATTCTATAAAAAACTCATTCTGCTGACAGACAGTGTCCAGCAGGTCCGTCATTATATAATATATATACCTGTCCGGCTGCAGTAGTGATATATATATATTTTTTATATCATTATTTATCATCCAGTCGCAGCAGACACAGTACGGTAGTTCACGGCTGTAGCTACCTCTGTGTCGGCACTCGGCAGTCCATCCATAATTGTATACCACCTACCCGTGGTTTTTTTTTCTTTCTTCTTTATACATACATACTACTACATCTCTTTATCAACCAGTCTATATTAGCAGCAGACACAGTACAGTACGGTAGTTCACGGCTGTGGCTACCTCTGTGTCGGCACTCGGCAGTCCGTCCATAATTGTATACCACCTAACCGTGGTTTTTTTTTCTTTCTTCTTTATACATACATACTACGACATCTCTTTATCAACCAGTCTATATTAGCAGCAGACACAGTACAGTACGGTAGTTCACGGCTGTGGCTACCTCTGTGTCGGCACTCGGCAGTCCGTCCATAATTGTATACCACCTAACCGTGGTTTTTTTTTCTTTCTTCTTCATACATACATACTACGACATCTCTTTATCAACCAGTCTATATTAGCAGCAGACACAGTACAGTACGGTAGTTCACGGCTGTGGCTACCTCTGTGTCGGCACTCGGCAGTCCGTCCATAATTGTATACCACCTAACCGTGGTTTTTTTTTCTTTCTTCTTTATACATACATACTACGACATCTCTTTATCAACCAGTCTATATTAGCAGCAGACACAGTACAGTACGGTAGTTCACGGCTGTGGCTACCTCTGTGTCGGCACTCGGCAGTCCGTCCATAATTGTATACCACCTAACCGTGGTTTTTTTTTCTTTCTTCTTTATACATACATACTACGACATCTCTTTATCAACCAGTCTATATTAGCAGCAGACACAGTACAGTACGGTAGTTCACGGCTGTGGCTACCTCTGTGTCGGCACTCGGCAGTCCGTCCATAATTGTATACCACCTAACCGTGGTTTTTTTTTCTTTCTTCTTCATACATACATACTACGACATCTCTTTATCAACCAGTCTATATTAGCAGCAGACACAGTACAGTACGGTAGTTCACGGCTGTGGCTACCTCTGTGTCGGCACTCGGCAGTCCGTCCATAATTGTATACCACCTAACCGTGGTTTTTTTTTCTTTCTTCTTCATACATACATACTACGACATCTCTTTATCAACCAGTCTATATTAGCAGCAGACACAGTACAGTACGGTAGTTCACGGCTGTGGCTACCTCTGTGTCGGCACTCGGCAGTCCGTCCATAATTGTATACCACCTAACCGTGGTTTTTTTTTCTTTCTTCTTCATACATACATACTACGACATCTCTTTATCAACCAGTCTATATTAGCAGCAGACACAGTACAGTACGGTAGTTCACGGCTGTGGCTACCTCTGTGTCGGCACTCGGCAGTCCGTCCATAATTGTATACCACCTAACCGTGGTTTTTTTTTCTTTCTTCTTCATACATACATACTACGACATCTCTTTATCAACCAGTCTATATTAGCAGCAGACACAGTACAGTACGGTAGTTCACGGCTGTGGCTACCTCTGTGTCGGCACTCGGCAGTCCGTCCATAATTGTATATCACCTACCCGTGGTTTTTTTTTCTTTCTTCTTTATACATACATACTACTACATCTCTTTATCAACCAGTCTATATTAGCAGCAGACACAGTACAGTACGGTAGTTCACGGCTGTGGCTACCTCTGTGTCGGCACTCGGCAGTCCGTCCATAATTGTATACCACCTACCCGTGGTTTTTTTTTCTTTCTTCTTTATACATACATACTACTACATCTCTTTATCAACCAGTCTATATTAGCAGCAGACACAGTACAGTACGGTAGTTCACGGCTGTGGCTACCTCTGTGTCGGCACTCGGCAGTCCGTCCATAATTGTATACCACCTACCCGTGGTTTTTTTTTCTTTCTTCTTCATACATACATACTACGACATCTCTTTATCAACCAGTCTATATTAGCAGCAGACACAGTACAGTACGGTAGTTCACGGCTGTGGCTACCTCTGTGTCGGCACTCGGCAGTCCGTCCATAATTGTATACTAGTATCCATCCATCTCCATTGTTTACCTGAGGTGCCTTTTAGTTGTGCCTATTAAAATATGGAGAACAAAAATGTTGAGGTTCCAAAATTAGGGAAAGATCAAGATCCACTTCCACCTCGTGCTGAAGCTGCTGCCACTAGTCATGGCCGAGACGATGAAATGCCAGCAACGTCGTCTGCCAAGGCCGATGCCCAATGTCATAGTACAGAGCATGTCAAATCCAAAACACCAAATATCAGTAAAAAAGGACTCCAAAACCTAAAATAAAATTGTCGGAGGAGAAGCGTAAACTTGCCAATATGCCATTTACCACACGGAGTGGCAAGGAACGGCTGAGGCCCTGGCCTATGTTCATGGCTAGTGGTTCAGCTTCACATGAGGATGGAGGCACTCAGCCTCTCGCTAGAAAAATGAAAAGACTCAAGCTGGCAAAAGCAGTAGCACCGCAAAGAACTGTGCGTTCTTCGAAATCCCAAATCCACAAGGAGAGTCCAATTGTGTCGGTTGCGATGCCTGACCTTCCCAACACTGGACGTGAAGAGCATGCGCCTTCCACCATTTGCACGCCCCCTGCAAGTGCTGGAAGGAGCACCCGCAGTCCAGTTCCTGATAGTCAGATTGAAGATGTCAGTGTTGAAGTACACCAGGATGAGGAGGATATGGGTGTTGCTGGCGCTGGGGAGGAAATTGACCAGGAGGATTCTGATGGTGAGGTGGTTTGTTTAAGTCAGGCACCCGGGGAGACACCTGTTGTCCGTGGGAGGAATATGGCCGTTGACATGCCTGGTGAAAATACCAAAAAAATCAGCTCTTCGGTGTGGAACTATTTCAACAGAAATGCGGACAACAGGTGTCAAGCCGTGTGTTCCCTTTGTCAAGCTGTAATAAGTAGGGGTAAGGACGTTAACCACCTCGGAACATCCTCCCTTATACGTCACCTGCAGCGCATTCATAATAAGTCAGTGACAAGTTCAAAAACTTTGGGTGACAGCGGAAGCAGTCCACTGACCAGTAAATCCCTTCCTCTTGTAACCAAGCTCACGCAAACCACCCCACCAACTCCCTCAGTGTCAATTTCCTCCTTCCCCAGGAATGCCAATAGTCCTGCAGGCAATGTCACTGGCAATTCTGACGAGTCCTCTCCTGCCTGGGATTCCTCCGATGCATCCTTGCGTGTAACGCCTACTGCTGCTGGCGCTGCTGTTGTTGCTGCTGGGAGTCGATGGTCATCCCAGAGGGGAAGTCGTAAGACCACTTTTACTACTTCCACCAAGCAATTGACTGTCCAACAGTCCTTTGCGAGGAAGATGAAATATCACAGCAGTCATCCTACTGCAAAGCGGATAACTGAGGCCTTGGCATCCTGGGTGGTGAGAACCGTGGTTCCGGTATCCATCATTACTGCAGAGCCAACTAGAGACTTGTTGGAGGTACTGTGTCCCCGGTACCAAATACCATCTAGGTTCCATTTCTCTAGGCAGGCGATACCGAAAATTTACACAGACCTCAGAAAAAGAGTCACCAGTGTCCTAAAAAATGCAGCTGTACCCAATGTCCACTTAACCACGGACATGTGGACAAGTGGAGCAGGGCAGGGTCAGGACTATATGACTGTGACAGCCCACTGGGTAGATGTATGGACTCCCGCCGCAAGAACAGCAGCGGCGGCACCAGTAGCAGCATCTCGCAAACGCCAACTCTTTCCTAGGCAGGCTACGCTTTGTATCACCGGTTTCCAGAATACGCACACAGCTGAAAACCTCTTACGGCAACTGAGGAAGATCATCGCGGAATGGCTTACCCCAATTGGACTCTCCTGTGGATTTGTGGCATCGGACAACGCCAGCAATATTGTTTGTGCATTAAATATGGGCAAATTCCAGCACGTCCCATGTTTTGCACATACCTTGAATTTGGTGGTGCAGAATTATTTAAAAAACGACAGGGGCGTGCAAGAGATGCTGTCGGTGGCCAGAAAAATTGCGGGACACTTTCGGCGTACAGGCACCACGTACAGAAGACTGGAGCACCACCAAAAACTACTGAACCTGCCCTGCCATCATCTGAAGCAAGAAGTGGTAACGAGGTGGAATTCAACCCTCTATATGCTTCAGAGGTTGGAGGAGCAGCAAAAGGCCATTCAAGCCTATACAATTGAGCACGATATAGGAGGTGGAATGCACCTGTCTCAAGCGCAGTGGAGAATGATTTCAACGTTGTGCAAGGTTCTGATGCCCTTTGAACTTGCCACACGTGAAGTCAGTTCAGACACTGCCAGCCTGAGTCAGGTCATTCCCCTCATCAGGCTTTTGCAGAAGAAGCTGGAGACATTGAAGGAGGAGCTAACACGGAGCGATTCCGCTAGGCATGTGGGACTTGTGGATGGAGCCCTTAATTCGCTTAACAAGGATTCACGGGTGGTCAATCTGTTGAAATCAGAGCACTACATTTTGGCCACCGTGCTCGATCCTAGATTTAAAGCCTACCTTGGATCTCTCTTTCCGGCAGACACAAGTCTGCTGGGGTTGAAAGACCTGCTGGTGACAAAATTGTCAAGTCAAGCGGAACGCGACCTGTCAACATCTCCTCCTTCACATTCTCCCGCAACTGGGGGTGCGAGGAAAAGGCTCAGAATTCCGAGCCCACCCGCTGGCGGTGATGCAGGGCAGTCTGGAGCGACTGCTGATGCTGACATCTGGTCCGGACTGAAGGACCTGACAACGATTACGGACATGTCGTCTACTGTCACTGCATATGATTCTCTCACCATTGAAAGAATGGTGGAGGATTATATGAGTGACCGCATCCAAGTAGGCACGTCACACAGTCCATACTTATACTGGCAGGAAAAAGAGGCAATTTGGAGGCCATTGCACAAACTGGCTTTATTCTACCTAAGTTGCCCTCCCACAAGTGTGTACTCCGAAAGAGTGTTTAGTGCCGCCGCTCACCTTGTCAGCAATCGGCGTACGAGGTTACATCCAGAAAATGTGGAGAAGATGATGTTCATTAAAATGAATTATAATCAATTCCTCCGCGGAGACATTGACCAGCAGCAATTGCCTCCACAAAGTACACAGGGAGCTGAGATGGTGGATTCCAGTGGGGACGAATTGATAATCTGTGAGGAGGGGGATGTACACGGTGATATATCGGAGGGTGATGATGAGGTGGACATCTTGCCTCTGTAGAGCCAGTTTGTGCAAGGAGAGATTAATTGCTTCTTTTTTGGGGGGGGTCCAAACCAACCCGTCATATCAGTCACAGTCGTGTGGCAGACCCTGTCACTGAAATGATGGGTTGGTTAAAGTGTGCATGTCCTGTTTTGTTTATACAACATAAGGGTGGGTGGGAGGGCCCAAGGACAATTCCATCTTGCACCTCTTTTTTCTTTTATTTTTCTTTGCGTCATGTGCTGTTTGGGGAGGGTTTTTTGGAAGGGACATCCTGCGTGACACTGCAGTGCCACTCCTAAATGGGCCCGGTGTTTGTGTCGGCCACTAGGGTCGCTAATCTTACTCACACAGTCAGCTACCTCATTGCGCCTCTTTTTTTCTTTGCGTCATGTGCTGATTGGGGAGGGTTTTTTGGAAGGGACATCCTGCGTGACACTGCAGTGCCACTCCTAAATGGGCCCGGTGTTTGTGTCGGCCACTAGGGTCGCTAATCTTACTCACACAGTCAGCTACCTCATTGCGCCTCTTTTTTTCTTTGCGTCATGTGCTGATTGGGGAGGGTTTTTTGGAAGGGACATCCTGCGTGACACTGCAGTGCCACTCCTAAATGGGCCCGGTGTTTGTGTCGGCCACTAGGGTCGCTAATCTTACTCACACAGTCAGCTACCTCATTGCGCCTCTTTTTTTCTTTGCGTCATGTGCTGATTGGGGAGGGTTTTTTGGAAGGGACATCCTGCGTGACACTGCAGTGCCACTCCTAAATGGGCCCGGTGTTTGTGTCGGCCACTAGTGTCGCTAATCTTACTCACACAGTCAGCTACCTCATTGCGCCTCTTTTTTTCTTTGCGTCATGTGCTGATTGGGGAGGGTTTTTTGGAAGGGACATCCTGCGTGACACTGCAGTGCCACTCCTAAATGGGCCCGGTGTTTGTGTCGGCCACTAGGGTCGCTTATCTTACTCACACAGTCAGCTACCTCATTGCGCCTCTTTTTTTCTTTGCGTCATGTGCTGATTGGGGAGGGTTTTTTGGAAGGGACATCCTGCGTGACACTGCAGTGCCACTCCTAGATGGGCCAGGTGTTTGTGTCGGCCACTAGTGTCGCTTAGCTTAGTCATCCAGCGACCTTGGTGCAAATTTTAGGACTAAAAATAATATTGTGAGGTGTGAGGTATTCAGAATAGACTGAAAATGAGTGGAAATTATGGTTTTTGAGGTTAATAATAATATGGGATCAAAATGACCCCCAAATTCTATGATTTAAGCTGTTTTTTAGTGTTTTTTTAAAAAAACACCCGAATCCAAAACACACCCGAATCCGACAAAAAAAATTCGGTGAGGTTTTGCCAAAACGCGGTCGAACCCAAAACACGGCCGCGGAACCGAACCCAAAACCAAAACACAAAACCCGAAAAATTTCAGGCGCTCATCTCTACCCCCAAGTGATTCTAAGCTCATACGAGCAGGGCCCTCTTTTCTTTGTCTCATCTACATAATTCTGCTAACTGCTCAATGTAATTATGTAGAAATGTGACTTTGGGGGACATGTATTAAAGATTGGAAAGCCCTGTAAATGATTGCATCTTTAAAAATAATGTCCGAGTCTGGCTGGCATCCCGCACGGCCGCTGAACTCGGACTTCATTACATCCCGCACCTTATCTCTTTCCACTTTGGGGGGGTATTCAATTAGTGACCTTTTTTCGACCAGTCGAAAAAAAATTGCACTTTTTGCCCGTTTTTAGGTCGAATTTTCATTCGACCTATGCAATGACAGTGCCATTTTTTCGACTGGTCAAAAAATTTGGCACTGTCGAAAACCACGTGTATCGGCGAATTCATGTGTTTAGGAAAATTTGCAGGCGTTTTCGCACGCTTTTGGCACAATTTCTGCCCATGCCAATTCGACAAAACAAAAAAAAAGTGAAACGGCATGGGCGAAAATGGATTAAAAAATGGGCAAAAATGACCGCAATTGAATACCCTGTGTCGAAAAAACTGCACTTAATTATATACCCCCCTTGATCTCTCTCCAAGCTTGGATAAATCTCCCCCTAAGGCCTAAATACACTGACTGTATTTGTCTGTATTTATTTTGTCTGTCTTTCCCGTTGAGTGACACTATGGAACCCTTGCGGTATCTTATAAATACAATAATAACAGCGCTCACTAGCTTGCAGTGCATGTTGGGTGTTGTAGTCTAAACCACTCATGCAGTGCAATCTGCCGACACCTGGGCTGAGGAGATGCCAGACTTAATGTTACAGCTATTATTTATCTGATTCTGAAAGCAGAACCGTGCGTAACTCTTGCACTATTTTTGTCTTCACATCTGCTTTCCATCCAATGCTATGACAAATGTTTGGCTGTAAATGTGGCCTTTGGTTTGGGATGCTGTGACCACGAGGAGAATTAGTGGTCATATGTAGCAAAGACGCCATAACAGCGTCTGCCATCAGCCTGCGAGATGGAAAATATCCTCACACAATATAATGCACTCCGACTGCGGATTAATATATTAATTCTTTGCCACTAGACTGAGAAAAATGATTTATGGAAAGGTTGAGGCGCAAATATTTGTGCTGCGTCTAAAAACAAACAAGTCAGTCACTAAGTGACATTCAAGGCATTAATGGCTTCATTATACGGCCGTTTAATGTGTTTTTTGTACATTATCCAAAGAGCTGTTTCTCGTCACTTTTAGTGATTGGAGCGCTCTCGCGAGCTGCCTCGGTCCTAGGCCTTACCGGGAGCCGTAGAAACCTCTTCCTTCCTGGACCATGACACAGAGGGGCTCAGCCTGCAAAGCTCAGGAGAGGCCTTCTTGAAACAGGAAGGTGTAGACAGTTTAATGGCTGGCTTTGCGTTTCTCTTCCCCCCCACCACACGGTTTCCAGGAGTAGTATGAAGGAACCTTAATGCACACAAGGAATGTGTTTCTTTCCATTTTATCAAGTCAAGATTGTTTTTTTATATTATTTTTATTACAGGAGTATTACATACAGAAACCAAGTTATTCCTTTCACTTTGTGATATTTTATTTTTGTTCATGCCATAGTATCACACCTGCAGACAGCTTTTTACGTTATGAATAGAGATGAGAGATATTGACGATTTGAAATATGCTATTGCTATAATAAACTAATTTGCTATAATAAACTAACATCAGTCGGGACTTTTCAAGCCTTGAAGAGTGATAAATTGCACCGTGATAAAGTACCAACCAACCAGCTCCTAACTGCCATATTACAGGCGGTGTTTCAAAAATGACAGAGAGGAGCTGATTGGTTGCTACTTTGGAGTCTATTCATGAACCAGTGAAAAGTGTGGAGAAGTGAGCCAGTAGAGAAGTTGTCCATGGCAACCAATCAGCATTGAAGTAATTTGCATACTATAAAATTATACAGAGCAGCTGATTGGCTGCCTTGGGCAACTTCTCCACTGGCTCACTTCTCCACTCTTTTCATTGCTTCATGAATAGACTCCAACTAATCAGCTCCTCGCTGTAATTTTTCAAACACAGCCTGTAACATGGCAGTTAGGAGGAGCTGGTTGGTTGGTTGGTACCGCAGGGCACACGCAGAGGCGGATTGGCCATAGGGCTCACAGGGAAGATTCCCGGTGGGCCGACGCACCCGTGGGGCCTGTTTTGTTTGAGGACATGTGGTCCTATTTATAGACATAATGAATAAGATGCAAAATAATTTGCATATATGAAAATGACTTTGCCACTTAGCCTGTGATTGCAGATGATCTAGTGTACGCTCTGTCTGCCTGCTTGGCTGACATATAAGATTGAGTGAATAGTGATTGGGATACGCGGTTGGTGTAATAAGCAAGAAAATATATCTTTCTAAAGAATTATATTGTTTCCTAAATTCTAAAGGTGTATCATATAATGTGCTCATAATATTTAATTTTATTTCCTTTTAACTTCCCCCTTGATGCTGGACATGCAAACTATCTGGAAAGTCTTGGGGTGGGGGGGGGGGGGGTGCTGCTGCCATGGCCCATGGCTAGACCTTAAACCTCTGGTGCTGCCCATGTGGGGCCACTACAAATTTTTCCAGGGCCGCTTTTTGTTCCCAATCCGCCCCTGGGCACACGGGTTCAATTCCAACTTCTGCAGCGTTTTTTGTAAGCACCAATGGGGTGAGGACTGACAGAAATAAGTAAATACTCCCTGGAAATCGCTGCGTTAATATGGTGGCACTGTAAAAAAATAAAATAAACTATAATAGTTGAAGTTTAAATTCCCAGCTAGAAGATTAGCTGAAGGCTGCATAAGCCTGAGGCCATATAAGAGCCCAACTTTTTGTGATTGGTTGTTTTATGACTAAGCAGTTGTTAGGTAGATCATGGTTTCCGGTGTTTTTTTCCTATAGGATCAGAGGGTTGTCCGTCAAGCTTTAAGGGGTTGGTCTCAGGATAGTATATAGTGCATGGTCATGTGCCTCCCTCAGACTTCCTCTTGCCATTTATTGTATGGCCCAGGAAGGCTGAGTATATTGCCATAAGTTATTTGGTACTGTTTTCCCTTTGTTCATTATATTGTGCTGTGCTGCCCCCTCCCTTGTTCTCTCTTCCTTATATCATTCTCACTCCGTTTGGTTTGTTACTGCTGCTGCCCTACTGTGCCGCGTCCACGCCGCTCCGCCCCCCCCTCCCGCCGCCTCGTGGAGGCCGTGGGCACCCCTCGCTCCCGCTCCCGTAGTGCGGCCCCCCGGAGGTTGCTTCCGGCGGCGGCAGGTTCGGGCCGCTGCGGCCCGCGCCCCTGCCAGCGGGGATCGTGTGGCTGGCGGCCGCTCGGCACATGCTGCTGAGGTGCACGGCTCGGCCGTGCCGCGGTCGCGGGCGTCCCCGGTCCCCCCCCTGCCTTTGCGGGCTCGTATGCCGGGTCCTTCCCGGCTGGGGCGAACCCGTTGGCCCACTTTTGGCAGCCGCCCCCCGCACCTACTCCGTTCCATCCTGGGTGGTGGTGCACGCTATCAATAACCAGCGTTCTTCCTCTTCACAGGCTTTGCGGCTTTTGCGTCATCTGGTGTTAGTTTGCTTGCGGCGCAATATTAATTTCAGGGCCCGTTACGTTCCCGGGATCGACAACGGAATTGCGGATGCGTTGTCTCGGTTCCAGTTTGATAAATTCCGGGCGTTGGTTCCGGGAGCGGCGGCGGAGGGTTTACCGTGCCCGCCTTCTGTCTGGCAGATTGTCAAGTCGGGTTAGCTGCTCTGGCCAGGTGTGCGTTGGCTCCTTCCATGCTCATGGCATATGATGCGGCCTGGCATGATTGGTCGGCCTTTCAAAGTAGGTACGGTGTGGCAGGTGAGTCCCCGGCTGACGTTTTGATGGCCGAAGTTTCAATTTGCTGCAGTGTTTAGGAAATGTTTGGAGGCGCTAGGCTTGCGCGGGGCAGACTTCGGTACCCATTCCTTTCGGATTGGGGTGGCTACCCATGCCGCGGCTACGGGCTCATCCCCGGCGGCTATTCGGGAGCTGGGCCGTTGGAAGTCTGCCTCCTATAAGTCTTATGTCCGTTTTGATAAGATGTAGGTGCGCCTGTTGCGCTAACCCAAAAACTTGTTTACTCTGTGCTTTTTGAACGCTTACCGTTCAGGAATCGAGGGTGTGAAGTGAATTTTTACATTTTCCTCCGAGGGGGCCTAATTTCAATTGGCTGTTCTCTTAAGGTCCACGGGAGGTTTTTTGAGTTTTTTCCTTCACTTGGGTTATTTCTGTTTATTGCATTATCTATGTTTTGTGTTCAAATTTCTGATGTTAGGGTGTTGTTTCTTTTCAGCTGTCGTTGATCTTGGGGAGCATGTGTGGCTGGTTGGCCATTCTTATATTTTTTGGGCGGCGAGGCATCCCATGGCACTTAGGGCGGCTGATGTTTTTGGGTCTAGGGAGTTGCGTTAGTTAGGTGTCAGAGGCATGCTTTGAGGTGATTTGTTGCGGCTCCTTTTTCACCGTGAGCGCCGCTGGGGTCGCCCCAGTTGTATTGTCCTGCATTTAGGAGGCAATGATTTGGGCCGAGTTAAGGGCATAGATTTAATTTTGTCCATTAAGGCGGATTTGGTGGCGATTCGTTGTCACTGGCCGGGAGTCCGTATTGTGTGGTCGGAGATAGTTCCGCGTTTTCATTTTCGTGGTGCGGTGCGTTTCTCGGCTCTGGAGAAGGCTAGCAAGAAGGTGAATTAGGCGGTGTCTCTGTTTGTTAGGGCCATAGGTGAAGTAGCTGTCAGGCATCCTTTACTTGTGCTGCGTAATCGGCAGTTCTACAAGGAGGATGGGGTTCATCTTTCTCCGGACGGAGTGCAGGTTTTCCTGGAGGATGTTTTTGGTCCTTTCCGTTAGGGCTCTTTAGTTTGTTCTTAGTTTGTTCTTATTTGTTTGTTCGGATGGCGGTGGCGGTTTTTGTAAACCTTTGGTGGCGGGAAGTCGCTACCAACCAGCGGTCAAACAGGCATAAGTGGTCATTGTGGGGCACCCTCTTTAGAAGGACGGCAGGTGTGTCCTTCTCTTGCGGTTGGACATTTAGACGTTCCCCTGCGGGAACCGAACGTTTGCCAGAGAAAAGAGTGGTGAGGCCAGCACAATGCGGGTTATGCAGGAAGGAGGCGGGGTTTTGGATACTCCCCTCCTTGGTTTGTTGGTTTTCATCTAAGTGACTGGAACTGGTGTCTGGTAGCGACTTTTCCTTTGCCATCCTCCAATCTAAATTTAACTTTACAATCTAAATTAATTCCAATTCAATTACAATTATAGTTTAAAGAGTTGGTCAGCGATCAATAAATATCGTCTGACCTTTAACTCCAGCTACCGTGTCCGTGTCTTTATTTCAGTGTGTGTGTCGTTTTATTTTAGTAATAAGCTAGCTTAAGAAAGGTTTATGTAATCACAATAAAGTTATGGGCGCCTTATATGTTTTCATGCTGATGACGTTAGGTAGATGATATTGTGGGATATGGTGAAAGCCAGTACGGTCCAGATTATGGAATGCCGGGTCCTGCTGAGACCCCTCTGCTGCAGTGGCGCTCTCTGTGAGCGTCTCCCTGCACCGTTTGCTGTGTGACAGCTGTCACATACACAGAGAGCTCCACAGCGGGAGCATGGAGTCGGTTTGGTCCAGCATTCTAAAGTCCGGATCGTTCCTGATTTCTTAACCCAATCCCGCGTTAGGTGAAATCACAAGTGTGCTTACAATTTCACCTTTATACAGATAATATTAAATACAATCCACAACAGAGTGGGGCAGATGCAGAGATGGATGTAAATTGGGCGACCATTGCTCAAAAGAAGCGTGCATGGGAAAAATGTGTATATTCTCCTACTGCGCCTGGTTCAGAGGCGGATGCAGCATCGTCTATGAGCGGTCGTCCAACTGCAACTTTATTCAAATACTGCTGCAAGCTCCTCCCCCTGTGTACATCTGTGGGGCAAGGACTGAGACGCCCACTTTTACCGTCCATGCAGGCTGTGATACTGATTGGTGCATCCTTATACGACACCGCCGGTGTCTCCATCTGACCATAGACTCTTATGCCTGCTGCTGTCACTGACACACCACTGACACTCCCATTATGCACCCACTGAGTGGACCATTACTAGCCACCGCCCATCACTTTTCCGCGACATCTCTGATACGGTGTGCCTCAATCAGGGGCAATGGCAGTTCTGGCGGGCCCTGGTAAAAGGAGGGGGCGTGGCCAAATTGAGGAGGCATGGCCCAGCCCCCATCTTTGAAAAAATAATAACTATATGTTCTGTACAGACGCGACCACATGTGCTGTGCTGGGGAGAGCAGCTGCAGCAGCGGCAGTCAGTTTTCTCACCCTCCTTTCTGGTTTTCTGCGACAGGAAAAGGGGAGGGGGGCAGTGGGACCCGGGTCCCCACCGGGCCCTTCCGCTAGGCCCGAGCCAGGGTATAGAGTATCCACCCACCCTCCTCTCGGTGCCACTGGCCTCGATCACAACAGCACTTTGGTGCAAACACTTTGTGAGCTGTAAGCAACCTCAGATGCAACCACATACGTGCAAGCACTTTACAGCTAGTCATCATCAGGGATGTCTATCCCCTATCCTGTACCAACTGCAGGAGACACACATCAATACAGGTGTTATTGCTCTTACATTCAGCTCTGCACAGCCCACATCTGCCAGACCACACTCGCACAAAACTCATAAAGACGCCCAGTTACAAAGCATTTCCGCCTCCCTGTAAACTCTGCCCCCCCGCCCTCCTCCTCCTATGGGTGGCGGTGGTGCACAGAGCTTAGCTCCACCCTTTAGTATCTCACTACTCCCCACCCTTTGCCCTGATTGTCTCGCCACCTGCAAACCATTGATGGTCCCCCTTCAATGGTTTTATACCATTGATGTTAAACACCGGTGGCATTATCATTGATGGTCATCAATGGTTAGCAGTGTTGGACTGGGGTATGAAGGGCCCACCGAGGGAATGCAGTGATAGGGGCCCATACTTAGGGGTGTGTCCAGTCTAGAAAGGGGGTGTGGCCAGCCTCCACAGAGGCTTGAAATACACAATAGTCTTGTGCAGTGTAATGCAACATATCTACCATGTATAAGTCTGGAACCTGATCCCTAGTGGAAGGAGTGGGCCCCCAGGCAGTGGGGCCTACCGGTGGTTTCCCTGATACCCAGAGCCGGCCCTAGGCATAGGCAAACTAGGCAATTGCCTAGGGCATCTGGTATGCCTAGGGGCACAAAGAGCTTCTGCTGACTAAAATGATATGCGGCATGCCTATATTCTGTGTATAGCATTTTGTATGCTGATACAGCCACAGTCACACACAGTATATAGGCATGCCGCATATCATTTTAATAAGCAGAAGCTGCTTGTGCATCCTAGCCACATAGCAATGCAAATAAGATGCATTTTCATAAAAAATAGGCACCCGACGTTATCAGAGCTGCCAGTTGACTCACGCCAGGAACTATATGTGTCATTATGTGTATAAGGGCATTAATAATGTGTAACATATGTGTAAGGGGCACTATGTGTGTCATTATGTGTATAAGGGCACAAATAATGTGTGGCATATGTGTAAGGGACATTATGTGTGTCATTATGTGTATAAGGGCATTAACGATGTGCGGCATATGTGTAAAGGAAATTATGTGTATAAGGGCATTAATAAGGGTTGGCATGATGTGTAAGGTGCATTATGTTTATAAGGACATTAATAATGTGTGTCATGTGTAAGGGGCATTACTGTGTGGTATTATGTGTATAAATGCATTACCAATGTGTGGCATTATGTGTATAAGGTGCTCTACTGTGTGGCGTAACATATAAAAAGGGCACTATTGTGTGGTCTAATGTGAATAACGAGCAATATGGTGTGGTGTAATGTGAATAAGGCAGTGGTTTCCAAACTTTTTTGAATCACGGCGCCCTAGAATATCAGAATTTTTTTCACGGCACCCCTAGGTCAAAATTTTCTTTTTGTTAAATTTAGAAAGAAATATAACATTAAGTAGATCGCGTTTATATGTCATCCTTAGGGTCAGTTGTGGGGTGAGGGACAGGATTCGCTTCTGTTTGTCCACATAGTTTATTACTGGCAGCCACCAGCACTGGTTTTGCCTATTATATTGACCATGAATAATTTGAATTGGTCCTGGACCACCAACCCAGGGCACCCCTGCAAGTGTCCCGAGGCACCCCAGGGAGCCACGGCACACAGTTTGGGAACCTCTGGAATAAGGAGCAATATGGTGTGATGTAATGTGAATAAGGAGCAATTCAGTATGATGTTATGTGAATGAGGGGCACTACTGTGAGGGGTAACATATATAAGGTACAGTGGTACTACTGTGTGATGTAATGTGAATAAGGGATACTATCGCATGATAAATTGTGAATAAAGTTGCACTACTGTGAGACATAATTTGAATTGGAGGTACTATTGTCTGGGCATGCCCCTTGCCAGCAAAAACACATACCTTTTTGGCCTGTGCGCCGAATGTGCACACTGTTCTTATTTAAATTACAGGGGGTAGGAAAACAAAAAAAGGACTGCTATGGGTGAGGGGTGATGGTGCTGGGAAAGGGTTGCAGGGTCAGAGGCGGAACTAGAGGTGGTGCTAGGGGGCAACAGCCAAAATCTTGCCTAGGGCATCATATTGGTTAGGGCCGGCTCTGCTGGTACCCCTGTGGGCCAGTCCGACCCAGATGGTTAGCCACGCACAGAAAGAATTGTGGCTTTTTCTAGCAGGCAGCTGCATTGAGATCTATGAGGACATACTGCACCACCAACATTGGGGATGAGAGGAGCGAGGCATTGTACTCGCATTGCATGAGTGTACATGAAAACGCACTTCCTGAACTGGGCTGCCCCCAGTCCCTCTCCCTCGGTGTGGATGCACAAAGGAACAGAAACAGTATAAACAACAAGTAAGAAGTGTTTTACAGTACAGAATATTGCAGGACTTGGACATGATTACTAGTGATGAGCACCGGAAATTTTTCGGGTTTTGTGTTTTGGTTTTGGGTTCGGTTCCGCGGCCGTGTTTTGGGTTCGAACGCGTTTTGGCAAAACCTCACCGAATTTTTTTTGTCGGATTCGGGTGTGTTTTGGATTTGGGTGTTTTTTTTCAAAAAACCCTAAAAAACAGCTTAAATCATAGAATTTGGGGGTCATTTTGATCCCAAAGTATTATTAACCTCAATAACCATAATTTCCACTCATTTTCAGTCTATTCTGAACACCTCACACCTCACAATATTATTTTTAGTCCTAAAATTTGCACCGAGGTCGCTGGATGACTAAGCTCAGCGACCCAAGTGGCCGACACAAACACCTGGCCCATCTAGGAGTGGCACTGCAGTGTCACGCAGGATGGCCCTTCCAAAAAACACCCCCCAAACAGCACATGATGCAAAGAAGAAAAAAAAGAGGCGCAATGAGGTAGCTGTGTGAGTAAGCTAAGCGACCCTAGTGGCCGACACAAACACCTGGCCCATCTAGGAGTGGCACTGCAGTGTCACGCAGGATGGCCCTTCCAAAAAACACCCCCCAAACAGCACATGACGCAAAGAAAAAAAGAGGCGCAATGAGGTAGCTGTGTGACTAAGATAAGCGACCCAAGTGGCCGACACAAACACCTGACCCATCTAGGAGTGTCACTGCAGTGTCACGCAGGATGGCCCTTCCAAAAACTACTCCCCAAACAGCACATGACGCAAAGAAAAATGAAAGAAAAAAGAGGTGCAAGATGGAAATGTCCTTGGGCCCTCCCACCCACCCTTATGTTGTATAAACAGGACATGCACACTTTAACCAACCCATCATTTCAGTGACAGGGTCTGCCACACGACTGTGACTGAAATAACGGGTTGGTTTGGACCCCCACCAAAAAAGAAGCAATTAATCTCTCCTTGCACAAACTGGCTCTACAGAGGCAAGATGTCCACCTCATCATCATCCTCCGATATATCACCGTGTACATCCCCCTCCTCACAGATTATCAATTCGTCCCCACTGGAATCCACCATCTCAGCTCCCTGTGTACTTTGTGGAGGCAATTGCTGCTGGTGAATGTCTCCACGGAGGAATTGATTATAATTCATTTTAATGAACATCATCTTCTCCACATTTTCTGGATGTAACCTCGTACGCCGATTGCTGACAAGGTGAGCGGCGGCACTAAACACTCTTTCGGAGTACACACTTGTGGGAGGGCAACTTAGGTAGAATAAAGCCAGTTTGTGCAAGGGCCTCCAAATTGCCTCTTTTTCCTGCCAGTATAAGTACGGACTGTCTGACGTGCCTACTTGGATGCGGCACTCATATAATCCTCCACCATTCTTTCAATGGGGAGAGAATCATATGCAGTGACAGTAGACGACATGTCCGTAATCGTTGTCAGGTCCTTCAGTCCGGACCAGATGTCAGCATCAGCAGTCGCTCCAGACTGCCCTGCATCACCGCCAGCGGGTGGGCTCGGAATTCTGAGCCTTTTCCTCGCACCCCCAGTTGCGGGAGAATGTGAAGGAGGAGATGTTGACAGGTCGCGTTCCGCTTGACTTGACAATTTTCTCACCAGCAGTTCTTTGAACCCCAGCAGACTTGTGTCTGCCGGAAAGAGAGATCCAAGGTAGGTTTTAAATCTAGGATCGAGCACGGTGGCCAAAATGTAGTGCTCTGATTTCAACAGATTGACCACCCGTGAATCCTTGTTAAGCGAATTAAGGGCTCCATCCACAAGTCCCACATGCCTAGCGGAATCGCTCTGCGTTAGCTCCTCCTTCAATGTCTCCAGCTTCTTCTGCAAAAGCCTGATGAGGGGAATGACCTGACTCAGGCTGGCAGTGTCTGAACTGACTTCACGTGTGGCAAGTTCAAAAGGTTGCAGAACCTTGCACAACGTTGAAATCATTCTCCACTGCGCTTGAGACAGGTGCATTCCACCTCCTATATCGTGCTCAGTTGTATAGGCTTGAATGGCCTTTTGCTGCTCCTCCAACCTCTGAAGCATATAGAGGGTTGAATTCCACCTCGTTACCACTTCTTGCTTCAGATGATGGCAGGGCAGGTTCAGGCGTTTTTGGTGGTGCTCCAGTCTTCTGTACGTGGTGCCTGTACGCCAGAAAGTGTGCCGCAATTCTTCTGGCCACCGACAGCATCTCTTGCACGCCCCTCTCGTTTTTTAAATAATTCTGCACCACCAAATTCAAGGTATGTGCAAAACATGGGACGTGCTTGAATTTGCCCAGATTTAATGCACACACAATATTGCTGGCGTTGTCCGATGCCACAAATCCACAGGAGAGTCCAATTGGGGTAAGCCATTCTGCGATGATCTTCCTCAGTTGCCGTAAGAGGTTTTCAGCTGTGTGCGTATTCTGGAAAGCGGTGATACAAAGCGTAGCCTGCCTAGGAAAGAGTTGGCGTTTGCGAGATGCTGCTACTGGTGCCGCCGCTGCTGTTCTTGCGGCGGGAGTCAATACATCTACCCAGTGGGCTGTCACAGTCATATAGTCCTGAGTCTGCCCTGCTCCACTTGTCCACATGTCCGTGGTTAAGTGGACATTGGGTACAACTGCATTTTTTAGGACACTGGTGAGTCTTTTTCTGAGGTCTGTGTACATTTTCGGTATCGCCTGCCTAGAGAAATGGAACCTAGATGGTATTTGGTACCGGGGACACAGTACCTCCAACAAGTCTCTAGTTGGCTCTGCAGTAATGATGGATACCGGAACCACGTTTCTCACCGCCCAGGATGCCAAGGCCATAGTTATCCGCTTTGCAGCAGGATGACTGCTGTGATATTTCATCTTCCTCGCAAAGGACTGTTGGACAGTCAATTGCTTTGTGGAAGTAGTAAAAGTGGTCTTACGACTTCCCCTCTGGGATGACCATCGACTCCCAGCAGCAACAACAGCAGCGCCAGCAGCAGTAGGCGTTACACGCAAGGATGCATCAGAGGAATCCCAGGCAGGAGAGGTCTCGTCAGAATTGCCAGTGACATGGCCTGCAGGACTATTGGCATTCCTGGGGAAGGAGGAAATTGACACTGAGGGAGTTGGTGGCGTGGTTTGCGTGAGCTTGGTTACAAGAGGAAGGGATTTACTGGTCAGTGGACTGCTTCCGCTGTCGCCCAAAGTTTTTGAACTTGTCACTGACTTATGATGAATGCGCTGCAGGTGACGTATAAGGGAGGATGTTCCGAGGTGGTTAACGTCCTTACCCCTACTTATTACAGCTTGACAAAGGCAACACACGGCTTGACAAATGTTGTCCGCATTTCTGTTGAAATACTTCCACACTGAAGAGCTGATTTTTGTGGTATTTTCACCAGGCATGTCAATGGCCATATTCCTCCCACGGACAACAGGTGTCTCCCCGGGTGCCTGACTTAAACAAACCACCTCACCATCAGAATCCTCCTGGTCAATTTCCTCCCCAGCGCCAGCAACACCCATATCCTCCTCATCCTGGTGTACTTCAACACTGACATCTTCAATCTGACTATCAGGAACTGGACAGCGGGTGCTCCTTCCAGCACTTGCAGGGGGCGTGCAAATGGTGGAAGGCGCATGCTCTTCACGTCCAGTGTTGGGAAGGTCAGGCATCGCAACCGACACAATTGGACTCTCCTTGTGGATTTGAGATTTCGAAGAACGCACAGTTCTTTGCTGTGATTTTGCCAGCTTAAGTCTTTTCATTTTTCTAGCGAGAGGCTGAGTGCTTCCATCCTCATGTGAAGCTGAACCACTAGCCATGAACATAGGCCAGGGCCTCAGCCGTTCCTTGCCACTCCGTGTGGTAAATGGCATATTGCCAAGTTTACGCTTCTCCTCCGACGATTTTATTTTAGATTTTTGAGTCCTTTTTTTACTGATATTTGGTGTTTTGGATTTTACATGCTCTGTACTATGACATTGGGCATCGGCCTTGGCAGACGACGTTGATGGCATTTCATTGTCTCGGCCATGACTAGTGGCAGCAGCTTCAGCACGAGGTGGAAGTGGATCTTGATCTTTCCCTATTTTTGGAACCTCAACATTTTTGTTCTCCATATTTTAATAGGCACAACTAAAAGGCACCTCAGGTAAACAATGGAGATGGATGGATACTAGTATACTTATGGATGACGAGCGACTGCCGACACAGAGGTAGCTACAGCCGTGGACTACCGTACTGCGTCTGCTAGTATAGACTGGATGATAATGATATAAAAAATATATATATATCACTACTGCAGGACAGGTATATATTGTATAATGACGGACCTGCTGGACACTGTCAGCACTGCAGACTCCTAAACTACTAGTATGAAGAAGATAGAAAAAAAAAACCCACCACAGGTAGGTATACAATTATGGACGAGCGACTGCCAGTGCCGACACAGAGGTAGCTACAGCCGTGGACTACCGTACTGCATCTGCTAGTATAGACTGGATGATAATGATATAAAAAATATATATATATAACTACTGCAGGACAGGTATATATTATATGACGGACCTGCTGGACACTGTCAGCACTGCAGACTCCTAAACTACTAGTATGAAGAAGATAGAAAAAAAAAAAACACCACAGGTAGGTATACAATTATGGACGAGCGACTGCCGACACAGAGGTAGCTACAGCCGTGGACTACCGTACTGCGTCTGCTAGTATAGACTGGATGATAATGATATAAAAAATATATATATATCACTACTGCAGGACAGGTATATATTGTATAATGACGGACCTGCTGGACACTGTCAGCACTGCAGACTCCTAAACTACTAGTATGAAGAAGATAGAAAAAAAAAAAACACCACAGGTAGGTATACAATTATGGACGAGCGACTGCCAGTGCCGACACAGAGGTAGCTACAGCCGTGGACTACCGTACTGCGTCTGCTAGTATAGACTGGATGATAATGATATAAAATATATATATATATATCACTACTGCAGGACAGGTATATATTGTATAATGACGGACCTGCTGGACACTGTCAGCACTGCAGACTCCTAAACTACTAGTATGAAGAAGATAGAAAAAAAAAAAACAACCACAGGTAGGTATACAATTATGGACGAGCGACTGCCGACACAGAGGTAGCTACAGCCGTGGACTACCGTACTGCGTCTGCTAGTATAGACTAGATGATAATGATATAAAAATATATATATATCACTACTGCAGGACAGGTATATATTGTATAATGACGGACCTGCTGGACACTGTCAGCACTGCAGACTCCTAAACTACTAGTATGAAGAAGATAGAAAAAAAAAACCCACCACAGGTAGGTATACAATTATGGACGAGCGACTGCCGACACAGAGGTAGCTACAGCCGTGGACTACCGTACTGCGTCTGCTAGTATAGACTGGATGATAATGATATAAAAAATATATATATATCACTACTGCAGGACAGGTATATATTGTATAATGACGGACCTGCTGGACACTGTCAGCACTGCAGACTCCTAAACTACTAGTATGAAGAAGATAGAAAAAAAAAACCCACCACAGGTAGGTATACAATTATGGACGAGCGACTGCCAGTGCCGACACAGAGGTAGCTACAGCCGTGGACTACCGTACTGCGTCTGCTAGTATAGACTGGATGATAATGATATAAAAAATATATATATATATCACTACTGCAGGACAGGTATATATTATATAATGACGGACCTGCTGGACACTGTCAGCACTGCAGACTCCTAAACTACTAGTATGAAGAAGATAGAAAAAAAAAACCCCACCACAGGTAGGTATACAATTATGGACGAGCGACTGCCGACACAGAGGTAGCTACAGCCGTGGACTACCGTACTGCGTCTGCTAGTATAGACTGGATGATAATGATATAAAAAATATATATATATCACTACTGCAGGACAGGTATATATTATATAATGACGGACCTGCTGGACACTGTCAGCACTGCAGACTCCTAAACTACTAGTATGAAGAAGATAGAAAAAAAAAACCCACCACAGGTAGGTATACAATTATGGACGAGCGACTGCCGACACAGAGGTAGCTACAGCCGTGGACTACCGTACTGCGTCTGCTAGTATAGACTGGATGATAATGATATAAAAAATATATATATATCACTACTGCAGGACAGGTATATATTATATAATGACGGACCTGCTGGACACTGTCAGCACTGCAGACTCCTAAACTACTAGTATGAAGAAGATAGAAATATAATGAATGACGGACCTGCTGGACACTGTCAGCAGAATGCGTTTATAGAATAAAAAAAAAAAACACCACACGAGTGTTTAACTTTTTCAGGCAGACAATATACTGGTGGTCACTGCTGGTCAGTCACACTGGCACTCTGGCAGCAAAAGTGTGCACTGTTAAATATGTACTCCTGCTATAACTGCTCCCCAGTCTCCCCCACAATTAAGCTGTGTGAGCAGTGAGCACTACTCAGCACAGTCAGATATACATAGATGATATTATCATGCAGCACACTGAGGCTGAGCACAGATATGGTATGTGACTGTGTATCGTTTTTTTTCAGGCAGAGAACGGATTATATTAAATAATAAATAAAACTGGTGGTCACTAGTATAACTATCAGCAAAACTCTGCACTCTCTGAGTACTCCTAATGCTCCAGTAAATCAAGTGTCTCACTCTCTATCTAAACGGAGAGGACGCCAGCCACGTCCTCTCCCTATCAGTCTCAATGCACGTGTGAAAATGGCGGCGACGCGCGGCTCCTTATATATAATCCGAGTCTCGCGATAGAATACGAGCCTCGCGAGAATCCGACAGCGGGATGATGACGTTCGGGCGCGCTCGGGTAAGCCGAGCAAGGCGGGAAGATCCGAGTCTGCCTCGGACCCGTGTAAAAAGCGTGAAGTTCGGGGGGGTTCGGTTTCCGAGAAACCGAACCCGCTCATCACTAATGATTACTAGACATTGTTGCATCATACTCTACTACCCAAATGATCAGCAGGGTGGTAGAATCCAAGAGTTAGGTGAGGGGATGGACATCGGAATCCCACCATCAAAAGATTGGCTGGGATTCCACCATTGAATCTTTCGATGCGATGATAACTGAACATCGCATCAAAAGAATTAGATAGAAGAAAAATTCATATGATTTGCGCAAGCGCAAAAACAAAACCCTGTTTGCGCATGTGCAAACCTCTGCAGTCTGACAGGTTGGGGATGGGACTTGGGGGCGGGACCGTCAGAACACCATCAAATCTTAACCATTCGATGGCGGCAAACATCAGAACGCCACCATCGAATTGTTAAACCACTGACATCGCAACAAAAACATTGAAGGTTGCGAACCATCGCGATGCGATGTCCATCCCTAGTTAGGTGCCACTGTAGGGAGTAGTAAGGGAATGAATAGCCAATAAATAAATATATGTATATATATATATATATATATATATATATAAAAATAAACAGTGCATATTCATACAAAGAAAGATGAGTTTTCCTAAAAGACCCCCAATGATATATGACATGTCGTAGTACAATAGTGATATAATGATTGCTGTGGGAATAATAGGTCAGGCACAGAGGCGGAACTACCGCCAGTGCAACCAGTGCGTTGCACTGGGGCCCGCCTCTGTCCAGGGGCCCAAAGCATGTAATGAGTCAAACTGACTCATTACATGCCGCTGTGTGCTGCGGGCAACCGCTGCACGCAGCACACAGCCTCCCGGACAGGAGAGGAGAGGAGCAGCGGTACGGGGGAGAAGCAGGAGGAGGGAGGTGGAGGAGGGAGGTGGAGGAGGGAGCCGCAGCAGCGCTTTGTTACTGGTTGAGGCGCTGCTGCTGCTGCCCCTCTGCTTCACTATAGACTGTCTTCCGAGAACAGCCTATAGTGAAGCAGAGGGCCAGCAGCAGCAGCGCCTCCACCAATAACACAGCACTTCTGTGGCTCCCTCCTCCACCTCCCTCCTCCTCCTTCTCTCCTGCCCGGGATTCGTGAGTGACCAGAAGCTGCACCGAGGAGCCTGAGTCAGCGGAGAGGGTAAGTATAATTCTTTCTTTCTTTCTTTCTTTCTTTCTTTCTTTCTTTCTTTCTTTCTTTCTTTCTTTCTTTCTTTCTTTCTTTCTTTCTTTCTTTCTTTCTTCAAAAAGGGGGACTGTCTGCCACAATGTGTAAAAAGGGGGAATCTGCCTGCCGCAATTTGTAAAAAGGGGGAATCTGCCCTGCCGCAATGTGTAAAAAGGGGGAATCTGCCTGCCGCAATGTGTAAAAAGGGTGAATCTGCTTGCCACAATGTGTAAAAAGGGGGAATCTGCCTGCTGCAATGTGTAAAAAGTAGAGATGAGCGGGTTCGGTTTCTCTGAATCCGAACCCGCCCGAACTTCATGTTTTTTTACACGGGTCCGAGCGACTCGGATCTTCCCGCCTTGCTCGGTTAACCCGAGCGCGCCCGAACGTCATCATCACGCTGTCGGATTCTCGCGAGGCTCGGATTCTATCGCGAGACTCGGATTCTATATAAGGAGCCGCGCGTCGCGGCCATTTTCACACGTGCATTGAGATTGATAGGGAGAGGACGTGGCTGGCGTCCTCTCCGTTTAGAAATTAAAATAGATAGGAGAGTGAGAGTGGGACACTTCATTTACTTACTGGAGCTTAGGAGGAGTTATACTAGTGACTGATGACCAGTGACCTGACCACCAGTGCAGTTTTATAATTTATTATTATTTAATAATCCGTTCTGTTCTTGTTCTCTGCCTGAAAAAAACGATACACAGTGACTCAGTCACACTCACATACCATATCTGTGCTCAGCCCAGTGTGCTGCATCATCTATGTATAATATCTGACTGTGCTCACACAGCTTAATTGTGGGGGAGACTGGGGAGCAGTTATAGGTTATAGCAGGAGCCAGAAGTACATATTAAACAGTGCACACTTTTGCTGCCAGAGTGCCACTGCCAGTGTGACTGACCACTGACCACTGTGACCAGTGACCTGACCACACTGACCACCAGTATAGTACATTGTGATTGAATGTCTGCCTGAAAAAGTACACTCGTCGTGTGACTTGTGTGGTGTTTTTTTATTCTATAAAAATTAAAAAACTCATTCTGCTGACAGACAGTGTCCACTCCAGCAGGTCCGTCATTATATAATATATACCTGTCCGGCTGCAGTAGTGATATATATATATTTTTTATATCATTATTTATCATCCAGTCTACTAGCAGCAGACACAGTACGGTAGTTCACGGCTGTAGCTACCTCTGTGTCGGCACTCGGCAGTCCATCCATAATTGTATACCACCTACCCGTGGTTTTTTTTTTCTTTCTTCTTTATACATACTACATCTCATTATCATCCAGTCTATATTAGCAGCAGACACAGTACAGTACGGTAGTCCACGGCTGTAGCTACCTCTGTGTCGGCACTCGGCAGTCCATCCATAATTGTATACCACCTACCCGTGGTTTTTTTTTTCTTTCTTCTTTATACATACTACATCTCATTATCAACCAGTCTATATTAGCAGCAGACACAGTACGGTAGTTCACGGCTGTAGCTACCTCTGTGTCGGCACTCGGCAGTCCATCCATAATTGTATACCACCTACCCGTGTTTTTTTTTTTCTTTCTTCTTTATACATACATACTACATCTCATTATCATCCAGTCTATATTAGCAGCAGACACAGTACAGTACGGTAGTCCACGGCTGTAGCTACCTCTGTGTCGGCACTCTGCATTCCATCCATAATTGTATACCACCTACCCGTGGTTTTTTTTTTCTTTCTTCTTTATACATACTACATCTCATTATCAACCAGTCTATATTAGCAGCAGACACAGTACAGTACGGTAGTCCACAGCTGTAGCTACCTCTGTGTCGGCACTCGGCAGTCCATCCATAATTGTATACCACCTACCCGTGGTTTTTTTTTTCTTTCTTCTTTATACATACTACATCTCATTATCATCCAGTCTATATTAGCAGCAGACACAGTACAGTACGGTAGTCCACGGCTGTAGCTACCTCTGTGTCGGCACTCGGCAGTCCATCCATAATTGTATACCACCTACCCGTGGTTTTTTCTTTCTTTCTTCTTTATACATACTATATCTCATTATCAACCAGTCTATATTAGCAGCAGACACAGTACAGTACGGTAGTCCACGGCTGTAGCTACCTCTGTGTCGGCACTCGGCAGTCCATCCATAATTGTATACCACCTACCCGTGGTTTTTTTTTCTTTCTTCTTTATACATACTACATCTCATTATCATCCAGTCTATATTAGCAGCAGACACAGTACAGTACGGTAGTCCACGGCTGTAGCTACCTCTGTGTCGGCACTCGGCAGTCCATCCATAATTGTATACCACCTACCCGTGGTTTTTTTCTTTCTTTCTTCTTTATACATACTACATCTCATTATCATCCAGTCTATATTAGCAGCAGACACAGTACAGTACGGTAGTCCATGGCTGTAGCTACCTCTGTGTCGGCACTCGGCAGTCCATCCATAATTGTATACCACCTACCCGTGGTTTTTTTTTTCTTTCTTCTTTATACATACTACATCTCATTATCAACCAGTCTATATTAGCAGCAGACACAGTACAGTACGGTAGTCCACGGCTGTAGCTACCTCTGTGTCGGCGTCATGTGCTGTTTGGGGAGGGTTTTTTGGAAGGGACATCCTGCGTGACACTGCAGTGCCACTCCTAGATGGGCCCGGTGTTTGTGTCGGCCACTAGGGTCGCTTATCTTACTCACACAGCTACCTCATTGTGCCTCTTTTTTTCTTTGCGTCATGTGCTGTTTGGGGAGGGTTTTTTGGAAGGGACATCCTGCGTGACACTGCAGTGCCACTCCTAGATGGGCCCGGTGTTTGTGTCGGCCACTAGGGTCGCTTATCTTACTCACACAGCTACCTCATTGCGCCTCTTTTTTTCTTTGCGTCATGTGCTGTTTGGGGAGGGTTTTTTGGAAGGGACATCCTGCGTGACACTGCAGTGACACTCCTAGATGGGCCCGGTGTTTGTGTCGGCCACTAGGGTCGCTTATCTTACTCACACAGCTACCTCATTGCGCCTCTTTTTTTTTTGCGTCATGTGCTGTTTGGGGAGGGTTTTTTGGAAGGGACATCCTGCGTGACACTGCAGTGACACTCCTAGATGGGCCCGGTGTTTGTGTCGGCCACTAGGGTCGCTTATCTTACTCACACAGCTACCTCATTGCTCCTCTTTTTTTCTTTGCGTCATGTGCTGTTTGGGGAGGGTTTTTTGGAAGGGACATCCTGCGTGACACTGCAGTGACACTCCTAGATGGGCCCGGTGTTTGTGTTGGCCACTAGGGTCGCTTATCTTACTCACACAGCTACCTCATTGCGCCTCTTTTTTTCTTTGCGTCATGTGCTGTTTGGGGAGGGTTTTTTGGAAGGGACATCCTGCGTGACACTGCAGTGACACTCCTAGATGGGCCCGGTGTTTGTGTCGGCCACTAGGGTCGCTTATCTTACTCACACAGCTACCTCATTGCGCCTCTTTTTTTCTTTGCGTCATGTGCTGTTTGGGGAGGGTTTTTTGGAAGGGACATCCTGCGTGACACTGCAGTGACACTCCTAGATGGGCCCGGTGTTTGTGTCGGCCACTAGGGTCGCTTAGCTTAGTCATCCAGCGACCTAGGTGCAAATTTTAGGACTAAAAATAATATTGTGAGGTGTGAGGTATTCAGAATAGACTGAAAATTAGTGTAAATTATGGTTTTTGAGGTTAATAATACTTTGGGATCAAAATGACCCCCAAATTCTATGATTTAAGCTGTTTTTTAGTGTTTTTTGAAAAAAACACCCGAATCCAAAACACACCCGAATCCGACAAAAAAAAATTCGGTGAGGTTTTGCCAAAACGCGGTCGAACCCAAAAAACGGCCGCGGAACCGAACCCAAAACCAAAACACAAAACCCGAAAAATTTCCGGCGCTCATCTCTAGTAAAAAGGGGGAATCTGCCTGCCGCAATGTGTAAAAAGGGGGAATCTGCTTGCCGCAATGTGTAAAAAGGGGGAATCTGCCTGCCGCAATGTGTAAAAAGGGGAATGCTGTCTGCCGTAATGTGTAACAAGGGCACTCTGTCTGCCGTAATGTGTAAAATGGGGACGCTGTCTGCCGTAATGTGTAAAAAGGGCACGCTGTCTGCCGTTATGTGTAAAAGGGGCATGCTGTCTGCCGTTATGTGTAAAAAGTGCACGCTGTCTGCCGCTATGTGTAAAAAGGGCACGCTGTCTGCCGTTATGTGTAAAAAGGGCACGCTGTCTGCCGTTATGTGTAAAAAGGGGGATGCTGTCTGCCGAAATGTGTAAAAAGGGGACGCTGTCTTCCGTAATGTGTAAAAATAGGAATCTGTCCGCCGTAAGATGTAAAAGAGTCTCTACCTGGTGTAGTGGTGCTACTGTGCGGCGTAATTTGAATAATGGAGACTACTGTGCACCGTTTTATGAATTGGTATTATTTTGTGGCCACACCCCTTCCCCACGAAGCCACGCCACGGCACGCCACGGCGCGCACTGCCCTTGTTTTGCATGCAGGGGTGGAGCTCCGATGCCGTTTCTTGCACACAGTGCTAAAATGTCTAGTTACGGCACTGTTGCTAGGTATCCATTTCTCTGGCCCTGAGCAGGTCCCCCTCACCAGATCCTCTCCAGGGGTGAGGGGGTGGACTTGGATGGGATGGGGGGCCCAAAGCATTTTGTCGCACCTGGGCCCACCGCTCGCTAGTTCCGCCACTGGTCAGGCAGTAAGCAGCTTTTACTGTCAGGAATTAAACACTTGTCTAATTCCGCTGCAGCTGAATCTCACATGGGGATGTTTTCTATGTAACCTGTCTGTACGGCTACCTGCGCTAGTGTAAACAATTGGCGTCTTTCCTAGAAATCCCAGTGATAATCTTTGCCCTAGCAGGTAGATCAAACACCAACTAAACAAACACACATATATATTTTTCAAAGTTTAGCAATAGGTGACGCAAGAGTCGAAAGGTGAAGGTTACGGCTGTTTATTTCACCAAGAACCAAATGATTAGGAAACATCTGGCACTTAAATCCTAGTTGAGGCTCAATCACAAAAGGTCCAGGGGCTTAGTGTGTCTGGTAGACCCTACGCTACGGACGCCTGCCGCATTTAACGCGCTCCATACAGAGTGATGCCGCAGGGAATTAAAGTTAGTTTTGAAAGATTACGAACGTGGCTATACTCTTTAGCAAATACACATTAGCAGTATATACCACACTCCTCTGCGTACAATAATTCCTGTACACAATATAATTGAGCGGCAGACCTGGCACGCAGCCATGCGTTGCGCAAGCGGCCGGCTTAAGCTACTGTAAATAAAAGTACTTACACTATCAACAAATGTAAAATACATTCTGTAGCGTGATGTCATTGCTTTCCATTTATAAGGTACAGTGCTGTATATGTGTCGGTTTTGTTTATACTCCGCTGGAGGTCTGTTCATTAAAGGCTGTGATTATGTTAAAGGTTTATTACCTATGCAACTCAAAGTAACAGCGAACTTATAATTGATATGTATGTTACTGTATATGCTCAGCCTTAACTCTTGAGAAACCTGTTTCTTGTTGGAAATTATGTGTGCAGGTGTTAATATTGCTCAGTTATATATGCTCACACCAGCATATGACTCAAACTACAGTATGAACAGCTCAGTTACTTAACCAGTGGTGCTGTTTTATTGCTAGATAACAGGTACAAGCGTACTCACTGTTACATGCACACTGGTGATGGAGCGGGGTGGGGTTTCATACAGCTCACTAGCCAGTGAATGTATACTGTAAATGGGTAGTGGTGCAGGATGCTGGAACAGCTTTATAGCACATAATAACCAGATTTCTCATAGGATCTATGCAGTGGCGGATCTTGCCACGGGCAAGCGGTACTTTTGCCCGGGGCGCCACCTTCCGGAGTGCGCCGGCGCCATCCGGAGGGCGCCGCACCAGGGCAAGATCCGCCACTGTGCCCCCTGCAGTGCCCCGCTGTGCCCCCCCCCGCTTTGAAGGGAACCAGACGCGTAGCGTCTAGTTTCCCTTCATTGAGAGGACCATAGTTGTGCGGTGCGCGATGACGTTATCGCGCACCGCACAGCAAAGGTCCTCTCCATGAAGGGAAACTGGACGCTACGGTCTAGTTTCCCTTCATGTAGAGGACCTTTGCTGTGCGGTGCGCGATGACGTCATCGCGCACCGCACAGCATAGTGGCACAGACACTAGGGGTCATAATTTACCTCTAGTGTCTATGCTGTTCTATGGGAGAGACGTAATAACGTCTCTCCCATAGATCGAGGAGAGGAGAGAAGAAGAGCGGCGTCGGCGGAGGAGGTCTGCAGCGGTCTGGATCAGGAACGGGGATGGTAAGTATACTTTTTTTATTTTATTTTTTCTTTCAGCGTCGCTACAGGGGGCATAAATGGGGGCGTAACTGACCACACCCCCATTTGAAGCCACGCCCCTATACTTTGCCCGGGGCGCCACAAGGCCAAGAACCGGCCCTGGATCTATGAGAACCAATATATCAAAAATTTAAACGTAGCATAGGAAAACGGTGCATAGCATAGGAAGAAAGCTGGTGGTACTTGGGCTGAAAATTATCAAGGGCCTACCATGAGGAGCAGAGGAGGTGTTACCAGTGTTGTGTGGGTGTGGCCAGTGCTGTGTGGGTGTGGCCAGTGCCATGTGGGCGTGTACACCCCCTACCGTATCAATCCCAATATCTCCCTTATTAGAAAAATTGCATAATTTTTTAGAGAAAATAGAAACACAATTCTAATACTTCTGATTATGTTTGACTGTGTGAGCCTGCGGCTATAGTCCACTGTTAATCTGGCCCAGCCTATGGCATTACATTAATGATGCTAAAACTATCCTTTTAAATAGTAGCAATAATTTTGTTTTAATGTTAATATTAATCGTCACCATTATTTCTCAATTTACATACTGACTGACAGTCTTTATGACCTATTCTGGATGCAGTACTTTATTGGCATGTAGAGGGCAATGATAGTCTCATCAATGTGAATGGCATCTGCAGATATTCCGCAGGGAGCGCAGAATAGGATCTTATTCCAAACCAAAATGAAGTCACATTTCTGCTAATTACTTTAACACGAGCGAGCTGAGTCTCTCTGCCAGCATGGAAGCTATAGAGCAATGCTCAGAAAGCACACGCAGGAGGTGGAAAATCAGCAACAGGTATAGGGGCAAAAATACCAAAATCTGACATATCACAGTCACAAAATAAAGAAATAATGACAATTGTCTCATTGGATAGAAACTTATTACATTTTATTTTAACATTATTACTTTTTTAACTGTATTTTCATGATCTTACACTATTGTAAGTAATGTGAAGATTTAGACTCAGGGAAGCTGCCAGTTCAGTATATTATTATGCTACTGCGCACAATAAGTTCTATTGCTTTATATCCTACAGAAAAAAAACCTATACAGTACAGTACATAGCAATTAGGGTGGTCTTCAGTATGCCGAATGTCGGGATCCCGGCGCACAGTATACCGGCGCCGGAATCCCGACACCCGGCATACCGACATACATTCTCCCTCGTGGGGGTCCATGACCCCCCTGGAGGGAGAATAAAATAGCGTGGCGCGCGTAGCGAGCCCGCAAGGGGCTCATTTGCGCTCACCACACTGTCGGTATGCCGGCGGTCGGGCTCCCAGCAATTGTAGTCTTGTTAACTTATTACCCCTTTACATTGGTGTTAATGGGCCTGTTTCAGAGTGCACACAATGTAATTTTTTTACGCCTTTTTGCCACTACGCATGCGTCATAGTCGCACTATGTGCCATTGCCGCTATGGTCTTGCGTCAGCAGTCGCGCAGAGTATTTATTCTCAAAGTGAATTACAGGTAGTCAGCGTTTGGGGGAGTTACCGGGGAGAGGGCTGGCACAATAATGCAGGTGTGTTGGGAACAGTTTCTGGATGTGTGTAAGTGGTGCATTGCAAATTAGTCCATAGCAGGAGAAGGCCAGGCGTCTCAGATGAGAAGCTCAGCCTGAGACAGCGTAGACTTGCTCAGAGATCAGATGTGCGACCGATGTTTCCAGGACCAGATTAAAGCTTGTGGGGGACCCGGTGCAACTAGGTTGTGGGGGACCCCACCAACAATATTGATTACAAGCCTCCTCCCTCTCTGACTGATGCTTTGAATGGAGGAGAATGAAAGACATAGGGGGTAATTCGGACCTGATCGCTAGGTTGCACAGCGGGCAATCAGACCCAAACTGCGCATGCATATGCACCGCAATGCGCAGGTGCGACGGACGGCTGCAAAGTGGATCGCCGGTCAGCAACGGGTTTGTGTGCAGGATCCAATCGCACGGGCGTTCACAAGGAGATTGACAGGAAGAAGGCGTTTGTGGGTGTCAACTGACCGTTTTCAGGGAGTGTCTGGAATAACGCAGGCGTGTCCAAGCGTTTGTAGGGGGAGTGTCTGACGTCAATTCTGGCCCCGGACAGGCTGATGTGATCGCAGCGGCTAAGTAAGTCTTGGGCTGCGCAAAGACTGCACAAAATCAGTTTGTGCAGCTCTGCTACACATGCGTTCGCACACTTGCACAGCGAAAATACACTCCCCCTGTAGGCGGTGATTTCCTGGAGGAGTGGGGACCCCTTAAATCAAGGGGTCCCCCCCCCCCTCCAGGCACCCAAGGCCAGGGGTGAAGCCCGAGGCTGTCCCCAGCACCCCTGGGCAGTGGGTGCAGGGCTGATAGCCATAAGTGAGTAAAAAAAAATATATTGTTTTTTGTTGTGGAACTACAAGGCCCAGCAAGCTCCCCCACTTGCTGGTACTTGGAGAACCTCAAGTGGCCCTGAAGTGAGTGCGGCTCTCCCCTGTCCTCCTCCTCCGGCTCCGTCCTCCCGCTCACAGCCAGCAGCAGCAGGTTAGTCAGTCTGTCTGTCTGTTTGTAAGTACAGGTTGAGTATCCCTTATCCAAAATGCTTGGGACCAGAGGTATTTTGGATATCGGATTTTTCCGTATTTTGGAATAATTGCATACCATAATGAGATATCATGGTGATGGGGCCTAAATCTAAGCACAGAATGCATTTATGTTTCATATACACCTTATACACACAGTCTGAAGGTCATTTTAGCCAATATTTTTTAGAACTTTGTACATTAAACAAAGTGTGTGTACATTCACACAATTCATTTATGTTTCATATACACCTTATACACACAGCCTGAAGGTCATTTAATACAATATTTTTAATAACTTTGTGTATTAAACAAAGTTTTTGTACATTGAGTCATCAAAAAACAAAGGTTTCACTATCTCACTCTCACTCAAAAAAGTCCGTATTTCGGAATATTCCGTATTTCGGAATATTTGGATATGGGATACTCAACCTGTATAATTTTCATTTTTACAAGTACCCCTATTAGATTCTATATGGACAAGTGGACGTGATTGGTGTGGGATGTAGGTAAGTATGTGTGAGTGTGTAAGTGTGTTTTAATACATTTTTACTTTCAAAGTGTGTGTGTGTTGTGTTTTTATTTGGGTATTTTTTTTGTTGCAGAACCACAGGTACCAGCGGGCCTGTTATTTCCCCGCATGCTGGTACTTTTGGTTCTCCAAGTACCAGCAAGCAGCGGAGGCTTGCTGGGACTTGTAGTTCTACGACAAAAAAACAATATTCTTTTTTTACACAAAGGCTATCAGCCCCCCATCCACCACTCAGGCTTCACCCCTGGTCCTTGGGTGCCTGGAGGGGAGGGACCCCTTGATTTAAGGGGTCTGCACTCCTCCAAGGAACCCCGGCCAGGGGTGACTAGTTGGGGGGGGGGGGTAATGCCATGGCCGCAGGGACCTATATAAAAGTGTCCCCCGGCTGTGGCATTATCTCTCTGGCTAGTGGAGGCCGGTGCTGGTTTTAAAAATACGGGCGACCCCTACATCTTTTGTCCCCTGTATTTTTGGAACCAGGACCGGACGCAGAGTCCGGTGCGTGTTGGCTAAATACGGGGAACCCCTGTTCAATTTCCCCCCAGTATTTAAACAACCAGGGCCGGCTCAAAGATCCCGAGGCTGGTTATGCATAGGAGGGGGGACCCCGCTCATTTTTTTTCACACTTTTAACTGTTTTAACACTATCTATACTGTACACAATGAAGCCCTGCACGGATCTCACTGATCCGACCGGGCTTCATTGTGTTATGTCCAGCAGCATTTTACTCATCACTCCCGTAAAACACTACCCGACAATACGAATAGCATCAACATCGGATCATACAAAAACTCGGCAGCTTTGTAAATTCCTTTTAATGATTACAAAAAGTTGCAAAAAAATACATCCGATAAAATTTGAGATCAAACTCCCAGCACATCGGCTGAAACACGAATCTTAGTGAATAAACCCTCAGGAATGGGTCATGTTGGGAGGTATGCCTATATAGTATATTGGTCACTAGATTCTATTGTATATCCTTTGCTAGAATGCTTCCTATATTGTAATTCGTTCACTAATTTGTTCTCTGTTTTTTAAATTGGTCACTAAGCTGATTCCTATATTGTATGTTGGTTACTAAAATGCTTGATGATACTAGAATGCTTTGTCGAAGTCGAAAAATATTGCAATACACACATCACGTACAAACTACACACAGATGGCCTCCGTGCATATACTTCTTCTGCTGTGCGTGCGCATATTCGCAATTTGCGTATAGGTCGCTCCTGCGGTCCTGCGCATTAGCGCGTGGTATGTGTATTTACAGTAGAGTTTGTGAACGCAGGAAAAAGCCATCAAAACACATTACATATTTAATCCAAATAGTGCACAATGTACACATAGTCTCCCTGCACCACACCAGAAAGTTACAATAGTTTAAATGGTATCAGAACAAAGGGATTCACCTTTACAGGATAGGAGGGGACAGAACAAGGTTATAAGGTGGTGTTTGGTATCCAGCTGTAGGGTATTTTAAGGGCAATATTCCGGTGTTGGTTTGTAGAAGATCGCACACTCCTGCGAATAGTTATGCGCAGGAGCAGAATATAAATATAAACTGTATTTACTGTACATTTGTTATGCAGCGGGAACCCAGAGGAGACCACCTACAAGTGCATCTGGAACAGACATCGCCCACCTATTCAAACCAACCTATTACCTCTCCTGTACTTTAAATTACCATCCCTGTGTCCAATGGACAAAGAGATTACAGTATCCATTGTGTTAGGTTTTGGAAGATTGTATAAAAAAACCAGCTGCATGCCTGGTCACACACAGACTTTTAAGGTCATCTACCCTGATGACTGAGGACCAGACTGGGAAGCGCAGGCGAAACTAAACAAGTATGTACCATTGACTGTAGCTATTATTCTATTGTATTGTATTGTTTTGTTATTGTAACCCCCTTTCAGTAATTATATGTTGGTGTGTCGGAACCCGGCATTTTAAATACAATCTGGTGTCGTGTTTCCTTTCCCTGCTAAGGTTATAAGTGTATTACAATCACATGTGTAGCTGCTAAGGGCTCACGGAGTATCTTTGGGTGTGTATGCACTGAGTGTACTTTGTACAGCCAGCGCGGCGTGTTTACGCAAAGTACGTACACGGTACGGGGTTCTGTACGCTAATGGTGTAATAAGTACGTAGGTTAAGGATTGAGTATAGCGGCAGCAGCGGCTCCATTTAAAGTGTATTAAATGTATTTTTAAAGTGTTGCTTTTAGTCCTGTAAGTAAACCAACGTTTACAATTGGGGGCATCGTCCGGTTTTCACATGCTCACGGCCTAACAGGTCATAGCAGACAATCTATCAGCAAAGGGCGGAAAGTTATAAACCCTATTTGTGTGCTGTTAGATTGCGTCTGCTCTGTCTGGTCTGCAGAGGTGCTGATAGAACCCGTAAAACAGGAAAAAAGCTATTTAAAAATCTGTGAATTTTTTTGGCGCCAAAAGCATACACAAAGGGCACCGAACCCTCTCACATTGTTGCAGCAAGATTCAGATTGTTAGATTCATTTAGATCTGTGTGAAATTGGATACATTTGTTGCTATATAGTTAAAACTGAAATAACAGTGGGGGTAATTCCAAGTTGATCGCAGCAGGAAATTTTTTAGCAGTTGGGCAAAACCATGTGCACTGCAGGGGGGGGCAGATATAACATGTGCAGAGAGAGTTAGATTTTGGTGGGTTATTTTGTTTCTGTGCAGGGTAAAGACTGGCTGCTTTATTTTTACACTGCAATTTAGATTGCAGATTGAACACACCACACTCAAATCTAACTCTCTCTGCAAATGTTATATTTGCCTCCCCTGCAGTGGAATTACCACCAGTATTTAAGGAAGTAAGTGTAAAGACACAAACGCAGTTCTGGCCTGGTTGTTAAGGTTTATACAGAAAAAACTGGGTGTTGTGTTAAGTGAGCGATTATAGTTAGTATTGCTCACATTTATAGAGTTGTGTGATTTGTTTTATTGCGTACGCACATTGGTACACGTGGTACGGAACGTGAGGACAGCGTACAAAAACGTGCACATGGCGCAAGGCTGCACACGTGGCATAGAGGTACGCACGGTTGCGTAATTACGCAAGCTTGCGTAGGGTTGTGTGCGCATAATAAAACCACACGATAGTTTGTGCAGTTAAAAGGTGGGACAGTAGCTATGCTACAATAGCACATAACTATCCGGTTTCTAAAGCAGATTAGTATAAAACTTTTGTTTAAACTGTATTGCCTCTGGGGGTAAAGCTGCCAATCAGAACGAGTGAAACATTTTCTGTACAGAAAAACAAAGTGTATTTGAGTGAGTGAAAGCGGAGTGAGTGGAGCTGAACCCGGGAAACTAGATGGTCTAGGTAATCTGAAGTGGTCTGGAGTGGTAACACTGGGTTAGTAGAGGCCCGGTGGCGTAGGGGTTCGCTACCTTGCGTGATTAGAACTAAATGGTCTAGGTGATCTGAAGTGGTCTAGGTGTCCCATACAACTAGGTGATCTCTAGGTGTTTCAGGTGGTCTACAGCAATCCCAGGGCATATAGATAACTAGTATCTATAGGCTGTGCGATTGCATTGCATGTCCGTTTGTTCTACACAGCACAACGTGATACCATTGTGTCATATGCGCTGTGGAAAAGCATACGCAGACGTGATTGTATAGACCAAGGGGTTTTTCTTTGATAACGTCGGGAAATCTCCCTGGTGGGCTTCTACTGGAAAGGGTGAAGGATAGTTATCTAATTTCTCTGTTTTTCACCCTACAAACAATTCCAGTTGAAAGATACTGAAAAGGAATTTTTCGCTGCCTCTCTCAGGAAAATATTCCAACAGAACCTCCATCGAAAGAAATTACGGTGCTGTAAGGTCTGATAGGAGCCCTAGGTTGGGTACATCGCCTTCGCTATCGACAGTGTATGGTAGTACCGGCCAACGTGAGCGGGAATGGGTGAAAGCGCTCTAAGAACTTTCACCGTCTACTTGCATTGAGTATTTTGGTGTTTGTGGGAATTTTTTTTTAGTTATTAAAAAGACCCACAAATATAGGAGCCAATTGCTCAAGTGAGAGACGTTTGTGCAGGGTTCAGGCTGAAGAAGAAAGACCAAAAGGGTCAGCAAGGTTTATCATGTGTGAAAAATATGGTGTACACACGGAAGTTTTATGCAATGAGTGGGTACGTATGACTGACAAAGATAGGGTATCATTCCCTAGGATGGGCAGCTATGAGCCAGAGGTATTGCAGAACTTAAGAATATGGATATGTCTGATAAAATCCAGAAAACTAAGGATTAGACATACAGATTGCTTAAATCTATGGCAACAAGAGAGGGATGTGCAAAGGGAATTAGCTCGCACAGCAGGTTCCAAACCTAGTGGGAAAACAATGGCGACCGCACCACCACCACCATATATTGATGGGGAGAAAGTGGCTACAAGCAATGGTGCATTGGTACAGGATAGGAATGTGATTGATAAATGTACTAACGCTAACCCTTGCCAGTTGTATCCCATTTTAAATTTTCCCCAGGACTTTGAGCAGGAAGATGAGCCCAGCACGATATCGGCACTCTCTCTAGCAGCCACCATACAGGACACCCAGGTGGGCATGGCCCAGCCACCAAGAGTTGTAGCAAGGCCCCCTAGCGGAGGGATAAGTGAGGTCGTGTCCACAGGTAAGTATGGTACCATACACTATGTAAAAACAATAGATCCTCACATTATAGAGTCAAACCAGAATGATGTAATTGAATTAAATCCTGTCAGGGTGATTGCAGTCCCCAATGGGAAGACTGACGCTCAGGGAGTAACTCCCATCAGGAACATTGCAATGCATTGCCCTTGGTCCCGATTATGTCAGAATTTCCCGATCCCAGAAAAGATCTAGTCGGATGCCAGAAGTTTGTTAAAGAGTTAGGTAACGCCCATGAGCCCACAAATAAGGATTGGCGAACAGTGCTACGAGTGTGTTTACCCTCAAATATTGACACCACGAAATTCATAACAGACTGTAAGTTAGATGCAGAAGTACCTCTCACTGATGAGTACAATCAGGAGAACGTAAAGCAAATCAATCTGCAATTAGGAGTGTATTTCCCCTTCTGTTGTCAAATGGAATAAAATCTTCTCCATAAGACAAATGGAAGGTGAAACAGCATCCGAATATTTCCATCGGGCACTGCAGGAAATGTCTAGATACAATGGGATCGAGGACATTAAAGATAATGCACACCATAAGGAGGTAGCTGTTTCTGTATTAATGGACGGCTTGAAGGAGGCACTGAGAACAAGAGTACAAACCTCCCTACCTAACTGGAGAGGTATCTCTTTGGCTGCATTGAGAGAGTCCGCTGTCGAGCACGATAGGAACATCAGTAAGCACAGGGAGTTACAGGGGGATAAGCTGATGACGGTAAGTATACAGGCTCTTACAGCAAAACCCCATCAGCCAAAATCCCAGACCCCTGCTGTTTGGAAAAGACCGAGAATATGTTACAGTTGTAAAAAGGAAGGACATTTTGCCCAGGATTGTAGGAGCAGTAGGACACATAACGTATACAGAACCCCTAGACCTGAATACGAACCACACTACAATTCACATACAGTAGTTGGGATCAGGGACCACATAGGAGAAATTACGAGCCACATGCAGGGGAAACAAGGAGGTACCCACCAAGAGAGACTGGCAGGCCTCCGAAAACTCACAGCTACCCCCCTCACATATCGTAGCTGCCAATGCACGGCGGGAGGGTCCAAATACACAATAGGGGTTGGGCCACACCTGTAGTCTGCAGCCAGTGAAGTTGATTGCTAGCCTTGGTAGTGAACCTGAGGGCAGCCAGTGAAGTTGATTGCTAGCCTTGGTAGTGAACCTGAGGTCACGGTTGATGTAGCTGGTGTACCATTACCTTTTCTTGTAGATACAGGGGCGGCCAGGTCAGTGTTGAATTCCACATCAGGTGTAAAGACCACGGGAAAAATTATTTCGGCAATAGGAGTAACAGGAACGGTGCAACAATACCCTTTGAGTAGACCTGCAGAGATTACGATAGGGCCCTTGCAAACCAAACATTCTTTTCTGCTGGCTGCATTGGCTCCGACTAATCTACTCGGCAGAGACTTATTGTGTAAAATGCGGTGTGTCATATACTATACTCCTGAGGGTGTCTTCTTGGATATACCTGAGAACCATGCTCAAGAAGTACAAGATATACTAGACACCCCTCAAGGCTAATGTCACATTCTACTGTTATAGGCAAGTGTCCATCAAAGGTAGAGGAAATGATCTCACAAATATCGGGTTCCCTTTGGACCAAAGATGGACAAGACACTGGATTGATGGCGAATGTAGCTACAGTAGTAGTACAAGTAAAAGATGGTAGGATAGCTCCAAAAATCCCTCAGTATCCTCTGAAGCCAGAGGTAGAGTTAGGAGTGTACCCTGTCATAGAGCGGCTGCTACAGCAGGGCATCCTAGTCAGAACGTCCAGCACCGCCAATAGTCCCATCTTCCCTGTGAAAAAGAGCGGGGGGAGGGGTTACAGGTTAGTGCAGGATCTAAGGGGGATAAACAAGATAGTTGAGAGCCAATTCCCCGTAGTGCCCAATCCAGCTGTAATCCTCATGCAAATTCCCTCTACTGCAAAATTCTTCACTGTCATCGACCTCTGTTCTGCTTTCTTTTCTGTCCCTCTTCGCCCTGACAGCCAATACCTTTTTGCCTTTACATACAGGGGAGTACAAAGGATAAGTTGCAGTTGTGCCAGACCAGGGTCAAATATGTGGGACATTGCTTGACTCAAGGACTTAGACACCTCACTGCTGATAGAATACAGGCGATTCGCGAAATGACTCTGCCACAAACTCAGTAACAGATTCGCACTTTCCTTGGAATATGTGGGTACTGTCGAAACTGGATTTCAGGGTTCTCTATACTGACTTTACCTTTGCAAGAAATGGTCTCTTCGAACAAACCGGAATGGATCTCTCATACAGATGAGTCCGAACTGGCGTTTGAGAGACTCAGTGTCTATCACAGGCACCTGCATTAGGTATGCCAGATTATGAGAAGCCCTTTGAATTGTATGGTACTGAAAGTGCTGGGTGCGCGGCAGGTGTCTTAACTCAGAGACATGGTGATGCCAGCAGACCGGTAGCTTACTACAGTGCACAGTTGGACACTGTAGCGCGGTCTCTCCCCACTTGCTTGCAAAGTGTTGCAGCGATAGCTTTGCTAGGAAGTATAAGCGAGGACGTAGTGTTAGGACATGACCTGACCATTCATACACCTCATTCAGTATCAGCCTTACTAAACTCCACCCAAACCAGACATGTCTCATCTGCTCGGTTTACAAAGTGGGAATTATCACTGATGGCCCCGGTAAACATCACCATTAAGAGATGCAGCTCACTAAATCCTGCAACTTACTTGCCAAGTGTGCCTGGACAGGCACAAAGGGTGGAGGATGAGAATGATGGTGAAGGAGGATTTAGTGCAGACACTGATACGCATAATTGTATGGAATACCTGAATCAGACTTTCACAGCTAGACCTGACATCAGTGACAACTCACTGGAAGGAGTAGACTTTACCTTCTACACTGATGGTAGTTGCCACAGACAGACAGAATCGGGATACTTGTGTACTGGATATGCAGTTGTAGATGACGAAGGTATCATAGAAGCTGAACTCCTGGGCCCACCGCACTCAGCACAAGTTGCTGAGTTGGTCGCCCTAACCAGAGCGTGTGAACTGGCCAAGGGTAAGTCAGCTAATATATACACAGATTCTAGGTATGCCTTTGGAGTAGTGCATGATTTTGGGGCCCTGTGGCGCCTCAGAAATTTCATGATGGCAGCCGGCACACCTGTAGCGCATGCGTCCCACATCAAAAGTCTTTTGACAGCAATACAGGAACCAGACAGAGTGGCTGTTATCAAGTGCAAAGCACACACTTACAACCAAGAACCAACCAATTTCACTTGGTAACAGCCGGGCAGATGAAGCTGCTAAATCAGCAGCAAGCACCCCCATACAGACGAACATCACACCACTGATGACATTTAACACGATCAACACACAACAATTAATTGAAATGCAAAATTTGTGTTCCCTACAGGAAAAGGCAGTCTGGAAGTCGAAGGGATATGGCCAAGAGTCATCAGTACTTTGGACAGGTGGACACGGTAAGCCAGTGGCCCCCAGAGCATATCTTCCAAGTCTAGCTGAGGCGGCACATGGTCTGACTCATCTGGGCAAAGAGGGTATGTGCAAGCTGGTAAAAGCCTACTGGTGTGCACCAGGATTCTCTTCTCATGCAGGTAAGAGAGCAATGACATGTTTTACTTGCTTGAGGAAGAATATTGGAAAGACAATACCAACAGAGCCATCCCATATCCCTCCTACAGACGGACCTTTTCAGGTAATACAAATCGACTTCATACAGTTACCACCCTGTAGGAATTTGAAATATGTGTTAGTTTGTATTGATGTATTTTCCAATTGGGTAGAAGCGTTACCTGCTGCCACAAATACTGCTACGTTCACTGCAAAGAAAATTGTGCAGGAATTTGTGTGTAGATATGGTATCCCTAGAATAATTGAAAGTGATAGGGGTACCCATTTTACAGGTGAAGTCTTTCAGGTCATGTGCAAACTGATGGGAATTAATAGCAAGCTGCATACTCTGTACCGTCCACAGGCGAGTGCAAAGGTAGAGAGAGTGAACAGCACTGTCAAGAACAAGCTGAGCAAATTAATGGCTGAAACTGGATTGTTGCGGCCAGAAGCTTTGCCACTAGTGTTGTACAGCATCAGAACCACTCCCAGGTCTCCACTTAACTTATCACCCTTTGAAATTCTTTTTGGTAGACAACCTCATGTAATGATAGACCCCCAGGATGATTTGAAATGTAATAATGAAGTGACTGTGAAATATTTGGTTGGGATGAGCCAGCAGCTGAGAAATCAAGAAAGAAATCTAAAGCTGGTGATTCCTGACCTACCGAACAGTAATTGTCATGACATTGAGCCTGGAAATTATGTGATGATTCGAAATTTCTTACGTTCAGGTTGCCTCATAGACAGGTGGGAAGGACCATATCAAGTCTTGTTAACCAGCACGACAGCATTTAAGGTCGCCGAAAGAGAGACTTGGGTCCACTCGTCCCACTGCAAGAAAGTCGCTGACCCGGAAAGAACTCGTGACAAAAAGCAGAGTGTAGAGAACCTCGTATCACTGGAATGTTTGCTCCGGGAAAGTTAAGAGGCAGGACTGTTGAAAGGCATCTGAGCACGGAGAGCAACAAGATCTAGGACCGTTGTCGCACCATTTTCTTTTTTCACCTCCCCCTGCATTTTCCTTTCTTTTCTCTTTCTTGTTTTCCTTCTTTCCCCTAACAAAATGGATCTATCACAAGAGACTGCGTTTCGGGTTCTACTAGTTATTCTGTTTTTGATCAGGACAATTTGTTTTGGTGAGGGTCCCAGAGAGGTCGAGCAGGGATCTGGAATGGGTTCTGATGGCGAGAACGAAGTTGTAGGATCTCAGGAGCAGCACATCACTCGAGTAAAGGCTAGTATCAGTAAGCGCTCTGGTAGTCATGGAGCTCGGAGGCACTGTGAAGGGTTATTGTCTGATGAATATTGTATTTGTAGGAATTGTGAGAATATAGTAGAGGATGGGTGCATCCAGAGATGTCAGTCCAACCTTAATATCGACATGGACCGCCATCCGTTGAGTGATTACCACTCACTAGTGGGTAAGGTCTTAAACCAGACAGAATGCTGGGTGTGCTCACAAGTACCTCAAGGTCAGAGTAAGTCAGGATTAGTACCATACCCTTTAGCAATAGATGAGGTACTCGAATTGCGGGGTGGGAGACCGGTGGACAAGAAATTCAATATCACTAGGCCCCCTAGTTTGAAGCTCCACCAGTATCATGTAGACAGGTCCTTATTATACTTTAATTTCTCTAACGTCCTAGTGGATGCTGGGAACTCCGAAAGGACCATGGGGAATAGCGGCTCCGCAGGAGTCTGGGCACAACTAAAAGAAAGCTTTTAGACTACCTGGTGTGCACTGGCTCCTCCCACTATGACCCTCCTCCAAGCCTCAGTTAGATTTTTGTGCCCGGCCGAGCTGGATGCACACTAGGGGCTCTCCTGAGCTCTTAGAAAGAAAGTATATTTTAGGTTTTTTATTTTACAGTGAGACCTGCTGGCAACAGGCTCACTGCAACGAGGGACTAAGGGGAGAAGAAGCGAACCTACCTGCTTGCAGCTAGCTTGGGCTTCTTAGGCTACTGGACACCATCAGCTCCAGAGGGATCGACCGCATGGAACTGGCCTTGGTGTTCGTTCCCGGAGCCGCGCCGCCGTCCCCCTTACAGAGCCAGAAGCAAGAAGAAGTCCGGAAAATCGGCGGCATGAAGACTTCTGTCTTCACCAAGGTAGCGCACAGCACTGCAGCTGTGCGCCATTGCTCCTCATACACACTTCACACTCCGGTCACTGAGGGTGCAGGGCGCTGGGGGGGGGCGCCCTGAGCAGCAATAAAAACACCTTGGCTGGCAAAACAATCACAATATATAGCCCCAGAGGCTATATATGTGATAATTACCCCTGCCAGAATCCTTAAAAAAGCGGGAGAAAAGTCCGCGAAAAAGGGGCGGAGCTATCTCCCTCAGCACACTGGCGCCATTTCTCCCTCACAGTTCCGCTGGAAGGAAGCTCCCTGGCTCTCCCCTGCAGTCTACACTACAGAAAAGGGTAAAAAAGAGAGGGGGGGCACTAAATTTAGGCGCAGTAAATATTATAGCAGCTATAGGGGACATAATTCAGTTAGTCCCTGCATTATATAGCGCTCTGGTGTGTGCTGGCATACTCTCTCTCTGTCTCCCCAAAGGGCTTCTGTGGGGTCCTGTCCTCTGTTAGAGCATTCCCGGTGTGGGTGCGGTGTGTCGGTACGGCTGTGTCGACATGTTTGAGGAGGAAAATTATGTGGAGGCGGAGCAGATGCCTATAGAAGTGATGTCACCCCCTGCAGGGCAGACACCTGAGTGGATGGTTTTATGGAAGGAATTACGTGCAAGTGTCGACTCCTTACACAAAAAAATTGACGACATGCCAAATGCGGGACAGCCAGCTTCTCAGCTCGTGCCTGCCCAGGTGTCTCAAAGGCCATCAGGGGCTCTAAAACGCCCGCTGCCTCAGATGGCAGACGCAGATGTCGACACGGATACTGATACCAGTGTCGACGACGATGAGTCTAAGCCGCTCATAACTTTATTGTGATTACATAAACCTTTTACTTAAGCTAGCTTATCACTAAATAAAACCACACCACACACTGAAATAAAGACACGGACACAGTAGCTGGAGTTAAAGGTCAGACGATGTTTATTAATCGCTGACCAACTCTTTAAACTAATAATTGAGGCCGAATTAGAATTGAATTGAATATATATTAACTTTAGTTTGGAGGATGGCAAACAGAAAACCGCTGCCAAACACCAGCACCCGTCACCTAGATGACAAACCACCAAACCAAGGAGGGGAGTACACATACCCCGCCTCCTTCCCGCATAACCCGCATTGTGCTGGCCTTACCCCTCTTTCTCTGGCAAACGTTCGGTTCCCGCAGGGGAACGTCTAAATGTCCAACCGCAAGAAAAGGACACATCTGCCGTCCATTTAAAGAGGGAGCCCCACAATGACCACTTATGCCTGTGTGACAGCTGGTTGGCAGCGATTTCCCGCCAATCTGGCTTTCAATAGCCCACAGCAAGAACAAAAAACGTAGACGCATTCTGGGAGGGCGGGCGGGCATAAACTGAAAGGCAAGAGGGAGTCTAGCAAGATGGCCACCCCCTATATACTAACCTAAGACCCTCCTCTTCATCCTGATGCACAACCCCTTAAACCAATAGGAAAAAACCAACCGGGAAAACTGATCTGCCTAGCAACTGCTTAGTCATTTAACAACCAATCACAAAAAGTTGATCGCTTATATGGCCTCAGGCTTATGCAGCCTTCAGCTTATCTAAGCCGCTCATAACTTTATTGTGATTACATAAACCTTTTACTTAAGATAGCTTATCACTAAATAAAACCACACCACACACTGAAATAAAGACACGGACACAGTAGCTGGAGTTAAAGGTCAGACGATGTTTATTAATCGCTGACCAACTCTTTAAACTAATAATTGAGGCCGAATTAGAATTGAATTGAATATATATTAACTTTAGTTTGGAGGATGGCAAACAGAAAACCGCTGCCAAACACCAGCACCCGTCACCTAGATGACAAACCACCAAACCAAGGAGGGGAGTACACATACCCCGCCTCCTTCCCGCATAACCCGCATTGTGCTGGCCTTACCCCTCTTTCTCTGGCAAACGTTCGGTTCCCGCAGGGGAACGTCTAAATGTCCAACCGCAAGAAAAGGACACATCTGCCGTCCATTTAAAGAGGGAGCCCCACAATGACCACTTATGCCTGTGTGACAGCTGGTTGGCAGCGATTTCCCGCCACCAAGGTTTTCCAAACCGCCACCGCCATCCGCAAACAGAACCTTAACCAACCAGAAACTAACTAGCTCTAACGAAAAAGACCGAAAATATCTTCCAGAAAAAACTGCACTCCTTCCGGAGAAAGGTGAACCCCATCGTCTCTATAGAACTGCCTATTCCGCAGCACCAGCAGAGGATGCTTAATTGCCACTCCGCCTATGGCCTTGACAAACAGAGACACCGTCGAGTTCACCTTTTTGCGTGCTTTCTCCAGCGCCGAGAAACGCACCGCACCACGCCAATGGAAACGGGGCACCATTTCCGACCAGACAATGCATACCCCAGGCCAGTGACAACGTATCGCCACCACATCCGCCTTTATAGACAAAATCAAGTCTATGCCTTTAACTCGGCCCAGATCATTACCACCCAGATGAATGATAATACAACTGGGGCGACCCCAGCGGCGCTCCCTAGAAAAAAGGACGCGCAACAAATCACCCCATAACATGCCCCTAACACCTAACCATCTAAATTGCCGGGACCCAAGAATCTCAGTCGCCCTAGATGCCATGGGATGTTTCTCCGCCCAAAAAACATATGAATGACCAACCATCCATATGTGGTCTCCAAAATTGCTGACAGCTGTAAAAGAAAATATCCTAATGTCAGATTATGCACATAATCTGTAACTTAAACACAACGTAACCAATAAAACCCAAGTGAAGGAGAAAACTCAAAAAACCTCCCGTGGACCTTGGTAGAACAGCCAATTGAAATTAGGCCCCCTCGGAGGAAAAATTTTAAAAATTCGCTTCACACCCTCGATTCCTGAACGGTAAGCGTTCAAAAACCGACGAGTAAACACGTTTTTGGGTTAGCGCAACAGGCGCACTTATAACTTATCTATACGGACATAGGACTTATAGGAGGCCGACTTCCAGCGACCCAACTCCCGAATAGCCGCTGGTGATGAACCAGCGGCCGCCGCATGGGTAGCCGCCCCAATCCGAAAGGAATGAGTACCGAAGTCCGCCTCCTGCAAGCCCAACGCCGTCAAACATTTCTTGAACACCGATGAGAACTGAAACTTTGTCAGAGGGTCCAACTGCGCATGCACCAGCAACTGGTTGCCCCCCGGAGGTCTTAACCGCACATACTCTTGCGTCAACCGCAGCGGGCAAACGCCCATACCTCCCTGAGCCTCCAAGGACAACCAGCGACCCCGACCTGTTTGATCTGTCTTGGACCGCACAATCCTACAGAGCAACAGGCCCTCCTGCAAGCGCACATTCTCGTAGAGCAGACCCGATTCCCGGGACGCCTTGCTGCTCGCCACTAGCTCGCTCACCCGAAAAGCCCCGAAAAAGGCCAGGGCATACGCGCTACTAAACAATGCCACCTCAAATTCCGAGGACGCAATCCGAGGTAGCACACGCAGCAATTCCGCTAGCAGCTGCAACGTTATAGGCCTACGTGAATCCGCAGGCGCCGGGTGCAACCTAGCCCAACCTTTCAGCGCTCTGGAAAGGACAAACGACCCCGTGGGGTCCGTTGTCCCGTGGAGTCGCGAGTGAAAGGCGATGCCCGCAAGGGCAGTAGCCATGGCCGCTTTTGACCTACCGTTTTGGTAATGCTCCCAAACAAAGGTCAACAGGGCGTCGGCCGAGGACTCACCTGCTACCCCGTACCTACTCTGAAAGGCTGACCAATCCCGCCATGCAGCATCATACGCTCGTAGCGTAGAGGGAGCCAGTGCACACCTGGCCAACGCCGTTAAACCGCTTCGACCATCTGCCAGACAGAAGGTGGGCACTGTAACCCCTCTGCCTCCGCTCCCGGAACCAACGTCCTGAATTTGTCAAACTGGAACCGGGACAATGCATCCGCAATTCCATTGTCAACTCCAGGTACGTGGCGAGCCCTAAAATTAATATTGCGCTGCAAACAAACCAACACTAAATGCCTTAGCAATCGCAGCGCCTGCGGAGATGAGGAACGCTGGTTATTAATCGCATGCACTACCCCTAAGTTGTCGCAAAGAAACAAAATGTCCCTATTTGCGAACCGTCCGGCCCATAACTCAAGCGCCACTAAGATCGGGAACAATTCCAGCAGAAGCAGGTTCTTGGTAAACCCACGCGTTACCCAAGATGCCGGCCAGGCCGCAGCGCACCATGAGCCAGCGAAGAACGCGCCGAAACCTCGACTGCCTGAAGCATCCGTGAACAACTGCAGCTGCTTACTGGAACAACAAGGAGCGGGCCACAACACTTCCCTGTTGAAGGACACCAGGAACGAGACCCAAATCCGCAAATCATCCTTGATCTCGCGGGAAAGGTACACGGAGTGATTCTGTCGAACCGTCCCCGCGGTGGCCCGCTCAAGTTTGCGACAGAAAATCCTACCCATGGGGATAATCCGACACGCAAAATTGAGAGAACCAAGCAAGGACTGCACCTGTTTAAGCCGAACCCTGCGTTTTCCTAAACAGTCTGTAATCAAACCCAATAGTTTCCGCACCTTATCCTCGGGCAAGCGACAGCACCCCCCTACCGTGTCAATCTCGATACCTAAATAGCTAAGACAAGTGCAAGGACCCTCGCACTTATCCTGCGCAACCGGTACCCCTAAAGCGCAGAATAACGACCTGGCCACCGAGAGAATGTCCCCACAGACCGAACTGTCTCCGGGGCCTACAAAAAGAAAGTCATCCAGGTAGTGAGCCACCCCCATCTGCCCGGAGGCGGTCTGGACGCACCAGTGCAAAAACGTGCTAAAGCACTCAAAGTAGGCGCAGGAGACAGAGCAACCCATGGGGAGACACCGATCGACGTAGAATTCGCCCCCTATTTTGAAACCCAGAAACCGCAGGGAATCTGGGTGTAGCGGGAGTAGCCGAAAGGCCGACTCCACGTCCAATTTTGCCAACAGACTCCCCGGACCACAATCCCGCACTAATCGCAGCGCGTCGTCAAACGACTGATATCGAACTCTGCATTGGGCTTCCGGGATAGCGTCGTTGACCGACAGCCCCGGCGGGTGCGACAAGTGCTGTATCAAACGAAACTTACCTATGGCCTTCTTGGGCACTACCCCTACTGGGGAAATGCACAAGGAGGGCAACGGGGAAAGGGCGTAGGGCCCAGCCATGCGCCCCAGCCCAATCTCCCCGTCAACCTTCCGCCGGACTTCCTGCGGGAATTCCCGAGCCGATCTCAAATTCTGGCGTGCAACCACATACACCGAATCCGGGATTGGCAAACGAAAACCGTGCTGAAAGCCCTGCAAGAGAAACGATGCCGCCGACTCATCGGGGTACAAGGTAAGCCAGCGCTGCAACTCGGGAACTATAATCGGGGAGAAGGCCTCACTTGCCAATTCCACCGGCCTCGGTGGAAGCGGCAGGCTTACCGCCTGTCGCCGCGGTGCATTCCTTGGCCGGGTGACTGGCTCCGCACAACCTGTATGAGTGGCGAAAACGACAGCCCGTTCCTTTGCCGCATTTGCCGTCGTTGTAGGCAAAGCACTTGCCTTTTCCCGTCAATCGAGAAGCCACCGCCCCGGCCGCCCCGGGCTTCTTGGCCGTGACGTCCGGGGTGGGTTTGACCTGCTGCGTGACCTCCAACCACACCTCAACATCCTTAAAACCCGCGGGCAGGATGGGGTTGCCATCCTGATTGCGACGAAACTTCTCGTCGTAATCCCGCCACGCGGAACCCTTGGATTTTAAGTACATATCGTGTACTAAAAACAAATATTTCACCAAGTTGGCATACTCCGCGGGACGCGATTCCGTGTAGCAAGCCATGAACACCAAAAACCCACGCAGCCACTGGTGAAAATTGCGAAACGCATTTTCCCCAATACCACCCGGTTTCTTGGCCGCGTCAAAACCCTGCCGCATTTCCTCTGTAAGGGTGAATATGTCTACATACTTCCCCTTACGTATTTTTTCCCGCATGCGCTTACGAACCCCTCTTGTCACTGCCGTGTTGGCGCAATGTACCATCTCGCCGTAACGGGGAGGGTCGGAGGGGACCACCTGCGCAGGAGCGGCCACCTTGTGCGCCTCCTTGGCCATTCGCCGCGCGATGAGCCTAGCTAATTTACGCGGGCGCCGCGGAGAGCCGGATGATACGCTGCTAGAAGACGAGGAACTACAAGTTGAAACGTGTAAAGGAATATTTAGCTCACCGGAGTTTGAAGGACCCGGAACCGCGTCGTCCGCTGCACCCGCCTCCGCTGATGGCCGTACCTCCACGTTCGCAGTCGCGCTTGTCCGTGACCTTCGCCTCGTGACGGGCGTAGCCCCTGAATTAGACGGAACCTGCAAGGGAGAAAAAGAGGGGACAACCGGCACCGGGGGAACCAGAACATCATTAACACTTGTCCGCAAATGCGGAGGCGGAGAGCCCGTCCCCCCGTTCCGTGGCGGATGGCCGCCCGGCAGCTGCAGGGAGGGGGCCCCCGCCGAGGTGTACCCGATCGACTGCGTAAAGGCTGACCCGCTCACTGCACCGAAACTCGCGGGGTAAGACGGCCGCCACGCCGTATGCGGCGGGCAGCCGCCCGCCCCCGCCCATCCGTATGACGCCGGAAGGAACTGAGGGGGCGCCGCGAGAGGGGGCCAACTCTGTGCCACCTGATACCCACCGCCCGGTGCCTGCCCTGACTGCAGGCCCGCAAAGGCCGGCAAGGGCACCGCGACTCGGGGGCCACCGACCGACCACGTGGACTGCACGCCGGCGCCCGCGCTGGCCCCGTGCGGGGAAAACTGTGTGCCGGACACCGTCATGAAGCCCATGGAAGGCATGCTGGCGGCTAAGGGGAATGCTGGAGCCGGAGGCCACGCAAAACCCCCGGGGAAGGACTGGCTCCCCGCGAAGCCTTGCTGCGCTGCTACCGAAAGCGCCCCGCCGGGCGTCATATAAGCCGCCGAGACGGATGTCTGTGTGGACCCAAACTGAAAAGGACCGGGAAGGGCGTGGAGAGGGGTTTGAAAACCGACGAGCGGGGGCGCCGTTAATGGCGTCGGGGCGTCTGACACCCAGGAGGAGCCCGAGCAGGCCACCGAGGCCGGGGGAAAACCCTGCCATGTGACTGCCGCCGGGGCGGGTGTGGCGGCCGCCGCTGCCACGTCCCCCGCCCCGGCGACACTAGGCCCAAACGGCCCAATATTATTTAAATTGAGGTGCGGTGTGCTAAACCCCCCGCTGGAGGGGGGTAGTATGGGGCCCTGTATTGTCCCGGGGACAGCGGGAGCCGCTACCCGCTGCCCTGGGCTCATATCCCCCAGCTGCATATTGACCCCCCCCTCGCCCCCCGCAGCTCTGCCGCGGCCGTCCGGCACAGCTTGTGCCCCCAGGACGCCGCCGAGAGCCGACCGCGGGGATGGAGGAGGAGGGCCGGAGGCACTTATGGAAGGAGGGAGGGAAGTCGTTTCGCCCGCGGGAGGCGCCGGGGAGCGCGGCCCAGCCGGACCGCGCGCACCCGCGCCACGTGCAGAGCGGCCGCCGGCCGCCGGAGGGGAAGTGCTGCAGACGCCCGAGGCAGGAGGGAGAGGAGAGGCCCGTCCCGCTGCGAGCGCCGGGACGCGCGGCCCGGCCGAGCCGCGCGCATCGGCACCACGTGACGAGCGGCCGCTGGCCGCCCGTCTCCGTGCGGCAGGGGAGCGGGCTGTAACTGCCCGTCCCCGCCGCCTGTCTGAAACAGGGGGAAGTCCTCTCTGTGGCGCAACGCTCGGGGAGCGGGAGCGGAAGGCGCTCCCCGCATCCAAGAGGCGCCGGGGTGGGGGGAGCTGCACGTTTTGGACGAGGCATGGCAGAGGGGGGAGAATCTGCAAAAGTAGACAATGACACGCAGAGAGGGGGCACAGCACTGTATAATGCCCTAGAGAAGGCAAATGAAATTCAAAAAAACAAAAACAAAAACAATTTACAGGCAGTGAAAATAAGCAATAGTACTTATCCTTCCTGGGGCATAAACTGAAAGGCAAGAGGGAGTCTAGCAAGATGGCCACCCCCTATATACTAACCTAAGACCCTCCTCTTCATCCTGATGCACAACCCCTTAAACCAATAGGAAAAAACCAACCGGGAAAACTGATCTGCCTAGCAACTGCTTAGTCATTTAACAACCAATCACAAAAAGTTGATCGCTTATATGGCCTCAGGCTTATGCAGCCTTCAGCTTATCTAATCTAATGTCCACTAAGGCCATTCGTTGCATGATTGAGGCAATGAAAGAGGTGTTACACATTTCGGATATAAACCCAGGTACCACTAAAAAGGGTATTATGTTTGGGGAGAAAAAACTACCCGTAGTTTTTCCCCCATCTGAAGAATTAAATGAAGTGTGTGAAGAAGCGTGGGCTTTCCCCGATAAAAGATTGATAATCTCAAAAAAATTACTAATGGCGTTCCCTTTCCCGCCAGAGGATAGGGCACGTTGGGAAACACCTCCTAGGGTGGATAAAGCGCTCACACGTTTGTCTAAAAAGGTGGCACTTCCGTCTCCGGATACGGCCGCCCTGAAGGAGCCTGCGGATAGAAAGCAGGAGGCGATCCTGAAGTCTGTATATACACACACAGGCATTATACTTAGACCAGCTATTGCGTCAGCATGGATGTGCAGTGCTGCCGCTGCATGGTCAGATTCCCTGTCAGAAAATATTGACACCCTAGACAGGGACACTATTCTGCTAACCATAGAGCATATAAAAGACTCAGTCTTATACATGAGAGATGCACAGAGGGAGATCTGCCGGCTGGCATCTAAAATAAGTGCATTGTCCATTTCTGCTAGGAGAGGCTTATGGACTCGGCAGTGGACAGGGGATGCAGATTCCAAAAGGCACATGGAAGTTTTGCCTTATAAGGGTGAGGAGTTATTCGGGGATGGTCTCTCGGACCTAGTTTCCACTTTCCACAGCAACAGCTGGGAAGTCAGCATTTTTACCCCATGTTCCCTCACAGCCTAAAAAAGCGCCGTTTTATCAGGTACAGTCCTTTCGGACCCAGAAAAACAGGCAAGGAAAAGGCGGGTCCTTTCTGTCCAGAGGCAGAGGTAGGGGAAAAAGGCTGCAACAAACAGCTGGTTCCCAGGAGCAAAAGTCCTCCCCCGCTTCTTCCAAGTCCGCCGCATGACGGTGGGGCTCCACAGGCGGAGCCAGGTCCGGTGGGGGGCCGCCTCAAAAATTTCAGCGATCAGTGGGCTCGCTCACAGGTGGATCCCTGGATCTTTCAAGTAGTATCTCAGGGGTACAAGCTGGAATTCGAGGCGTCTCCCCCCCGCCGTTTCCTCAAATCTGCCTTGCCAACAACTCCCTCGGACAGGGAGGCTGTGCTAGAGGCAATTCACAAGCTGTATTCCCAGCAGGTGATAGTCAAGGTGCCCCTACTTCAACAAGGACGGGGTTACTATTCCACACTGTTTGTGGTACCGAAACCGGACGGTTCGGTGAGACCCATTTTAAATTTGAAATCCTTGAACACATACATAAAAAAAAAATTCAAGTTCAAGATGGAATCGCTCAGGGCGGTTATTGCAAGTCTAGACGAGGGGGATTACATGGTATCCCTGGACATCAAGGATGCTTACCTGCATGTCCCCATTTATCATCCTCACCAGGAGTACCTCAGATTTGCGGTACAGAATTGCCATTACCAATTCCAGACGCTGCCGTTTGGTCTGTCCACGGCACCGAGGGTGTTTACCAAGGTAATGGCGGAAATGATGATACTCCTTCGAAAAAAGGGAGTTTTAATTATCCCGTACTTGGACGATCTCCTAATAAAGGCGAGATCCAGGGAGCAGTTGTTGGTAGGAGTAGCACTATCTCAGGAGGTGCTACACCAGCACGGTTGGATTCTGAATATTCCAAAGTCACAACTGGTTCCGACGACACGTCTACTGTTCCTGGGAATGATTCTGGACACAGTCCAGAAAAAAGTGTTTCTCCCGGAGGAAAAAGCCAAGGAGCTGTCATCTCTAGTCAGAAACCTCCTGAAACCAAAACAGGTGTCGGTGCATCACTGCACGCGAGTCCTGGGAAAGATGGTGGCTTCTTACGAAGCAATTCCTTTCGGCAGGTTCCATGCCAGAATCTTTCAGTAGGACCTGTTGGACCAATGGTCCGGATCGCATCTTCAGATGCATCGGCTAATAACCCTGTCTCCAAGAACCAGGGTGTCTCTGCTGTGGTGGCTGCAGAGTGCTCATCTTCTAGAGGGCCGCAGATTCGGCATACAGGACTGGGTCCTGGTGACCACGGATGCCAGCCTTCAAGGCTGGGGGGCAGTCACACAGGGAAGAAACTTCCAAGGACTATGGTCGAGTCAGGAGACTTCCCTACACATAAATATTCTAGAACTAAGGGCCATTTACAATGCCCTAAGTCAGGCAAAACCCCTGCTTCTACACCAGCCGGTACTGATCCAGTCAGACAACATCACGGCGGTCGCCCATGTAAACCGACAGGGCGGTACAAGAAGCAGGACGGCAATGGCAGAAGCCACAAGGATTCTCCGATGGGCGGAAAATCACGTGCTAGCACTGTCAGCAGTGTTCATTCCGGGAGTGGACAACTGGGAAGCAGACTTCCTCAGCAGGCACGACCTCCACCCGGGAGAGTGGGGACTTCATCCAGAAGTCTTCACACTGATTGTAAATCGTTGGGAACGGCCACAGGTGGACATGATGGCGTCCTGCCTAAACAAAAAACTAGAGAGATATTGCGCCAGGTCAAGGGACCCTCAGGCGATAGCGGTGGACGCTCTAGTGACACCGTGGGTGTTCCAGTCAGTTTATGTGTTCCCTCCTCTGCCTCTCATACCAAAGGTACTGAGAATAATAAGAAAACGAGGAGTAAGGACAATACTCGTGGTTCCGGATTGGCCAAGAAGAGCGTGGTACCCGGAACTTCAAGAGATGATCTCAGAGGACCCATGGCCTCTGCCGCTCAGACAGGACCTGCTGCAGCAGGGGCCCTGTCTGTTCCAGGACTTACCGCGGCTGCGTTTGACGGCATGGCGGTTGAACGCCGGATCCTAAAGGAAAAGGGCATTCCGGAGGATGTCATTCCTACGCTGATTAAAGCCAGGAAAGATGTAACTGTAAAACACTATCACCGCATATGGCGGAAATATGTTGCTTGGTGTGAGGCCAATAAGGCCCCAACAGAGGAATTTCAGCTAGGTCGATTTCTGCACTTCCTACAGGCAGGAGTGACTATGGGCCTAAAATTAGGCTCCATTAAGGTACAGATATCGGCTCTGTCGATTTTCTTCCAAAAAGAACTAGCTTCACTACCTGAAGTTCAGACATTTGTAAAAGGAGTGCTGCATATTCAGCCCCCTTTTGTGCCTCCAGTGGCACCCTGGGATCTCAACGTGGTGTTGAATTTCCTAAAATCACATTGGTTTGAGCCACTAAAGACCGTGGATCTAAAATATCTCACGTGGAAAGTGGTCATGTTATTGGCTTTGGCTTCGGCCAGGCGTGTATCAGAATTGGCGGCTTTGTCATTTAAAAGCCCTTATCTGATTTTCCATATGGATAGGGCAGAATTGAGGACTCGTCCCCAGTTTCTCCCTAAGGTGGTATCAGCTTTTCACTTGAACCAACCTATTGTAGTGCCTGCGGCTACTAGCGACTTGGAGGATTCCAAGTTGCTGGACGTAGTCAGGGCCTTGAAAATTTATGTTTCCAGGACGGCTGGAGTCAGGAAAACTGACTCGCTATTTATCCTGTATGCACCCAACAAACTGGGTGCTCCTGCTTCTAAGCAGACTATTGCTCGCTGGATTTGTAGCACAATCCAGCTGGCTCATTCTGCGGCTGGACTGCCGCATCCTAAATCAGTTAAAGCCCATTCTACAAGGAAGGTGGGCTCATCTTGGGCGGCTGCCCGAGGGGTCTCGGCTTTACAACTTTGCCGAGCTGCTACTTGGTCAGAGGCAAACACGTTTGCAAAATTCTACAAATTTGATACCCTGGCTGAGGAGGACCTTGAGTTCTCTCATTCGGTGCTGCAGAGTCATCCGCACTCTCCCGCCCGTTTGGGAGCTTTGGTATAATCCCCATGGTCCTTTCGGAGTTCCCAGCATCCACTAGGACGTTAGAGAAAATAAGATTTTACTCACCGGTAAATCTATTTCTCGTAGTCCGTAGTGGATGCTGGGCGCCCGTCCCAAGTGCGGATTGTCTGCAATAATTGTACATAGTTATTGTTCACTAAAGGGTTATTGTTATGAGCCATCTGTTGAGAGGCTCAGTTATGTTTCATACTGTTAACTGGATATGGTATCACGTGTTATACGGTGTGATTGGTGTGGCTGGTATGAGTCTTACCCGGGATTCAAAATCCTTCCTTATTGTGTCAGCTCTTCCGGGCACAGTATCCTAACTGAGGCTTGGAGGAGGGTCATAGTGGGAGGAGCCAGTGCACACCAGGTAGTCTAAAAGCTTTCTTTTAGTTGTGCCCAGACTCCTGCGGAGCCGCTATTCCCCATGGTCCTTTCGGAGTTCCCAGCATCCACTACGGACTACGAGAAATAGATTTACCCGTGAGTAAAATCTTATTATTTCTAATTACCAAAAACCGGGAAATTGGGAAGTGACGTGGAATAACCAGACAATGACCTTTTCACACAGAGCTGATAGTATACCCAAAGACTCTGAACTTGTACGCCAAATAGCCAACAGTGGGAGGTATTTTCGGTATAGGTATACCCGTGGAAGCAAGACCATGTGGGTTGGAAGAGTATCGTCAGGGTATTATGCTCATATCATCCAGACCGATACTTGTGCTGAGCAGATGGGAGAACTAGGGATTGGTTTCTTTACTTGGAAAGTTTGCAATATGGTGATGTTACATTTTGTCCCCTATGTTGTCCCAGATGATGCCTATTTCATATGTGAGAGGAAGGCGTACAAGTGGCTTGCCCCGAGCTCAGAGGGATTGTGTTATATTGGGAGAGTACTGCCAGAGGTCATGACCATAACCCATGATAAGATGAAAGACGTTCACCGCAGTGCTCAGGCTCCTTATACTCATACTCACTATGAACACATCATCAAGAGACACCTCATAGATAGGGCAGAGCACGCAGCCTCCAATTTGATCCACGAATCCACCGGGATTCAGTTCCTTCTCGCATTAGACATCACCCGTTCTGCCAGAGGAACTATAAATTATAGGTATATCCATGCGCTAGCGAACTTGATAGATAATATCACTGAGATGTATGATGACAACTTCAGGTATACGGGAAGGGAGTTACAAGCCTACAAGAAGGAACTGATCCAGCACAGGATGGTCCTTAATTATGTCACAGCCGTGACAGGTGGGTACTGTGTTACTCTGGCAACTCAATATGGTGTGAAGTGCTATACATATATTACGAACAGCACTGACGACCCAACGGAGATCATCGATCAGAAGATGGACGAGATCTTGCAGTTGAAGTGGGAGTTCAGGAGGAAGCACAACCTTACCTTTAGCAACTGTGAGTAATGAACTGACTGGCTGGGTCTCATGGTTGAACCCACGCAAATGGTTCTCAGGTTTAGGAGAGTGGGCTCAAAATGTCATTATGAGTGTGGGGAAGTTTCTCCTTTGTATCCTGGGAGTCATCATAATTATTGGTTTGATATTTAGGTGTGTTCAAATTCTAATGCGGCGCAAGCACGGCACAAATTTGATGAGTCTAAGGAGCGAGGGCGCTGTTACAGCAGCAGATTTAATTTATGATCCATCCATACAGTGTTATGATAAGGATTGCAAATTAATTTCATGGCCTGTTTCTTACACCCGTTTTTCTTTGTCTCCCCCTCTGCCCAGATACATCCAACTGGAAAAGACGTCAGCCCTACCCAAAATGTTCATGTGAATGTATTTTTATATATGTGTCTTATCTTCATCTCTTCAACCTCCAGTTAATGGCACACAGTCGACAGGTGATATCCACATATACTAGCACTCACATATGTTCCCCCTCCATGTATCATCAACTAAATGTGCACCCCATTTGTTGGAACAAGAAGCCGAAAAGAGCTCGGTAGTGTTTATTGGCCCATTTACAGACCCTTAGTACGGGATGAGAAGGATTTAATGTATACTTCGCAATACCTCGAAGCTTATTTGGAACATATACGGCACGATGATACATGCTCCTCAGACATGGATTCATACATATATGCTTAGGTCATACATTTCCCACCTACAACTCTCCCCCGACCATCCAAGCTTTTGTATATATTGTATAGATATTTTTCTGTTTATTGATTAGTTAGTGGCAGTTATTGGTGACTGCCAAAGGGTGGACTGCCGAAGTTGAAAAATATTGCAATACACACATCACGTACAAACTACACACAGATGGCCTCGGTGCGTGTACTTGTTCTGCTGTGCGTGCGCATATTCGCAATTTGCGTATGGTCGCTCCCGCAGTCCTGCGCTTTAGCGCATGGTATGTGTATTTACGGTAGAGTTTGTGAACGCATGAAAAAGCCATCAAAACACATTACATATTTAATCCAAATAGTGCACAATGTACACATAGTCTCCCTGCACCACACCAGCAAGTTACAATAGTTTAAATGATATCAGAACAAAGTGATTCACCTTTACAGGATAGGAGGGGACAGAACAAGGTTATAAGGTGGTGTTTGGTATCCAGCTGTAGGGTATTTTAAGGGCAATATTCCGGTGTTGGTTTGCAGAATATCGCACGCTCCTGCGAATAGTTATGCGCAGGAGCAGAATATAAATATAAACTGTATTTACTGTACATTTGTTATGTGGCGGGAATCCAGAGGAGACCACCTACAAGTGCATCTGGAACAGACATCGCCCACCTATTCAAACCAACCTATGCCCTCTCCTGTACTGTAAATGACCATCACTGTGTCCAATGGACAAAGAGATTACAGTATCCATTGTGTTAGGTTTTGGAAGATTGTATAAAAGAGCCAACTGCATGCCTGGTCACACACAGACTCTTAAGGTCATCTACCCTGATGACTGAGGACCAGACTGGGAAGCGCAGGCGAAACTAAACAAGTATGTACCATTGACTGTAGCCATTATTCTATTGTCTTGTATTGTTTTGTTATTGTAACCCCCTTTCAGTAATTATATGTTGGTGTGTCGGAACCCGGCATTTTAAATACAAGCAGCTAAGGGCTCACGGAGTATCTTTGGGTGTGTATGCACTGAGTGTACTTTGTACAGCCAGCGCATCGTGTTTACGCAAAGTACGTACATGGTACGGGGCTCTGTACGCTAATGGTGTAATAAGTACGTAGGTTAAGGATTGAGTATAGTGGCCGCAGCGACTCCATTTAAAGTGCATTAAATGTATTTTTAAAGTGTTGCTTTTAGTCCTGTAAGTAAACCAGCGTTTACAGCTTCCAAGTTTGTACAGTGTTCATTAGAATGCTTCTTGTATTGTATTGGTAACAAATATATTTGATGTATTGTATGTTAATCACTAAAATGCTTCTGATTTTGTAAAATTCAGTACTAGAATGCTTCCTATATTATATATTTATCACCAGAATGCTTCCTATATTGTATGTTCATCACTAGAATGCTTCCTATATTGTAGATTCATCACTAGAATGCTTCTTATATTGTATTTTCATCACTAGAATGCATCATTCATTGTATTTTCATCACTAGAATTCTTTCTGCACTGTATACTCATCACTAGAATGCTTCCTACATTGTATATTCATCACTAGAATGCTTCCTACATTGTATAATCATCACTAGAATTATATTGTATTTTTGTCACTACAATGCTAACTACATTGTATCTTTGTTACTAGAATGCTTCCTACATTGTATATTCATCACTAGAATGCTTCTTATATTGTATATTCATCACTAGTATGATTCCTACATTGTATATTCATCACTAGAATGCTTCCTATATTGTATATTCGTGACTAGAATGCTTCTTATATTGTATATTTGTCACTGGAATGCTTCTTATATTGTTTTTAGGGCACTAGAATGCTTCTTATATTGTATTTTCATCACTAGAATGTCTCCTAAAATGTATATTAGTCACTAGAATGCCTCCTATTTTGTATATTCATCACTATAATGCATTCTATATTGTATATTCGTCACTAGAATGCTTTCGACATTGTACGTTCATTACTAGAATGCTTCCTATATTGTATATTCATGACTGGAATGCTTCCTATATTTTATATTCATCACTGGAATGCTTCCTATACTATATTGTATATTTGTCACTAGAATGCTTCCTACATTTAATAAGAATTTACTTGCCGATAATTCTATTTCTCGTAGTCCGTAGTGGATGCTGGGGACTCCGTCAGGACCATGGGGAATAGCGGCTCCACAGGAGACAGGGCACAAAAGTAAAAGCTTTAGGATCAGGTGGTGTGCACTGGCTCCTCCCCCTATGACCCTCCTCCAAGCCTCAGTTAGGATACTGTGCCCGGACGAGCGTACACAATAAGGAAGGATTTTGAATCCCGGGTAAGACTCATACCAGCCACACCAATCACACTGTACAACCTGTGATCTGAACCCAGTTAACAGCATGATAACAGCGGAGCCTCTGAAAAGATGGCTCACAACAATAATAACCCGATTTTTGTAACAATAACTATGTACAAGTATTGCAGACAATCCGCACTTGGGATGGGCGCCCAGCATCCACTACGGACTACGAGAAATAGAATTATCGGTAAGTAAATTCTTATTTTCTCTGACGTCCTAAGTGGATGCTGGGGACTCCGTCAGGACCATGGGGATTATACCAAAGCTCCCAAACGGGCGGGAGAGTGCGGATGACTCTGCAGCACCGAGTGAGAGAACTCCAGGTCCTCCTCAGCCAGGGTGTGCCCCTGACCAAGTAGCAGCTCGGCAAAGTTGTAAAACCGAGACCCCTCGGGCAGCCGCCCAAGATGAGCCCACCTTCCTTGTGGAATGGGCATTTACATATTTTGGCTGTGGCAGGCCTGCCACAGAATGTGCAAGCTGAATTGTACTACACATCCAACTAGCAATCGTCTGCTTAGAAGCAAGAGCACCCAGTTTGTTGGGTGCATACAGGATAACAGCAAGTCAGTTTTCCTGACTCCAGCCGTCCTGGAAACCTATATTTTCAGGGCCCTGACAACATCTAGCAACTTGGAGTCCTCCAAGTCCCTAGTAGCCGCAGGTACCACAATAAGCTGGTTCAGGTGAAACGCTGACACCACCTTAGGGAGAACTGGGGACGAGTCCGCAGCTCTGCCCTGTCCGAATGGACAATCAGATATGGGCTTTTGTGAGACAAAGCCGCCAATTCTGACACTCGCCTGGCCGAGGCCAGGGCCAACATCATGGTCACTTTCCATGTGAGATATTTCAAATCCACACATTTGAGCGGTTTAAACCAATGTGATTTGAGGAATCCCAGAACTACGTTGAGATCCCACAGTGCCACTGGAGGCACAAAAGGGGGTTGTATATGCAGTACTCCCTTGACAAACTTCTGGACTTCAGGAACTGAAGCCAATTCTTTCTGGAAGAAAATCGACAGGGCCGAAATTTGAACCTTAATGGACCCCAATTTGAGGCCCATAGACACTCCTGTTTGCAGGAAATGCAGGAATCGACCGAGTTGAAATTTCTTCGTGGGGCCTTCCTGGCCTCACACCACGCAACATATTTTCGCCACATGTGGTGATAATGTTGTGCGGTCATCTCCTTCCTGGCTTTGACCAGGGTAGGAATGACCTCTTCCGGAATGCCTTTTTCCCTTAGGATCCGGCGTTCAACCGCCATGCCATCAAACGCAGCCGCGGTAAGTCTTGGAACAGACATGGTACTTGCTGAAGCAAGTCCCTTCTTAGCGGCAGAGGCCATGAGTCCTCTGTGAGCATCTCTTGAAGTTCCGGGTACCAAGTCCTTCTTGGCCAATCCGGAGCCACGAGTATAGTTCTTACTCCTCTACGTCTTATAATTCTCAGTACCTTAGGTATGAGAAGCAGAGGAGGGAACACATACACCGACTGGTACACCCACGGTGTTACCAGAACGTCCACAGCTATTGCCTGAGGGTCTCTTGACCTGGCGCAATACCTGTCCAGTTTTTTGTTCAGGCGGGACGCCATCATGTCCACCTTTGGTCTTTCCCAACGGTTCACAATCATGTGGAAGACTTCCCGATGAAGTCCCCACTCTCCCGGGTGGAGGTCGTGCTGAGGAAGTCTGCTTCCCAGTTGTCCACTCCCGGAATGAACACTGCTGACAGTGCTATCACATGATTTTCCGCCCAGCGAAGAATCCTTGCAGTTTCTGCCATTGCCCTCCTGCTTCTTGTGCCGCCCTGTCTGTTTACGTGGGCGACTGCCGTGATGTTGTCCCACTGGATCAATACCGGCTGACCTTGAAGCAGAGGTCTTGCTAAGCTTAGAGCATTGTAAATTGCTCTTAGCTCCAGTACATTTATGTGGAGAGAAGTCTCCAGACTTGATCACACTCCCTGGAAATTTTTTCCTTGTGTGACTGCTCCCCAGCCTTTCAGGCTGGCATCCGTGGTCACCAGGACCCAGTCCTGAATGCCGAATCTGTGGCCCTTTAGTAGATGAGCACTCTGCAGCCACCACAGAAGAGACACCCTTGTCCTTGGAGACAGGGTTATCCGCTGATGCATCTGAAGATGCGATCCGGACCATTTTTCCAGCAGATCCCACTGAAAAGTTCTTGCGTGAAATCTGCCGAATGGAATCGCTTCGTAAGAAGCCACCATTTTTCCCAGGACCCTTGTGCAATGATGCACTGACACTTTTCCTGGTTTTAGGTGGTTCCTGACTAGCTCGGATAACTCCCTGGCTTTCTCCTCCGGGAGAAACACCTTTTTCTGGACTGTGTCCAGAATAATCCCTAGGAACAGCAGACGTGTCGTCGGAGACAGCTGCGATTTTGGAATATTTAGAATCCACCAGTGCTGTCGTAGAACTACTTGAGATAGTGCTACTCCGACCTCCAACTGTTCTCTGGACCTTGCCCTTATCAGGAGATCGCCCAAGTAAGGGATAATTAAGACGCCTTTTCTTTGAAGAAGAATCATCATTTCGGCCATTACCTTGGTAAAGACCCGGGGTGCCGTGGACAATCCAAACGGCAGCGTCTGAAACTGATAGTGACAGTTTTGTACCACGAACCTGAGGTACCCTTGGTGAGAAGGGCAAATTGGGACATGGAGGTAAGCATCCTTGATGTCCAGGGACACCATATAGTCCCCTTCTTCCTGGTTCGCTATCACTGCTCTGAGTGACTCCATCTTGATTTGAACCTTTGTATGTAAGTGTTCAAATATTTCAGATTTAGAATAGGTCTCACCGAGCCGTCTGGCTTCAGTACCACAATATAGTGTGGAATAATACCCCTTTCCTTGTTGTAGGAGGGGTACTTTGATTATCACCTGCTGGGAATACAGCTTGTGAATTGTTTCCAATACTGCCTCCCTGTCGGAGGGAGACGTTGGTAAAGCAGACTTCAGGAACCTGCGAGGGGGAGACGTCTCGAATTTCCAATCTGTACCCCTGGGATACTACTTGTAGGATCCAGGGGTCCACTTGCGAGTGAGCCCACTGCGCGCTGAAACTCTTGAGACGACCCCCCACCGCACCTGAGTCCGCTTGTACGGCCCCAGCGTCATGCTGAGGACTTGGCAAAAGCGGTGGAGGGCTTCTGTTCCTGGGAATGGGCTGCCTGCTGCAGTCTTCTTCCCTTTCCTCTATCCCTGGGCAGATATGACTGGCCTTTTGCCTGCTTGCCCTTATGGGGACGAAAGGACTGAGGCTGAAAAGACGGTGTCTTTTTCTGCTGAGATGTGACTTGGGGTAAAAAAGGTGGATTTTCCAGCTGTTGCCGTGGCCACCAGGTCCGATGGACCGACCCCAAATAACTCCTCCCCTTTATACGGCAATACTTCCATGTGCCGTTTGGAATCTGCATCACCTGACCACTGTCGTGTCCATAAACGTCTTCTGGCAGATATGGACATCGCACTTACTCTTGATGCCAGAGTGCAAATATCCCTCTGTGCATCTCGCATATATAGAAATGCATCCTTTAAATGCTCTATAGTCAATAAAATACTGTCCCTGTCAAGGGTATCAATATTTTCAGTCAGGGAATCCGACCAAGCCACCCCAGCGCTGCACATCCAGGCTGAGGCGATCGCTGGTCGCAGTATAACACCAGTATGTGTGTATATACTTTTTAGGATATTTTCCAGCCTCCTATCAGCTGGCTCCTTGAGGGCGGCCGTATCTGGAGACGGTAACGCCACTTGTTTTGATAAGCATGTGAGCGCCTTATCCACCCTAAGGGGTGTTTCCCAACGCGCCCTAACTTCTGGCGGGAAAGGGTATAACGCCAATAATTTTCTATCGGGGGAAACCCACGCATCATCACACACTTCATTTAATTTATCTGATTCAGGAAAAACTACAGGTAGTTTTTTCACACCCCACATAATACCCTCTTTTGTGGTACTTGTAGTATCAGAAATATGTAACACCTCCTTCATTGCCCTTAACATGTAACGTGTGGCCCAAATGGAAAATACGTTTGTTTCTTCACCGTCGACACTGGAGTCAGTGTCCGTGTCTGTGTCTGTGTCGACCGACTGAGGTAAATGGGCGTTTTAAAGCCCCTGACGGTGTTTGAGACACCTGGACAGGTACTAATTGGTTTGCCGGCCGTCTCATGTCGTCAACCGACCTTGCAGCGTGTTGACATTATCACGTAATTCCCTAAATAAGCCATCCATTCCGGTGTCGACTCCCTAGAGAGTGACATCACCATTACAGGCAATTGCTCCGCCTCCTCACCAACATCGTCCTCATACATGTCGACACACACGTACCGACACACAGCACACACACAGGGAATGCTCTGATAGAGGACAGGACCCCACTAGCCCTTTGGGGAGACAGAGGGAGAGTTTGCCAGCACACACCAAAACGCTATATTATACAGGGACAACCTTATATAAGTGTTTTCCCTTATAGCATCTTAATATATAATAATATCGCCAAATAAGTGCCCCCCCTCTCTGTTTTAACCCTGTTTCTGTAGTGCAGTGCAGGGGAGAGCCTGGGAGCCTTCCTAGCAGCGGAGCTGTGTAGGAAAATGGCGCTGTGTGCTGAGGAGAATAGGCCCCGCCCCCTTTTCGGCGGGCTTCTTCTCCCGTTTTTCTGACAACCTGGCAGGGGTTAAATACATCCATATAGCCCCAGGGGCTATATGTGATGTATTTTTAGCCAGCATAGGTACTTTCATTGCTGCCCAGGGCGCCCCCCCAAGCGCCCTGCACCCTCAGTGACCGTTGGTGTGAAGTGTGCTGAGAGCAATGGCGCACAGCTGCAGTGCTGTGCGCTACCTCATGAAGACTGAGAAGTCTTCAGCCGCCGATTTCTGGACCTCTTCTCTCTTCAGCATCTGCAAGGGGGTCGGCGGCGCGGCTCCGGTGACCCATCCAGGCTGTACCTGTGATCGTCCCTCTGGAGCTAGTGTCCAGTAGCCTAAGAAGCCAATCCATCCTGCACGCAGGTGAGTTCACTTCTTCTCCCCTAAGTCCCTCGTTGCAGTGAGCCTGTTGCCAGCAGGACTCACTGAAAATAAAAAACCTAACAAAACTTTTACTCTAAGCAGCTCTTTAGGAGAGCCACCTAGATTGCACCCTTCTCGGCCGGGCACAAAAACCTAACTGAGGCTTGGAGGAGGGTCATAGGGGGAGGAGCCAGTGCACACCACCTGATCCTAAAGCTTTTACTTTTGTGCCCTGTCTCCTGCGGAGCCGCTATTCCCCATGGTCCTGACGGAGTCCCCAGCATCCACTTAGGACGTCAGAGAAATTTATTTATTTTATTTATTAACAGTTTCTTATAGAGCGCAGCACATTCCATTGCGCTTTACAATTTGAAATAACAATAACAAAATGGGTGATAACAAACAGTCATAGAGGTAGGAAGGCCCTGCTCGCAAGCTTACAATCTATAGGGAAATAGGCATGTGTACATAAGGAAAGGTGCTATCTATTGCATAGAATGAGAAGACATGTGAGGATATGTGTGGACTGTACAGAGTGGATGCAATTTGATAGGAAGGTTTATGAAAGTTATGTGGGCGGTTCTGGAATTTGGTATGCTTGCCTGAAGAGGTGAGTTTTCAGGGAACACTTGAAGGTTTGGAGACTAGAGGAGAGTCTTATTGTGCGTGGTAGGGCATTCCACAAAGTGGAATACATTGTATATTTATCACTAGAATGTTTCCTATATTGTACGTTCATCACTAGAATGCTTCCTATATTATATGTTCATCACTAGAATGCTTCCTATATTGTATATTCATGACTAGTATTCTTCCTGCATTGTATATTCATCACAGAATGCTTCCTACATTGTATATTCATCACTAGAATGCTTCCTATATTATATATTCATCACTAGAATGCTTCCTTTATTATATATTTATCACTAGAATGTTTCCTATATTGTATGTTCATTACTAGAATGCTTCCTATATTATATATTCATCACTAGAATGCTTCCTATATTATATGTTCATCATTAGAATGCTTCCTATATTGTATATTCATCACTAGAATTTTTCCTGCATTGTATATTCATCTCAGAATGCTTCCTACATTGTATATTCATCACTAGAATGCTTCCTATATTATATATTCATCACTAGAATGCTTCCTATATTATATATTTATCACTAGAATGCTTCCTATATTAGATAGTCATCACTAGAATGCTTCCTACATTGTATATTCATCACAGAATGCTTCCTATATTATATATTCATCACCAGAATGCTTCCCATATTATATATTCATCACTAGAATGCTTCCTATAGTATATGTTCATCACTAGAATGCTTCCTATATTGCATATTCATCACTAGAATTCTTCCTGCGTTGTATATACATCACAGAATGCTTCCTACATTGTATATTCATCACTAGAATGCTTCCTATATTTTATATTCATCACTAGAAGGCTTCCTATATTATATATTCATCACTAGAATGCTTCCTACATTGTATATTCATCACTAGAATGCTTCCTATATTATATATTCATCACTAGAATGCTTCCTATATTAGATAGTCATCACTAGAATGCTTCCTACATTGTATTTTCATCACAGAATGCTTCCTATATTATATATTCATCACCAGAATGCTTCCTATATTATATATTCATCACCAGAATGCCTCCCATATTATATATTCATTTCTAGAATGCTTCCTACATTATATATTCATCACTAGAATGCTTCCTACATTGTATTTTCATCACTAGAATGCTTCCTATATTATATATTTATCACTAGAATGCTTCCTATATTATATATTCATCACTAGAATGCTTCCTACATTGTATAATCATCACTAGAATTATATTGTATTTTCGTCACTACAACACTTCCTACATTGTGTTTGCAAGGAATAAATTACTAAGTAATTTCTTTGGCGCTAATAATGAGCTGCTTAACTAGGTGCTGCCAATACAATAGGGCTAGTTAGACCCTGTAATGAAGATACACAAAAACAAAATTGGTGCAAGAGAGCTAAATGGATGGAAATATCACAATTTTATTACTAATTTCTAAAATTCATACTGTTGTAACATATACTTAAAACATTGGCATCTAGGGCATATCATAGCACTGCAATAAATAAAAGATTCCGTCTAAGAATATATAGAATTAAGAAATTGAGCGGGAACTCAAAAGTACAAGTTCATCCATATTCTATTGCCACAGTCCAGGAACAATTTGGGCGAATGGAATAGTTACCAACTGCTGTTGGAGATGAAGACCTGGAATTAGCTTGGTTCAAGAGGCTACTTGGTCCAATGGTGAGCTCAGGTCCGTTTATACAGATGTCCAAATCGCTGTTGAAAAAGGGGGGTTCCTATATCTGACTTCTAGGCTTGAATCTCAGGATGAATATGTTAGAGTCCAGGTGGAGGAGCTATGATATGCCCTAGATGCCAATGTTTTAAGTATATGTTACAAGAGTATAAGTTTTAGAAATTAGTAATAAAATTGTGATATTTCCATCCATTTAGCTCTCTTGCGCCAATTTTGTTTTTGTGTAACTTCCTACATTGTATCTTTGTTACTAGAATGCTTCGTACATTGTATATTCTTCACTAGAATGCTTCTTATATTGTATATTCATCACTTGAATGCTTCCTATATTGTATATTTGTTACTAGAATGCTTCCTACACTATATATTTGTGACTAGAATGCTTCTTATATTGTATATTTGTCACTGGAATGCTTCTTATATTGTTTTTAGGGCACTAGAATGCTTCTTATATTGTATATTCATCACTAGAATGCTTCCTACATTGTACATACTAGTGATGAGCGAGGTTCGGTTTTACTCGGTTTTACTCGGTTCTCAAAACGGCATCTTATTGGCTATCCAAAACACGTGACATCCGTGAGCCAATAAGATGCCGTTTTGAGAACCGAGTAAAACCGAGTAAAACCGAGTAAAACCGAATCCGCTCATCACTAGTACATACATCACTAGAATTGTTCTTTTATTGTATTTTCATCACTAGAATGTCTCCTATAATGTTTATTAGTCACTGGAATGCCTCCTATTTTGTATATTCATCACTAGAATGCTTTCTATATTGTATATTTGTCACTAGAATGCTTTCTACATTGTATATTCATTACTAGAATGCTTCCTATATTATATATTCATTACTAGAATGCTTCCTATATTGTATATTCATCACTAGAATGCTTCCTATATTGTATATTCGTTACTAGAATGCATCTTATATTATATATTCATCACTAGAATTCTTCCTGCATTGTATATTCATCAAAGCATGCTTCCCTCATTGTATATTCATCACTAGAATGCTTCCTATATTGTATATTCGTCACTGCAATGCTTCCAATACTGTATTGTATATTCATCACTAGAATGCTTCCTATATTGTATGTTCGTCACTGCAATGCTTCCAATACTATATTGTATATTCATCACTAGAATGCTTTCTATATTGTATATTTGTCACTAGAATGCTTTCTACATTGTATATTCATTACTAGAATGCTTCCTATATTATATATTCATTACTAGAATGCTTCCTATATGGTATATTCATCACTAGAATGCTTCCTATATTGTATATTCGTTACTAGAATGCATCTTATATTATATATTCATCACTAGAATTCTTCCTGCATTGTATATTCATCAAAGCATGCTTCCCTCATTGTATATTCAACACTAGAATGCTTCCTATATTGTATATTCGTCACGGCAATGCTTCTAATACTATATTGTATATTCATCACTAGAATGCTTCCTATATTGTATATTCGTCACTGCAATGCTTCCAATACTATATTGTATATTCATCACTAGAATGCTTCCTACTTTGTATATTCATCACTAGAATGCTTCCTATATTATATATTCATCACTAGAATGCTTCCTATATTATATATTCATCACTAGAATGCTTCCTACATTGTATATTCATCACTAGAATGCATCCTATATTATATATTAATCACTAGAATGCTTCCTATATTATATATTCATCACTAGAATGCTTCCTACATTGTATATTCAACACTAGAATGCTTCCTATGTTATATATTCATCACTAGAATGCTTCCTACATTGTATATTCGTGACTAGAATGCTTCTTATATTGTATATTTGTCACTGGAATGCTTCTTATATTGTTTTTAGGGCACTAAAATACTTCTTATATTGTATATTCATCACTAGAGTGCCTCCTACATTGTACATACATCACTAGAATTGTTCTTTTATTGTATTTTCATCACTAGAATGTCTCCTATAATGTATATTAGCCACTAGAATGCCTCCTATTTTGTATATTCATCACAAGAATGCTTCCTATATTGTATATTAATCACTAGAATGCTTCCTACATTGTATATTTATCACAGAATGCTTCCTATATTGTATATTCATGACTGGAATGCGTCCTATATTTTATATTCGTCACTGGAATGCTTCCTATACTATATTGTATATTCGTCACTAGAATGCTTCCTACATTGTATATTCATGACTGGAATGCTTCCTATATTTTATATTCGTCACTGGAATGCTTCCTATACTATATTGTATTTTTGTCCCTAGAATGCTTCCTATATTGTATGTTCATCACAAGAATGCTTCCTATATTGTATATTCGTCACTAGAATGCTTTCTATATTGTATATTTGTCACTAGAATGCATCTTATATTATATATTCATCACTAGAATTATTCCTGCATTGTATATTCATCACTAGAATGCTTCCTACATTGTATATTCATCACAGCATGCTTCCTACATTGTATATTCATCACTAGAATGCTTCCTATATTATATATTTATTACTAGAATGCTTCCTACATTGTATATTCATCACTAGAATGCTTCCTATATTATATATTCATCACTAGAATGCTTCCTACATTGTATATTCATCACTAGAATGCTTCCTACATTGTATATTCATCACTAGAATGCTTCCTACATTGTATATTCATCACTAGAATGCTTCCTATATTATATATTCATCACTAGAATGCATTCTTCATTGTATTTTCATCACTAGAATGCTTACTATATTGTATAGTCATCTCTAGAATGCTTCTTGTTTTGTATATTTGTTACTAGAATGCTTCCTGTATTGTATAGTGGTTGTTGTATTGCTCTTTGTATTGTGTAGGGGATGTAGTTGGCATCCCGATGGCTAGGATGTCAGTGGTCAGAAGACCAGCACCGGAATACCGACACTGCTCCGAATCCCAACAGTCAGCATCGTAACTATGCCGGGGTTAGGGTTAGGCTGCAGGGGGAGAAGGGGTTAGGTTCTAGGGGGAGGGTTATTGTTAGGCTCTGGAAGGTAGGGGTAGGAGTAGCATGCTTTTAAGGAAAGTGTTGGGATTCTGACAGTCGGTATGCTGCTTCTGTAGAGATCAGAAGAATAATCTCTTTATTGCTGGATATTGTATTTCGTTATCATTTTTAATGTTTTACATATTTCATTGTCCATTTAAAGCACCCCTGCACTAGACCCCGCCTACAGGGTTGTGTGCAATGCCAATTTTGACACTGCTGTGCCCTGGTAGAGAAGCTGGGTCCAACTGCTTGCATTTACCTCCTAGGCTAAAATGTTGAGAGCCAGCCCCTGGCTGTGAGACAGACAATTGCACATAGCAACCCCTTCTGGCTATGGGTATGGGACAGTTTAGGCATACAAAGCTTGGAGAGAGATAAAGTGAAAGAGATAACGTACCAACCAATCAATCAGCTCCTCTTCATTTTTCAAACATCTGTAACATGGCAGTTAGAAGCTGATTGGTTGGTACTTGATCTCTCTAAGCTCCTCCATATTTTTCCAGGTGCTAGTGCAGCATTAAGCTGTTATACATTATTTAATACTGAATAATTTTTTAATTTTTAATTTAATAGATGCATTTGTTATTACTAAATTCCAGTGCCAGCTTCAACCCTTATATGTAATAGAAGCAACAGTGCTGCATTATTAGGGTAAACAGTTGGATATCTCTGTTTTATATAGTATATTATTAGCTGACTTTTCATTCGCTGTGGACCGTTCGCTATTTGTGACTGTAAATCACGGTAACAGAGGGAATGTCTGACACACCGTTTAACCAGTTTTCAGGTATAATACGGAACTTGGCGGAGACCAGCTTCACAATAAACAAAATATCCTGAGTTTCCTGGAGGCAAACTCATCTCTGGAAAGACTGGAGCCAGTGAGGATTATTAATCTTTCCTTCATAAAATCTCAATGCAAATTTTACCTTTTTTTTTGTGTAAGTCTAAAATAAGCTGTAATGGTTCTTTGACATAATAAAGGCTCTGTCTGGTGTTCACTCGCTGCGTGCAGAGACCTGGGAGAACGCTTCTGTGCAGAGCTGCGCACCAGCCAATTGGTCTCACTCATGCTGTTCATATTAGTCTTTTGCAAGTCACCTACACCTTCTCTCTGAGGCAGACGGATCCGGGTGGCAGAAAGCAATAATTCCTAGTGGGGTTATGGGAATAGAATTATATGGGGCCACGATAGACATTGTATTTTTTTCCTGTATCTTACAGATGTGTGTGGTGCACAAGCTAAGACTAGAAAGTGATGGAAATGCACTTAGAACATTAAGGGGTCTATGTACTAAACCTTGGAGAGAGTTACAGTGGACGGAGATAAAGTACCAGCCAATCAGCTCCTAACTGCCATGTCACAGGCTGTGTTTGAAAAATGACAATTAGGAGCTGGTTGGTTGGTACTTTATCTCCGTCCACTTTATCTCTCCAAAACTTGATACATTTCCCCCTGAAAGCGATGCTATAAGAATTTTCCGGGTCTTTTCTACACATGCATGACCCAGCAATGCCAGTTTATACATGTGCACTGTACCTGCAGCCCAGACTTGGTATAGCAACATTGATAACAGAAGGGACACTTTAAACCCATCTCGCAATGGAAAAATTATTATAAAACTGATCAGAAAGGAAAGCTGGGGAATAGGGCTACTAGCGACACCCCAAAAACAAAAATGGCACAGGCCAGCCAGCCAGTGGCGTAACTAGAAATTTTTCTCCCCCAGCCAAAAAATCCTTTGGCGCCCCCCCCCCCCCCATACCCCCCCATAATTGGCACTAGTAAAGGGACAAATATGCGCGCTCCACCAAAAAGGGTGTGTGGCTTCGTTGAAATGGGTGTGGCTTCGTGTAAGGGGGCGTGGCATTGCAGGAAAACACTACCTTATACCCCAGTTTTGCAACCTGCACGCCCAGACGTTAGCCACCACAGGGAAGAAAAATAATCCTGATTCATGCCCCTTACATTATTTGTCATTTTTCCTCCTTATAGTAATGCCCAGTATACATTATTCCACATACTGCAATGGCCTTAGCCATTATGCCACACACAATAATGCACATGACACAATATGCACACACTGTAATGCCCCCGACACATTATGCCACACACCGTAATGCCTGCGACACATTATGACAGGAATCGCAATGCCCGTTATACATTATGCTACACACTGCAATGCTCCTGATACAGTATAGCACATACGTCTGTGACACAGTATGACACACACCACAATGATCCTGAGACATTTTTACCACATACCACAATGTCCGTGATATAGTATACAACACACCGTAATGCCTGACACATTATGACACACACCGCAATGTCCGTGATACATTATGCCACACACCGTAATGCCCATTACACATTAAGTTCTACAGTAAGGCTTCTAATTACTTTTAAATTACCTGCTCATTGCCAGGGGTTTCATGCTCTTGGTTCCATGCACGGTGCCAGGGGTTTTCATGCTCAGGGCGTCATGCTCGTTGCCAGGGGTTTCATGCACTGGGTGTCATGCTCGTTGCCAGCGGTTTCATGCTCTTGGTTCCATGTACGGTGCCAGGGGTTTTCATGCTCAGGGTGTCATGCTCGTTGCCAGGGGTTTCATGCACTGGGTGTCATGCTCGTTGCCAGGGGTTTCATGCACTGGGTGTCATGCTTGTTGCCAGGGGTTTCATGCACTGGGTGTCATGCTCGTTGCTAGGGGGTAGTGCTTGTTGCTAGGGCCATGCTCCCAGTGCCACATATGCCCCCAGTGCCAGATATTCCCCCACAGTGCCAGGTATATGCCCCCAGTGCCAGATATTCCCCCACAGTGCCAGGTACATGCCCCCAGTGCCACATATACCCCCCCCCCCCAGTGCCACATATGCCCCCTCAGTGCCTGCTCCCCCCAGTGCCAAATATTCCCCCACAGTGCCACATATGCCCCCTCAGTGCCTGCTCCCCCCAGTGCCAGATATTCCCCCACAGTGCCAGGTATATGCCCCCAGTGCCAGATATTCCCCCACAGTGCCACATATGCCCCCTCAGTGCCTGCCCCCCCCAGTGCCAAATATTCCCCCACAGTGCCAGGTATATGCCCCCAGTGCCAGGTATATGCCCCCAGTGCCAGATCTTCCCCCACAGTGCCAGGTATATGCCCCCAATGCCAGATCTTCCCCCACAGTGCCAGGTATATGCCCCCAGTGCCAGATCTTCCCCCACAGGGCCAGGTATATGCCCCCAGTGCCAGATATTCCCCCACAGTGCCAGGTATATGCCCCCAGTGCCAGATATTCCCCCACAGTGCCTGCTCTCCCCACCCCCCGCTCCTTTGTGTTGGAGGGACACGGAGCGCATAGCGCGCCTCTCCTGTGTCCCTCCTGGCTCTCCTGCCGGTCTAATAAAGGAAGTGCCGGTTCGTGAGCCAATCAGAGCTCACGAACGGCACTTCCTTTATTAGACAGGCCGGGGGAGAGCCAGGGAGGGACACAGGAGAGGCGCGCGATTTGCGCACCGTGTCCCTCCTTACAGCAGCGGAGGGAAGGAGACCGCAGATTGACATGCGGACGCTCGTCCGCATGTCAATCTGTGCAAAGTCAGTGGCGCCCCCGCAGCCCCTCGCCCCCAAGCCACCGCGAGGACTGCGGGGGCAGTAGTTACGCCACTGCAGCCAGCTCATTGATGGGTTGGAAGAGCTGCTAAGCAACTAATTATTTTTAAAATGTTGACGGTTACATCCAACTCATTGATAACTTCATAACTGGACAATTTAAACCCAGGCAACACCGGGTACTTCAGCGAGTATTTATATATTTCTAAATATGCGATTAGCATCACTGGGATGATCGGTGAGGTGCGTCGATGTATGTTAGTACGTCCCGCACTAAGGGATGCGGTATTGAAGCCCACAGGATTCTATAGGGTATCGCCATAAAAAGATGGTGATACCCTCTGCATCGATATGCGGGCGGTCCTGGGGTTAGTACATTTGAAAATGTGGAGTTTTACCACATTTTTACTTTAGTACATCCCACCCTAATGCTGTCACTCTCTCCCCGACACTATCTCTCTCCCCCTCTCTCTCGCCCTGACACTGTCTTTATCTCTCTGTCTCTCTCTGACGCTGTCTCTCCATAATACTGTCTCTCTGTCTCACTGACACTTTCTCTCTCCCTGACACTATTTCTCTCTCTCCCTGACACTGTCTCTCTCTCCTCCTCTCTGACACTGTCTCTCCCTCTCTCTCTTTCTTTAATACTGTCTCTTTCTCTCTCACTTACACTGTTTCTCTCTCTTTCTCTAATACTGGCTCTTTCTCTCACTGACACTGTTTGTCTTATCCTGACACTATCTCTCTCCCTGTCTCTCTCTCTCTCTCTCTCTCTCTCCCTGACACTGTCTCTCTCTCCTTCTCTCTGACACTGTCTCTCCCTATCTTTCTTTCCCTAGTACTATCTCTTTCTCTCTCACTGACACTGTTTTTCTCTCCCTGACACTATCTCTCTCCCCATCTCCCTAACACTGTCTCTGTCTCTCTCTCCCTGACACTGTCTCTCACTCCTTCTCTCTGACACTGTCTCCCTCTCTTTTTTTTTTAATTATTATTATTTTTTCTTTTTATTGGATTGCCTGTTTTCCACATCTGGGCATTCACCTTGGACAGACTTTTTTCATGCTGTTTATATCCATCCCTACTGCATGGGGGTTTAATACATTTTTTGGTGTTTTACCATTTTCCTGATGTCTTTGTACTGTATATGGTTCAGAGATGAACGGGTTCGGTTCTCAGAGAACCGAACCCTACCGGACTTCACGCTCCAAGCCCGGATCCGAACGAGGCAAAACGTCATCATCCCGCTGTCGGATTCTCGCAGGGTTTGGATTCCATATAAGGAGCCGCTCGTCGCTGCCATTTTCATTCCGGCATTGGAGAGTGTAGAGAGAGGACGTTTCTCCGTTCTCTCAGTGTCCATGTCTTGTGCTGCATCTGTCCAGTCAGAGTGTTGTGTCCTCTGCTGCCATATGTCCAGTGCTGTCTAGTGGTGCTGTGTTGCGCTGCATCAGTTCAGTGGTGGTGTGTTGTGCTGCATCAGTCCAGTCACAGTGGTGGTGTCCTCTGCTGCCCTATGCACAGTGTTGCTGTATAATAAGGCCCTTATAGTGTTGCTGTGTTGTCCTGCATCAGACCAGTGGTAGTGTCCTGTTCATCAGTCAGTCCAGTGACAAGTCACAGTGGTGTCCTCTGCTGCCATATGTCCAGTGCTGCTGTATAGGGTGCTGTGTTGTGCTGCATCAGTTCAGTGGTGGTGTATTGTCCTGCATCAGTCCAGTGGTGGTGTCCCTGTGCTGCTCTATAATTCCAGTAATCCTGCCGTATAATTCCAGTAATCCTGCCGTATAATTCCAGTAATCCTGCCGTAGAATTACAGTGGTACTGGCGTATAATTCCAGTAATCCTGCCGTATAATTCCAGTGGTACTGGCGTATAATTCCAGTAATCCTGCTGTATAATTCCAGTGGTACTGATGTATAATTCCAGTAATCATGCCGTATATTTCCAGTTGTACTGGCGTATAATTCCAGTAATCCTGCCGTATAGTTCCAGTAATCCTGCCATATAATTCCAGTAATCCTGCCGTATAATTCCAGTGGAACTGGCGTATAATTCCAGTAATCCTGCCATATAATTCCAGTTGTACTGCCGTATAATTACAGTAATCCTGCCGTATAATTACAGTAATCCTGCCGTATAATTCCATATAAATCCATATAATTCCGTATATTATTATTATTATTATTACTACCAGTTATTTATATAGTGCACACATATTCCGCAGCGATTTACAGAGAATATTTGGCCATTCACATCAGTCCCTGCCCCAGTCGAGTTTACAATCTATTCCCTAACACATGTACACGTACACACATTCACGCTAGGGTTAATTTTGTTGGGATCCAATTAACCTAGCAGTATATTTTTGGATTGTGGGAGGAAACCGGAGTACCCGGAGGAAACCCACGCAAGTACACGGAGAATATACAAACTCTGCATAGTTAGGGCCATGGTGGGAATCAAACCCATGACCTCAGTGCTGTGAGGCAGTAATGCTAACCATTACACCATCCGTACTGCCCGTATAAGTCCAGTCCAGTGGTGCTGCCATATAAATTCAGTGGTGCTGTCCTGTGCTGTATGTTATTTACTCCAAATAATGGAGTTATTAATATTTAATCCAAATAATTTTTTCATGGGTTGCCTTGTGAGGTGTAGGGGTACGCTCTCCTGTGCCGCATATTGTCTTATATAACTCCAGAAAAATAATGGAGAACAAAAATTTGGAGGATAAAATAGGGAAAGATCAAGAACCACTTCCTCCTAGTGCTGAAGCTGCTGCCACTAGTCATGACATAGATGATGAAATGCCATCATCGTCGTCTGCCAAGGCTGATCCTCAGTGTGATAGTAGAGGGCATGTAAAATCCAAAAAGCCAAAGTTCAGTAAAAAGACCCAAAAAAAGAAATTTTAATTGTCTGAGAAGAAACGTAAACTTGCCAATATGCCATTTACGACATGGAGTGCCAAGGAACGGCTAAGGCCCTGGCCTATGTTCATGACTAGTGGTTCAGCTTCACATGACGATGGTAGACCTCATCCTCCCACTGGAAAAATGATAAGCGTTAAGATGGAAAAAGCACAGCAAAGAACTGTGCGTTCTAAGATGGTATCACAAATCCCCAAGGAGAGTCCAAGTGTGTCGGCGGTTGCGATGCCTGACCTTCCCAACACTGGACGGGAAGAGGTGGCTCCTTCTACCATTTGCACGCCCCCTGCAAGTGCTGGAAGGAGCATCCACAGTCCAGTTTCTGATATTCAAATTGAAGATGTCACTGTTGAAGTACACCAGGATGAGGATATGGGTGTTGCTGACGCTGAGGAGGAAGTTGACGATGAGGATTCTGATGGTGAGGTGGTTTGTTTAAATGAAGCACCAGGGGAGACATCTGTTGTCCGTGGGATGAAGAAGCACATTGTGGTGCCTGGGCAAAATGACAAAAAAGCCACCGCTTCAGTGTGGAATTATTTCTTCACAAATCCGGACAACAGGTGTCAAGCCGTGCGTTGCCTCTGTCAATCTGTAATAAGTAGGGGTAGGTATGTTAACCACCTAGGAACATCCTCCCTTATACGTCACCTGCAGCGCATTCATCAGAAGTCAGTGTCTAGTTGTGAAACTTTGGGTAAGAGCGTAAGCAGTCCACTAACACCTAAATCCTTTCTTCCTCTTGTACCCAAGCTCCTGCAAGCCACACCACCAACTCCCTCAACGTCAACTTCCTCCTCAGTCAGGAATGTCAGTAGTCCTGCAGGCCATGCCACTGGCAAGACTGAGGAGTCCTCTCCTAACCGGAATTCCTCCAGAGGATCCTTGAGTGGTACGCCTGCTGTTGATGCCACTGCTGTTGTTGCTGCTAGGAGTCGATCGTCATCCCAGAGGGGAAGTCGGAAGACCACTTGTACTACTTCAACTAAGCAATTGACTGTCCAACAGTCCTTTGTGAGGAAGATGAAATATGACAGCAGTCATCCTGTTGCAAAGTGGATAACTGAGGCCTTGACACTTATGTTGGTGTTAGACGTGCGTCCAGTATCCGCCATTAGTGCAGTGGGATTTAGACAATTGATGGAGGTATCGTGTTCCCGGTACCAAATCCCATCTAGATTCCACTTCACTAGGCAGGCGTTACCAAGAATGTACAGAGAAGTCAGAAAAAGTGTCGCCATTGTCCTAAAATATGCAGTTGTATCCAGTGTCCACTTAACCATGGACATGTGGACAAGTGGAACAGGGCAGACTAAGGACTATATGACTGTGACAGCCCACTGGGTAGATGTATTGCCTCCCGCTGCAACAACAGCAGCAGCGGCACCAGTAGCAGCATCTCGCAAATTCAAACTCGTTTCTAGGCAGGCTATGCTGTGTACCACCGCTTTTCGTAAGAGGCACACCGCTGACAACCTCTTACGGAAACTGAGGGACATCATCGTGCATTGGCTTACCCCACTTAGACTCTCCTAGGGATTTGTGATATCGGACAACGCCACCAATATTGTGCGTGCATTACAACTGGGCAAATTCCAGCACATCCCATGTTTTGCACATACAATTAATTTGGTGGTGCAGAATTTTTTAAAAAAATGACAGGGGTGTACAGGAGATGCTGTCGGTGGCCCGAAAAATTGCAGACCATTTTCGACATTCTGCCACTGCGTGCCAAAGACTGGAGCACCAGCAAACACTCCTGAACCTGCCCTGCCATCAACTGAAGCAAGAGGTGGTAACAAAGTGGAATTCAACACTCTATATGCTTCAGAGGATGGAGGAACAGTAAAAGGCCATTAATGCCTATACATCCACCTACGATATAGACAAAGGAGGGGGAATGCTCCTGACTCAAGCGCAGTGGTGAATGATTTCCATTTTGTGCAAGGTTCTCCAACCCTTTGAACTTGCCACACGTGAAGTCAGTTCAGACACTGCCAGCTTGAGTCAGGTCATTCCCCTCATCAGGCTTTTGCAGAAGCAGCTGGAGAAATTGAAGGAGGAGCTAAGACGGAGCGATTCCGCTAAGTATGTGGGACTTGTGGATTGAGCCCTTCATTCGCTTTGCCAGGATTCAATTGTGGTCAATCTGTTGAAATCAGAGCACTACATTTTGGCCACTGTGCTCGATCCTAGGTTTTTCTACGTTGTATCTCTCTTTCCGGCAGACACAAGTGTGCAGAGGTGCAAAGACCTGCTGGTGAGTAAATTGTCAACTCAAGCGGAATGTGACCCATCAACAGCTCCTTCTTCAATTTCTCCCGCCACTGGGGCTGCAAGGAAAAGGATAAGATTTCCTAGCCCACCCGCTGGCGCTGATGCAGGGCAGTCAGGAGTGAAAGCTGACATCTGATCCGGACTGAAGGACGTGACAACGATTACTGACATGTCAACTGTCACTGCATATGAATCTGCCACCATTGAAAGAATGGTTGAGGATTATATGAGTGACAGCATCCAAGTAGGCATGTATGTATACTAGAGATGAGCGCCTGAAATTTTTCGGGTTTTGTGTTTTGGTTTTGGGTTCGGTTCCGCGGCCGTGTTTTGGGTTCGAACGCGTTTTGGCAAAACCTCACCGAATTTTTTTTGTCGGATTCGGGTGTGTTTTGGATTCGGGTGTTTTTTTCAAAAAACACTAAAAAACAGCTTAAATCATAGAATTTGGGGGTCATTTTGATCCCAAAGTATTATTAACCTCAAAAACCATAATTTACACTCATTTTCAGTCTATTCTGAATACCTCACACCTCACAATATTATTTTTAGTCCTAAAATTTGCACCGAGGTCGCTGTGTGAGTAAGATAAGCGACCCTAGTGGCCGACACAAACACCGGGCCCATCTAGGAGTGGCACTGCAGTGTCACGCAGGATGTCCCTTCCAAAAAACCCTCCCCAAACAGCACATGACGCAAAGAAAAAAAGAGGCGCAATGAGGTAGCTGTGTGAGTAAGATTAGCGACCCTAGTGGCCGACACAAACACCGGGCCCATCTAGGAGTGGCACTGCAGTGTCACGCAGGATGGCCCTTCCAAAAAACCCTCCCCAAACAGCACATGACGCAAAGAAAAAAAGAGGCGCAATGAGGTAGCTGTGTGAGTAAGATTAGCGACCCTAGTGGCCGACACAAACACCGGGCCCATCTAGGAGTGGCACTGCAGTGTCACGCAGGATGTCCCTTCCAAAAAACCCTCCCCAAACAGCACATGACGCAAAGAAAAAAAGAGGCGCAATGAGGTAGCTGTGTGAGTAAGATTAGCGACCCTAGTGGCCGACACAAACACCGGGCCCATCTAGGAGTGGCACTGCAGTGTCACGCAGGATGTCCCTTCCAAAAAACCCTCCCCAAACAGCACATGACGCAAAGAAAAAAAGAGGCGCAATGAGGTAGCTGACTGTGTGAGTAAGATTAGCGACCCTAGTGGCCGACACAAACACCGGGCCCATCTAGGAGTGGCACTGCAGTGTCACGCAGGATGTCCCTTCCAAAAAACCCTCCCCAATCAGCACATGATGCAAAGAAAAAGAAAAGAAAAAAGAGGTGCAAGATGGAATTGTCCTTGGGCCCTCCCACCCACCCTTATGTTGTATAAACAAAACAGGACATGCACACTTTAACCAACCCATCATTTCAGTGACAGGGTCTGCCACACGACTGTGACTGATATGACGGGTTGGTTTGGACCCCCCCCAAAAAAGAAGCAATTAATCTCTCCTTGCACAAACTGGCTCTACAGAGGCAAGATGTCCACCTCATCTTCACCCTCCGATATATCACCGTGTACATCCCCCTCCTCACAGATTATCAATTCGTCCCCACTGGAATCCACCATCTCAGCTCCCTGTGTACTTTGTGGAGGCAATTGCTGCTGGTCAATGTCTCCGCGGAGGAATTGATTATAATTCATTTTAATGAACATCATCTTCTCCACATTTTCTGGATGTAACCTCGTACGCCGATTGCTGACAAGGTGAGCGGCGGCACTAAACACTTTCGGAGTACACACTTGTGGGAGGGCAACTTAGGTAGAATAAAGCCAGTTTGTGCAAGGGCCTCCAAATTGCCTCTTTTTCCTGCCAGTATAAGTACGGACTGTGTGACGTGCCTACTTGGATGCGGTCACTCATATAATCCTCCACCATTCTATCAATGTTGAGAGAATCATATGCAGTGACAGTAGACGACATGTCCGTAATCGTTGTCAGGTCCTTCAGTCCGGACCAGATGTCAGCATCAGCAGTCGCTCCAGACTGCCCTGCATCACCGTCAGCGGGTGGGCTCGGAATTCTGAGCCTTTTCCTCGCACCCCCAGTTGCGGGAGAATGTGAAGGAGGAGATGTTGACAGGTCGCGTTCCGCTTGACTTGACAATTTTGTCACCAGCAGGTCTTTCAACCCCAGCAGACTTGTGTCTGCCGGAAAGAGAGATCCAAGGTAGGCTTTAAATCTAGGATCGAGCACGGTGGCCAAAATGTAGTGCTCTGATTTCAACAGATTGACCACCCGTGAATCCTTGTTAAGCGAATTAAGGGCTGCATCCACAAGTCCCACATGCCTAGCGGAATCGCTCCCTTTTAGCTCCTTCTTCAATGCCTCCAGCTTCTTCTGCAAAAGCCTGATGAGGGGAATGACCTGACTCAGGCTGGCAGTGTCTGAACTGACTTCACGTGTGGCAAGTTCAAAGGGCATCAGAACCTTGCACAATGTTGAAATCATTCTCCACTGCACTTGAGACAGGTGCATTCCACCTCCTATATCGTGCTCAATTGTATAGGCTTGAATGGCCTTTTGCTGCTCCTCCAACCTCTGAAGCATATAGAGGGTTGAATTCCACCTCGTTACCACTTCTTGCTTCAGATGATGGCAGGGCAGGTTCAGTAGTTTTTGGTGGTGCTCCAGTCTTCTGTACGTGGTGCCTGTACGCCGAAAGTGTCCCGCAATTCTTCTGGCCACCGACAGCATCTCTTGCACGCCCCTGTCGTTTTTTAAAAAATTCTGCACCACCAAATTCAAGGTATGTGCAAAACATGGGACGTGCTGGAATTTGCCCATATTTAATGCACACACAATATTGCTGGCGTTGTCCGATGCCACAAATCCACAGGAGAGTCCAATTGGGGTAAGCCATTCCGCGATGATCTTCCTCAGTTGCCGTAAGAGGTTTTCAGCTGTGTGCGTATTCTGGAAAGCGGTGATACAAAGCGTAGCCTGCCTAGGAAAGAGTTGGCGTTTGCGAGATGCTGCTACTGGTGCCGCCGCTGCTGTTCTTGCGGCGGGAGTCCATACATCTACCCAGTGGGCTGTCACAGTCATATAGTCCTGACCCTGCCCTGCTCCACTTGTCCACATGTCCGTGGTTAAGTGGACATTGGGTACAACTGCATTTTTTAGGACACTGGTGAGTCTTTTTCTGACGTCCGTGTACATTCTCGGTATCGCCTGCCTAGAGAAGTGGAACCTAGATGGTATTTGGTAACGGGGGCACACTGCCTCAATAAATTGTCTAGTTCCCTGTGAACTAACGGCGGATACCGGACGCACGTCTAACACCAACATAGTTGTCAAGGCCTCAGTTATCCGCTTTGCAGTAGGATGACTGCTGTGATATTTCATCTTCCTCGCAAAGGACTGTTGAACAGTCAATTGCTTACTGGAAGTAGTACAAGTGGGCTTACGACTTCCCCTCTGGGATGACCATCGACTCCCAGCGGCAACAACAGCAGCGCCAGCAGCAGTAGGCGTTACACGCAAGGATGCATCGGAGGAATCCCAGGCAGGAGAGGACTCGTCAGAATTGCCAGTGACATGGCCTGCAGGACTATTGGCATTCCTGGGGAAGGAGGAAATTGACACTGAGGGAGTTGGTGGGGTGGTTTGCGTGAGCTTGGTTACAAGAGGAAGGGATTTACTGGTCAGTGGACTGCTTCCGCTGTCACCCAAAGTTTTTGAACTTGTCACTGACTTATTATGAATGCGCTGCAGGTGACGTATAAGGGAGGATGTTCCGAGGTGGTTAACGTCCTTACCCCTACTTATTACAGCTTGACAAAGGGAACACACGGCTTGACACCTGTTGTCCGCATTTCTGGTGAAATACCTCCACACCGAAGAGCTGATTTTTTTGGTATTTTCACCTGGCATGTCAACGGCCATATTCCTCCCACGGACAACAGGTGTCTCCCCGGGTGCCTGACTTAAACAAACCACCTCACCATCAGAATCCTCCTGGTCAATTTCCTCCCCAGCGCCAGCAACACCCATATCCTCCTCATCCTGGTGTACTTCAACACTGACATCTTCAATCTGACTATCAGGAACTGGACTGCGGGTGCTCCTTCCAGCACTTGCAGGGGGCGTGCAAATGGTGGAAGGCGCATGCTCTTCACGTCCAGTGTTGGGAAGGTCAGGCATCGCAACCGACACAATTGGACTCTCCTTGTGGATTTGGGATTTCGAAGAATGCACAGTTCTTTGCTGTGCTGCTTTTGCCAGCTTGAGTCTTTTCATTTTTCTAGTGAGAGGCTGAGTGCTTCCATCCTCATGTGAAGCTGAACCACTAGCCATGAACATAGGCCAGGGCCTCAGCCGTTCCTTGCCACTCCGTGTGGTAAATGGCATATTGGCAAGTTTACGCTTCTCCTCCGACAATTTTATTTTAGGTTTTGGAGTCCTTTTTTTTCTGATATTTGGTGTTTTGGATTTGACATGCTCTGTACTATGACATTGGGCATCGGCCTTGGCAGACGACGTTGCTGGCATTTCATCGTCTCGGCCATGACTAGTGGCAGCAGCTTCAGCACGAGGTGGAAGTGGATCTTGATCTTTCCCTAATTTTGGAACCTCAACATTTTTGTTCTCCATATTTTAATAGGCACAACTAAAAGGCACCTCAGGTAAACAATGGAGATGGATACTAGTATACAATTATGGACTGCCTGCCGACTGCAGACACAGAGGTAGCCACAGCCGTGAACTACCGTACTGTACTGTGTCTGCAGCTAATATAGACTGGTTGATAAAGAGAAGATGTCTATGTAACTATGTATGTATAAAGAAGACTGAAAAAAATCCACGGTTAGGTGGTATACAATTATGGACGGACTGCCTGCCGAGTGCAGACACAGAGGTAGCCACAGCCGTGAACTACCGTACTGTACTGTGTCTGCAGCTAATATAGACTGGTTGATAAAGAGAAGATGTCTATGTAACTATGTATGTATAAAGAAGAATGAAAAAAAACCACGGTTAGGTGGTATACAATTATGGACGGACTGCCTGCCGAGTGCAGACACAGAGGTAGCCACAGCCGTGAACTACCGTACTGTACTGTGTCTGCAGCTAATATAGACTGGTTGATAAAGAGAAGATGTCTATGTAACTATGTATGTATAAAGAAGAATGAAAAAAATCCACGGTTAGGTGGTATTACAATTATGGACGGACTGCCTGCCGAGTGCAGAGACACAGAGGTAGCCACAGCCGTGAACTACCGTACTGTGTCTGCTGCGACTGGATGATAAATGATATAAAAAATATATATATATCACTACTGCAGCCGGACAGGTATATATTATATATTATATAATGACGGACCTGCTGGACACTGTCTGTCAGCAGAATGAGTTTTATTTTTATAGAATAAAAAAAAAAAAAACACACAAGTGAAGTCACACGACGAGTGTTTAACTTTTTCAGGCAATCACAATATAAGTATACTACTAACTATACTGGTGGTCAGTGTGGTCAGGTCACTGGTCAGTCACACTGGCAGTGGCACTCCTGCAGCAAAAGTGTGCACTGTTTAATTTTAATATAATATGTACTCCTGGCTCCTGCTATAACCTATAACTGGCACTGCAGTAGTGCTCCCCAGTCTCCCCCACAATTATAAGCTGTGTGAGCTGAGCAGTCAGACAGATATATAATATATATAGATGATGCAGCACACTGGCCTGAGCCTGAGCAGTGCACACAGATATGGTATGTGACTGACTGAGTCACTGTGTGTATCGCTTTTTTCAGGCAGAGAACGGATATATTAAATAAACTGCACTGTGTGTCTGGTGGTCACTCACTATATAATATATTATGTACTCCTGGCTCCTGCTATAACCTATAACTGGCACTGCAGTAGTGCTCCCCAGTCTCCCCCACAATTATAAGCTGTGTGAGCTGAGCAGTCAGACAGATATATATAATATTATATATAGATAATAGATGATGCAGCACACTGGCCTGAGCCTGAGCAGTGCACACAGATATGGTATGTGATAGAGATGAGCGCCTGAAATTTTTCGGGTTTTGTGTTTTGGTTTTGGGTTCGGTTCCGCGGCCGTGTTTTGGGTTCGAACGCGTTTTGGCAAAACCTCACCGAATTTTTTTTGTCGGATTCGGGTGTGTTTTGGATTCGGGTGTTTTTTTCAAAAAACACTAAAAAACAGCTTAAATCATAGAATTTGGGGGTCATTTTGATCCCAAAGTATTATTAACCTCAAAAACCATAATTTACACTCATTTTCAGTCTATTCTGAATACCTCACACCTCACAATATTATTTTTAGTCCTAAAATTTGCACCGAGGTCGCTGTGTGAGTAAGATAAGCGACCCTAGTGGCCGACACAAACACCGGGCCCATCTAGGAGTGGCACTGCAGTGTCACGCAGGATGTCCCTTCCAAAAAACCCTCCCCAAACAGCACATGACGCAAAGAAAAAAAGAGGCGCAATGAGGCAGCTGTGTGAGTAAGATTAGCGACCCTAGTGGCCGACACAAACACCGGGCCCATCTAGGAGTGGCACTGCAGTGTCACGCAGGATGGCCCTTCCAAAAAACCCTCCCCAAACAGCACATGACGCAAAGAAAAAAAGAGGCGCAATGAGGTAGCTGTGTGAGTAAGATTAGCGACCCTAGTGGCCGACACAAACACCGGGCCCATCTAGGAGTGGCACTGCAGTGTCACGCAGGATGTCCCTTCCAAAAAACCCTCCCCAAACAGCACATGACGCAAAGAAAAAAAGAGGCGCAATGAGGTAGCTGACTGTGTGAGTAAGATTAGCGACCCTAGTGGCCGACACAAACACCGGGCCCATCTAGGAGTGGCACTGCAGTGTCACGCAGGATGTCCCTTCCAAAAAACCCTCCCCAATCAGCACATGATGCAAAGAAAAAGAAAAGAAAAAAGAGGTGCAAGATGGAATTGTCCTTGGGCCCTCCCACCCACCCTTATGTTGTATAAACAAAACAGGACATGCACACTTTAACCAACCCATCATTTCAGTGACAGGGTCTGCCACACGACTGTGACTGATATGACGGGTTGGTTTGGACCCCCCCCAAAAAAGAAGCAATTAATCTCTCCTTGCACAAACTGGCTCTACAGAGGCAAGATGTCCACCTCATCTTCACCCTCCGATATATCACCGTGTACATCCCCCTCCTCACAGATTATCAATTCGTCCCCACTGGAATCCACCATCTCAGCTCCCTGTGTACTTTGTGGAGGCAATTGCTGCTGGTCAATGTCTCCGCGGAGGAATTGATTATAATTCATTTTAATGAACATCATCTTCTCCACATTTTCTGGATGTAACCTCGTACGCCGATTGCTGACAAGGTGAGCGGCGGCACTAAACACTCTTTCGGAGTACACACTTGTGGGAGGGCAACTTAGGTAGAATAAAGCCAGTTTGTGCAAGGGCCTCCAAATTGCCTCTTTTTCCTGCCAGTATAAGTACGGACTGTGTGACGTGCCTACTTGGATGCGGTCACTCATATAATCCTCCACCATTCTATCAATGTTGAGAGAATCATATGCAGTGACAGTAGACGACATGTCCGTAATCGTTGTCAGGTCCTTCAGTCCGGACCAGATGTCAGCATCAGCAGTCGCTCCAGACTGCCCTGCATCACCGCCAGCGGGTGGGCTCGGAATTCTGAGCCTTTTCCTCGCACCCCCAGTTGCGGGAGAATGTGAAGGAGGAGATGTTGACAGGTCGCGTTCCGCTTGACTTGACAATTTTGTCACCAGCAGGTCTTTCAACCCCAGCAGACTTGTGTCTGCCGGAAAGAGAGATCCAAGGTAGGCTTTAAATCTAGGATCGAGCACGGTGGCCAAAATGTAGTGCTCTGATTTCAACAGATTGACCACCCGTGAATCCTTGTTAAGCGAATTAAGGGCTGCATCCACAAGTCCCACATGCCTAGCGGAATCGCTCCCTTTTAGCTCCTTCTTCAATGCCTCCAGCTTCTTCTGCAAAAGCCTGATGAGGGGAATGACCTGACTCAGGCTGGCAGTGTCTGAACTGACTTCACGTGTGGCAAGTTCAAAGGGCATCAGAACCTTGCACAACGTTGAAATCATTCTCCACTGCACTTGAGACAGGTGCATTCCACCTCCTATATCGTGCTCAATTGTATAGGCTTGAATGGCCTTTTGCTGCTCCTCCAACCTCTGAAGCATATAGAGGGTTGAATTCCACCTCGTTACCACTTCTTGCTTCAGATGATGGCAGGGCAGGTTCAGTAGTTTTTGGTGGTGCTCCAGTCTTCTGTACGTGGTGCCTGTACGCCGAAAGTGTCCCGCAATTCTTCTGGCCACCGACAGCATCTCTTGCACGCCCCTGTCGTTTTTTAAAAAATTCTGCACCACCAAATTCAAGGTATGTGCAAAACATGGGACGTGCTGGAATTTGCCCATATTTAATGCACACACAATATTGCTGGCGTTGTCCGATGCCACAAATCCACAGGAGAGTCCAATTGGGGTAAGCCATTCCGCGATGATCTTCCTCAGTTGCCGTAAGAGGTTTTCAGCTGTGTGCGTATTCTGGAAAGCGGTGATACAAAGCGTAGCCTGCCTAGGAAAGAGTTGGCGTTTGCGAGATGCTGCTACTGGTGCCGCCGCTGCTGTTCTTGCGGCGGGAGTCCATACATCTACCCAGTGGGCTGTCACAGTCATATAGTCCTGACCCTGCCCTGCTCCACTTGTCCACATGTCCGTGGTTAAGTGGACATTGGGTACAGCTGCATTTTTTAGGACACTGGTGACTCTTTTTCTGAGGTCTGTGTACATTTTCGGTATCGCCTGCCTAGAGAAATGGAACCTAGATGGTATTTGGTACCGGGGACACAGTACCTCCAACAAGTCTCTAGTTGGCTCTGCAGTAATGATGGATACCGGAACCACGTTTCTCACCACCCAGGATGCCAAGGCCTCAGTTATCCGCTTTGCAGTAGGATGACTGCTGTGATATTTCATCTTCCTCGCAAAGGACTGTTGAACAGTCAATTGCTTACTGGAAGTAGTACAAGTGGGCTTACGACTTCCCCTCTGGGATGACCATCGACTCCCAGCGGCAACAACAGCAGCGCCAGCAGCAGTAGGCGTTACACGCAAGGATGCATCGGAGGAATCCCAGGCAGGAGAGGACTCGTCAGAATTGCCAGTGACATGGCCTGCAGGACTATTGGCATTCCTGGGGAAGGAGGAAATTGACACTGAGGGAGTTGGTGGGGTGGTTTGCGTGAGCTTGGTTACAAGAGGAAGGGATTTACTGGTCAGTGGACTGCTTCCGCTGTCACCCAAAGTTTTTGAACTTGTCACTGACTTATTATGAATGCGCTGCAGGTGACGTATAAGGGAGGATGTTCCGAGGTGGTTAACGTCCTTACCCCTACTTATTACAGCTTGACAAAGGGAACACACGGCTTGACACCTGTTGTCCGCATTTCTGGTGAAATACCTCCACACCGAAGAGCTGATTTTTTTGGTATTTTCACCTGGCATGTCAACGGCCATATTCCTCCCATGGACAACAGGTGTCTCCCCGGGTGCCTGACTTAAACAAACCACCTCACCATCAGAATCCTCCTGGTCAATTTCCTCCCCAGCGCCAGCAACACCCATATCCTCCTCATCCTGGTGTACTTCAACACTGACATCTTCAATCTGACTATCAGGAACTGGACTGCGGGTGCTCCTTCCAGCACTTGCAGGGGGCGTGCAAATGGTGGAAGGCGCATGCTCTTCACGTCCAGTGTTGGGAAGGTCAGGCATCGCAACCGACACAATTGGACTCTCCTTGTGGATTTGGGATTTCGAAGAATGCACAGTTCTTTGCTGTGCTGCTTTTGCCAGCTTGAGTCTTTTCATTTTTCTAGCGAGAGGCTGAGTGCTTCCATCCTCATGTGAAGCTGAACCACTAGCCATGAACATAGGCCAGGGCCTCAGCCGTTCCTTGCCACTCCGTGTGGTAAATGGCATATTGGCAAGTTTACGCTTCTCCTCCGACAATTTTATTTTAGGTTTTGGAGTCCTTTTTTTTCTGATATTTGGTGTTTTGGATTTGACATGCTCTGTACTATGACATTGGGCATCGGCCTTGGCAGACGACGTTGCTGGCATTTCATCGTCTCGGCCATGACTAGTGGCAGCAGCTTCAGCACGAGGTGGAAGTGGATCTTGATCTTTCCCTAATTTTGGAACCTCAACATTTTTGTTCTCCATATTTTAATAGGCACAACTAAAAGGCACCTCAGGTAAACAATGGAGATGGATACTAGTATACAATTATGGACTGCCTGCCGACTGCAGACACAGAGGTAGCCACAGCCGTGAACTACCGTACTGTACTGTGTCTGCAGCTAATATAGACTGGTTGATAAAGAGAAGATGTCTATGTAACTATGTATGTATAAAGAAGACTGAAAAAAATCCACGGTTAGGTGGTATACAATTATGGACGGACTGCCTGCCGAGTGCAGACACAGAGGTAGCCACAGCCGTGAACTACCATACTGTACTGTGTCTGCAGCTAATATAGACTGGTTGATAAAGAGAAGATGTCTATGTAACTATGTATGTATAAAGAAGAATGAAAAAAAACCACGGTTAGGTGGTATACAATTATGGACGGACTGCCTGCCGAGTGCAGACACAGAGGTAGCCACAGCCGTGAACTACCGTACTGTACTGTGTCTGCAGCTAATATAGACTGGTTGATAAAGAGAAGATGTCTATGTAACTATGTATGTATAAAGAAGACTGAAAAAAATCCACGGTTAGGTGGTATACAATTATGGACGGACTGCCTGCCGAGTGCAGACACAGAGGTAGCCACAGCCGTGAACTACCGTACTGTACTGTGTCTGCAGCTAATATAGACTGGTTGATAAAGAGAAGATGTCTATGTAACTATGTATGTATAAAGAAGAATGAAAAAAAACCACGGTTAGGTGGTATACAATTATGGACGGACTGCCTGCCGAGTGCAGACACAGAGGTAGCCACAGCCGTGAACTACCGTACTGTACTGTGTCTGCAGCTAATATAGACTGGTTGATAAAGAGAAGATGTCTATGTAACTATGTATGTATAAAGAAGACTGAAAAAAATCCACGGTTAGGTGGTATACAATTATGGACGGACTGCCTGCCGAGTGCAGACACAGAGGTAGCCACAGCCGTGAACTACCGTACTGTACTGTGTCTGCAGCTAATATAGACTGGTTGATAAAGAGAAGATGTCTATGTAACTATGTATGTATAAAGAAGAATGAAAAAAAACCACGGTTAGGTGGTATACAATTATGGACGGACTGCCTGCCGAGTGCAGACACAGAGGTAGCCACAGCCGTGAACTACCGTACTGTACTGTGTCTGCAGCTAATATAGACTGGTTGATAAAGAGAAGATGTCTATGTAACTATGTATGTATAAAGAAGAATGAAAAAAATCCACGGTTAGGTGGTATTACAATTATGGACGGACTGCCTGCCGAGTGCAGAGACACAGAGGTAGCCACAGCCGTGAACTACCGTACTGTGTCTGCTGCGACTGGATGATAAATGATATAAAAAATATATATATATCACTACTGCAGCCGGACAGGTATATATTATATATTATATAATGACGGACCTGCTGGACACTGTCTGTCAGCAGAATGAGTTTTATTTTTATAGAATAAAAAAAAAAAAAACACACAAGTGAAGTCACACGACGAGTGTTTAACTTTTTCAGGCAATCACAATATAAGTATACTACTAACTATACTGGTGGTCAGTGTGGTCAGGTCACTGGTCAGTCACACTGGCAGTGGCACTCCTGCAGCAAAAGTGTGCACTGTTTAATTTTAATATAATATGTACTCCTGGCTCCTGCTATAACCTATAACTGGCACTGCAGTAGTGCTCCCCAGTCTCCCCCACAATTATAAGCTGTGTGAGCTGAGCAGTCAGACAGATATATAATATATATAGATGATGCAGCACACTGGCCTGAGCCTGAGCAGTGCACACAGATATGGTATGTGACTGACTGAGTCACTGTGTGTATCGCTTTTTTCAGGCAGAGAACGGATATATTAAATAAACTGCACTGTGTGTCTGGTGGTCACTCACTATATAATATATTATGTACTCCTGGCTCCTGCTATAACCTATAACTGGCACTGCAGTAGTGCTCCCCAGTCTCCCCCACAATTATAAGCTGTGTGAGCTGAGCAGTCAGACAGATATATATAATATTATATATAGATAATAGATGATGCAACACACTGGCCTGAGCCTGAGCAGTGCACACAGATATGGTATGTGACTGACTGAGTCACTGTGTGTATCGCTTTTTTCAGGCAGAGAACGGATATATTAAATAAACTGCACTGTGTGTCTGGTGGTCACTCACTATATAATATATTATGTACTCCTGGCTCCTGCTATAACCTATAACTGGCACTGCAGTAGTGCTCCCCAGTCTCCCCCACAATTATAAGCTGTGTGAGCTGAGCAGTCAGACAGATATATATAATATTATATATAGATAATAGATGATGCAGCACACTGGCCTGAGCCTGAGCAGTGCACACAGATATGGTATGTGACTGAGTCACTGTGTGCTGTGTATCGCTTTTTTCAGGCAGAGAACGGATTATAAAGTAAACTGCACTGTCCTCACTAGTAAACTCTCTCCACTCAGTCTCTACACTTCTACAGTAACAGTACTCCTCCTAGTCAGCTCCAGTAAATCTCTCTCAGTCTCTTATAATCTAAATGGAGAGGACGCCAGCCACGTCCTCTCCCTATCAATCTCAATGCACGTGTGAAAATGGCGGCGACGCGCGGCTCCTTATATAGAATCCGAGTCTCGCGATAGAATCCGAGCCTCGCGAGAATCCGACAGCGTCATGATGACGTTCGGGCGCGCTCGGGTTAACCGAGCAAGGCGGGAAGATCCGAGTCGCTCGGACCCGTGAAAAAAAACATGAAGTTCTGGCGGGTTCGGATTCAGAGAAACCGAACCCGCTCATCTCTAGTATGTGACTGACTGAGTCACTGTGTGTATCGCTTTTTTCAGGCAGAGAACGGATATATTAAATAAACTGCACTGTGTGTCTGGTGGTCACTCACTATATAATATATTATGTACTCCTGGCTCCTGCTATAACCTATAACTGGCACTGCAGTAGTGCTCCCCAGTCTCCCCCACAATTATAAGCTGTGTGAGCTGAGCAGTCAGACAGATATATATAATATTATATATAGATAATAGATGATGCAGCACACTGGCCTGAGCCTGAGCAGTGCACACAGATATGGTATGTGACTGACTGAGTCACTGTGTGTATCGCTTTTTTCAGGCAGAGAACGGATATATTAAATAAACTGCACTGTGTGTCTGGTGGTCACTCACTATATAATATATTATGTACTCCTGGCTCCTGCTATAACCTATAACTGGCACTGCAGTAGTGCTCCCCAGTCTCCCCCACAATTATAAGCTGTGTTAGCTGAGCAGTCAGACAGATATATATAATATTATATATAGATAATAGATGATGCAGCACACTGGCCTGAGCCTGAGCAGTGCACACAGATATGGTATGTGACTGAGTCACTGTGTGCTGTGTATCGCTTTTTTCAGGCAGAGAACGGATTATAAAGTAAACTGCACTGTCCTCACTAGTAAACTCTCTCCACTCAGTCTCTACACTTCTACAGTAACAGTACTCCTCCTAGTCAGCTCCAGTAAATCTCTCTCAGTCTCTTATAATCTAAATGGAGAGGACGCCAGCCACGTCCTCTCCCTATCAATCTCAATGCACGTGTGAAAATGGCGGCGACGCGCGGCTCCTTATATAGAATCCGAGTCTCGCGATAGAATCCGAGCCTCGCGAGAATCCGACAGCGTCATGATGACGTTCGGGCGCGCTCGGGTTAACCGAGCAAGGCGGGAAGATCCGAGTCGCTCGGACCCGTGAAAAAAAACATGAAGTTCTGGCGGGTTCGGATTCAGAGAAACCGAACCCGCTCATCTCTAAATTGTATACTGTATGTATACTGGCAGGAAAAAGAGGCAATTTGGATGCCCTTGCACAAACTGGCTTTATTTTACCTAAGCTGCCCCCACCCTCCAGTGTGTTCTCCAAAAGAGTGTTTAGTGCAGCCGGTTACCTTGTCAGCGACCGGTATAGAAGGTTACTTCCACAAAATGTGGAGAAGATGATGTTCATTAAAATGAATTATAAATTCCTCCGGCAAGACCTTTACCAGCAGTTGTGTTAATTAATACTCGGTGAGGAGGGGGATGTACACAGTGAAAGGGGTGAGGAATCGGAGGATGAGGTCAACATCTTGCCTCTGTAGAGCCAGTTTGTGCAAGGAGAGATTGATTGCTTCTTTTTTGGTGGGGGCCAAACAAACCACTCATTTCAGCCACAGTCGTGTGGCAGACCCTGTCGCTGAAATGATTGGTTTGTTAAAGTGTGCATGTCCTGTTTATACAACATAAGGGTGGGTGGGAGGGCCCAATTCCATCTTGCACCTCTTTTTCTTCTTTGCATCATGTGCTGTTTGGGGACTATTGTTTTAAAGTGCCATCCTGTCTGACACTTCCGTATATGTCTGTTAGGGTCTCCTGCCCTGTGCTGCCACGTCGTCATGGCAACCGGGAGACAAGTGCTAGTGGAGTAACCTGAGCGCAGCTGATACTCCGGTTCGGGTCTTTTGCTGTGCAGTGGTTATAGGCTCTGTGCACGGCAGGGGATCCGGTGCTGGTTTTTGTGCTCACAGTCTGTGAGGTCTGAGTGGGGCGTGGACAGCACCTGCTTTATAAGGCCTCTTTTCAGGGTAAGCAGATGCTGCTGAATCTCTGTTGGTTAGTCAGTTCATGAAAGTTAGCCAGTACTGTGTAGCTTTGTATTTGTTTGTTGCTTACTGCAAATAGGCCTGGGGATTTGGTATTACACTCTGCCAATCCAGACCTAGCAGTAAGACTGGAGTCAGTCGTTTAGCTTGCTGGGGTTCTGTTATTACTCTGTGAACTTAGCAAGTTTGCGGCTGTATTCTAACACTTGCCTGTCTAATCCTGTCTCACTGTGCTAGGTGTCAGGGGTCAGTTTAGTGGCAGTAAGCTTAAACCTGTGCACTGCAAGTGAGAATCAGGATTGTGGAGGCTCTCCTTGTGTCTATCATTCCATCTCTGACCAAGGAGTTTACTGCCACACCCGTTGGTAACCCTTTAGGGTTTTGCTGTTGCCCTTAGCAACAGCATTTCGGGTTCTCTACGTATTAAAACACAACATCTTGCTTTTTACATCTGAGCAGTTCTAATACAAGGGAGATACCCAGTTCCTTAGCCTCTGGGCTTCTCTGTTCACTGTGTGTGTATTTTGTTACCCTATCACCTTCTGTGTACGTTATGTCATATTCCCCAGTTTGTCTGTGAGTCCATTTGTTTTGCATAACAGTTCAAACACCAGTACATTCCTGCAGACACTGGAGTGCATAACAGTTCTGACACTAGTACTTTCCTGCAGGCACTGGTGTGCATAACATATTCAGCAGCCTAATACTCCTGTTGAAATTTTGTGGGAATATGGAGCATACCCCTCAAAATACGTTGCAACAGGTGGTCGATCAGGTGCAGGTCCTGACTCGACAATTTAATGATTTGTCCATTAAAATGCACACCTCCCAGGCTGCTGGCGGAGCTCCCGCAGCAGCACCTGCAGGGGTTAAGGAGCCGAAAGTAAATCTCCCGGATCGTTTTTCTGGAGATCGCTCGCAGTTCTTTTGTTTCAAGGAGAGCTGCAAGCTATACTTCCGGCTTAGGCCTCAGTCTTCTGGGTCGGAGATTCAGCGGGTGGGCATAGTGATTTCCTTGCTACAAGGAGACCCACAGGTCTGGGCATATGGGTTGCAGCCTGACTGTCCGTCGCTTAAAAGTGTTGATGCTTTTTTTACGGCACTGGGCATGTTGTATGATGACCCTGACAAGACGGCCTCAGCCGAGGCTCAGATTTCGATCCTTAAGCAAGGGCGAAGGCCAGTTGAGGTTTACTGTACGGAGTTTCGGAGGTTGGCCCATGATACCGAGTCGAATGACCCAGCCCTGAGACACCAGTACCGAAGAGGTCTTTCTAACCAGATAAAGGACCAACTGGTACAATATCCCTTGCCTGATAGCTTGGATCAGCTCATGCAGTTATCCATCCGGGTGGATAGACGGCTGAGAGAGCGTAGGCTTGAAAGGGAGACTGAGATTTCCTTCCTTCCCAAGGGAACCTCAGACTCTGAGGAATTTTCTGAGGAGCCTATGCAGATTGGGGCTACCCGCCTCTCCTCGCGTGAGAAGACGCGGAGGAGACAGCAGGGGTTGTGTTTGTACTGTGGGAATAAAGGTCATGTGGTAGTATCATGCCCAGAAAAGCCGGAAAACTTCAGGGCCTGAGGGTGATGGGAAATATCCTGTCAGGCCAGAAGTCAGAATTTCCCAAGAAGACTTTTATCATTCCGGTGACCTTGAAGATCCTCGGTCAAACTGTCAAGACTGAGGCCTTTGTGGACAGTGGGGCCGACGGGGTTTTTATGGACCGCCAATTCGCCCTAAAACACTCTGTTCCCTTAGTACCCTTGGCATCGGAAATTGAGATTTGTGGGTTAAACGGGGAACCATTATCCCAAGGTAAAATTACCTCTTGCACTAGCCAGATTTCTTTGTTTATTGGAGCCACACACTCTGAAAAATTGTCCTTTTATGTGACTGTCTGTACTTTTGCCCCATTGGTGTTGGGGTTACCCTGGTTAAGGGCCCACAATCCTCAATTTGACTGGGTCTCTGGGGAGATTCTTAGTTGGGGTACTGATTGTTTCAGGAGTTGCTTGAGCCTTCCAGTCAGGCTCTCGCAGCTAAGTTTGCCAGGATTGCCAGGGTGTTATGCAGATTTTGCGGACGTGTTCTCCAAAAAAGTTGCAGAGGTACTACCTCCCCATCGCCCCTATGACTGTGCCATTGATTTGTTGCCAAATGCTAAGCTTCCCAAGAGCAGGTTGTACTCCCTGTCACGTCCTGAGACTCAGGCTATGGCAGAGTACATTCAGGAGAACTTGGCTAAGGGATTTATCAGACCTTCACAGTCTCCAGTTGGGTCGGGGTTCTTCTTCGTGGGTAAAAAGGACGGTTCGTTGCGACCCTGCATCGACTTCAGGGAATTGAACCGTATCACGATTAAAAACTCATACCCACTGCCTCTCATTTCGGTCTTGTTTGACCAGCTTCGTACTGCCACCATTTTTTCTAAGATTGACCTACGCGGTGCGTACAATCTAATCCGAATAAGAGAGGGGGATGAATGGAAGACTGCCTTTAATACCCACTCAGGGCATTATGAATATTTGGTGATGCCTTTTGGGCTCTGTAATGCCCCGGCAGTCTTCCAGGATTTCATGAATGATGTGCTCAGGGAATATTTGGATAGATTCTTAGTTGTATACTTAGATGACATCCTAATCTTCTCCCATTCCCTGGAGGAACATCGGAAGCATGTACGCTTAGTCCTCCAGAAACTCAGAGACCACCGGCTTGGGGCGAAGCTGGAGAAGTGCGAATTTGAAGTTCAGCAAATCGCATTTCTAGGATATATTATCTCCCCAGAAGGTTTCCAAATGGAGGGTTCCAAGGTACAGGCAGTCCTGGATTGGGTGCAGCCCACTAGTTTGAAGGCGCTTCAGCGTTTCCTGGGCTTTGCGAATTTTTATAGACGATTTATCGCTGGATTTTCGTCTATAGTGGCGCCCTTGGTGGCACTCACTAAGAAAGGGGCGGATGTTGCTCACTGGTCTTGTGAGGCTAAAGCGGCTTTTGCCCGTCTCAAAAGGGCATTTGTTTCGGCCAAGGTGCTGCGACACCCAGATCCAGAGCGTCCTTTTGTGGTGGAGGTGGATGCCTCTGAGATGGGTATTGGGGCAGTGCTTTCTCAGATGGGAGTGTCTGATAATCGCCTTCATCCCTGTGCTTACTTTTCCCGTAAATTTTCGCCTGCCGAGATGAATTATGACGTGGGTAACCGGGAATTGTTGGCTATTAAGGATGCACTCGAGGAGTGGAGACACTGGCTTGAGGGGGCTAAGTTTGTGGTCTCAATTCTCACTGACCATAAGAATCTGGCATATTTAGAGTCAGCGAAGCGTCTCAATGCCAGGCAGGCACGATGGGCTTTGTTTTTTGCTCGCTTTAATTTTTTGATAACATATCGCCCTGGGTCAAAAAACATCAAGGCTGATGCGCTCTCGCGGAGTTTTGCTCCAATCCAGGAGACCACCGAGGAGCCGTTGCCCATTGTTTCCCCATCATGTATTAAAGTGGGCATTACCCAGGACCTCTTATCATTAGTCCTTAGAGCACAGGAGCAGGCTCCTCCAGACCTTCCGGTAGGTCTTTTGTTTGTGCCTCCTAGGTTAAGACAGCGAGTGTTCCTGGAATTTCATGCCAAGAAGTCGGCAGGTCACCCGGGTATTGCCAGAACTCGGGAGTTGCTATCTAGGGCGGTGTGGTGGCCCTCGGTGGCTAAGGATGTGGATCAGTGGGTTCGGGCATGTGACATCTGTGCCCGAAATAAGACTCCTAGAGGGGTTCCTGTTGGCCCATTACATCCACTCTCTATCCCATCTAAGCCATGGACCCACATTTCAATGGATTTTGTGGTGGACTTGCCCAAATCCTCGGGGATGACAGCCATCTGGGTTGTCGTTGACAGGTTTTCGAAGATGGCGCACTTCGTTCCACTGGTTGGGCTGCCATCAGCCAGACGCCTGTCTGAATTATTTATGCTGCATGTTGTGCGTCTCCACGGGTTGCCACTTGATGTGGTCTCTGACCGCGGATCCCAGTTTGTGGCCAAATTCTGGAGGGCATTTTGTTCCGATCTCCAGATTTCTGTCAGCTTGTCGTCAGGCTACCATCCGCAGTCTAATGGGCAGACTGAAAGGGTGAACCAGTCCTTGGAGCAGTTCCTCAGGTGTTATGTCTCCAAGTGTCAGACTGACTGGGTTGCTCATCTGTCCATGGCGGAGTTTGCCTATAACAACGCGGCTCACTCTGCTACAGGGATCTCTCCCTTCCTTTGTGTGTATGGGCATCATCCTAAGGCCAATTCTTTTGACCCCCTGGACTCCACGCCTGGTGGTTCCTCTGTGGTTTCGGTCCTTAGAGGTATTTGGCGGAAAGTGAAGAAAGCCCTTGTGTCTGTGTCATTAGTGACCAAAAGGGTTTTTGATAAGCGGAAAAGACCCTGCAGCTTCAAATTAGGAGACTTCGTCTGGTTGTCTACCAAGAATTTGAAGTTGAGACAGCCATCTCATAAGTTAGGGCCCCGGTTCATCGGCCCTTATAAGATCACCAGGGTTATCAATCCGGTGGCATTTCAGTTAGATCTGCCCCGTTCTTTGGGTATCAATAAAACATTTCATTGTTCCCTTTTAAAACGGGCGATTAGTAATCCTTCTTCCAGTGGAAGACCTTCCCCTCTTCTGATACGTGGCCAGAGGGAGTTTGTTGTTGAAAGGATTCTTGACTCCAAGGTGGTTCGGGGTCGGCTGTCATTTTTGGTGCACTGGAAGGGGTATGGCCCGGAGGAGCGGTCGTGGGTGCGCAGTTGTGATCTTCATGCCCCCAGACTGATACGCTCTTTCTTCTCGCAGTTCCCCGATAAACCCGGTGGTAGGGGTTCTTTGACCCCTCGTCAGAGGGGGGGTACTGTTAGGGTCTCCAGCCCTGTGCTGCCACGTCGTCATGGCAACCGGGAGACAAGTGCTAGTGGAGTAACCTGAGCGCAGCTGATACTCCGGTTCGGGTCTTTTGCTGTGCAGTGGTTATAGGCTCTGTGCACGGCAGGGGATCCGGTGCTGGTTTTTGTGCTCACAGTCTGTGAGGTCTGAGTGGGGCGTGGACAGCACCTGCTTTATAAGGCCTCTTTTCAGGGTAAGCAGATGCTGCTGAATCTCTGTTGGTTAGTCAGTTCATGAAAGTTAGCCAGTACTGTGTAGCTTTGTATTTGTTTGTTGCTTACTGCAAATAGGCCTGGGGATTTGGTATTACACTCTGCCAATCCAGACCTAGCAGTAAGACTGGAGTCAGTCGTTTAGCTTGCTGGGGTTCTGTTATTACTCTGTGAACTTAGCAAGTTTGCGGCTGTATTCTAACACTTGCCTGTCTAATCCTGTCTCACTGTGCTAGGTGTCAGGGGTCAGTTTAGTGGCAGTAAGCTTAAACCTGTGCACTGCAAGTGAGAATCAGGATTGTGGAGGCTCTCCTTGTGTCTATCATTCCATCTCTGACCAAGGAGTTTACTGCCACACCCGTTGGTAACCCTTTAGGGTTTTGCTGTTGCCCATAGCAACAGCATTTCGGGTTCTCTACGTATTAAAACACAACATCTTGCTTTTTACATCTGAGCAGTTCTAATACAAGGGAGATACCCAGTTCCTTAGCCTCTGGGCTTCTCTGTTCACTGTGTGTGTATTTTGTTACCCTATCACCTTCTGTGTACGTTATGTCATATTCCCCAGTTTGTCTGTGAGTCCATTTGTTTTGCATAACAGTTCAAACACCAGTACATTCCTGCAGACACTGGAGTGCATAACAGTTCTGACACTAGTACTTTCCTGCAGGCACTGGTGTGCATAACAATGTCCAGTGGTACTGCCATATAATTCTAGTGATATTGCCGTAAAATTACAGTGATATTGCTGTATAATTCCAGTGGGAATTGTTTGTGTCGCTTGGCTTAATCTTACAGCTACCTCATTGCACCTCTTCTACATCTTTGCATGAGGTGCTGATTGTGGCCTTTTTTATATCTGTCCTCCTGTCTGCCATTGCAGGTCCACTCCTAGATGGGCCAATTGTTTGTGTCGCTTGGCTTAGTCATACAGCTACCTCATTGCACCTCTTCTACATCTTTGCATGAGGTGCTGTTTGGGGACTATTTTTTAAATCTGCTATCCTGTCTGACACTATCCTGTCTGCCACTCCTAGATGGGCCAGGTGTTTGTGTCGGCCACTTGGGTCGCTTAGCTTAGTCACACAGCTACCTCATTGCACCTCTTTTTTTCTTTGCATCATGTGCTGTTTAGGGACTATTTTTTAAATCTGCCATCCTGTCTGACACTGCAGTGCCACTCCTAGATGGGCCAGGTGTTTGTGCCGCACACTTGTGTCGCGTGGCTTAGTCATACAGCAATCTCGGTGCACCTCTTTTTCTTCTTTGCATCATGTGCTGTTTGGGGCCTTTTTTTATATCTGCCCTCCTGTCTGCCACTGCAGTGCCACTCCTAGATGGGACAGGTGTTTGTGCCGCACACTTGTGTCGCTTAGCTTAGTCATAAAGCCACCTTGGTGCAACTTTTAGGCCTAAAAACAATATTGTGAGGTGTGGGGTGTTCAGAATAGACTGGAAATGAGTGGAAATGAATGTTAGTGAGGTTAATACTGTAGGATCAAAATTACCCCCAAATTATGTGATTTTAGCTGTTTTTATGTTTTTTTCAAAAACCATCCAGCTCCAAAACCAAAACACGAAAGGGTGGTTTTTGCAAAACCAAGCCAAAACCAAAACACGAAAGTGGCATTAGAACCAAAACACAAAACACGAAAAGTGCCAGCCTCACATTTCTAATATGGTTGATGGGAGGGTCCATGAAAATAAACATCTTGGATTGAAGCATGAAAGAAACCTTTATATGCTTCACACCATCTACACCTATCGTGAGTAGGGTATGGTTACTATCACCCTATGTGCAAAAGATACCTTGATGTGCCTGGTCTATTCCTGGTTTTTCAGTGAGTGGGATACGCTCATTTCCATTGGGATCTCGTATATACATTTGGCAAAAATTATCTAGTGGGTGCTGTAAAACTTTACCTTCCTGGAAAAGAAACCTTGATATGTACAACATCACATTATAGAGTGGAAGGGTACGCTTGCTATTCTAACACCTTCAGCCAGTCTTTTCAACGTCACCGAGGGTGTGATTAATAATTTGGATTATACTTAAGACTGTCCTACACATTTATCCTCTGTTTTTCTCCTCTATAGGATACTACGAGTGAAGAAAAAGCTTGGACGAGAATACAAGAGAATTAGTACAACCATCGGGATCATCTTTGACGCCTACAAAAGTAACGTATTGTATATACCATTTCCATCCATTTTTATGTTTGCGTTAGCGCCTGAGATTTGAGTCTTCTCTCCTTTTGCATGTATTAAATGACTACATTGTATTTTCATAAATGCAAAACAAATAATTTTAACTCATTTGAATAGAAGAAAAATGTAAAAAGTCTACAAAAAGCTTCCACTGAAGTTTAGTCGGACAGAAAAACAGTAACAGAATTCCACACTGTGAATACAACTGCATATCAGTGGTATTATTCAATAATCAGTCACCATTCCCACTGATGAGTAATAAACCTAGTATCGGCTGATGTGTGTTTTGTATGTGTTTCATATAAAGCGTAAAGTAAAATAATGAGATCCATAAATGGCATTAAAAAAGTAAATAACAAGGTGGTAAACTGTATAGTGGCATAAAAAGGACGTCCAGTGATCAGGTCAGCCCACCAATGCACTAACTCAAGCCCAACACATGTATTGCGGGTGGGAACCACCTTATGGTGCCGTAAACAACAACAATATCCAACTTAACCTTGCAACACAGCACATCACCCTGCAAGGTGGTGGCGCTGCCCCAGCAGGGTGGTTAAGACTCAGTGGCGTCACTGTGGGGAAGTGGGCTGTGAACCCAAAATGAAGGCTTCTCCACAGTGACAAGAGCCAGGTGCTGCAGTGACATTCTCCTGCAACACTCGGCTCATGTCACAGAGAAGGAGCTGACAGTGCCGGCACTATTCTTCAGGGGCAGCTGCCATCTCCGAGGCAGAGTAAAGCAATCTGTATTTCACATCAGACCACGCCCCTCTTATGTTAGGACTCAACCCTTTTTGGACAAATGCACCGCAGGCGTGTGGGTGGGGACATGGAGTGCGCTCCGAGCGTCACCAGACCTGGTGACGCCTCTATTCAGACTCCAAAACAAATCACCTGCACCCAGGCTGATGAAATGTCATTCTTTCCAGCCATATTAAAGAGCCAACAACACAACCTAACATCAATAAAAAAACAAGCGTGGGATGGGATGGAAAATTTGGCAGAAAGAGACCTGGGACACGTGACACTATGCTTACATAAACTATGGTCAAACCACATGCCACCAATAGGGATTATTCATGAAGCAGTGAAAACTGTGGAGAAACAGACCAGTGAACAAGTTGCCCATGTCAACCAATCAGCAGCTCCCTTACATTTTGTAGAATGTACTGGCTAAAGGCTTCCTTCAAAGCTGATTGGTTGCCATGGGCAACTTCTCTACTGGTCTTTTTCTCCATTCTTTTCACCACTTCATGAATAGACCCTTTAAAACAAGTGACTCCGCACAATCCCGACTCTAGCCTTGTGGTTTAACCCACCTCAGGCTTTGCCAGCCTTTAGTTCTTCTTCTGTCATGACCTTGATTGTATTACAACACCATTGTGTTGAAATAAGTGGATGTTTCTGCTGAAACAACAGGATGGCTGCCTGCACACATGTTATATGTAAATATGAAAAGACGTAAGGTGAACGTCGCAGAGCGGCTTATCTCTCAATGTTTTCCTTATCAGATGTAGACAGACAAAATGAAAACACATTACGCATGCCCAAATCCGCCAACTCCTGTTACTGTGATATGGGTACAAATGTTATCTAAACAGACGCACAATGTAAATCACAGCAGGATTTAATACAGATGCTCACTTATGGGGCTCTTTTCAAAAGCTCAGGTTTAATCCGGTCGGACTTTGCGATGGGACATTGGGCAGCCGGGCTCCGGTAGAAATAGGTTTAACTGAGACTTTATTGTCTAGCTCTGAGCACTTTATAAACACTAATTGGAGCTGGAACAGGAAATTAAGGGCTGTTGGAAGGAAACCTTTTGGCCTTTAATTCCTTTTTTAATAAAATCATTAAAAGCGACCCACTCGATATGAGACACTACGGGAAATGCCATAACAATTCATTTTAACAAAGCATCAACATGTAATAGGTTTTTCCTAAATCCCCCGCATGCCTGAGTAAATTGCTGCTGGATATGAAGGAGTTTGCTCTTAATGAAGTTGGCCCCTGTCTGTGCTCTGGTCTCTTGTCAGACTATCCCTGGTTTATAACTGAAACCCCTGGAAGTGTCTACTGATTGCCTTATATTAGTTTAATAATGTTCATTATGCCTCAGAGATCTTAATATATTGACATAATGCAATATAATGTAATTATCCATCATTCTAAGAATAAGACAGCAACACTTAACCCCTTGGTTGATGCAGTGGTAGGGACCGAAGCTTAAGGGGGGTGAACGGCCACTAGAGGGGGTTTGGCCAGCCGCCACAGAGGGACTTGGCCAACCATTAGAGAGGATATGTAAAGAACAGGGCTCCTTTACAAAAGAGGGGATAGGGATGTGTCAGGACCACCCACTTTGATTGGCTGGAGGGCTAATCTTGGTTTAGTTTCCTTAGAAACACACCAAACTCCCAAGTTCATCCATGATCCTGCTCCACCATGGTACTGAGGAGATGGGGCCCTCAGGCAGTGGGGCCCACCATGGATTTCTATGTATATATGTAGAAGGCAATGTCATGAACACTACCACAACAAGGTTCTAAGGCTGGGTACACACCCGATGTATCTGAAGACATATTAGGGGTACAAACCCACCTTGATATATTAGCCGTTTGATCGAACGGATTATATTTTGGCCAATGTGGACCCAGCTTAACTGGCCACTCTGCTTCTTAGTCATACTTGCCTACCCTCCCGAAACGGCCGAGACATCACGCGCAGGTGAGGCTCCGGGGCTCAGAGAGTATGCGGCGCAGGGAGGGCTATGAAAGTCTTCCGCTGCACCACTTTCATACACATCTATGCCGGTGGCCGCAGCAGCTTTTGCTCCATGTGCGCCGGGGCTAGGGAGTGGGGATTGTTGATGCCGGAGCGGGCAGGCGGACTGGCAGCAGGACATAGGAGGTCATTCTGACCTGATCGTAGCTGTGCTAAATTTAGCACACCTACGATCACTTACACTGACATGCGGGGGGACACCCAGCACAGGGCTAGTCCGCCCTGCATGTCAGGCCGGCCCCCCCGCACAAGTACAAAAGCATCGCACAGTGGTGATGCTTTTGTACTTGAAGAGTAACTCCCAGCCAGCGCAGCTCCTGCGGCTGGCCATGAGTTACTCGTCGCTGCCCGGGTCGCAGCGGCTGCGTGTGATGTCACACAGCTGCTGCGGCCCGCCCACCGAGCAAACGCTGCCATGCCTCCCCCTCCTGTCCAGCGACCGCCTCTGCCTATCAATCAGGCAGAGGTAATCGCTAGGTAACGACAGCCGTCGGCTGTCAGCCATGTGCCGGCGCACTGCGGCGCCTTGTGCATGTGCAGTTCTGACCTGATCGCTGCACTGCGATGAACTGCATCGAGCGATCAGGTCAGAATGACCCCCATAGGATGCTGCAGTAAAAGGATTTTTTCCCCCATATCTACAGCACAGAGACTTGCTGCAGATGCAGTGTCATACCCTCCAGCTGTACCTTTTTGGCAGGTACAGTACCTTTTTTTTTTATGGTCTGTACCGATGTTTGGCTCACCAAACTTCCATTGAAAGTATAGGAAAAGGGGCATTGCCATGCCCTTTTTTCGAATTTTTTGCGATTTTTATGTGTCAATTGTTGGAGGGTATGTTGCTGCAGATGCAGTGGGCCTATTTTGGGGTGTGGACCTGAAGCTGCAGCTCCATCAGCCCCACTGTTAATCCTACTCTGAGAACACACAGCAGCCAAAGGACAGAGCCTCCCATTGGATGTAACCTGTGTGGGAGGGCGTTTCTCACCCAATCAGCTGTGGACTGGCTGTGATAGACCTGCTGCTAACCCAATGAGAGCTCCTAGCTATGCCCAGCGTTAGCCACACAGTCACAGAGTGACAGATCTGGGCAATTATATAGGAGATAGATAGATAGAGAGAGAGAGAGAGAGAGAGAGAGAGAGAGAGAGAGAGGCCCACTCCTCTCCTCCAGTCTCCTTTGTTGCTGCTGGGACTGCCCGCGGCTGCCCGCGGCTACTAATAATGAGTCAGTCTGACTCATTATTAGTAGTCAGGTCCTTTCTTGGATAAAGCTTCTGTAAAAGGAGCGAAACGCGTCAGGAGTGTGGATTTTGGACCCATATATTCTTTTTGAACCTACCAATACTGCTGTTCATCGCCATCAACATCAGCCCATCAGCAATTGAGAGGAGAGAGACCGGGACCTGGGTGCTTGCAAGCAGCACCAAAACGGTGCGGTCTCGTTGATCCCAGTGGCTGGATATCCTCGTCATCAGCGGGCGTCATTGCAGACGCTTTATCCCCTGAAACCTGGGACCGCGACACAGACTTTTGGGGCTTCAGTTTGCGATACACAGCACGGACGGTTACTACACGTAAGGCTCCGTCCAGGAGCGCATTGTCATGCTTTATTTCTGTCTTTGCTGACGAGCAGTTGAATATGGAACATTGTTCACTTATAAAAAGCATCTAAGGAACTTATATCCCTACATGGGTTACAGAAACAAATGAGTGTGCATTCTAATAAGTTTATTATGCGGACTGAAATATAGTTAAAACAATTTGTCCATTTCGAGAACTGGGCATAGAGTAGCTTGGCTCCACCTCCTTGTGTTAAGTCTGTAGTATTTTTTAATACTGATTGTTATTATTTTACATTGTTCATGATATTTTAGACCGGTCTAATTTTTTATGTGTATTAAAACATATGAAATACAGTAAAAATTTGTAGTTTGATCATTTGAATATCAGCCATACCATAATAAATAGCGCAGAGAGCTAATTGGTAAAGTAGCTTTGGGAATCAGCACAGGGACCACCTGTGCTAATTATTCTGACTTGAAGACCCCAAGTCAGTAGCTCTGTATTGCAGCTTGAAAATAATTAATTGATGATATATTAATTGAATTTAATTATTTATTAAGCGCCTGGTTGTAGTTTGTGTGTTGTCATTATTAGTAGTGCCACTGCTGATAGACCCGCATCTGGGAGCGGAACTGAGGATAGTGTGTGGGGGCCCCTAATGTGTGGGGGCCCCAGGACGACCACCCCTTTCGCCCCTCTTATAATCCGGCCATGCAGTAGTCCAGTCTGGAGATGACCAGTGAGTGGATAAGAGTCTTAGTAACATCCTGGGTCAGATTACTCCAAGATGGCACACTTGAGGGCTAGAGGAGATAGTAGTGCCATCAATAGATAATGAGATTGTAGGAGGTGAGGTTATGCGGGAGGGAGGGAAGATGATCAGCTCGGTCTAAGACATGTTAAGTTTAAGAAAGTGCTGGGACATCCAAACAGAGATAGCGGAGAGACAGTTGGAGATACGAGTGAGTAGAGCAGGGGAGAGGTCCGGAGAGGAAAGATAGATTTGAGTGTCATCAGCATAGAGATGATATTGGAAATTAAAAGAACTAATGAGCTTACCTAATGAGGACGTATAGAGAGAGAAAAGAAGAGGACCAAGGACAGAACCTTGGGGTACACCTACAGTTAGTGGAAGTGAGGGGGAGGTGGAGTCATGAGAGGAGACAGAGAATGAATGGTCATAGCGGTAGGAAGAAAGCCAAGAGAGGGCAGTATCACGCAGACCAATGGAGTGAAGGATTTTCAGTAGGAGAGGGTGGTCCACAGTGTCAAAAGCAGCAGAGAGATCAAGAAGATCAAGTAGAGAGTAGTGGCCCTTAGATTTAGCAGCATGGAGTTCATTGCAGACTTTTGAAAGGGCAGTTTCAGTGGAGTGGAGAGGACGGAAGCCAGACTGGAATGGGTCACGCAGTTCCTCACCAGATGCATGGGAGAAAGATGTCAGAGTTGGTGAGAGGGATGAAGAGGGGTGGTAAGTGATGGGAGGAGGCTGGTTACTGATGGTCTGGTGTGATATGATGTCCTGACATATGGAGTCAATTTTGGATGTGAAGTAAGTGGCAAAGTCAAGAGCAGAGAGTGAGGAAGGTAGACGAGGTGGAGGTGGGCAGAGGAGTGAGTTGAGAGTGGCAAAGAGGCACCGGGGGTTGGAAGATTGGGAGGAGATGAGGTTCTTGAAGTATGACTGTTTAGCAAGAGGAAGGATGAGAGCATAGGTTTGAAATGAAGACTGCCTTAGAGCGTGATTTTCTCCAATGTTGCTCAGCAGTACGTGAGCATTTTTGCAGATATCTGATGCACTTGGTGTGCCAGGGTTGAGATGTTAAATTGCGAGGGTGAATAGTGGTTGGTGGAGCGATAGAGTCAAGAGCAGAGGTAAGGGATGCATTGTATATGGAAATGGCTTGTTCAGGGCATGAGAGAGAGAGAGCATAGGAGAGAGAAGTGAGTCAAACAGGGAGGAAAGGAATGTGGTGTCAATAGCCTCAATGTTATGCATAGTGATGGTAGCCTTAGGAGGTAGAGATGGGGAAGCCGAGAGAGATAGGTTAAAGGAGAGCAGGTGGTGGCCAGAGAGGGGAAGTGGGGAGTTGGAAAAATCAGAAATATCACAACGGTGAAGACCAGATCCAGTGAGCTCCCATTCACATGGGTGGATGAGGAGGTCCACAGGAAGAGACCAAGTGAAGATGTGAGGTTAAAGAGTTTAGAGGCAGGGGATTGTGTGGGGATATCAATAGGGATGTTGAAATCGCCTAGGATAATGGAGGGAATGTCGGAAGTGAGGAAGCCAGGAAGGAAAGTTGTTGATGAATTTGGAGGCAATGCCAGGGGGCGATAAATGACAGCTACTCTAAGATGGACTGGTTGGAAGAGGCGTATAGCATGGACCTCAAATGTAGAGAATGTAAGGGATGGTTCTGGTGGTATGAGTTGGTAGGAGTAACTAGAAGGTAAAAGGACTCCAACACCACCCCCATGGTGACCCCCAGGTCGGTGTGTGTGTGTGTGTGTGTGTGTGTGTGTGTGTGTGTGTGTGTGTGTGAATGTGAGGCCCCCAGCAGAGAGAGCAGCAGGAGAAGTAGTGTCAGAGGGAGTAATCCAGGTTTCAGTAATGGCTAGTAGGTGCAGGGAGTTGGAAATGAAAAGGTCATGAGTGGGGACCAGTTTGTTACAAACAGATCTAGCATTCCAGATGGCTCAGGATAGGGGGCATGAGTTTGTGGGAGAGATGTGAATGAGATTATCAGGGTTGCTGTAGCAATGAGGTGAGATTAACTTTGAGGGCAGGGATGATGAAAGAGTAGTGATGGTATGGGTGCCTGAGCTAGGAGGGGAAACTGCAGGATGTGGGCAGGGAGGGAGTTCAGTGGGATGTGGATGGGGGTGTGGGGAGATGACAGAGAAGGGAGGGAGGGAGCAGGGCTGAGTTGTGGGGTAGCAGGACCATGGGGCAGGGGTGAATGAAAGTGGGGTAAGAGAGGAGGTGTAGGAGACTAGGGGGGGAAGGATAAAGGTGTGAACAGGTGGCAAGATACATGATTAGGTAGACACTGAGTGATATGGGGAATATAAAAAACCTTGACATAGTGTTAAGTAGGTAAATAGGTTGAGGGAAACTGGAAGTAGGAGTGGAGACTGTAAGGGAATCAGGACAGAAGAATTGCAGAAATGCAGGTGAGAAAAGCAGTGTAAGCTCAATGGGTGTAGATTTAGTTTGAAGTGAATCAAAAGCGTAGATAAAGTGGGTGCAGAAATGTATGTGGACTGTAAGAAATGAGAGGATTGTGAGGGGGTTAAAAAGCAATGGTAATTCTAAAAGGATTTTTAAATGTTTGTAGGTAAAAATGCATTGGTGCAGCTGTGCATAAAAAACAAATTACAAAAATACAGATACAAGCATTTGTTGGTAAAATGGATGGTTTTTGAAATGTCCAAGTAAGGTAGTTCCGTGCTATTTAATCAGATGCAACAATCAGGAGGTGAGTGATATGAAGAGTAAGTGACTCACATTTGTTATTATTTCTGCAGTTTTCTATGTTTTCATTCTTTTACACTTCAATTGAACGCTGATGGAACGCTGCTGCTATGTGTCAATTTTATCACACTTTGATAAAAATAAATACACACTTCGACAATAAATGCACAGCCAACCGGCTTTGCACAGCCTACAGTTTAGAACTTAAGTAGAGAAATACTGCAAGTGAAACCAATAATTGGAATCTCCAACCACACCCCACCCCCTAGAATGCCAGGCAGTAAATTACCTTACAAAAACAAACAGGCATACCACATATATAACAACTGGGTCCATACAATTCAAAACTAAAGAAAGTACATCAGAATGATATACTATGCAATAATGTTTAAATTTGCATTACCTAGCAGTATCAGCCTGGCCTATAGAAGTATAATACAGCAGAATATGTTGGTGGTTGTAGTTACCTGTAGATGACAAGAAGAGAAGAGATGTCAATTCACAATCGATATCAGCTGAAGATAAATTAACGCTGATGGAACGCTGCTATGTGTCAATTTTCTCACACTTTGATAAAAATGCACACTTCCAACAATAAATGCACAGCCAACCAGCTTTGCACAGCCTACAGGATAGAACTTAGAGGGTCATTCTAACCCGATCACACGCTGCAGTTTATCCGGCGATCGGGTCAGTGCTGCGCATGCCAGACAGCCGAAGGTCGTCGTTGCCTAGCGATCGCCTCTGCCTGATTGACAGGTAGAGGCGGTCGCTGGGTGGGAGGGGGCTGGACGGCAGCGTTAAGCCGCCATTTAGGGGGCGCGGTCCGGCCAACGAGGCGTGGCCGGATCATTGGGGGGGCGGGCCGCGGTGGCTGCGTGATGTCACACGCAGCCGCTGCAACCCGGGCACCGAAGAGGTTCTCCCGGCTAGCCGCAGGAGCTGCGCTGGCCGGGAGGTACTCCTGAAATGCAAAAGCATCACCGCTACGTAAGGGGGGGGGGGGTTGCGGCACTGACATGTGGGGCGGACTAGCCCTTTGCTGGGCGTCCCCCCGCATGTCTGAGTGCCTGATCGTAGCTGTGCTAAATTTAACACAGCTACGATCAACTCGGAATGACCCCCTTAAGTAGAGAAAACGTCTCCACTTATCCTCTTTAGAAGCTTTAATACATCTCCCGCTTTGTGTGGAGCAGGCTGGGCAGAGGCATCTTCTCCTGTCACACAGGAAATTTGGTGCTGGGCTGAGACCTCATTGCCCTGCACCACATTTACAGCCCATTACCGACATGTTGTAGTAGCCGCAGTCACAGATAAGAAGCTGTTGTATGCTGCCCTTCCATTATCCGGCACTGCCCGTGGGTGCCACTTGGGGACATAAACAACACTGGATAAATGGCTTTATGCTATAACTTCAGTGTTTTAACCTTGGCTCTGTGGGCAGCTGCCTAGGGTTGACTAGCAGTTGTCAGCCTGTGTATGTGTAAATACACAAATATCTAATATATAAAAGGGAAAATTTGTCCTTCTGTCTTTCTATACAAATCCACAGTTTACAAGCGAAGATCATGAAATTTACATACGAGCGTATTAAAACACGGCCGAGGCAACTAAAAAAATTTGCAATCGAAATTAATTACTGCTAATTTTTAATTAATTTATATATATATATACACATATATATATATAGAGAGAGAGAGAGAGAGAGAGAGCAAAAAAGGAGCGGAGTATATCAGGAGACAGCATAACTCCCGATTTGCTGGAGCAATGTACTCAAAAATTGGTACACATATGCCTTACAATCTGGGAACAAACACTGTGTGGGGAAGACACCCCTAGCACCCCTAGGGGTGGGACTGCAGCACAGAGTATGTCAGCAGACAGCATAACTGTGGAAGGCCTGGAGCAATTTACACCAAACTTGGTACACATCTAACTTACAATCTGGGAACAAACTGTGTGGGGGTTAGACACTACTAGCACCCATAGGGGTGGCACAGCGGCACAGAATATTTCAGGTCCAGGAGACAGCATAACTCCAGAATGCCTGGACCAATTTACAACAAACTTGGTACACATATGACTTACACTCTGGGAACAAACACTGTGGGGGTAACACACCACTAGCACCCCTAGGGGTGGCCCAGCAGCACAGACTATATCAGGACATGCATGATATGTCAGTGATGACAGGGCTGCATGTGACAGGAGCAGTGACATGATGTAAGGAGGGGAATGGAGGTGGCAGGAATCCACACACACAGAGTTATATAGTGGAAGTAGCAGAGTCCCCCAGCAGCACAGAGTACATCAGGAGATACATAATGTGCTGCGCTATATAAGAAACTGTAAATAAATCGATAATTTCAATTGTATAGTGGGAAGAGCAGGGTCCTTTAGGGGACCAAAAAGGGGTCCGGCCACTACACAAAGTGCGACAGGGAAACAAGATATGCTTATATAATAGATCTATAACCAACGTACATTAACGAACAACTATAATTCTAATTTACCATCCTCATCCCTTAGCAAAGCACGGGTATTCAGCTAGTATTAAATAATGATGGTTGAGTGTTATTTGCAATGCTTGTCCACCATCAGTACCAGTTGTTTAAGTGAAAAATAAAAAATAGCTGTGAACTACCAGGAAAGTATTAAATGGACAGAGGCTGTATCATGGAACGGCTCAGTATGGGTGTACCTGGGACTGTTGTGGGTGGATTTGAGTACAATGTGCCCGATTCAGTAAGGATTGCAGTATTTGCTAATAAGCAGTTTCTGTGTTCAAATAGTTGCCGCCCAGAAATAGAGAAAAAACGCCCATCATAAAAATTGCGAATGCATCGCAATATGGAGGCTAATCGTAAAATCATACGCAATTACCTGAAAATCGAAGATTTCTCCTATCTGCGCCAGGCAAGGTCGTCCACAATTTTTGCTAAACAAGATGCTGGAAGTGGTCATCGCTGACGTCAGAGGACCTCCCCAAAAAACGCCTGGGCACGCCTGCGTTTTATCAGGCACACCCAGAAACGTCGGCTTCCTGTCACTCAAACAGCAACTGCATTGCGATCACAATGTGTACGCATTTTCTGTCTCTGTCTTTTCTAGCACTTGCGCAATACGAACGCTGCGCATGCGCAATCTTTTGTAATTGCCGAGATTGCAAATCACAAATTTAGCGATCCAACCTGAATTAGGCCCAATGTATGCAGATCTGGGGCACGGTGTACTCCCAATCCTATCAGCAATGCAAGGGTGGCGGTAGATATCGCACAGGCTGTATACGTGGTCTCATAACTTCATTTCTTTTTGCAAGAAATGTATCTTATCTCTATTTCGTTGCCTTGAACTTGTTATTATTCAGATATAACTATGAAACTAACCCTCCCCAAACTTTAGCTCATCTTGGCATTCAGTGCATGGATATTACAGCCAAAATCTGACATTGCATCTGTTCATTGCTGACAGATTACTGCTAATGCTGATTTATTTTATACAAGTGAAATCACCGTTCTGACTGTTTTATATACTAGCCCCCCCCCATCCCCCTTCCCCCCATTCTACTTCCTATCACTTATGAGAACTAATCTTGAATATTTGGTTCTGACGCTAATGAAGAGGAGACTGGAGGGATATGATCAATGTAAATAATACCCCTTTCACATCGCAAAAATAACCCGGTATCAACCCGGCACATTGCCGGGTCGTCACGGGTCAGCGTGCGGCGTGAAAAGGACCATGGAGAATTTCCGGGTCGCCTTACCCGGTAATTCAACCCGGGTTATAAAAAGGAATATTCCCGGGTTGAGTACCGGGTCAGTGGCAGTGTAAATGGGTTTCTGGGTCGATGCGACCCGGGACCCGTTCACTACATAGGGAGATGCGGCGCGGAGATGAGCTCATCTCCCAGCGCCGGCTAAGCCCCCTGCCGCTATGGCAACTGGACCCGGCATATTGCCGTTAGGGTCCAATGCCAGATCCCACCCAGGAAGGACCCGTTTCCAATTCCCGGGTGGGATCCGGCATTGGAGATGTGAAAGGGTCTTAAATATATTATTAAAAAATAATTTGTCAACCTGTTCAGTTGAAGTAGGGTGACCATCAGGGAGGTACGGGGCCTGGACTGCAAAGAATGTCCACTGGCACCAAATGATCCAGATGGTGCCTGTGAATAAGAAGCAGTTTGCGGCCAGGATCATTGGTGCCAGTGGTGCTCCCTGTCATCCCTCTCAGAATGTGATCATGGGCTGATTTGGATTGAGATGGTGGCAAGTGGTAGCCTCTCTTGTACAGTCTCTGGACCACCTCTAGGGATGACGATCAATGGTTGCTACCGATGATCGATGATTTTGCCTTCGATGGTGGAGTTCCAATGACAGCAATTTGTTTTTTACCAATGCAGGGGACACAGACCTTAGCCTTGCACCCAAACTTACTGAAAGCCCCACAGCCTTCATTTATTGGCCCAACATCCGCTGTTTAGAACAAGCAGGGATGTCCATCACTAGGTAAAACCATTGATGGCTTACTGACGATAAATCATTGATGGTTAATCCTCCAAATGATATCCCTAACCTCCCTGCCTCTGCATGAACTGTGTTTGCTGCTTCCATTGACTGGGGCTATTACTGTGCAGCACAGTCCCTAAAGAAACAAGGTAAGTAGCTGTGGTGCACAATATTAGAGGCACCCCAGCTTCTGCCTCCTTCAGCAGCTGAACTTCTGCCCCTTCATCATCTGTGCCTCTGACAAATTCTCTCTCTGTGCCTATGCCCCTTTGCCATTTCTTTCACTGTCCCTTTCCCCATGTGTGCCTCTGTACCAAAATCTTAAAGAATGTGTGTGTGTGTGTGTGTGTGTGTGTGTGTATATATATATATATATATATATACACATATTATAATGTATTTAACGATCCTGCCTTTATTCTTATAAACAGGTTAAGGGAGGTCTTATCACCATCAGGGGTTACCGCTTACCACACCATAACACTTTTATTTGTCGGCAGTAATCCTTTGAATTGAGAAGAATCTAAATAGTATATTAACAGAAATGTGTGCTTACTATCTGTGCATGGTTGTAGCAGGGTGATAAACTGTCCCCTCTGCCTTCAAGCAGTGCCTCAGGCACTGTCCCCTCTGCCTTCAAGCATGCACTCATCTCTCCTATTCTTAAAAAACCTACACTTGATCCAAACACTCTCTCCAACTACCGACCCATCTCTCTCCTCCCTTTTGCCTCCAAACTCCTTGAGCGTATTGTCTACAACCGCCTTACTTCCTTTCTTTCCTCACACTCACTACTTGACCCATTCCAGTCTGGCTTCCGTCCTCTCCACTCCACTGAAACTGCCCTTACAAAAGTATGCAATGACCTCCATGCTCCTAAATCTAAGGGACACTACTCTATACTTATTCTACTTGATCTCTCTGCTGCTTTTGACACTGTGGACCATCCTCTCCTACTGCAAATTCTTCACTCCATTGGTCTGCGTGACACTGCCCTCTCTTGGCTGTCCTCCTACCTTTCTGACCGTTCTTTCTTTGTCTCCTCTCATGACTCCACCTCCCCCTCACTTCCACTAACTGTAGGGGTACCCCAAGGTTCTGTCCTTGGTCCTCTTCTCTTCTCTCTCTATACGTCCTCACTAGGTAAGCTCATTAGTTCTTTTGGTTTCCAATATCATCTCTATGCTGATGACACCCAAATCTATCTTTCCTCTCCAGACCTCTCCCCTGCTCTCCTCACTCGTATCTCCAACTGTCTCTCTACTACCTCTTCCTGGATGTCCCAGCGCTTTCTTAGACTTAACATGTCTAAGACAGAGCTGATCATCTTTCCTCCCTCCCGCATAACCTCACCTCCTACAATCTCATTATCTATTGATGGCACTACTATCTCCTCTAGCCCCCAAGTGCGCTGTCTTGGAGTAATCCTTGACTCCTCCCTCTCCTTCAAACCACACATTCAGCACCTCTCACAAACCTGCCATTTTCATCTAAAAAATATTTCCAGGATCAGACCCTTTCTGACCCAGGATGCTACTAAGACTCTTATCCAATTACTGGTCATCTCCAGACTGGACTACTGTAATCTGCTCCTGACTGGCATTCCTGACAAATACCTCTCTCCACTCCAATCTATCCTCAATGCTGCTGCCCGGCTCATCTTCCTCACCAAACGCACTACGTCCACCTCTCCTCTCTTACTAGACTTTCACTGGCTCCCCTTCCCTTTCAGAATCCATTTCAAGCTTCTCACACTCGCTTACAAAGCCCTCACCCACTCCTCTCCCATCTACATCTCTGACCTTATCTCCCTTTACACTCCCACCCGTCCTCTTCGCTCTGCTAATGCACGCCGACTCTCCTGCCTACGGATTACTTCCTCCCACTCCTACCTCCAAGATTTTTCACGTGCTGCACCACTTCTTTGGAATTCCCTACCTCTCCCCCTCAGACTCTCCACCTCTCTACAAAACTTCAAAAGATCTCTCAAGACCCACTTCTTCACCAAACCCAGCCAAATCTCATCCTAGCCCTCTGTTCTACGCGCTCTATGTACCCCATCTGTGTCACCCCTGTCTGTCTACCCCTCCCCTTTAGAATGTAAGCTCTCACGAGCAGGGCCCTCTTCCCTCATGTGCTTATCCTTTCTTACTTTAATAATCTTCAACTGCACCACATCCAGCAGTCTTCTGCCACCTGATACTTATTCCAGTGTCATCTGCTGATGTAACTATGTTTATTTACCCTGTACTTGTCCTATATTGTCATCAACTGTAAGTTGCTGTTTTCCTGTTTGATTATTTGTTTATGTATTCTGTAATTGGGCGCTGCGGAACTCTTGTGGCGCCATATAAATAAATGGTAATAATAATAATAATAATAAACTATTTCGATTTTCTTCTCAATTCCAAGGATTACTGCCGGCAAAAAAAAAGTGTGATGGTGTGGTAAGCGGTAACTCCTGATGGTGTTCAGACTGCCCTTTACCTGTTTATAAGAATAATGGCAGGATCATTAAACATATATCTATATATATCTATATATCTATATATATATATATCTATATATATTTATATATATATATTCATTATGATTTTGGAATATTTGTAAACTTTTTTTAATCTATTTTAACTTTTTTTTTTTTCAATTTCATGTGTGAATTTCTGTCTGTCTGTCGGTCTGTTTGTCTACTCTATATGTAATGTAGGAAGTTCAGAAGGTTTGTGTAAAAGGCACATACACTAGTTGTCAGTGGCGTAACTCCGAGAGGCAATGGAGGCATTTGCCTCTGGGCGCCAGAGACAAATGGTGCTTAGAGGAACAGGGCCAGATGGAGGGCCAGTGTGGCCACCACTGGAACCCTCTTCTGATCAAGACTGGTGGTGCTGGCAGCTACCGCAGTACCATCTTCACCGCCAGTTCTGTGACCTGCAGCTATGGGCTGGGGAGGGAGGTTGCTGCCACTGATCAGCTGCAGTCTCTTTTCTCTCTCTGCATGATGTGCTGCTATGCTATTATACAGCGGCGAGCACTAGTGGGCAGGTGAGAAGTGTTACGGTGGTGGGGAATCGCACTGATCCCCCCTTATCCGCCACTGGGATGAGTCCATTATAACTTGAGTTGCGTCACCTCACCGCCCTGCATTTGTCCCATGGATCTCCCCTACGAATTCTCACAGTGAGGAGATAAAAATATTGGTAAGTATGATTTAGAGGATAATATTGGGAATTGTCTTGCCAAGTCTGGTGACCATTTCAATAGGGACTTTGTATTACTCCAGAAAAGACTGATCCTATGGCAAGAACCTTACTCCAGATATGTGCAAATTATACCAATCACAAGTTGGATGAGGCAGGGTAAATTGGGTAAATCAGGTGTTCTCAAACACGATCCTCAAAGCACCCCAATGGTCCAGGTTTTAAGTTTATCCATGGTTGGCCACAAGTGACTTAATTAGCACCTAAGTCAAAGTGATTTAACCATCTGTGCTGCCCCATGGATAGACCTAAAACCTGGGCCATTGGGGTGCCTTGAGGACCATGTTTGAGAACCTCTGGTGTAAGGCATTCAGGAACCATCTGGTGAAAGAACCATAAGAAGCCATGTAATCATATGTCTTGGTGGAATAGAAAGTGATCCCACCTCGCAGTAAGCAGTTGATAGATAGCTTGAAAGGTTTAAAACCCTTATTTGCAGTCCCAGAATGAAAGAATCAGTTTCCCAGATGGGATGGCTAGAACAGAGCGTGGTCCATGTCACTTATAAAGCTTGGATATACTGTAAATGATAAATACTCACCAATCAGTTGGTTTCCAAAAACTTCTGAGAGCTTAGTATTCGATCCAACAGGCCAGGCCAGAAATTGACTTAGTCATGTAGCATAGTAATAATTGCAGGACATAGGTAGTCCCAGACCCACCAAGGTCAAAGCACTGACCAGCAGTGCGATTATAAAATGGGGAACTGGGTGGGCACAAATGTTTTTGTAATATCCCATAAGAGAGCCATTAGGGCCCAGGTTTCTGTGATTTAATCACTTCTTCAATTCCCGCCTCAGCTACTGTACATTACTACTTGCAGTAGAAGAGGAGTTCATTCTGGGGAGTTCATTTGCGGATAGATATCGCTTGATGGTTGGAAGGGTGTTATCACCCCATGGATCTGTTATGTGGATTACTAAAAAGCATTTTGTGATAGGTGCAAAATATACTTCTGGAGAAGTCACCAATTGGGGGATTTTCAGCAATGTATTGTGGACTCCATGAGGATCTGCCAATGGGTCCCTCAAGGAGATTGAAAGCAGACCCCACGTTGGCGTGGCTGGTATTGAAAGTGGAGTGCACTACTGCACAGTCTCCATATTGCTACTCCTCCATGAAAACTTTGATCCCTACACCAAAGTGACTGCTGAGGCTACTACTGAGTATACATGGAGCCATTTTAAGACTGTGTTAGAGTGCCACAGTGGGAGACAGTAGTCTTCCACTTAGCTCCAGTGAGACCTGAGTTTACCTGCAATTTAACCGCTGTTCCAGCATCCTGCACCGCTAGCTAGTACCTACAGTACATACACTGCCCGGCTGCTGAGCTGTATCCGCAGACGCACCACACCATCTACCAGTGCGTATAACAGTGAGTACAGCTGTACTTGCTTTATCTTCAATAAAACCGCTAAACTGGTTAAGTAACTGGGCTGTTTGTAGTTGTAAGGCATCCGCTGTGTGTACACCTTGAGTGGCTGGAATGCAGAACTCACAGACATTATACCTATATTATTTACTAGTGATGAGCTGGTTCAGTTTTACTCGGTTCTCAAAGCGGCATCTTATTGGCTATCCAAAACACGTGACATCCGTGAGCCAATAAGATGCCGTAGAACCGAGTAAAACTGAACCCGCTCATCACTATTATTTACAGGAGTTTATACATATTTAACACCGATTTTACATCATAATAATAACAGTCTGCCATATTTCATATGGCTCCATCCCTTCAAACAACCGTAACAACCAGCTTTGGGGCCGCAGAACAGCACTGAGTGCGATTTGCTGTAATAAAACCTTTGCCCTAATTCCCCCCCCCCCTCCTCTAAAAATAGCCACCCTACCTCAGTTCTGGAATACAACAGACTTTTATTCATGTGAATATAATGAAATAATCAGCTAGGGCCCATAAATCAGTCACAAAGTTAATCAAGTTCAAGTTGAAATTTATTAAGTATGGCGGAGTCTGCAACATCCCGTACGTCATCCGCCGATACACCCTGACTCTGCTCTTCCTCTCCCCGGGGAGATAAATGGTGAGAACTTGTCAGATTTTATCTAGGAATCATTTATTTTGGAAATATCAAACTGGAAATGATTTATTTATGTAAGCATTAGGAACCCGTCTTCCTGAAAGGTCACCTCCTATCTGTTGTAAACAGGATGGCACCTATTTCAGAACAAGTGTTTCTGTCACAGCGGCTATAAGGGGAAGCTTCTGTGCTCCTATTTTTGTTGCTGGCCATGCAGAAATAATTTTTGGTGTTGGCACTTTATAAGAAACATGTACATCGTGTTCTTGAGGAACCTGTATCACTGTTACTCATTCTATCTATAGGTGCATCTGGAACACCCTGTTTTGTTGCACGAAAGTAAACCCAGCAATGTACTTTTTGGTGATTGGAAAATCTGGGGTAAATAAGGTTCTTATGCAATAGATTTGTAGATCATGTTGTTTGAGCTCTATTTTCTAAGTGAAATTTGAAGAGTAATTTAAACATAAGGATATGATGTGGTTCTGCTTGTTTGCAAACGGGTGGAACAAATTGCTTAAGATTTTGTTTCTTCATGGATCTCTCTCTTGGACACCAAACACATTAGTTGAGTTCTTCATTCCAGTGGGGTGCATGATATGGCATTGGTGTCTTTATGGGTGCCAAGATAAATACTGGGTCCCAGCACTTAGGAGGTTGGGTGGGGTGGTCATGGTGTCAGACTGGGGAATGAAGGTCCTATCAGGGGAAGGAAGTGGTAGGGGCTCATGCTTAAGGGGTGTGGTCAGGTACAAGAGAGGGTGTGGCCAGCCACCGCAGAGGCTTGGCTAACCATTAGTGGAGAGAGCATGGTCTGGGCCCTTTAAATAAATATAAATATATTTAGTAAATAGTGATAGTGCATGCATAATAATGTACCAGATTGGCAACAGCAATGTATTGTAGTAAATACACCACTCCTAGCAATGAAGTAGAATGTAAAATATATATATATAAATATATATATATATCTCCTATATAATAGCCCTATTCTGTGACCTTGTGATTCATTTGCTAACGCTGGGCGGAGTCACAACAGTGGGCGGAGTTATTCAAATGAGTCACAGAGATCTGGCCAAATCTACAGGAGACTAGGAGCAGAAGCAGATAGCATGGGCATTGGGCATGTCACAGGCAGGGGTGCAGACCTCCCAGCTTTCTGCAGGAGCTTTCTTCAGGCAGAAGGAGGGAAACACACTCGGCGAAAAGGGGGCGTGGCTTCACGGGAGGGCCCCGTTTTCGTCAGTGAGGGGGCTTGCCCAGCGCTCTGTGAGCTGCTGGCATGCCCCCAGGGGCTGATTATGAGTCCGGGGGGGCACAGGGCACTTGAGACAGGGGAGCCCTATCTCATTGCTGTGCCTGCTGTGGGTTGGGGGCGTGGCCTAAGCGCGGCCCGCGCGGCCACGCCCCCTTATGCAAATTCCTATTTTTATTTTTATTTTTTTAATGGGATTTTGGCCCCTCAGCTAGGGCTAAATCCAGAGGAGGTGGTCGCTCCCCCTACACACCCGCACAGGGAGAAGAAAGCAACACCACAGACCTGCCAATATGCAGCAGCGTGTGCTGACTGTAGCACAATGCTGCCGCTGTTGCTGGCAGGACGGGGGAGCTTCTGAGCTGGGATAGAGCTACTCCAGCCGGGGGGCCCCCCTAAAACTGTGGGGCCAACGGTACGTATCCCCTGGCCACCCCCCCCCCCTTAATCCGGCTCTGCTGCTGGAACCCCCCCCGTAATCCGTACCCCCTGATGCCCCCTCTCCCTCTGTCTCCACTATTCACCGCTGCTCTGCTAAGCAGAACAGCGAGTACAGGAGCTTTCCAACTGTCCCCCCCCCCCACCGCCGGACACTGCGACCCACGGGTGGGACAGCGGGACAGACCCCCAAAAAATGGGACTGTCCCGCGAAAATCGGGACATTTGGGAGGTATGGGGGTGTGTGAGGGGTATGTCATACAGACAGACGGGCACCGGCTCACTGTGTGCTTGATCCCCCACATCGGCATACTCAGCAGGGTCTCTCTGGTGCGGAGGAGCGTCACTTTCTGACACACTCCACGCTTCTTAGCTGCAGTTTAGTGGGGCACCTGACGCTGTGCAGGTTCCATACTGCCTCTGTTATCTCCAGCCCCGGCAACCCCACCGCTAGCTGCAGCGCTGCCACCCGCAGTGGAGTGCGCCCAGCTCATTCACACACTTTAGCTGGCGGGTAGCGCTGCAGAAATCCGAGCTGCTTGCAGGCTCTGACCCACTCCTCCCTCCAGCCGCAGCGTCTCCTGGGAGCTAACCAGTCACTCCCAGTCTCCCCTTACCACAGTGCCCGGAAGCCGTGAGGTCCGCGCCACGTGCATGCTATGACCCCCTCCTCCCTCCAGCCGCAGCATCTCCTGGGGGCTAACCAGTCATTTCCAGTCTCACCTTACCCATACCTCCCAACTGTCCCGATTTTCGCGGGACAGTCCCGTTTTTTGGGGACTGTCCCGCTGTCCCACCCGCGGGCCGCTGTGTCCCGCGGTGGGGGGGCAGTTGGGAGGCTCTGTCTCTCGCTGCCCTGCTTAGCAGAGCAGCGGTGAATAGACGCTGTGCGCATGTGCACAGCGTCTATTCATTGGAGACAGAGGGAGACGGGGCATGCCAGCAGCTCACAGAGCGCTGGGCATGCCCCTTCAGTGACGAAAACGGGGGCGTGGCTCGCGATCGCGGGTCCTCCCGCGAAGCCACGCTCCTTTTTCGTAGGCCACGCCCCCTTTTCGGGAACGCGCGCGGCTTCGCCGCGCGGGTGTCCCTCTTTCAAGAAGGCAAAAGTTGGGAGGTATGCCTTACCACAGTGCCCCGCAGCTGCGCGAGGTCTGCGGTGTGTGACTGAGGAGGGGGGGAGGGATGCGGACTGGCAGAGAAAGCAGGACTCCAGCCTAAGAGAGTCAGCCATGCCAAGTCTCCACCAGCAGCAGATCCCAATAGGTTGGAATGGAACAGCAGCAGCCAGCAGCAGTGACTCCGGTAAGACACATCTGTCTGTCACCACTGTTTTGTCCCTAATACCAATCTCTCCCGTGCCCTGTGTTCTGTCATGTCCCTGTCACCCCTGGCCTTGCCCTGCCACCCTTATTCTGGCCCTTTCACCCTTATCCTGGCCCTGTCACCCTTATGCTGGCCCTGTTACCCCTATCCTGGCCCTGTCACCCCTGTGCTTGCCCTGTCAACCCTATACTGGCCCCGTCACCCCTGTCCTGGACCTGCCGCCCCTAACCTGGCCCTGTCACCCCTATCATGTCCCTATCATTTCTGTCCTGGCCCTGTCACCCCTGTCCTGGCCCCGTCACCCCTGTCCTGGCCCCGTCACCCCTGTCCTGGCACCGTCACCCCTGTCCTGGCCCCGTCACCCCTGTCCTGGCACCGTCACCCCTGTCCTGGCCCCGTCAACCCTGTACTGACCCTGTCACCCCTGTCCTGGCCCTGTTACTGCATACCCTCCAACTACCTTTTATGGCATGTACAGTACCCGCAGCGCCTCCAGACCTCTCCCCAATGCACTACACCTCCGCACCTTCCCCTCCACCACATGCGGCACTCCACCCCTCCCCCACATGCTGTGCCTCCAGACCCCCTACACCACCCGTGGCTTCCACTCCTCCACTCCTTCACCACCCACAGCACCTCCAGGCCCCTTCCACCATTCACCCCCCTTATACGTCTCCCCCCACACCTGCCCCCCTCCACCCGCAGCATCTGCAGACACCCTCCTCCATCAGCGGTCCCCCCCTCACCCACCCCTCCCCCACCAATGGCACCCCCGCACCTGCCCCTCCACCACCTGCAGCACCTCCGGACCTCCTTTCCCATCCGCCGCAACACCCGTACCTGCCCCTACCCTACCCATGGTGCCTGCGGTCCCCTACCCAACCCCCGGCACACCCATCCCACAGCACCTCCGGAACCCTTCACCCATCCACAACATCCCCACACCTGCCCCTCTCCCACCCGTGGCACCCCTGCCCCTCCCCCACCTGCAGTGCCTCCGGACCCCTCCCCCATCTGCATCCCCCACTCCTCTGCCCCTCCCGAACCTTCCCCATCCGGGCCCCACCCCCACTTCTGCCTCCCCTCCACCCGCAGCATCTACAGACACCATCCGCAGTCCCCCCCGCACCCGCTACATTCTGTACATCGTGCCCTGCAGGTGCTGTTCACGCCGTCGCAAGGGGCTGCGCCTCCTTCACCATCGCACGCCCTTTCATTGTGCAATATTTAACCACTAACAAAGGAATGCAGGTAATACTCCATATAATACAAATATTAAACCCCAGAAAGGCATGCAAGGGTTAAGGGGGCGTAGCCCCTTGCGACGGTGTGAAGAGCGCCCGTAGGGCGCGATGAAGCACCTAGTATATATATGTGTGTGTGTGTGTGTGTATGTATATATATATATAATAATTAAGCACATGATGGTGATCTTGCCTGTATACTGTATACCACATTAACGCACTGTACATGTGGGGACTGGGGTAAGGGTTAATCTTGGTGTTAGTTTCTATAGAAGTAAACCAAGCACCCATGTTCATCTGTGGTCCTGATCCACCAGGCAACTGACCCTCTGATAGGGTAACAATGTATACATCGAGTACACAGTTTGAACCTGATCCTGAAAGGAGGGGGTTGGCAGCCTCAGACAGTAGGCCCCCTGGGGAATTCCCTTGCACTCTGGTAGGCCGGCCCTACCTGTTTGGCCATGTCCTGTCAAGAATATGTATACCTTGCCCGGCGGAGGGGAAGTACTTTTATCTCACACCCTTGACAACCCTAGTTGCCTCATTGTATATTAAAAATATATGTAAAAACCAATGATTGAAAAGAAATGCATAAAAGAATGATCATTATTGCTGCTACAGCTCTTCTTCAGGTTAAATATTTGAAGTTTGTGTATAATCTGTACCAAGTACGCATGGACATTGAAAACCGATGATTGGCAACCATCAATGTTCCTGGGGTTCCTGGGTAGATGGAATGGTTTTTCCATTTGATGTCAGGATTTCAAAAGTTGCCAGGGCTCCTTAAATATTCAAGACAAATACTGTGTATAGGGTGAGATACTGTATATTGGTGGTCTTTCCGAGTTGTTCGCTCGCTAGCTGCTTTTAGCAGCATTGCACACGCTAAGCTGCCGCGCTCTGGGAGTGTATCTTAGCATAGCAGAATTGCGAACAAAAGATTCGCAGAATTGCGAATAGAAATTACTTAGCAGTTTCTGAGTAGCTCCAGACTTACTCAGCCATTGCGATCAGTTCAGTCAGTTTCGTTCCTGGTTTGACGTCACAAACACACCCAGCGTTCGCCCAGACACACCCCCGTTTCTTCAGACACTCCTGCGTTTTTCCCAGAAACGCCAGCGTTTTTTCACACACGCCCAGAAAACGGCCAGTTTCCGCCCAGAAACACACACTTCCTGTCAATCACACTATGATCACCAGAATGATGAAAAATCCTCGTTAGGCCGTGAGTAAAATACCTAACTTTTGTGTAAAAGAACTAACCGCATGCGCTCTGCGAACCTTGCGCATGCGCAGTAAGCGACTAATCGCAATATAGCGAAAATCGTCAACGAGCGAACAACTCAGAATGACCACCATTGTACCAGCATTTCATTGCACCTTCTACATAGAATATTGAATTGTATACTCTATATATGTCACTTGCTGTACCTTGTATTCCAAAGTCTACAACCATTATTCTGCAATTGGAAAGGATTGATAATGACTTTTATAGTTATGAGCCTTAGTGAACAGTGTAAATTATGAGCCTTAGTGAACAGTGTAAGCGAAATGCCATAATATGAGTTTCGTTTTCTGCAAAGTTGGGACATATATATTAAGTTGCAAAAAGGATTTTTCTCCAGTGAAAACGGATATTGTTGTAAAAAAATAAATCAGGATTCTTCCTATTAAAGTCTACCACCGGAATTCACTATTGTCAAGTATCACTGGCAGAAGCCATCACTTTAGGCGCTGTCCCCTGATCACTATCATCATGTCAGGATGGCGATAAAGTGTAGCGGTGGCTTACTTTCCATTTTACAAGAAACAATCTGTGTCTCATCTTCTTCACTAGTGTCTGCAAACATGAATGCCTCCACCCAAGTATCCAATATTATATTAATTTTGTCATCCACCAACGATAGACTTTGGATATACCCCCTAAGAATTTTTTGAGACCACACGGCATAAGTCAACAGTCTAATAACTGGATTTATTAATTAAATGCATAGTACCACACCAAGCTTTAACATGACCCAGTATTGTTAATTTCAATTAGAGTTGTCCCAATTTATTGACTTCAAATTCCCCATATAATACTTCCAGTACCTATCTGACCCTAATGGCTACCTATCTCCCATTGAACTTATCCCTACTCTGTAACTATCCCTAGTCTATAGGACTCCTTTCATACCTTACACCAGCCATTCCCAACCACGGTCCTCAAGGCACACCAACAGTGCAGGTTTTAGTGATCTCCAGGCTGCAGCACAGATGGTTAAATCAAAGTAACTGAGCTACTAATTAAGTCACCTGTGCTGAAGCCTGGATATCACTAAAACCTGCACTGTTAGTGTGCCTTGAGGAACGTGGTTGGGAATGCCTGCCTTACACCAATTGCTGTATCTCAACTAATATTGACATAGATAATGCAGCAACAATGACTAAATATAGTTTATATAACGTTCCAATTTATTAATATAACAAAATGGACTCCTTAATACTTGAACAATGCAAACCCGGGTTTGCAGGGGAAACAATATTCATGATGTACCTGTATTTCTCTATCATAGAGGATCTTAAAGAGCAAAATATACACTTATTTGCAGCCGAATCTTTAAGTCCTTTTCTCCTGATATTAATCTTATGCTGACTGATTTTAGTATATTTGCAATATAACTATATGTATTTTATAATGAGGAACTAATGTGATGATCTTCCTAAATACTTAAGTCCTAATCAGGTTGCAGGCTGGAAAATAGTTTAGTCCTGTCTCCTATGACCTGGTGGCCAATAACAGTTCTTATCTTCTTTAGAAACGAATAAATTTCTAGTATCTGCCTACCTATCCCTGTACTTGTTGCAGCAATATGATAGGAATGGAACTGGTTAGGATCCTGATGGTTGGGATCCCGCTGTCGAAATATTGATGCTGGAATCCTGACACTGAGTAGAATTCCGGCACCAGCCTCCTGAAGGAGATCACAAAGCCTGTCCCAGCATCCCGACAGCTGGGTTCCTGATTGAGGGGAAAGAGGGATTAGGTTTAGAATGCGGGGGGGGGGGGGGGAGGGAGGGTTAGGGCTAGGCCGTGGCTAGGGGTCGGTTAGGTATAGGCTGCGGGGAGGGGAGGTTAGGTTTTGGCACCAATGGGAAGAGTTAGGGTTAGGCTAAAAGGGGGGATTAGGTTTAGAATGCGGGGGGGGGGGGTTTGGGCTAGGCTGTGGCTAGGGGTCGGTTAGGTTTAGGCTGCGGGGAGGGGGGGTTAGGTTTTGGCACCAATGGGAAGAGTTAGGGTTAGGCTAAAAGGGGGGATTAGGTTTAGAATGCGGGGAGGGGGTTAGGGCTAGGCTATGGCTAGGGGGGGTCAGGTTTAGGCTGCGGGCAGGGGGGTTAGATTTAGGCACCCCCGGAGAGGGTTAGGGTTAGTCTGGGAGGGGGGGATTAGGTTTAGAATGCGGGGGGGGGGGGCTAGGCAGTAGCTGGGAGGGTTAGGTTTAGAATGCGGGGAGGGGGGTTAGGTTTAAGCACCCCCGGGGAGAGTTAGGGCTTGACTGTTAGGGATTAGGTTAAGAATGCGGGGGGCGGGGGGGGTTAGGGCTAGGCTATGGCTAGGGGGGTCAGGTTTAGGCTGCGGGGAGGGGGGGTTAGGTTTAGGCAAACCGGGGAGAGTTAGGGTTAGTCTGGGAGGGGGGATTAGGTTTAGAATGCAGGAGGGAGGGGGGTAGGGCTAGGCGGTGGCTGGGGGGAGTTAGGTTTAGAATGCAGGGAGGGGGGGGTTAGGTTTAAGCACCCCCGGGGAGAGTTAGGGTTAGGCTGGGGGGGGGGTTAGGTTTAGACTGTGGGGATGGGGGTTGGGTTTAGGCACCCCCGGGGAAGGTTAGGCTGTGGGGGGGTTAAGTTTAGACTGCAGGAAGGGGGGATTAGGTTTGGGCAACACCGGGGAGGGTTAGGCTGCGGTGTTGGGGTGGGTGGAAGTGGTTAGTTTTAGGCTGCAGTAAAAGAGGGTTAGGAGGTGAGGGGTGTTACCCGACCCTTGTCGGGATTGTAAACAGCGGGATGCCGTGTTTGGTATTCTGACCACCGGCATCACGACCACCAGCATTTCAGCCCCAACCCAAATGCAAGGGTATAGAGCTCTTAACAGTGACTCAGCATAAAACCAAACAATCTATTAATTAATAATTCCTTACAGATCAGGAGAAACTTTATCAAACCACTTAAAAAACATACTTGCCCACATATCTTTCTTAGGACAGGGAAAACAATTAATTCAAACTAAACAGAGGGAAGATATTTGAAAAATGTCTTTAATAACTAATAATATATAACTTTGCCTTCAGAGATGATGGTATTGCTTTGTGGCTTAAATATTATCCTATGTTACAGTATGTTATTAATGTTATCCACTGGTTAAGTTTCTATATAATGTCTGTCTCTGTCTTTTATTAGCTTTATTCTAGGCTGTAGAGCTGCTGCTACTCACTGGCAGAGATTGACGTGTGGGCATTTCAGTCCTCCAGCCAATCACTAACAGATCCCTCCTGTTAACTCCTCCCATAAGAAGGCCTGCTTCGGATGATGGACACACAGAAGGAGGCAGCATCCACTTCATCGGGGGGTTACCGGACCAGCCCTTAATGATGCCTTTACCACCAGCAATCAACCATACATTCCCAGTGCAGTCTGTAAATTAGACACAATTTACTAAATATTGAATCACATTGACTAAAATTATTTCTCATTAGTCTCGGGCCACAGAAAGCCTGGTTTTAGAACACTGAGGTGTTAAATAAGATTTGAACCCAGCACCTTGTGTATTGTGGATGTGACATCAGAACACTGGCCAGCTGATCCTCAGCAGATGCTTCTTCTGGAATACTGGAGCTTTCGGAACAATCCCACTTCCTGGCCACTGACAGTCTCCTGCAGGCTGTGGGTATTTAAGGCTGGAAGTGAGCACGTCCAGTGCTAGAGATACTGCCTGCACCTGCTGCTGGTTATCTGAGCATTCCTGTTATTGACCTGGACTGCTGTGACAACTCTGACCTCTCCAATCCTGAACTTGGCCTTGTCTTCATTAGCTTCCTGTCCCTTTTGCTCTTCTATCGCAAAACTCTGACCCTGGACAGTAGTTAGACAACTCTGTGCCTACCAGCTGCTTTACCCAGCTAGTCTGACCACGTATCTGCCCCCTGCATTCACATTTCTTGGTGTTCCGCTCACCCCTTCTTTGTTTCGCCTGGTGCTGACTGTACATGGGGGGCCACAACCATTCTCGGGATAAGCAGGGCCAAACTAGACTCAGGGGCAAACACAGGTTTAATAGGGAAGGGTTTGCATACAGTATATGCCTTTCAACTCTCTCTCTCTCTCGCTATCTATATATATCATATATGATATATATCTATATTCCCTTATGAAAAATCAGATCCCAAACCAGACTCACCCTCCCATATTCAAAATGATCTGTCCATCACTAAAAAACGTACCCTAAATCTGAGTACTACCACTCCCTGCTAAAAACCCTGCACTCCCCCCCCCCCCCCCTCTCCACCGACCCCGTGATTGAAAAACCTGTTTTTATTACCCCCTCTCCTCATCTGCCTGCCATTGGTTGGTCTTACCATCTCTTACTTCCGACCTGGGCAGCTACAACATTCTAGTGATGCATAACAACAGAAGAAAATATTCTTTTTTTTTGTTAGATAAAGCATTTTATTTTATTTGTTTATCATCTTTTTACACTTTTTTTTTTTAAATGAATGTGGAACTGGAAGACTAGGGGAGATCCCACCAAGAAAGAGAGAGAGAGAAAGCAGAGAGAGATAAAATACCAACCAATCAGCGCCTTTCATTTTTCAAACACAGGGCCTAATTCAGCCCTGATCGCTCCTCTGCAAATTTGCAGAGGTTTGGGATCAGATAGTCACCACCCAGACAGAGTGAATACCCGCTGTGTACCGCATGTGGAAATCTCTGCGAACACCGGTCAGCTGCAAATCCGTTCGCAACTCACTCACCATCGAATGATTTTTCCAGTCTGGGCGTAGCCCAGGACCTACTCCTACAGTGCAACAGAATCAACCTGATCGGGTCCGGAGCTGACGTCACACACACGCCCTGAAAGCACTTCAGCACGCCTGCGTTTTAACTTACACCCCCAGAAAATGTCCAGTTAGATGAGCGCCGGAAATTTTTCGGGTTTTGTGTTTTGGTTTTGGGTTCGGTTCCGCGGCCGTGTTTTGGGTTCGACCGCGTTTTGGCAAAACCTCACCGAATTTTTTTTGTCGGATTCGGGTGTGTTTTGGATTCGGGTGTTTTTTTCAAAAAACACTAAAAAACAGCTTAAATCATAGAATTTGGGGGTCATTTTGATCCCAAAGTATTATTAACCTCAAAAACCATAATTTACACTCATTTTCAGTCTATTCTGAATACCTCACACCTCACAATATTATTTTTAGTCCTAAAATTTGCACCTAGGTCGCTGGATGACTAAGCTAAGCGACCCTAGTGGCCGACACAAACACCGGGCCCATCTAGGAGTGTCACTGCAGTGTCACGCAGGATGTCCCTTCCAAAAAACCCTCCCCAAACAGCACATGACGCAAAGAAAAAAAGAGGCGCAATGAGGTAGCTGTGTGAGTAAGATAAGCGACCCTAGTGGCCGACACAAACACCGGGCCCATCTAGGAGTGTCACTGCAGTGTCACGCAGGATGTCCCTTCCAAAAAACCCTCCCCAAACAGCACATGACGCAAAGAAAAAAAGAGGCGCAATGAGGTAGCTGTGTTAGTAAGATAAGCGACCCTAGTGGCCGACACAAACACCGGGCCCATCTAGGAGTGGCACTGCAGTGTCACGCAGGATGTCCCTTCCAAAAAACCCTCCCCAAACAGCACATGACGCAAAGAAAAATTAAAGAAAAAAGAGGTGCAAGATGGAATTGTCCTTGGGCCCTCCCACCCTCCCTTATGTTGTATAAACAGGACATGCACACTTTAACCAACCCATCATTTCAGTGACAGGGTCTGCCACACGACTGTGACTGAAATGACGGGTTGGTTTGGACCCCCACCAAAAAAGAAGCAATTAATCTCTCCTTGCACAAACTGGCTCTACAGAGGCAAGATGTCCACCTCATCATCATCCTCCGATATATCACCGTGTACATCCCCCTCCTCACAGATTATCAATTCGTCCCCACTGGAATCCACCATCTCAGCTCCCTGTGTACTTTGTGGAGGCAATTGCTGCTGGTCAATGTCTCCACAGAGGAATTGATTATAATTCATTTTAATGAACATCATCTTCTCCACATTTTCTGGATGTAACCTCGTACGCCGATTGCTGACAAGGTGAGCGGCGGCACTAAACACTCTTTCGGAGTACACACTTGTGGGAGGGCAACTTAGGTAGAATAAAGCCAGTTTGTGCAAGGGCCTCCAAATTGCCTCTTTTTCCTGCCAGTATAAGTACGGACTGTGTGACGTGCCTACTTGGATGCGGTCACTCATATAATCCTCCACCATTCTTTCAATGTTGAGAGAATCATATGCAGTGACAGTAGACGACATGTCCGTAATCGTTGTCAGGTCCTTCAGTCCGGACCAGATGTCAGCATCAGCAGTCGCTCCAGACTGCCCTGCATCACCGCCAGCGGGTGGGCTCGGAATTCTGAGCCTTTTCCTCGCACCCCCAGTTGCGGGAGAATGTGAAGGAGGAGATGTTGACAGGTCGCGTTCCGCTTGACTTGACAATTTTCTCACCAGCAGGTCTTTCAACCCCAGCAGACTTGTGTCTGCCGGAAAGAGAGATCCAAGGTAGGCTTTAAATCTAGGATCGAGCACGGTGGCCAAAATGTAGTGCTCTGATTTCAACAGATTGACCACCCGTGAATCCTTGTTAAGCGAATTAAGGGCTCCATCCACAAGTCCCACATGCCTAGCGGAATCGCTCCGTGTTAGCTCCTCCTTCAATGTCTCCAGCTTCTTCTGCAAAAGCCTGATGAGGGGAATGACCTGACTCAGGCTGGCAGTGTCTGAACTGACTTCACGTGTGGCAAGTTCAAAGGGCATCAGAACCTTGCACAACGTTGAAATCATTCTCCACTGCGCTTGAGACAGGTGCATTCCACCTCCTATATCGTGCTCAATTGTATAGGCTTGAATGGCCTTTTGCTGCTCCTCCAACCTCTGAAGCATATAGAGGGTTGAATTCCACCTCGTTACCACTTCTTGCTTCAGATGATGGCAGGGCAGGTTCAGTAGTTTTGGTGGTGCTCCAGTCTTCTGTACGTGGTGCCTGTACGCCGAAAGTGTCCCGCAATTCTTCTGGCCACCGACAGCATCTCTTGCACGCCCCTGTCGTTTTTTAAATAATTCTGCACCACCAAATTCAAGGTATGTGCAAAACATGGGACGTGCTGGAATTTGCCCATATTTAATGCACACACAATATTGCTGGCGTTGTCCGATGCCACAAATCCACAGGAGAGTCCAATTGGGGTAAGCCATTCCGCGATGATCTTCCTCAGTTGCCGTAAGAGGTTTTCAGCTGTGTGCGTATTCTGGAAACCGGTGATACAAAGCGTAGCCTGCCTAGGAAAGAGTTGGCGTTTGCGAGATGCTGCTACTGGTGCCGCCGCTGCTGTTCTTGCGGCGGGAGTCAATACATCTACCCAGTGGGCTGTCACAGTCATATAGTCCTGACCCTGCCCTGCTCCACTTGTCCACATGTCCGTGGTTAAGTGGACATTGGGTACAGCTGCATTTTTTAGGACACTGGTGACTCTTTCTGAGGTCTGTGTACATTTTCGGTATCGCCTGCCTAGAGAAATGGAACCTAGATGGTATTTGGTACCGGGGACACAGTACCTCCAACAAGTCTCTAGTTGGCTCTGCAGTAATGATGGATACCGGAACCACGTTTCTCACCACCCAGGATGCCAAGGCCTCAGTTATCCGCTTTGCAGTAGGATGACTGCTGTGATATTTCATCTTCCTCGCAAAGGACTGTTGGACAGTCAATTGCTTGGTGGAAGTAGTAAAAGTGGTCTTACGACTTCCCCTCTGGGATGACCATCGACTCCCAGCAGCAACAACAGCAGCGCCAGCAGCAGTAGGCGTTACACGCAAGGATGCATCGGAGGAATCCCAGGCAGGAGAGGAATCGTCAGAATTGCCAGTGACATGGCCTGCAGGACTATTGGCATTCCTGGGGAAGGAGGAAATTGACACTGAGGGAGTTGGTGGGGTGGTTTGCGTGAGCTTGGTTACAAGAGGAAGGGATTTACTGGTCAGTGGACTGCTTCCGCTGTCACCCAAAGTTTTTGAACTTGTCACTGACTTATTATGAATGCGCTGCAGGTGACGTATAAGGGAGGATGTTCCGAGGTGGTTAACGTCCTTACCCCTACTTATTACAGCTTGACAAAGGCAACACACGGCTTGACACCTGTTGTCCGCATTTCTGTTGAAATACTTCCACACCGAAGAGCTGATTTTTTGGGTATTTTCACCAGGCATGTCAGTGGCCATATTCCTCCCACGGACAACAGGTGTCTCCCCGGGTGCCTGACTTAAACAAACCACCTCACCATCAGAATCCTCCTGGTCAATTTCCTCCCCAGCGCCAGCAACACCCATATCCTCCTCATCCTGGTGTACTTCAACACTGACATCTTCAATCTGACTATCAGGAACTGGACTGCGGGTGCTCCTTCCAGCACTTGCAGGGGGCGTGCAAATGGTGGAAGGCGCATGCTCTTCACGTCCAGTGTTGGGAAGGTCAGGCATCGCAACCGACACAATTGGACTCTCCTTGTGGATTTGGGATTTCGAAGAACGCACAGTTCTTTGCGGTGCTTTTGCCAGCTTGAGTCTTTTCAGTTTTCTAGCGAGAGGCTGAGTGCTTCCATCCTCATGTGAAGCTGAACCACTAGCCATGAACATAGGCCAGGGCCTCAGCCGTTCCTTGCCACTCCGTGTGGTAAATGGCATATTGGAAAGTTTACGCTTCTCCTCCGACAATTTTATTTTAGGTTTTGGAGTCCTTTTTTTACTGATATTTGGTGTTTTGGATTTGACATGCTCTGTACTATGACATTGGGCATCGGCCTTGGCAGACGACGTTGCTGGCATTTCATCGTCTCGGCCATGACTAGTGGCAGCAGCTTCAGCACGAGGTGGAAGTGGATCTTGATCTTTCCCTAATTTTGGAACCTCAACATTTTTGTTCTCCATATTTTAATAGGCACAACTAAAAGGCACCTCAGGTAAACAATGGAGATGGATGGATACTAGTATACTTATGGATGGACTGCCGAGTGCCGACACAGAGGTAGCTACAGCCGTGGACTAACGTACTGTGTCTGCTGCTAATATAGACTGGATGATTGATAATGAGATGAAATCAATATATATATGTATGTATATATAATATCACTAGTATTGCAGCCGGACAGGTAGATAATATATTTATTAGGTACTGATGACGGACCTGCTGGACACTGTCATCTCAGCAGCACCGCAGACTGCTACAGTAAGCTACTATACTCTATACTAGTATGTACAAAGAAAAAAAAAAAACCACGGGTAGGTGGTATACAATTATGGATGGACTGCCGAGTGCCGACACAGAGGTAGCTACAGCCGTGGACTAACGTACTGTGTCTGCTGCTAATATAGACTGGATGATTGATAATGAGATGAAATCAATATATATATGTATGTATATATAATATCACTAGTACTGCAGCCGGACAGGTAGATAATATATTTATTAGGTAATGATGACTGATGACGGACCTGCTGGACACTGTCAGCTCAGCAGCACCGCAGACTGCTACAGTAAGCTACTATACTATAGTGGTATGTACAAAGAAGAAAGAAAAAAAAAAAAACACGGGTAGGTGGTATACAATTATGGATGGACTGCTGAGTGCCGACACAGAGTTAGCTACAGCTGTGGACTAACGTACTGTGTCTGCTGCTAATATAGACTGGATGATTGATAATGAGATGAAATCAATATATATATGTATGTATATATGATATCACTAGTACTGCAGCCGGACAGGTAGATAATATATTTATTAGGTAATGATGACTGATGACGGACCTGCTGGACACTGTCAGCTCAGCAGCACCGCAGACTGCTACAGTAAGCTACTATACTCTATAGTAGTATGTACAAAGAAGAAAGAAAAAAAAAAAACCACGGGTAGGTGGTATACAATTATGGATGGACTGCCGAGTGCCGACACAGAGGTAGCTACAGCCGTGGACTAACGTACTGTGTCTGCTGCTAATATAGACTGGATGATTGATAATGAGATGAAATCAATATATATATGTATGTATATATAATATCACTAGTACTGCAGCCGGACAGGTAGATAATATATTTATTAGGTAATGATGACTGATGACGGACCTGCTGGACACTGTCAGCTCAGCAGCACCGCAGACTGCTACAGTAAGCTACTATACTATAGTAGTATGTACAAAGAAGAAAGAAAAAAAAAACCACGGGTAGGTGGTATACAATTATGGATGGACTGCTGAGTGCCGACACAGAGGTAGCTACAGCCGTGGACTAACGTACTGTGTCTGCTGCTAATATAGACTGGATGATTGATAATGAGATGAAATCAATATATATATGTATGTATATATAATATCACTAGTACTGCAGCCGGACAGGTAGATAATATATTTATTAGGTAATGATGACTGATGACGGACCTGCTGGACACTGTCAGCTCAGCAGCACCGCAGACTGCTACAGTAAGCTACTATACTCTATAGTAGTATGTACAAAGAAGAAAGAAAAAAAAAAAAACACGGGTAGGTGGTATACAATTATGGATGGACTGCCGAGTGCCGACACAGAGGTAGCTACAGCCGTGGACTAACGTACTGTGTCTGCTGCTAATATAGACTGGATGATTGATAATGAGATGAAATCAATATATATATGTATGTATATATAATATCACTAGTACTGCAGCCGGACAGGTAGATAATATATTTATTAGGTAATGATGACTGATGACGGACCTGCTGGACACTGTCAGCTCAGCAGCACCGCAGACTGCTACAGTAAGCTACTATACTATAGTAGTATGTACAAAGAAGAACGAAAAAAAAAAAACCACGGGTAGGTGGTATACAATTATGGATGGACTGCTGAGTGCCGACACAGAGGTAGCTACAGCCGTGGACTAACGTACTGTGTCTGCTGCTAATATAGACTGGATGATTGATAATGAGATGAAATCAATATATATATGTATGTATATATAATATCACTAGTACTGCAGCCGGACAGGTAGATAATATATTTATTAGGTAATGATGACTGATGACGGACCTGCTGGACACTGTCAGCTCAGCAGCACCGCAGACTGCTACAGTAAGCTACTATACTCTATAGTAGTATGTACAAAGAAGAAAGAAAAAAAAAAAACCACGGGTAGGTGGTATACAATTATGGATGGACTGCCGAGTGCCGACACAGAGGTAGCTACAGCCGTGGACTAACGTACTGTGTCTGCTGCTAATATAGAGTCTAGACTGGATGATAAATTATTGATAATGAGATGAAATCAATATAATATCACTAGTACTGCAGCCGGACAGGTACTATATATATTTATTATGTAATGACTGATGACGGACCTGCTGGACACTGTCACGTCAGCACAGCACCGCAGACTGCTACAGTAAGCTACTATAGTAGTATGTATAAAGAAGAATGAAAAAAAAAAAAAGAAGAATTTACTTACCGATAATTCTATTTCTCGTAGTCCGTAGTGGATGCTGGGGACTCCGTCAGGACCATGGGGTATAGCGGCTCCGCAGGAGACAGGGCACAAAAATAAAGCTTTAGGATCAGGTGGTGTGCACTGGCTCCTCCCCCTATGACCCTCCTCCAAGCCTCAGTTAGGATACTGTGCCCGGACGAGCGTACACAATAAGGAAGGATAATGAATCCCGGGTAAGACTCATACCAGCCACACCAATCACACCGTACAACTTGTGATCTGAACCCAGTTAACAGTATGACAAACGTAGGAGCCTCTGAACAGACGGCTCACAACAATAACAACCCGATTTTTTTGTAACAACAACTATGTACAAGTATTGCAGACAATCCGCACTTGGGATGGGCGCCCAGCATCCACTACGGACTACGAGAAATAGAATTATCGGTAAGTAAATTCTTATTTTCTCTGACGTCCTAAGTGGATGCTGGGGACTCCGTCAGGACCATGGGGATTATACCAAAGCTCCCAAACGGGCGGGAGAGTGCGGATGACTCTGCAGCACCGAATGAGAGAACTCCAGGTCCTCTTTAGCCAGGGTATCAAATTTGTAGAATTTTACAAACGTGTTCTCCCCCGACCACGTAGCTGCTCGGCAGAGTTGTAATGCCGAGACCCCCCGGGCAGCCGCCCAGGATGAGCCCACTTTCCTTGTGGAATGGGCCTTGACAGATTTAGACTGCGTAGGGAACATACTGTGACCGCAGCAGCATAAACGCACCGTCGGGGCTTCCGCAGCGCCGCTCAGTGCATCACCTTGGCTTGGAAGGGGTTAATGTTTTGTGGTGGGAGGAACGTGGACAGAGTGTCCGAGGGGCTGATTGGCTGGATCATGTATAGGGGCTGGCCTGTCATACATATAGGCTGCTGACAGGTTACTTCCTCCCTCTTTTCAGCTCTTCTCGTGACACTGATAAGTAACTCCTTTTGTTATCAATTTAATTCTAAAAGTCTTTCCTTTTTCCAGCACTTTATTCCTTTTTCTCCCTATCTACCCTCTCTCTGCTTGCCCTTTATATCCCCTTCTCCTATCTCTACTCCTATCCTTGCATTTTGCAGGCTCCCCTATCCCCCTGCTTTTCTCCTTATCAACTCCCCATACCTTCAGGCGCAGCGCAGGGCTCCCCGCACGGCTCCCCACACAGCTTCCGCACGGCTTAAGGACTCTGATGTTCGGCCGTCACGGGGTAGACCTGTGCTCCCTGCTGGGCTGGAGCTCCGGCGCGCGCGGCTGTGCACGGCACCCGCCCGCGCTCCCTGAGGCCTCACTCTCCTCTCCATCACCGCCGCTTGCTGCGGCGCTAGACGGAGCGACGGGGGGTCCGCGGCTGTCTGGTGCACGGCACCCGCCCGCGCTCCCTGAGGCCTCACTCTCCTCTCCATCACCGCCGCTGGCTGCGGCGCTAGACGGAGCGACGGGGGGTCCGCGGCTGTCTGATGCGGCCTGCCAGGGACGGTGTCCTGCCGTCCCTGGATCCGCTCGAGGCTGCTGCTGGACGGCCTGGCCACGTGGGGGCCGGGAAACAGTCTCCCGCCCTGCGCTTCGGCCGCCCGGGGGGGAGGGGTGGTTGTGGTAAACAATGGGGGGCAATATATGGTTTCAGCAGGAGGGAGGGGGGACCGCGCGGCTGCCAGACGCCAGGGGTCTGGCCAGCGCGCGCGTGCCACTACCTCCACGGGGGCTACAGGGACCCATATGAGGCCTGTTACTGCGCCCTGGGTGACACGCTCGCCGGCAGGCTCCCTCCTGTGGCAGGGCGGGGCAACACACACTCTGCGGCTTCGGATGGCCTGGTGCAGGCGACGGCCATTGTAATAATCTGTCGCCCAGGGGCGTGCCGCGTCCTCCTGCGGTGTGACGGGCTACCTGGCCTCTCCTGCCGTGGCTGGACCCGTGGGGATAGCCCCTTCCGGGTCTGCTCGCAGGCCACTTCGTACTACCGCCAGCCGTGACCGTGTGGCCCTTACCGGTCTCATAGGGGGACGGCGGGAGGCGTGCGTTCTGAATCCCGCCCCGCGTCCGGTTGTCGGCTTCCGTCGCTGCAACGGATAGCCCTCAGTCCGACGTGGACATGCCTAGTTCTGGCGATTCTCCGGTTTCTCCTCCTGGGGCTACTGCTCGGGATGGGAGGAGGTCGCGGCGCGGCCTTTTCGGTCGGGGGTTAGCGGAGCGGACGTGCCATTGTACATGACAGTGAGGGATCATCGGAGTCCTTGCTCCCGACGGGAGTTTTGCAACCCTCCCGTGGGGCGCGCAACTCGCGTCCGGGTCTGATCTTCGAGCCATTTGTGCCTTTGTCGTGTCGGCGGTGGCTCCCTTGTTATCCTCCGTACCCGGGGGACCGTGTCTGGCCACCGCTTTTTTCGGAGGATAGCATTGCGCAATCTCTTATCCCGCCCCTGTCCTCTGCCTCGTCGGTCGCCCCGCCTACCCCACTCCCGGCGGCTGCTGGTTCGATAGGGGAACATTGTCTCTCTTTTGCTTCCCCAGCCGCGGACGTTGGGCCAGGAATGTAGTCAGGCGGCGCATCCACAAGTCGTACGTCGGCTGCTGGGAAAGATGGAGTTCCCCCTCGTACTGGTGAGTCTTCCTCGGACCCTGACTGGTCCAAGGGGAGCGCACTTTCCCCCCCATAGTGGGGGAGAAAGCTAGTACTCAGTCCCGCTCCTATAGCAGCGCGTAGGGTTAACGGCAGGCGCGATAGGCGCAGGCATCGGGGCACGGACTCTTCCCTTGCCTCCACGTCCTCAGAGGGTGTCCTCCTAAGACGATGGTTGGGACAGGGTCAAGCGTCAAAAAAACGGCGGCAGCGATGGCATTCCACCTCTTCCGCCTCGCACGTGTTGGCGGAGTCGGACTCCGTTACTGGCTACTGCGCCAACATGGAAATGCACAGTGGTCCCCGGCCCCGGGTCCAAGACTGGATCCGTAAGGGCCTATCTGTATATTTTGCCATTACTAGCGATGCTCGTATAGCCTTGCTTTCAACTAAGCAAAGGACCGGGGCAGCGAGGACGCTCTGCGCTCCTACCCGACTTGAGTTAGATCATGTCTATCCTTGCGGCGTGTTAATCAGAGACGCGCCCGGACGAACACATGAACATCATGTGCCATCAATTCTATATACATGTGCGGTACCATCCTTGGCGGCGTTACTACGAGGACTTCCGTCGCGAATGGCATGGGCGGCAGATCTATACCTTCGGTTAGAAGTATATGGTATTGTGCTCGGAGCTGCCGAAGGGTTCAGTCGGTACACCAGGAACGACGGGTTCCACGACCTGCCTCTCATTCTGCCGGCTTTGGAGGGGGTTCATGGCGCACAGGGCATGGTTAATGCTTCACTTTCAATCCTGCCCAACGCGGTTTGGGGCGGCGGTGTCACATTCGTCTCTCCTGATCAGCTGTGGCAGAGGCCTCGGGATCAAGGACTGCCCCAGTACACGGCGCAGGGGTAATTCCGGCCCCCACCCCAATTAGACTTCGGGCGCTCATACCCTGGCTGCGACGGTTTCCCGCGGCCAGTGGACGCCCTATTCTTACACTGGGTTTGCGCACCTCGTTTCCTCTTGCCGATACATGGACTGGCGGGTCCCGGGGCTAGTATGAACTTGCATTCGGCTCGGGAGTTTCCGGGCGTCCTCCGGCAGAAGGTTGCGGCTGCATTGTCGTTGGCCGGGATGATAGGCTTTCTCATCCATCTTTCCTGTCCTCTCGGGTCATCGGTTTATGAGGCTATCCCTATTATCAGGTAGGGTCGTTTAACCAATCGGTATGTTTGATTCGGCCATAGATTCCATTCGGTCGTTTGGTTCGGGGGCGGTGATGTGTGAATTAAACATCGCGTCAGCATTTTGATCCTCCCGCTGCACCCTTTCGCCTTTCGATTTATGGGTTTTCAACTGGATGATGGCTAATACATCCATCGCTGCCTCCCTGTGGGGTTTTTTCTCTCTCGTGCGCTGACTTTGCAAGGTGCAGTTCTTTCCTCCGCTGGGGTCTGCAGCAGGCGACGGGCGAGCGGGGTATGTCGCACTACTTGAGGGATTTTCTTTTGCTCGGCCCACCTGGCTTTGTTCGCTGCATCGTCTTACTGCGGTGACCATTGGCAGGGTCCCTCCGCCTCCTTGTTTACCTCGGGATTCAGATGATGGTCTCTGTAGGCTCCTTGGGGACAATGTGTTGCGTCTTCCTGATGGTTTCCTCTATGAGCTTGCCGCGGACAAGCTTACTCTACAACAGGCTCAATCCTTCTTGGGCCCGCTTCTTTTTGCTTGGAAGGTTATCCCAATGAGTAGAGTTTTTCTGTGGGAAATTGGAACGGGCGACAGTTGGGATTATACGCCCTCATCATTTTCTTAGTTTAGCACTCGAGGGGCTTATGTATTTGGGACGGATTTCTAGTTTCGTTTCACCTCCTCTTTGGAGTTTCTCACGGACGCCTCTGGTGCTTGCGATTCTTGCGGATGCTGGATATTTTCCCATGCTGGGCGCGGTGGCACTCTGGCGCTATGCCCTGCGTAACAAACGGGTGGTCTTCTGGTGCGACAATTTTGGCTTGGTTTTTTGCCATCATTAGGCAGGAGTCCACATCCTTGCTGGACTGCGGGTCTTCGTGAGATAGTATTGGTATGTTGGTTGAACAACATTACGTTGCGAGACAAGCATGTCCCGGCCGAGCGCAACAACATTGATGATACCCTTTCTCGCGGCGACTTGCAGTGGTTTCGGCAGTTAGCTCCTGCAGCTCTAATCCAAGGGGACTTCTGTCCTGCTTCTGCGTGCGGATTGGAGGATTTAGCCCAAAGGTCTTTGGTTCCTGCAGCTTTTACGGACAGTTGGCCCACATTTGCATTGGATTCGGGATGTCTGGGATGGTGGCAGAAGGCCGATCCCATAACATCTGGGTAGCAGGCCCTCCGGGATAGTGGCAGAAGGCCGATCCCATAACATCTGAGTAGCTGGCCCTCAGGGATAGTGGCAGAAGGCCGATCCCACAACATCTGGGTAGCAGGCCCTCAGGGATGGTGGCAGAAGGCCGATCCCACAACATCTGGGCAGCAGGCCCTCAGGGATGGTGGCAGAAGGCCGATCCCACAACATCTGGGTAGCAGACCCTCAGGGATGGTGGCAGAAGGCCGATCCCATAACATCTGGGTAGCAGGCCCTCAGGGATGGTGGCAGAAGGCCGATCCCACAACATCTGGGTAGCAGGCCCTCAGTGATGGTGGCAGAAGGCCGATCCCACAACATCTGGGTAGCAGGCCCTCAGGGATGGTGGCAGGAGGCCGATCCCAGAACATCGGGGCAGACGGCCCTCCAACATTTAGGATATCATTTAAATTATAATTTTGAGATATTTTATTTTCATGAGCTGTCTGCTATCGGATATGGGTGATAAATATTTTCACCTGTCCCTTAGTTCGACAAGGAGTTTTTCATCCGAGTTTAGATTTAATAGGCCTTCCTTTCAGTCAATAAAGGCCGTCGACGTACGCCCCGAAGGTTTGGGGTGTGGGATTCAGCGCTCACGATACAAGGATACGGGGATACGATATGGGGATTCAAGGTTCGCCTCTTCATGGTGGCCTTTACGATGGCCTTCCATGGTGCCCTCAGGGGTGGGTGAGCTGGGGTCCGTTTCTCGGACTTCAGCCTCGCCCATGCTGGCGTCGTCGTATGCCCCGACGGTTTGTGGTGTCGGATTCAGCGCTCCAAGACGGACGTAGTCGGCAGGGGGCAGTGGGTTCGAGTGGGTCGGACTCGTGCGCGGGGCATTTGTCCAGTGCCGCGGCCCGGCCTTATTCGTCCCTTCGGCCTCCAACGCCCACCGGGTGGCTCGTCCATCGTGACGGTTCCCCGTTGTCCAGATATATCTCTCTGTCGGTTTTGGAGCGTTGTCTTTTGTACCTGGGTCTATCTCCGGCCGACACTGGGACTCACTCTTTCCGCATCGGCGCTGCGTCAGCAGCCGCTGCGGCGGGTTGGTCCGAAGTCGAAGTCCGGGCACTGGGTAGGTGGGGGTCTGGTATGCTGTATCAGGCTCTTTCCTCCCAGTGCGCCCCTTTGAGGACTAGCCGCTCGTCGCAGTTGCACTTTGCGATTGCGGGGGCCTTGAGGAATTTTTGTTTTATCGTTGGTTTTAATTACGGCTTTTGCCGGCTAACGAAGTTTTGTGTTTTTGCCTCAAGTCAAATTGGGCGACCCTCCCCCCCAAAACATCCTCCCCGTTAGGGAAGCAGTTAGGTTGCCCATCTACCACTCATTTTATCTTTAGTTTGTTTATTAACCTGCGTCACACCCTTCTATTGCAGGACGGCGGTTAAATCCGCACTAACTTTATATGATTTGACGGCCATTCATACATCTACGGGCTGTTCGTGTCTGCTCTGGCCTGTGACACAACCCGGCCGGAGCTGCAGGCTGTGCGCTGGTGGAGGCGTAGAGGCCTCCGCTGGGGACGGCCTGCTGGAATTGGCCGATTTGGATACCCGCGGTTTCTGGTTTTCATCTGGGTGGCATTGATCTGGTGCGCCGCACTGGGCTCGACCTTCGCCTCGAGATCAGACGTCAGCTGTCGAACTTAGGGCCGACTGGCCGTTTTGCCTAAACCTCTGGTAATACATCGTCCCTCGGCGGTCTTTGCATGGAGCCTTTAACCCCGGGGCAATTGACCTAATGCGGAGGCGGGTCAATGCGTTTGGCGGTCGTGCTGTCCTCCAGCATGGCGGCCTGGTCGTGCAGCTCCGTGGTATCTCCTTCCATGATCCATCACAGTACTGGTATGACGGGGTGCATCTTGTCGTCGGCTGGTATGCTGATCTTCTTGGAGGTCATTATTCACATTCTTAGGCCCCTTTAGGTAGTTTTTTCTTGGGTTTCCGTTGCGTTAGTCCGTTAGGTCTATTTGGTTAGTTTCATTCTGCTTTTTAGATCCCTTTAGTTAGTCTTTTCAGAGTAGGTGGCGGTGGCAGGTTGGTAACCTGGCAGTTGGCCGGTTTCAGAACGGTTACTTAATTTTAATTATGAGTTCAAGGTTAGTAAGTTTGGGTGTACTTTTAGGAAAATTTTATAGTTTCATAATTAGTTTACGGGCATCGCTTTACCAAGTGGGTCCATATAACTGGTATAAACATATGTGGATGGTGGGGCCGGTGGCCCAATTTTTACCATGTAGGGGCGGAGCGTACCTCCGTCCCTGCAACTGTTGGTGGGCAGGGGTAGTGGCAGAAGGTCGACCCCTGTCCTTGGATTTTTGATTTTCGATGTCAGGGATGGAGGCAGGACGCCGATCCCGGAACATCTGGGGCAGAAGGCTCCCTCACACATATGTTTTTATTGCTTGTTTTTCTGTATTATAACATTGATCACCCATGTTACGTTTATCATGCTTAACCGTTCTTCTCCCCGCCACCTTAGTTAGAGAGGGAAGTCTGCATTTTAGTCTTAGTATTTAATAGGCCTTCCTCTCAGTCAGAAAATAAAAGCTGACCCCTTTCACGCCAATTACAGTTGTTGTGTCTTTATTTTATAAGATAAGTGTGCTTGAGTGGCGCATGGATGCATCTGACGTGTGAGGTTTAAGACTGCGTAGGGAACATACTGTGACCGCAGCAGCATAAACGCACCGTCGGGGCTTCCGCAGCGCCGCTCAGTGCATCACCTTGGCTTGGAAGGGGTTTATGTTTTGTGGTGGGAGGAACGTGGACAGAGTGTCCGAGGGGCTGATTGGCTGGATCATGTATAGGGGCTGGCCTGTCATACATATAGGCTGCTGACAGGTTACTTCCTCCCTCTTTTCAGCTCTTCTCGTGACCCGCCCTCCCGCCCTGGGGACTTGGTTTTGTTTTTATTTCATTTGTTCTACAGTCGGGTTCATTGTGTCGGCTTTTGGTGGCCGGTTTCAGAACGGTTACTTAATTTTAATTATGAGTTCAAGGTTAGTAAGTTTGGGTGTACTTTTAGGAAAATTTTATAGTTTCATAATTAGTTTACGGGCATCGCTTTACCAAGTGGGTCCATATAACTGGTATAAACATATGTGGATGGTGGGGCCGGTGGCCCAATTTTTACCATGTAGGGGCGGAGCGTACCTCCGTCCCTGCAACTGTTGGTGGGCAGGGGTAGTGGCAGAAGGTCGACCCCTGTTCTTGGATTTTTGATTTTCGATGTCAGGGATGGAGGCAGGACGCCGATCCCGGAACATCTGGGGCAGAAGGCTCCCTCACACATATGTTTTTATTGCTTGTTTTTCTGTATTATAACATTGATCACCCATGTTACGTTTATCATGCTTAACCGTTCTTCTCCCCGCCACCTTAGTTAGAGAGGGAAGTCTGCATTTTAGTCTTAGTATTTAATAGGCCTTCCTCTCAGTCAGAAAATAAAAGCTGACCCCTTTCACGCCAATTACAGTTGTTGTGTCTTTATTTTATAAGATAAGTGTGCTTGAGTGGCGCATGGATGCATCTGACGTGTGAGGTTTATGGTTGTGGCAAGCCTGCCACAGAATGTGCAAGTTGAATTGTGCTACAAATCCAACGAGCAATCGTCTGCTTAGAAGCAGGAGCACCCAGCTTGTTGGGTGCATACAATATAAACAGCGAGTCAGACTTTCTGACTCCAGCCGTTCTTGAAATATATATTTTCAATGCCCGGACCACGTCCAACAACTTGGAATCCTCCAAATCGTTAGTAGCCGCAGGCACCACAATAGGCTGGTTCAGGTGAAACGCTGACACCACCTTAGGCAGAAAATTAGGACGCGTCCGCAGTTCTGCCCTGTCCGAATGGAAAATCAGATATGGGCTTTTATAGGATAAAGCCACCAATTCTGACACTCTCCTGGCTGAAGCCAGGGCCAGTAGCATGGTTACTTTCCATGTAAGATATTTCAAATCCGCCGATTTGAGTGGCTCAAACCAATGGGATTTGAGAAAATCCAAAACTACATTAAGGTCCCACGGAGCCACTGGGGGCACAACCGGGGGCTGTATATGTAGTACTCCTTTTACAAAAGTCTGGACTTCAGGACTGAAGCCAATTCTTTCTGGAAGAAAATCGACAGGGCCGAAATTTGAACCTTAATGGACCCCAATTTGAGGCCCATAGACAATCCTGTTTGCAGGAAATGTAGGAATCGACCCAATTGAAATTCCTCCGTGGGGGCCTTCCTGGCCTCACACCACGCAACATATTTTCTCCAAATGCGGTGATAATGTTGTGCAGTCACCTCCTTCCTGGCTTTTACCAGTGTAGGAATGACCTCCTCCGGAATGCCTTTTTCCCTTAGAATTCGGCGTTCAACCGCCACGCCGTCAAACGCAGCCGCGGTAAGTCTTGGAATAGACACGGTCCCTGCTGAAGCAGGTCCCGTCTTAGAGGTAGAGGCCACGGATCCTCCGTGAGCATCTCTTGAAGTTCCGGGTACCAAGTTCTTCTTGGCCAATCCGGAGCCACGAGTATCGTTCTTACTCCCCTTTCCCGTATAATTCTCAGTACTTTTGGTATGAGAGGCAGAGGAGGGAACACATACACTGACTGGAACACCCACGGTGTTACCAGAGCGTCCACAGCTATTGCCTGAGGGTCTCTTGACCTGGCGCAATACCTGTCCAGTTTTTTGTTGAGGCGGGACGCCATCATATCCACCTTTGGTTTTTCCCAACGGTTCACAATCATGTGGAAGACTTCTGGATGAAGTCCCCACTCTCCCGGGTGTAGATCGTGTCTGCTGAGGAAGTCTGCTTCCCAGTTGTCCACTCCCGGAATGAACACTGCTGACAGTGCTATCACATGATCTTCCGCCCAGCGAAGAATCCTTGCAGCTTCTGCCATTGCTGTCCTGCTTCTTGTGCCGCCCTGTCTGTTTACGTGGGCGACTGCCGTGATGTTGTCCGACTGGATCAACACCGGCTGACCCTGAAGCAGGGGTTTTGCCAGACTTAGAGCATTGTAAATCGCTCTTAGCTCCAGTATATTTATGTGAAAAGACATCTCCAGGCTTGACCATACTCCCTGGAAGTTTCTTCCCTGTGTGACCGCTCCCCAGCCTCTCAGACTGGCATCCGTGGTCACCAGGACCCAGTCCTGTATGCCGAATCTGCGGCCCTCTAACAGATGAGCACTCTGCAACCACCACAGAAGAGACACCCTTGTCCGTGGTGATAAGGTTATCCGCTGGTGCATCTGCAGATGCGATCCGGACCATTTGTCCAACAGATCCCACTGAAAAGTTCGTGCGTGGAATCTGCCGAATGGAATCGCTTCGTCAGAAGCCACCATCTTTCCCAGGACTCTTGTGCATTGATGCACAGACACTTTTCCTGGTTTTAGGAGGTTCCTAACAAGTTTGGATAACTCCTTGGCTTTCTCCTCCGGAAGAAACACCTTTTTCTGAACCGTGTCCAGAATCATTCCCAGGAACAGCAGACGTGTTGCCGGTGTCAACTGAGATTTTGGAAAATTCAGAATCCACCCGTGTTGTTGCAGCACTAATTGGGTTAGTGCTACTCCGTCCTCCAGCTGTTCTCTGGACCTTGCCCTTATCAGGAGATCGTCCAAGTAAGGGATAATTAATACGCCTCTTCTTCGAAGAAGAATCATCATTTCGGCCATTACCTTGGTAAAGACCCGAGGTGCCGTGGACAATCCAAACGGCAGCGTCTGAAACTGATAATGACAGTTTTGCACCACGAACCTGAGGTACCCTTGATGTGAAGGGCAAATTGGGACATGCAGGTAAGCATCCTTTATGTCCAGGGACACCATAAAGTCCCCTTCTTCCAGATTCGCTATCACTGCTCTGAGTGACTCCATCTTGAATTTGAATTTCTGTATGTACAGGTTTAAAGATTTCAGATTTAGAATAGGTCTTACCGAGCCGTCCGGCTTCGGTACCACAAATAGCGTGGAGTAATACCCTTTTCCTTGTTGTAGGAGGGGTACCTTGACTATCACCTGCTGAGAAAACAGCTTGTGAATGGCTTCCAATACTGTCGCCCTGTCTGAGGGAGACGTTGGCAAAGCAGACTTTAGGAACCGGCGAGGGGGAGACTTCTCGAATTCCAACCTGTAACCCTGAGATACTACCTGCAGGATCCAGGGGTCCACCTGTGAGCAAGCCCACTGTGCGCTGAAATTCTTGAGTCGACCCCCCACCGCTCCTGAGTCCGCTTGTAAAGCCCCAGCGTCATGCTGAGGGCTTTGCAGAACCCTGGGAGGGCTTCTGTTCCTGGGCAGGGGCAGCTTGCTGTCCTCTCTTACCCCTTCCTCTGCCCCGGGGCAGATATGACTGTCCTTTTGCCCGCTTGTTCTTATAGGACCGAAAGGACTGCGGCTGAAAAGACGGTGTCTTTTTCTGTTGGGAGGGGGTCTGAGGTAAAAAGGTGGATTTTCCGGCAGTTGCCGTGGCCACCAGATCCGATAGACCGACGCCAAATAATTCCTCCCCTTTATACGGCAATACTTCCATATGCCGTTTGGAATCCGCATCACCTGACCACTGTCGCGTCCATAAACTTCTTCTGGCAGATATGGACATCGCATTTACTCTCGATGCCAGAGTGCAAATATCCCTCTGAGCATCTCGCATATAAAGAAAAGCATCCTTTAATTGCTCTATAGTCAATAAAATACTGTCCCTATCCAGGGTATCAATATTTTCAGTCAGGGAATCCGACCAGACCACCCCAGCACTGCACATCCAGGCTGAGGCGATGGCTGGTCGCAGTATAACACCAGTATGTGTGTATATACTTTTTAGGGTAGTTTCCAGCCTCCTATCAGCTGGATCCTTGAGGGCGGCCGTATCAGGAGACGGTAACGCCACTTGTTTTGATAAGCGTGTGAGCGCCTTATCCACCCTAGGGGGTGTTTCCCAGCGCGCCCTAACCTCTGGCGGGAAAGGGTATAATGCCAATAACTTTTTTGAAATTAGCACTTTTCTATCTGGGTTAACCCATGCTTCATCACATACATCATTCAATTCCTCTGATTCAGGAAAAACTACAGGTAGTTTTTTCACCCCCCACATAATACCCCTTTTTGTGGTACTTGCAGTATCAGAGATATGCAAAGCCTCCTTCATTGCCGTGATCATATAACGTGTGGCCCTACTTGAAAATACGTTTGTTTCTTCACCGTCGACACTAGATTCAGTGTCTGGGTCTGTGTCGACCGACTGAGGTAAAGGGCGTTTTACAGCCCCTGACGATGTCTGAGACGCCTGGGCAGGTACCAACTGGTTTTCCGGCCGTCTCATGTCGTCAACTGATTTTTGTAATGTGCTGACATTATCACGTAATTCCATAAACAAAGCCATCCATTCCGGTGTCGACTCCCTGGGGGGTGACATCACCATTATTGGCAATTGCTCTGCCTCCACACCAACATCGTCCTCATACATGTCGACACACACGTACCGACACACAGCAGACACACAGGGAATGCTCTTATCGAAGACAGGACCCCACTAGCCCTTTGGGGAGACAGAGGGAGAGTTTGCCAGCACACACCCAAGCGCTATAATATATATGGGAACAACCTTATATAAGTGTTGTATCCTTATAGCAGCTTAAATATATAAAATATCGCCAAAAAAAGTGCCCCCCCTCTCTGTTTTACCCTGTTTCTGTAGTGCAGTGCAGGGGAGAGTCCTGGGAGCCTTCCTCACAGCGGAGCTGAGCAGGAAAATGGCGCTGTGTGCTGAGGAGAATAAGCCCCGCCCCCTATTCCGGCGGGCTTTTCTCCCGGAGTTTGAGATATCTGGCATGGGTTTAATACATCCATATAGCCTCAAGGGCTATATGTGATGTATTTTTTTAGCCATAAAAGGTATTATACATTGCTGCCCAGGGCGCCCCCAGCAGCGCCCTGCACCCTCCGTGACCTATGGTGTGAAGTGTGTGACAACAATGGCGCACAGCTGCAGTGCTGTGCGCTACCTTCATGAAGACTGAAAAGCCTTCTGCCGCCGGTTTCTGGACCTTCAATCTTCAGCATCTGCAAGGGGGGTCGGCGGCGCGGCTCCGGGACGAACCCCAGGGTGAGACCTGTGTTCCGACTCCCTCTGGAGCTAATGGTGTCCAGATGAGCGCCTGAAATTTTTCGGGTTTTGTGTTTTGGTTTTGGGTTCGGTTCCGCGGCCGTGTTTTGGGTTCGACCGCGTTTTGGCAAAACCTCACCGAATTTTTTTTGTCGGATTCGGGTGTGTTTTGGATTCGGGTGTTTTTTTCAAAAAACCCTAAAAAACAGCTTAAATCATAGAATTTGGGGGTCATTTTGATCCCAAAGTATTATTAACCTCAAAAACCATAATTTCCACTCATTTTCAGTCTATTCTGAATACCTCACACCTCACAATATTATTTTTAGTCCTAAAATTTGCACCGAGGTCGCTGTGTGAGTAAGATAAGCGACCCTAGTGGCCGACACAAACACCGGGCCCATCTAGGAGTGGCACTGCAGTGTCACGCAGGATGTCCCTTCCAAAAAACCCTCCCCAAACAGCACATGACGCAAAGAAAAAAAGAGGCGCAATGAGGTAGCTGTGTGAGTAAGATTAGCGACCCTAGTGGCCGACACAAACACCGGGCCCATCTAGGAGTGGCACTGCAGTGTCACGCAGGATGGCCCTTCCAAAAAACCCTCCCCAAACAGCACATGACGCAAAGAAAAATAAAAGAAAAAAGAGGTGCAAGATGGAATTGTCCTTGGGCCCTCCCACCCTTATGTTGTATAAACAGGACATGCACACTTTAACCAACCCATCATTTCAGTGACAGGGTCTGCCACACGACTGTGACTGATATGACGGGTTGGTTTGGACCCCCCCCAAAAAAGAAGCAATTAATCTCTCCTTGCACAAACTGGCTCTACAGAGGCAAGATGTCCACCTCATCTTCACCCTCCGATATATCACCGTGTACATCCCCCTCCTCACAGATTATCAATTCGTCCCCACTGGAATCCACCATCTCAGCTCCCTGTGTACTTTGTGGAGGCAATTGCTGCTGGTCAATGTCTCCGCGGAGGAATTGATTATAATTCATTTTAATGAACATCATCTTCTCCACATTTTCTGGATGTAACCTCGTACGCCGATTGCTGACAAGGTGAGCGGCGGCACTAAACACTCTTTCGGAGTACACACTTGTGGGAGGGCAACTTAGGTAGAATAAAGCCAGTTTGTGCAAGGGCCTCCAAATTGCCTCTTTTTCCTGCCAGTATAAGTACGGACTGTGTGACGTGCCTACTTGGATGCGGTCACTCATATAATCCTCCACCATTCTTTCAATGTTGAGAGAATCATATGCAGTGACAGTAGACGACATGTCCGTAATCGTTGTCAGGTCCTTCAGTCCGGACCAGATGTCAGCATCAGCAGTCGCTCCAGACTGCCCTGCATCACCGCCAGCGGGTGGGCTCGGAATTCTGAGCCTTTTCCTCGCACCCCCAGTTGCGGGAGAATGTGAAGGAGGAGATGTTGACAGGTCGCGTTCCGCTTGACTTGACAATTTTCTCACCAGCAGGTCTTTCAACCCCAGCAGACTTGTGTCTGCCGGAAAGAGAGATCCAAGGTAGGCTTTAAATCTAGGATCGAGCACGGTGGCCAAAATGTAGTGCTCTGATTTCAACAGATTGACCACCCGTGAATCCTTGTTAAGCGAATTAAGGGCTCCATCCACAAGTCCCACATGCCTAGCGGAATCGCTCCGTGTTAGCTCCTCCTTCAATGTCTCCAGCTTCTTCTGCAAAAGCCTGATGAGGGGAATGACCTGACTCAGGCTGGCAGTGTCTGAACTGACTTCACGTGTGGCAAGTTCAAAGGGCATCAGAACCTTGCACAACGTTGAAATCATTCTCCACTGCGCTTGAGACAGGTGCATTCCACCTCCTATATCGTGCTCAATTGTATAGGCTTGAATGGCCTTTTGCTGCTCCTCCAACCTCTGAAGCATATAGAGGGTTGAATTCCACCTCGTTACCACTTCTTGCTTCAGATGATGGCAGGGCAGGTTCAGTAGTTTTGGTGGTGCTCCAGTCTTCTGTACGTGGTGCCTGTACGCCGAAAGTGTCCCGCAATTCTTCTGGCCACCGACAGCATCTCTTGCACGCCCCTGTCGTTTTTTAAATAATTCTGCACCACCAAATTCAAGGTATGTGCAAAACATGGGACGTGCTGGAATTTGCCCATATTTAATGCACACACAATATTGCTGGCGTTGTCCGATGCCACAAATCCACAGGAGAGTCCAATTGGGGTAAGCCATTCCGCGATGATCTTCCTCAGTTGCCGTAAGAGGTTTTCAGCTGTGTGCGTATTCTGGAAACCGGTGATACAAAGCGTAGCCTGCCTAGGAAAGAGTTGGCGTTTGCGAGATGCTGCTACTGGTGCCGCCGCTGCTGTTCTTGCGGCGGGAGTCCATACATCTACCCAGTGGGCTGTCACAGTCATATAGTCCTGACCCTGCCCTGCTCCACTTGTCCACATGTCCGTGGTTAAGTGGACATTGGGTACAGCTGCATTTTTTAGGACACTGGTGACTCTTTTTCTGAGGTCTGTGTACATTTTCGGTATCGCCTGCCTAGAGAAATGGAACCTAGATGGTATTTGGTACCGGGGACACAGTACCTCCAACAAGTCTCTAGTTGGCTCTGCAGTAATGATGGATACCGGAACCACGTTTCTCACCACCCAGGATGCCAAGGCCTCAGTTATCCGCTTTGCAGTAGGATGACTGCTGTGATATTTCATCTTCCTCGCAAAGGACTGTTGGACAGTCAATTGCTTGGTGGAAGTAGTAAAAGTGGTCTTACGACTTCCCCTCTGGGATGACCATCGACTCCCAGCAGCAACAACAGCAGCGCCAGCAGCAGTAGGCGTTACACGCAAGGATGCATCGGAGGAATCCCAGGCAGGAGAGGAATCGTCAGAATTGCCAGTGACATGGCCTGCAGGACTATTGGCATTCCTGGGGAAGGAGGAAATTGACACTGAGGGAGTTGGTGGGGTGGTTTGCGTGAGCTTGGTTACAAGAGGAAGGGATTTACTGGTCAGTGGACTGCTTCCGCTGTCACCCAAAGTTTTTGAACTTGTCACTGACTTATTATGAATGCGCTGCAGGTGACGTATAAGGGAGGATGTTCCGAGGTGGTTAACGTCCTTACCCCTACTTATTACAGCTTGACAAAGGCAACACACGGCTTGACACCTGTTGTCCGCATTTCTGTTGAAATACTTCCACACCGAAGAGCTGATTTTTTTGGTATTTTCACCAGGCATGTCAGTGGCCATATTCCTCCCACGGACAACAGGTGTCTCCCCGGGTGCCTGACTTAAACAAACCACCTCACCATCAGAATCCTCCTGGTCAATTTCCTCCCCAGCGCCAGCAACACCCATATCCTCCTCATCCTGGTGTACTTCAACACTGACATCTTCAATCTGACTATCAGGAACTGGACTGCGGGTGCTCCTTCCAGCACTTGCAGGGGGCGTGCAAATGGTGGAAGGTGCATGCTCTTCACGTCCAGTGTTGGGAAGGTCAGGCATCGCAACCGACACAATTGGACTCTCCTTGTGGATTTGGGATTTCGAAGAACGCACAGTTCTTTGCGGTGCTTTTGCCAGCTTGAGTCTTTTCAGTTTTCTAGCGAGAGGCTGAGTGCTTCCATCCTCATGTGAAGCTGAACCACTAGCCATGAACATAGGCCAGGGCCTCAGCCGTTCCTTGCCACTCCGTGTGGTAAATGGCATATTGGAAAGTTTACGCTTCTCCTCCGACAATTTTATTTTAGGTTTTGGAGTCCTTTTTTTACTGATATTTGGTGTTTTGGATTTGACATGCTCTGTACTATGACATTGGGCATCGGCCTTGGCAGACGACGTTGCTGGCATTTCATCGTCTCGGCCATGACTAGTGGCAGCAGCTTCAGCACGAGGTGGAAGTGGATCTTGATCTTTCCCTAATTTTGGAACCTCAACATTTTTGTTCTCCATATTTTAATAGGCACAACTAAAAGGCACCTCAGGTAAACAATGGAGATGGATGGATACTAGTATACTTATGGATGGACTGCCGAGTGCCGACACAGAGGTAGCTACAGCCGTGGACTAACGTACTGTGTCTGCTGCTAATATAGACTGGATGATTGATAATGAGATGAAATCAATATATATATGTATGTATATATAATATCACTAGTATTGCAGCCGGACAGGTAGATAATATATTTATTAGGTAATGATGACTGATGACGGACCTGCTGGACACTGTCATCTCAGCAGCACCGCAGACTGCTACAGTAAGCTACTATACTCTATAGTAGTATGTACAAAGAAGAAAAAAAAAAAAAAACACGGGTAGGTGGTATACAATTATGGATGGACTGCCGAGTGCCGACACAGAGGTAGCTACAGCCGTGGACTAACGTACTGTGTCTGCTGCTAATATAGACTGGATGATTGATAATGAGATGAAATCAATATATATATGTATGTATATATAATATCACTAGTACTGCAGCCGGACAGGTAGATAATATATTTATTAGGTAATGATGACTGATGACGGACCTGCTGGACACTGTCAGCTCAGCAGCACCGCAGACTGCTACAGTAAGCTACTATACTATAGTAGTATGTACAAAGAAGAAAGAAAAAAAAAAACACGGGTAGGTGGTATACAATTATGGATGGACTGCTGAGTGCCGACACAGAGTTAGCTACAGCCGTGGACTAACGTACTGTGTCTGCTGCTAATATAGACTGGATGATTGATAATGAGATGAAATCAATATATATATGTATGTATATATGATATCACTAGTACTGCAGCCGGACAGGTAGATAATATATTTATTAGGTAATGATGACTGATGACGGACCTGCTGGACACTGTCAGCTCAGCAGCACCGCAGACTGCTACAGTAAGCTACTATACTCTATAGTAGTATGTACAAAGAAGAAAGAAAAAAAAAAACCACGGGTAGGTGGTATACAATTATGGATGGACTGCCGAGTCCCGACACAGAGGTAGCTACAGCCGTGGACTAACGTACTGTGTCTGCTGCTAATATAGACTGGATAATTGATAATGAGATGAAATCAATATATATATGTATGTATATATAATATCACTAGTACTGCAGCCGGACAGGTAGATAATATATTTATTAGGTAATGATGACTGATGACGGACCTGCTGGACACTGTCAGCTCAGCAGCACCGCAGACTGCTACAGTAAGCTACTATACTATAGTAGTATGTACAAAGAAGAAAGAAAAAAAAAACCACGGGTAGGTGGTATACAATTATGGATGGACTGCTGAGTGCCGACACAGAGGTAGCTACAGCCGTGGACTAACGTACTGTGTCTGCTGCTAATATAGACTGGATGATTGATAATGAGATGAAATCAATATATATATGTATGTATATATAATATCACTAGTACTGCAGCCGGACAGGTAGATAATATATTTATTAGGTAATGATGACTGATGACGGACCTGCTGGACACTGTCAGCTCAGCAGCACCGCAGACTGCTACAGTAAGCTACTATACTCTATAGTAGTTTGTACAAAGAAGAAAGAAAAAAAAAAACCACGGGTAGGTGGTATACAATTATGGATGGACTGCCGAGTGCCGACACAGAGGTAGCTACAGCCGTGGACTAACGTACTGTGTCTGCTGCTAATATAGACTGGATGATTGATAATGAGATGAAATCAATATATATATGTATGTATATATAATATCACTAGTACTGCAGCCGGACAGGTAGATAATATATTTATTAGGTAATGATGACTGATGACGGACCTGCTGGACACTGTCAGCTCAGCAGCACCGCAGACTGCTACAGTAAGCTACTATACTATAGTAGTATGTACAAAGAAGAACGAAAAAAAAAAAACCACGGGTAGGTGGTATACAATTATGGATGGACTGCTGAGTGCCGACACAGAGGTAACTACAGCCGTGGACTAACGTACTGTGTCTGCTGCTAATATAGACTGGATGATTGATAATGAGATGAAATCAATATATATATGTATGTATATATAATATCACTAGTACTGCAGCCGGACAGGTAGATAATATATTTATTAGGTAATGATGACTGATGACGGACCTGCTGGACACTGTCAGCTCAGCAGCACCGCAGACTGCTACAGTAAGCTACTATACTATAGTAGTATGTACAAAGAAGAAAGAAAAAAAAAAAAACACGGGTAGGTGGTATACAATTATGGATGGACTGCTGAGTGCCGACACAGAGTTAGCTACAGCCGTGGACTAACGTACTGTGTCTGCTGCTAATATAGACTGGATGATTGATAATGAGATGAAATCAATATATATATGTATGTATATATGATATCACTAGTACTGCAGCCGGACAGGTAGATAATATATTTATTAGGTAATGATGACTGATGACGGACCTGCTGGACACTGTCAGCTCAGCAGCACCGCAGACTGCTACAGTAAGCTACTATACTCTATAGTAGTATGTACAAAGAAGAAAGAAAAAAAAAAACCACGGGTAGGTGGTATACAATTATGGATGGACTGCCGAGTGCCGACACAGAGGTAGCTACAGCCGTGGACTAACGTACTGTGTCTGCTGCTAATATAGACTGGATGATTGATAATGAGATGAAATCAATATATATATATATGTATGTATATATAATATCACTAGTACTGCAGCCGGACAGGTAGATAATATATTTATTAGGTAATGATGACTGATGACGGACCTGCTGGACACTGTCAGCTCAGCAGCACCGCAGACTGCTACAGTAAGCTACTATACTATAGTAGTATGTACAAAGAAGAAAGAAAAAAAAAACCACGGGTAGGTGGTATACAATTATGGATGGACTGCTGAGTGCCGACACAGAGGTAGCTACAGCCGTGGACTAACGTACTGTGTCTGCTGCTAATATAGACTGGATGATTGATAATGAGATGAAATCAATATATATATGTATGTATATATAATATCACTAGTACTGCAGCCGGACAGGTAGATAATATATTTATTAGGTAATGATGACTGATGACGGACCTGCTGGACACTGTCAGCTCAGCAGCACCGCAGACTGCTACAGTAAGCTACTATACTATAGTAGTATGTACAAAGAAGAACGAAAAAAAAAAAACCACGGGTAGGTGGTATACAATTATGGATGGACTGCTGAGTGCCGACACAGAGGTAGCTACAGCCGTGGACTAACATACTGTGTCTGCTGCTAATATAGACTGGATGATTGATAATGAGATGAAATCAATATATATATGTATGTATATATAATATCACTAGTACTGCAGCCGGACAGGTAGATAATATATTTATTAGGTAATGATGACTGATGACGGACCTGCTGGACACTGTCAGCTCAGCAGCACCGCAGACTGCTACAGTAAGCTACTATACTCTATAGTAGTATGTACAAAGAAGAAAGAAAAAAAAAAAACCACGGGTAGGTGGTATACAATTATGGATGGACTGCCGAGTGCCGACACAGAGGTAGCTACAGCCGTGGACTAACGTACTGTGTCTGCTGCTAATATAGAGTCTAGACTGGATGATAAATTATTGATAATGAGATGAAATCAATATAATATCACTAGTACTGCAGCCGGACAGGTACTATATATATTTATTATGTAATGACTGATGACGGACCTGCTGGACACTGTCAGGTCAGCACAGCACCGCAGACTGCTACAGTAAGCTACTATAGTAGTATGTATAAAGAAGAATGAAAAAAAAAAAAAGAAGAATTTACTTACCGATAATTCTATTTCTCGTAGTCCGTAGTGGATGCTGGGGACTCCGTCAGGACCATGGGGTATAGCGGCTCCGCAGGAGACAGGGCACAAAAATAAAGCTTTAGGATCAGGTGGTGTGCACTGGCTCCTCCCCCTATGACCCTCCTCCAAGCCTCAGTTAGGATACTGTGCCCGGACGAGCGTACACAATAAGGAAGGATAATGAATCCCGGGTAAGACTCATACCAGCCACACCAATCACACCGTACAACTTGTGATCTGAACCCAGTTAACAGTATGACAAACGTAGGAGCCTCTGAACAGACGGCTCACAACAATAACAACCCGATTTTTTTGTAACAACAACTATGTACAAGTATTGCAGACAATCCGCACTTGGGATGGGCGCCCAGCATCCACTACGGACTACGAGAAATAGAATTATCGGTAAGTAAATTCTTATTTTCTCTGACGTCCTAAGTGGATGCTGGGGACTCCGTCAGGACCATGGGGATTATACCAAAGCTCCCAAACGGGCGGGAGAGTGCGGATGACTCTGCAGCACCGAATGAGAGAACTCCAGGTCCTCTTTAGCCAGGGTATCAAATTTGTAGAATTTTACAAACGTGTTCTCCCCCGACCACGTAGCTGCTCGGCAGAGTTGTAATGCCGAGACCCCCCGGGCAGCCGCCCAGGATGAGCCCACTTTCCTTGTGGAATGGGCCTTGACAGATTTTGGTTGTGGCAAGCCTGCCACAGAATGTGCAAGTTGAATTGTGCTACAAATCCAACGAGCAATCGTCTGCTTAGAAGCAGGAGCACCCAGCTTGTTGGGTGCATACAATATAAACAGCGAGTCAGACTTTCTGACTCCAGCCGTTCTTGAAATATATATTTTCAATGCCCGGACCACGTCCAACAACTTGGAATCCTCCAAATCGTTAGTAGCCGCAGGCACCTCAATAGGCTGGTTCAGGTGAAACGCTGACACCACCTTAGGCAGAAAATTAGGACGCGTCCGCAGTTCTGCCCTGTCCGAATGGAAAATCAGATATGGGCTTTTATAGGATAAAGCCACCAATTCTGACACTCTCCTGGCTGAAGCCAGGGCCAGTAGCATGGTTACTTTCCATGTAAGATATTTCAAATCCGCCGATTTGAGTGGCTCAAACCAATGGGATTTGAGAAAATCCAAAACTACATTAAGGTCCCACGGAGCCACTGGGGGCACAACCGGGGGCTGTATATGTAGTACTCCTTTTACAAAAGTCTGGACTTCAGGACTGAAGCCAATTCTTTCTGGAAGAAAATCGACAGGGCCGAAATTTGAACCTTAATGGACCCCAATTTGAGGCCCATAGACAATCCTGTTTGCAGGAAATGTAGGAATCGACCCAATTGAAATTCCTCCGTGGGGGCCTTCCTGGCCTCACACCACGCAACATATTTTCTCCAAATGCGGTGATAATGTTGTGCAGTCACCTCCTTCCTGGCTTTTACCAGTGTAGGAATGACCTCCTCCGGAATGCCTTTTTCCCTTAGAATTCGGCGTTCAACCGCCACGCCGTCAAACGCAGCCGCGGTAAGTCTTGCAATAGACACGGTCCCTGCTGAAGCAGGTCCCGTCTTAGAGGTAGAGGCCACGGATCCTCCGTGAGCATCTCTTGAAGTTCCGGGTACCAAGTTCTTCTTGGCCAATCCGGAGCCACGAGTATCGTTCTTACTCCCCTTTGCCGTATAATTCTCAGTACTTTTGGTATGAGAGGCAGAGGAGGGAACACATACACTGACTGGAACACCCACGGTGTTACCAGAGCGTCCACAGCTATTGCCTGAGGGTCTCTTGACCTGGCGCAATACCTGTCCAGTTTTTTGTTGAGGCGGGACGCCATCATATCCACCTTTGGTTTTTCCCAACGGTTCACAATCATGTGGAAGACTTCTGGATGAAGTCCCCACTCTCCCGGGTGTAGATCGTGTCTGCTGAGGAAGTCTGCTTCCCAGTTGTCCACTCCCGGAATGAACACTGCTGACAGTGCTATCACATGATCTTCCGCCCAGCGAAGAATCCTTGCAGCTTCTGCCATTGCTGTCCTGCTTCTTGTGCCGCCCTGTCTGTTTACGTGGGCGACTGCCGTGATGTTGTCCGACTGGATCAACACCGGCTGACCCTGAAGCAGGGGTTTTGCCAGACTTAGAGCATTGTAAATCGCTCTTAGCTCCAGTATATTTATGTGAAAAGACATCTCCAGGCTTGACCATACTCCCTGGAAGTTTCTTCCCTGTGTGACCGCTCCCCAGCCTCTCAGACTGGCATCCGTGGTCACCAGGACCCAGTCCTGTATGCCGAATCTGCGGCCCTCTAACAGATGAGCACTCTGCAACCACCACAGAAGAGACACCCTTGTCCGTGGTGATAAGGTTATCCGCTGGTGCATCTGCAGATGCGATCCGGACCATTTGTCCAACAGATCCCACTGAAAAGTTCGTGCGTGGAATCTGCCGAATGGAATCGCTTCGTAAGAAGCCACCATCTTTCCCAGGACTCTTGTGCATTGATGCACAGACACTTTTCCTGGTTTTAGGAGGTTCCTGACAAGTTTGGATAACTCCTTGGCTTTCTCCTCCGGAAGAAACACCTTTTTCTGAACCGTGTCCAGAATCATTCCCAGGAACAGCAGACGTGTTGCCGGTGTCAACTGAGATTTTGGAAAATTCAGAATCCACCCGTGTTGTTGCAGCACTAATTGGGTTAGTGCTACTCCGTCCTCCAGCTGTTCTCTGGACCTTGCCCTTATCAGGAGATCGTCCAAGTAAGGGATAATTAATACGCCTCTTCTTCGAAGAAGAATCATCATTTCGGCCATTACCTTGGTAAAGACCCGAGGTGCCGTGGACAATCCAAACGGCAGCGTCTGAAACTGATAATGACAGTTTTGCACCACGAACCTGAGGTACCCTTGATGTGAAGGGCAAATTGGGACATGCAGGTAAGCATCCTTTATGTCCAGGGACACCATAAAGTCCCCTTCTTCCAGATTCGCTATCACTGCTCTGAGTGACTCCATCTTGAATTTGAATTTCTGTATGTACAGGTTCAAAGATTTCAGATTTAGAATAGGTCTTACCGAGCCGTCCGGCTTCGGTACCACAAATAGCGTGGAGTAATACCCTTTTCCTTGTTGTAGGAGGGGTACCTTGACTATCACCTGCTGAGAAAACAGCTTGTGAATGGCTTCCAATACTGTCGCCCTGTCTGAGGGAGACGTTGGCAAAGCAGACTTTAGGAACCGGCGAGGGGGAGACTTCTCGAATTCCAACCTGTAACCCTGAGATACTACCTGCAGGATCCAGGGGTCCACCTGTGAGCAAGCCCACTGTGCGCTGAAATTCTTGAGTCGACCCCCCACCGCTCCTGAGTCCGCTTGTAAAGCCCCAGCGTCATGCTGAGGGCTTTGCAGAACCCTGGGAGGGCTTCTGTTCCTGGGCAGGGGCAGCTTGCTGTCCTCTCTTACCCCTTCCTCTGCCCCGGGGCAGATATGACTGTCCTTTTGCCCGCTTGTTCTTATAGGACCGAAAGGACTGCGGCTGAAAAGACGGTGTCTTTTTCTGTTGGGAGGGGGTCTGAGGTAAAAAGGTGGATTTTCCGGCAGTTGCCGTGGCCACCAGATCCGATAGACCGACGCCAAATAATTCCTCCCCTTTATACGGCAATACTTCCATATGCCGTTTGGAATCCGCATCACCTGACCACTGTCGCGTCCATAAACTTCTTCTGGCAGATATGGACATCGCATTTACTCTCGATGCCAGAGTGCAAATATCCCTCTGAGCATCTCGCATATAAAGAAAAGCATCCTTTAATTGCTCTATAGTCAATAAAATACTGTCCCTATCCAGGGTATCAATATTTTCAGTCAGGGAATCCGACCAGACCACCCCAGCACTGCACATCCAGGCTGAGGCGATGGCTGGTCGCAGTATAACACCAGTATGTGTGTATATACTTTTTAGGGTAGTTTCCAGCCTCCTATCAGCTGGATCCTTGAGGGCGGCCGTATCAGGAGACGGTAACGCCACTTGTTTTGATAAGCGTGTGAGCGCCTTATCCACCCTAGGGGGTGTTTCCCAGCGCGCCCTAACCTCTGGCGGGAAAGGGTATAATGCCAATAACTTTTTTGAAATTAGCACTTTTCTATCTGGGTTAACCCACGCTTCATCACATACATCATTCAATTCCTCTGATTCAGGAAAAACTACAGGTAGTTTTTTCACCCCCCACATAATACCCCTTTTTGTGGTACTTGCAGTATCAGAGATATGCAAAGCCTCCTTCATTGCCGTGATCATATAACGTGTGGCCCTACTTGAAAATACGTTTGTTTCTTCACCGTCGACACTAGATTCAGTGTCCGTGTCTGGGTCTGTGTCGACCGACTGAGGTAAAGGGCGTTTTACAGCCCCTGACGATGTCTGAGACGCCTGGGCAGGTACCAACTGGTTTTCCAGCCGTCTCATGTCGTCAACTGATTTTTGTAATGTGCTGACATTATCACGTAATTCCATAAACAAAGCCATCCATTCCGGTGTCGACTCCCTGGGGGGTGACATCACCATTACTGGCAATTGCTCTGCCTCCACACCAACATCGTCCTCATACATGTCGACACACACGTACCGACACACAACAGACACACAGGGAATGCTCTTATCGAAGACAGGACCCCACTAGCCCTTTGGGGAGACAGAGGGAGAGTTTGCCAGCACACACCCAAGCGCTATAATATATATGGGAACAACCTTATATAAGTGTTGATTCCTTATAGCAGCTTAAATATATAAAATATCGCCAAAAAAAGTGCCCCCCCTCTCTGTTTTACCCTGTTTCTGTAGTGCAGTGCAGGGGAGAGTCCTGGGAGCCTTCCTCACAGCGGAGCTGAGCAGGAAAATGGCGCTGTGTGCTGAGGAGAATAAGCCCCGCCCCCTATTCCGGCGGGCTTTTCTCCCGGAGTTTGAGATATCTGGCATGGGTTTAATACATCCATATAGCCTCAAGGGCTATATGTGATGTATTTTTTTAGCCATAAAAGGTATTATACATTGCTGCCCAGGGCGCCCCCAGCAGCGCCCTGCACCCTCCGTGACCTATGGTGTGAAGTGTGTGACAACAATGGCGCACAGCTGCAGTGCTGTGCGCTACCTTCATGAAGACTGAAAAGCCTTCTGCCGCCGGTTTCTGGACCTTCAATCTTCAGCATCTGCAAGGGGGGTCGGCGGCGCGGCTCCGGGACGAACCCCAGGGTGAGACCTGTGTTCCGACTCCCTCTGGAGCTAATGGTGTCCAGTAGAGATGAGCGCCTGAAATTTTTCGGGTTTTGTGTTTTGGTTTTGGGTTCGGTTCCGCGGCCGTGTTTTGGGTTCGACCGCGTTTTGGCAAAACCTCACCGAATTTTTTTTGTCGGATTCGGGTGTGTTTTGGATTCGGGTGGTTTTTTCAAAAAACCCTAAAAAACAGCTTAAATCATAGAATTTGGGGGTCATTTTGATCCCAAAGTATTATTAACCTCAAAAACCATAATTTCCACTCATTTTCAGTCTATTCTGAATACCTCACACCTCACAATATTATTTTTAGTCCTAAAATTTGCACCGAGGTCGCTGTGTGAGTAAGATAAGCGACCCTAGTGGCCGACACAAACACCGGGCCCATCTAGGAGTGGCACTGCAGTGTCACGCAGGATGTCCCTTCCAAAAAACCCTCCCCAAACAGCACATGACGCAAAGAAAAAAAGAGGCGCAATGAGGTAGCTGTGTGAGTAAGATTAGCGACCCTAGTGGCCGACACAAACACCGGGCCCATCTAGGAGTGGCACTGCAGTGTCACGCAGGATGTCCCTTCCAAAAAACCCTCCCCAAACAGCACATGACGCAAAGAAAAATAAAAGAAAAAAGAGGTGCAAGATGGAATTGTCCTTGGGCCCTCCCACCCACCCTTATGTTGTATAAACAGGACATGCACACTTTAACCAACCCATCATTTCAGTGACAGGGTCTGCCACACGACTGTGACTGATATGACGGGTTGGTTTGGACCCCCCCAAAAAAAGAAGCAATTAATCTCTCCTTGCACAAACTGGCTCTACAGAGGCAAGATGTCCACCTCATCATCATCCTCCGATATATCACCGTGTACATCCCCCTCCTCACAGATTATCAATTCGTCCCCACTGGAATCCACCATCTCAGCTCCCTGTGTACTTTGTGGAGGCAATTGCTGCTGGTCAATGTCTCCGCGGAGGAATTGATTATAATTCATTTTAATGAACATCATCTTCTCCACATTTTCTGGATGTAACCTCGTACGCCGATTGCTGACAAGGTGAGCGGCGGCACTAAACACTCTTTCGGAGTACACACTTGTGGGAGGGCAACTTAGGTAGAATAAAGCCAGTTTGTGCAAGGGCCTCCAAATTGCCTCTTTTTCCTGCCAGTATAAGTACGGACTGTGTGACGTGCCTACTTGGATGCGGTCACTCATATAATCCTCCACCATTCTTTCAATGTTGAGAGAATCATATGCAGTGACAGTAGACGACATGTCCGTAATCGTTGTCAGGTCCTTCAGTCCGGACCAGATGTCAGCATCAGCAGTCGCTCCAGACTGCCCTGCATCACCGCCAGCGGGTGGGCTCGGAATTCTGAGCCTTTTCCTCGCACCCCCAGTTGCGGGAGAATGTGATGGAGGAGATGTTGACAGGTCGCGTTCCGCTTGACTTGACAATTTTCTCACCAGCAGGTCTTTCAACCCCAGCAGACTTGTGTCTGCCGGAAAGAGAGATCCAAGGTAGGCTTTAAATCTAGGATCGAGCACGGTGGCCAAAATGTAGTGCTCTGATTTCAACAGATTGACCACCCGTGAATCCTTGTTAAGCGAATTAAGGGCTCCATCCACAAGTCCCACATGCCTAGCGGAATCGCTCCGTGTTAGCTCCTCCTTCAATGTCTCCAGCTTCTTCTGCAAAAGCCTGATGAGGGGAATGACCTGACTCAGGCTGGCAGTGTCTGAACTGACTTCACGTGTGGCAAGTTCAAAGGGCATCAGAACCTTGCACAACGTTGAAATCATTCTCCACTGCGCTTGAGACAGGTGCATTCCACCTCCTATATCGTGCTCAATTGTATAGGCTTGAATGGCCTTTTGCTGCTCCTCCAACCTCTGAAGCATATAGAGGGTTGAATTCCACCTCGTTACCACTTCTTGCTTCAGATGATGGCAGGGCAGGTTCAGTAGTTTTTGGTGGTGCTCCAGTCTTCTGTACGTGGTGCCTGTACGCCGAAAGTGTCCCGCAATTCTTCTGGCCACCGACAGCATCTCTTGCACGCCCCTGTCGTTTTTTAAAAAATTCTGCACCACCAAATTCAAGGTATGTGCAAAACATGGGACGTGCTGGAATTTGCCCATATTTAATGCACACACAATATTGCTGGCGTTGTCCGATGCCACAAATCCACAGGAGAGTCCAATTGGGGTAAGCCATTCCGTGATGATCTTCCTCAGTTGCCGTAAGAGGTTTTCAGCTGTGTGCGTATTCTGGAAAGCGGTGATACAAAGCGTAGCCTGCCTAGGAAAGAGTTGGTGTTTGCGAGATGCTGCTACTGGTGCCGCCGCTGCTGTTCTTGCGGCGGGAGTCCATACATCTACCCAGTGGGCTGTCACAGTCATATAGTCCTGACCCTGCCCTGCTCCACTTGTCCACATGTCCGTGGTTAAGTGGACATTGGGTCCAGCTGCATTTTTTAGGACACTGGTGAGTCTTTTTCTGAGGTCCGTGTACATTTTCGGTATCGCCTGCCTAGAGAAGTGGAACCTAGATGGTATTTGGTAACGGGGGCACACTGCCTCAATAAATTGTCTAGTTCCCTGTGAACTAACGGCGGATACCGGACGCACGTCTAACACCAACATAGTTGTCAAGGCCTCAGTTATCCGCTTTGCAGCAGGATGACTGCTGTGATATTTCATCTTCCTCGCAAAGGACTGTTGAACAGTCAATTGCTTACTGGAAGTAGTACAAGTGGGCTTACGACTTCCCCTCTGGGATGACCATCGACTCCCAGCAGCAACAACAGCAGCGCCAGCAGCAGTAGGCGTTACACGCAAGGATGCATCGGAGGAATCCCAGGCAGGAGAGGACTCGTCAGAATTGCCAGTGACATGGCCTGCAGGACTATTGGCATTCCTGGGGAAGGAGGAAATTGACACTGAGGGAGTTGGTGGGGTGGTTTGCGTGAGCTTGGTTACAAGAGGAAGGGATTTACTGGTCAGTGGACTGCTTCCGCTGTCACCCAAAGTTTTTGAACTTGTCACTGACTTATTATGAATGCGCTGCAGGTGACGTATAAGGGAGGATGTTCCGAGGTGGTTAACGTCCTTACCCCTACTTATTACAGCTTGACAAAGGGAACACACGGCTTGACACCTGTTGTCCGCATTTCTGTTGAAATAGTTCCACACCGAAGAGCTGATTTTTTTGGTATTTTCACCAGGCATGTCAACGGCCATATTCCTCCCACGGACAACAGGTGTCTCCCCGGGTGCCTGACTTAAACAAACCACCTCACCATCAGAATCCTCCTGGTCAATTTCCTCCCCAGCGCCAGCAACACCCATATCCTCCTCATCCTGGTGTACTTCAACACTGACATCTTCAATCTGACTATCAGGAACTGGACTGCGGGTGCTCCTTCCAGCACTTGCAGGGGGCGTGCAAATGGTGGAAGGCGCATGCTCTTCACGTCCAGTGTTGGGAAGGTCAGGCATCGCAACCGACACAATTGGACTCTCCTTGTGGATTTGGGATTTCGAAGAACGCACAGTTCTTTGCGGTGCTACTGCTTTTGCCAGCTTGAGTCTTTTCATTTTTCTAGCGAGAGGCTGAGTGCCTCCATCCTCATGTGAAGCTGAACCACAAGCCATGAACATAGGCCAGGGCCTCAGCCGTTCCTTGCCACTCCGTGTGGTAAATGGCATATTGGCAAGTTTACGCTTCTCCTCCGACAATTTTATTTTAGGTTTTGGAGTCCTTTTTTTACTGATATTTGGTGTTTTGGATTTGACATGCTCTGTACTATGACATTGGGCATCGGCCTTGGCAGACGACGTTGCTGGCATTTCATCGTCTCGGCCATGACTAGTGGCAGCAGCTTCAGCACGAGGTGGAAGTGGATCTTGATCTTTCCCTAATTTTGGAACCTCAACATTTTTGTTCTCCATATTTTAATAGGCACAACTAAAAGGCACCTCAGGTAAACAATGGAGATGGATGGATACTAGTATACAATTATGAATGGACTGCCGAGTGCCGACACAGAGGTAGCTATAGCCGTGGACTACCGTACTGTACTGTGTCTGCTGCTAATATAGACTGGATGATAATGAGATGTAGTATGTATGTATAAAGAAGAAAGAAAAAAAAACCACGGGTAGGTGGTATACAATTATGGACGGACTGCCGAGTGCCGACACAGAGGTAGCTACAGCCGTGGACTACCGTACTGTACTGTGTCTGCTGCTAATATAGACTGGTTGATAATGAGATGTAGTATGTATGTATAAAGAAGAAAGAAAAAAAAACCACGGGTAGGTGGTATACAATTATGGACGGACTGCCGAGTGCCGACACAGAGGTAGCTACAGCCGTGGACTACCGTACTGTACTGTGTCTGCTGCTAATATAGACTGGTTGATAATGAGATGTAGTATGTATGTATAAAGAAGAAAGAAAAAAAAACCACGGGTAGGTGGTATACAATTATGGATGGACTGCCGAGTGCCGACACAGAGGTAGCTACAGCCGTGGACTACCGTACTGTACTGTGTCTGCTGCTAATATAGACTGGATGATAATGAGATGTAGTATGTATAAAGAAGAAAGAAAAAAAAAACCACGGGTAGGTGGTATACAATTATGGATGGACTGCCGAGTGCCGACACAGAGGTAGCTACAGCCGTGGACTACCGTACTGTACTGTGTCTGCTGCTAATATAGACTGGATGATAATGAGATGTAGTATGTATGTATAAAGAAGAAAGAAAAAAAAACCACGGGTAGGTGGTATACAATTATGGACGGACTGCCGAGTGCCGACACAGAGGTAGCTACAGCCGTGGACTACCATACTGTACTGTGTCTGCTGCTAATATAGACTGGTTGATAATGAGATGTAGTATGTATGTATAAAGAAGAAAGAAAAAAAAACCACGGGTAGGTGGTATACAATTATGGATGGACTGCCGAGTGCCGACACAGAGGTAGCTACAGCCGTGGACTACCGTACTGTACTGTGTCTGCTGCTAATATAGACTGGATGATAATGAGATGTAGTATGTATAAAGAAGAAAGAAAAAAAAAACACGGGTAGGTGGTATACAATTATGGATGGACTGCCGAGTGCCGACACAGAGGTAGCTACAGCCGTGGACTACCGTACTGTACTGTGTCTGCTGCTAATATAGACTGGATGATAATGAGATGTAGTATGTATGTATAAAGAAGAAAGAAAAAAAAACCACGGGTAGGTGGTATACAATTATGGACGGACTGCCGAGTGCCGACACAGAGGTAGCTACAGCCGTGGACTACCGTACTGTACTGTGTCTGCTGCTAATATAGACTGGTTGATAATGAGATGTAGTATGTATGTATAAAGAAGAAAGAAAAAAAAACCACGGGTAGGTGGTATACAATTATGGATGGACTGCCGAGTGCCGACACAGAGGTAGCTACAGCCGTGGACTACCGTACTGTACTGTGTCTGCTGCTAATATAGACTGGATGATAATGAGATGTAGTATGTATAAAGAAGAAAGAAAAAAAAAACCACGGGTAGGTGGTATACAATTATGGATGGACTGCCGAGTGCCGACACAGAGGTAGCTACAGCCGTGGACTACCGTACTGTACTGTGTCTGCTGCTAATATAGACTGGATGATAATGAGATGTAGTATGTATAAAGAAGAAAGAAAAAAAAAACCACGGGTAGGTGGTATACAATTATGGATGGACTGCCGAGTGCCGACACAGAGGTAGCTACAGCCGTGGACTACCGTACTGTGTCTGCTGCGACTGGATGATAAATAATGATATAAAAAATATATATATATCACTACTGCAGCCGGACAGGTATATATTATATAATGACGGACCTGCTGGACACTGTCTGTCAGCAGAATGAGTTTTTTATAGAATAAAAAAAAAAACACCACACAAGTCACACGACGAGTGTTTAACTTTTTCAGGCAATCACAATATAGTATACTATACTGGTGGTCAGTGTGGTCAGGTCACTGGTCAGTCACACTGGCAGTGGCACTCCTGCCTGCAGCAAAAGTGTGCACTGTTTAATTTTAATAATATGTATGTACTCCTGGCTCCTGCTATAACCTATAACTGCTCCCCAGTCTCCCCCACAATTAAGCTGTGTGAGCACAGTCAGATATTATACATAGATGATGCAGCACACTGGGCTGAGCACAGATATGGTATGTGACTGAGTCACTGTGTATCGTTTTTTTCAGGCAGAGAACGGATTATATTAAATAAAACTGCACTGGTGGTCACTGGTCAGTGGTCAGTCACTAGTAAACTCTGCACTCTCTAGTACTCCTAAGCTCCAGTAAATCAAGTGTCTCTGTCTCAATCTCACTCTCTCTCTTCTAATCTAAATGGAGAGGACGCCAGCCACGTCCTCTCCCTATCAATCTCAATGCACGGGTGAAAATGGCGGCGACGCGCGGCTCCTTATATAGAATCCGAGTCTCGCGATAGAATCCGAGCCTCGCGAGAATCCGACAGCGTCATGATGACGTTCGGGCGCGCTCGGGTTAACCGAGCAAGGCGGGAAGATCCGAGTCGCTCGGACCCGTGTAAAAAAACATGAAGTTCGGGCGGGTTCGGATTCCGAGGAACCGAACCCGCTCATCTCTAGTGTCCAGTAGCCTAAGAAGCCAATCCATCCTGCACGCAGGTGAGTTGAACTTCTCTCCCCTAAGTCCCTCGCTGCAGTGAGCCTGTTGCCAGCAGGACTCACTGAACATAAAAAACCTAAAAACTTTTTCTAAGCAGCTCCTTAAGAGAGCCACCTAGATTGCACCCTGCTCGGACGGGCACAAAAACCTAACTGAGGCTTGGAGGAGGGTCATAGGGGGAGGAGCCAGTGCACACCACCTGATCCTAAAGCTTTATTTTTGTGCCCTGTCTCCTGCGGAGCCGCTATACCCCATGGTCCTGACGGAGTCCCCAGCATCCACTTAGGACGTCAGAGAAACCACGGGTAGGTGGTATACAATATTATATATATATATATATATTATATACAATTATATATATATATATATATATATTAAACTGGTGGTGATTGATTATTACACTGGTGGTCACTTCAGGACAGGTCACGTTGCAACTTGCAACTAGTACTCCGAGGCCTAAGCAGACAATCACAAAATATATTATTATACTGGTGGTCAGTGTGGTCACAACAATGGCAGTGTGGCACTGACTCTGGCAGCAAAAGTGTGCACTGTACGTTATATGTACTCCTGAGTCCTGCTCTCAGACTCTAACTGCTCCCCACTGTCAGTGTCTCCCCCACAAGTCAGATAATACACTTACAGTCACACTATCTAATCTATAAATATCACTTCAGCAAGTAGTATAGTAGTATACAGTATAGTAGTACTCCTCCTAATAATGCTCCCCAAAATACTGTGTCTCTCTCTTCTCTAAACGGAGAGGACGCCAGCCACGTCCTCTCCCTATGACTCTCAATGCACGTGTGAAAATGGCGGCGACGCGCGGCTCCTTATATAGAATCCGAGTCTCGCGATAGAATCCGAGCCTCGCGAGAATCCGACAGCGTGATGATGACGTTCGGGCGCGCTCGGGTTAGCCGAGCAAGGCGGGAAGATCCGAGCCTGCTCGGACCCGTGTAAAAAACCTGAAGTTTGGGCGGGTTCGGATTCAGAAGAACCGAACCCGCTCATCTCTAGTTACCACCCCAAACTCTCCGCTTCCTGTCAATTAACTTGCGTACGCCTAACGATAAAAAAAGACGCTGGCTTTTCTCGCAGTTTGGCCTTGCGCGTGTGTACTACGATTCAAACGTATGCGCAGTCGATAATCGTCTGGCTTGCGAATTCGCACAACACCGATCAGATCTGAATCAAGCCCAAAGCCTTTAACATGCCAGCTTGGAGCTGATTGGTTGGGTACTTTGGGGTCTATTTATTAAGCCTTAGATGGAGATAAAGCGGACAAAGTGCCAGCCAATCAGCTCCTGTCATTTTTCAAACACAGCCTGTGGCATGGCAGTTAGGAGCCCAAGGGCTGGCACTTTATCTCCATTCAAGGCTTAGTAAATAGACCCTTTTATCTCTCTCCACTTTATCTCTATGCTTTGATTTATCTCCCCCTATATTAGGCTTCCTGTTAACATGTTGCCTGACATTACCGACTGGCACATGCACAGAGGCTCCTTACACTGGCCTGGCGAGTGCTAAGGGGGACATGTACTAAGCAGTGACAAAATGTGGAGAAGTGAACCAGTGGAGAAGTTGCCCATGGCAACCAATCAGCATTGACGTAACATTTATAATTTGCATACTATAAAAGTATACAGAGCAGCTGATTGGTTGTCATGGGCAGCTTCTCCTCTGGCTCCCTTCTCCACTTTTATCACTGCTTAGTAGTTAGTACATGACCCCCTTAGTACAGTATCACGGAGGAGCTGAGACTCTCCCAGTTGCCCAATGACAGTTTTTTTCATAAATAGGAGAGAAACTAGATTTTCTACCACCCCAGATAGAGAAATATACCCTGATAACTGCAGAACCTTTTATAACCCATATTATTATTATTATTATTATTAACAGAAATAATTTTGTCAGGTTCTAGATCTCATATTCTGAAATATTTCTTAGTACTGAGTCCAGCAGTCACTGTATGGCCATATTGGTTATTATCACATAAACCCTGGCACTATCTACGGCCGAGCTGCGAGTGGAAGCCAACCTTTAGGGAAAAAAACAATTCTATCATGGGATCTGTTCAAATATTTCTCTTTTCACATGCGAGTCTGCAAAGTCCAAGATTAAAAATAGAGCATGTGAGTGAGGAATACAGGACGGAGCCCAGTCTTATGATAGATCTTTGGTCTGCGTTCAATATTTCAGTTCTGCCATTGCCAAGATTGGCTTTCCAGCGCTGAAGTGCCTGCATAACA